>NC_134362.1:80849843-81486093 GCF_048569485.1 Anomaloglossus baeobatrachus
TAGCTTGTCACCAGTGGGGCACTAATGGAATACAACAGCCAGTTCTATGATGCCACAAAATGGCAGTATTTTGTGCTATCATTATAGCTTATTAAAAACAGAGCACGAGGTTGTCATGCAGAGGTGCTGCACATAGATTTGCAGTAGTGTGAATTGACAAAAGTACAATAGCCACGTTTAGGATACAACTAGGTACAGTGAGTGTTTGCTAGTAAAATTGCTTAGTTTAAAAAAGTTGTAGTGTGCAATGCAGGCAGACGTGCTATGCAAATGTCTTTGCACTAGTGGGACTATAGCAAAGTCCAATAGCCACGTATAGGATGCCACTAGGTACACTGAGTGTGTGCTAGTATAATGGCTTCGTTATAATTTGTTGGAGTGTGCAACGCAGGCAGATGCGCTCTGCAAATGTCTTGGCACTAGTGGGACTATAGCAAAGTCCAATAGCCACGTATAGGATGCCACTAGGTACACTGTGTGTTTGCTAGTATAATGGATGAGTTTAAAAAAGATAGAGTGTGCAATGCAGGCAGACGTGCTGCAAATAACGTTCCAATACTGTGAATTGACAAAAGTACAATAGCCACGTTTAGGATACAACTAGGTACAGTGAGTGTTTGCTAGTATAATGGCTTCGTTATAATTAGTTGGAGTGTGCAACGCAGGCAGATGCGCTCTGCAAATGTCTTGGCACTAGTGGGACTATAGCAAAGTCCAATAGCCACGTATAGGATGCCACTAGGTACACTGACTGTTTGGTAGTATAATGGCTGAGTTTAAAAAAGTTAGAGTGTGCAATGCAGGCAGACGTGCTGCAAATAACGTTCCAATACTGTGAATTGACAAAAGTACAATAGCCACGTTTAGGATGCCACTAGGTACACTGACTGTTTGCTAGTATAATGGCTGAGTTTAAAAAAGTTAGAGTGTGCAATGCAGGCAGACGTGCTGCAAATAACGTTCCAATACTGTGAATTGACAAAAGTACAATAGCCACGTTTAGGATGCCACTAGGTACACTGACTGTTTGCTAGTATAATGGCTGAGTTTAAAAAAGTTAGAGTGTGCAATGCAGGCAGACGTGCTGCAAATAACGTTCCAATACTGTGAATTGACAAAAGTACAATAGCCACGTATAGGATGCCACTAGGTACACTGACTGTTTGCTAGTATAATGGCTGAGTTTAAAAAAGTTAGAGTGTGCAATGCAGGCAGACGTGCTGCAAATAACGTTCCAATACTGTGAATTGACAAAAGTACAATAGCCACGTTTAGGATGCCACTAGGTACACTGACTGTTTGCTAGTATAATGGCTGAGTTTAAAAAAGTTAGAGTGTGCAATGCAGGCAGACGTGCTGCAAATAACGTTCCAATACTGTGAATTGACAAAAGTACAATAGCCACGTTTAGGATGCCACTAGGTACACTGACTGTTTGGTAGTATAATGGCTGAGTTTAAAAAAGTTAGAGTGTGCAATGCAGGCAGACGTGCTGCAAATAACGTTCCAATACTGTGAATTGACAAAAGTACAATAGCCACGTTTAGGATGCCACTAGGTACACTGACTGTTTGGTAGTATAATGGCTGAGTTTAAAAAAGTTAGAGTGTGCAATGCAGGCAGACGTGCTGCAAATAACGTTCCAATACTGTGAATTGACAAAAGTACAATAGCCACGTTTAGGATACAACTAGGTACAGTGAGTGTTTGCTAGTATAATGGCTGAGTTTAAAAAAGTTAGAGTGTGCAATGCAGGCAGACGTGCTGCAAATAACGTTCCAATACTGTGAATTGACAAAAGTACAATAGCCACGTTTAGGATGCCACTAGGTACAGTGAGTGTTTGCTAGTATAATGGCTGAGTTTAAAAAAGTTAGAGTGTGCAATGCAGGCAGACGTGCTGCAAATAACGTTCCAATACTGTGAATTGACAAAAGTACAATAGCCACGTTTAGGATGCCACTAGGTACACTGACTGTTTGCTAGTATAATGGCTGAGTTTAAAAAACTTGGAGTGTGCAATGCAGGCAGATGTGCTCTGCAAATGTCTTGGCACTAGTGGGACTATAGCAAAGTCCAATAGCCACGTATAGGATGCCACTAGGTACACTGAGTGTGTGCTAGTATAATGGCTTCGTTATAATTAGTTGGAGTGTGCAACGCAGGCAGATGCGCTCTGCAAATGTCTTGGCACTAGTGGGACTATAGCAAAGTCCAATAGCCACGTATAGGATGCCACTAGGTACACTGAGTGTTTGCTAGTATAATGGCTTCGTTATAATTTGTTGGAGTGTGCAACGCAGGCAGATGCGCTCTGCAAATGTCTTGGCACTAGTGGGACTATAGCAAAGTCCAATAGCCACGTATAGGATGCCACTAGGTACACTGAGTGTTTGCTAGTATAATGGCTTCGTTATAATTAGTTGGAGTGTGCAACGCAGGCAGATGCGCTCTGCAAATGTCTTGGCACTAGTGGGACTATAGCAAAGTCCAATAGCCACGTATAGGATGCCACTAGGTACACTGAGTGTTTGCTAGTATAATGGCTGAGTTTAAAAAACTTGGAGTGTGCAATGCAGGCAGATGTGCTCTGCTAATGTCTTTGCACTAGTGGGACTATAGCAAAGTCCAATAGCCACGTATAGGATGCCACTAGGTACACTGAGTGTGTGCTAGTATAATGGCTTAGTTATAATTCGTTGGAGTGTGCAACGCAGGCAGACGTGCTGCAAATGTCTTGGCACTAGTGGGACTATAGCAAAGTCCAATAGCCACGTATAGGATGCCACTAGGTACACTGAGTGTTTGCTAGTATAATGGCTTCGTTATAATTTGTTGGAGTGTGCAACGCAGGCAGATGCGCTCTGCAAATGTCTTGGCCCTAGTGGGACTATAGCAAAGTCCAATAGCCACGTATAGGATGCCACTAGGTACACTGAGTGTTTGCTAGTATAATGGCTGAGTTTAAAAAACTTGGAGTGTGCAATGCAGGCAGATGTGCTCTGCTAATGTCTTTGCACTAGTGGGACTATAGCAAAGTCCAATAGCCACGTATAGGATGCCACTAGGTACACTGAGTGTTTGCTAGTAAAATTGCTTAGTTTAAAAAACTTGGAGTGTGCAATGCAGGCAGATGTGCTCTGCAAATGTCTTTGCACTAGTGGGACTATAGCAAAGTCCAATAGCCACGTATAGGATGCCACTAGGTACACTGAGTGTTTGCTAGTAAAATTGCTTAGTTTAAAAAACTTGGAGTGTGCAATGCAGGCAGATGTGCTCTGCTAATGTCTTTGCACTAGTGGGACTATAGCAAAGTCCAATAGCCACAGATAGGATGCCACTAGGTACACTGAGTGTTTGCTAGTATAATGGCTTACTTAGAATGAGTTGGAGTGTGCAGAGGACAAGAGGGTACAGTGGCAGGATTGTGGTGCTCTGGGTAGAGGAATGGAAGCCTGCCTTTCTATTCCCTCCTAATGGTGAAATGCAGGGAGGAAATCCCTGACCTGGGCTACACAGACGCTGTTGCTGTTTGCAGGACCTGTCACCTATGGCTCTCTGACCCTGCCGGTACGAGCCCTTAAAAGGACTGCTAGAATGTGCTCTCCCTAAGCTGTCTAACGCTGTGTATGCAGCGCATACAGCTGTATCGGCGATAGGACAAAGGACGGAACTGCGACAGTGATGTCTGACACCAAAGACGCAGAAGGCAGATAATGGCGATCGTGAAGAAAATGTCCGGTTTTATAATGCAGGGACATGTGACATGCAGATCCTATCACACATGCCGTTGCTTCTCTGCCTCAAAGTCCACTTAGGTGTGTGTGTGTCTGTGATTGGCTGACATGCTGGCCAGCCCCACAAGACGCGCGCGCTTAGGGAAGGAAGACAAGAAAAAAAAAAAAAAAAATGGCGATCGCCATTATAGAAACAGCAGTGATCTGAAGGCGCTGTTCACGCACACTATACACTGAAATGTGATAATAGTTTGATTCACAGAGTGACTTACACTATTACAGCAGAAACCAAGCTAAGATTTAGCTGTTTTTTGGCTGCTAGAACCGTTCTCGAACGTTTCTAGAACTATCGAGCTTTTGCAAAAAGCTCGAGTTCTAGTTCGATCTAGAACATGCCCCAAAATCACTCGAGCCTAGAACTGGAGAACCACGAACCACGAACCGCGCTCAACTCTAGTGTCCACCCATCTCTTGTCCACCGCCATTAACTTGAAAACGGCGGCAGCTATAGGCATAGAAGTGGTGTCTAGGTACAGTAAAGTAGCCATGCGCTACGCAATGAAACCACCTATAGCGCCACCTGGTGGAAAACAATGGAGTTAGCATTTTTATCTTGAAAACTTAACGAGATAGAGAAAAAAAGTGGATTACAAGTGTAGGGCATCATCAATTCAATACGAATAAACACCTTGCATACAGAAATGCTATGATTAGAACGTGTAAAACTCACAAGGCTGCGGACATGAAGCGATAACTCATGGAGACCTTCCCAAGTCATTGGGTATGGTGGCTGCGTGGAGTGGCCTCCACGCTTACCTGACCTGACCCTATAGGACTTTTCTGTGAGGTCACATCAAACAGCAGGTGTATGCGACCCCTACACGAACATTGTAGGACCTACGATGACGTATCACAGATGTTTGTGCAAATGTGTCACCTACCAAATTGCACAACGTGCAGCAAGATGCAGTATGCTATCCAGAGTCCAGATGTGCATTGCAGCTGATAGTGGCCACTTTGATCATCAAAGTTAAATGAGTGTGCTGCCCCCGTGCCGGCAGCCTGCCGCTGCTCAGGTCCGGGCCTTCCGGTGGGTGGGTCGAGGGTCTCTGGACCCGGGGGATCCTGCGGACACTCCAAATGAATAGGGTTTGGGGGGTGGTGGACGTAGGACGTATATGTACAGGCTGGGCCGTACTAGGCTCGTGACGCCACCCATGGTATGTGGTGAGTTTGGACACCACCGCTGCAGTTACGGGGCACCCGGGGGAGATGTTGTGCAGCAAGTTGTTAACCCCTCCGTGGGCAGGGATGGTGGCCCTGGGACCCATTGGGGATTTGTTGGTGCAGGGAGATGGGCGACTGCAGGGTGCTGGTGTACTCACTATTGAAGGAAACACACGAGTCTCTGGTAAACCAAGGTGATGGTGGTCGGTGCCCGCAGCCGGCGGCGTTCTGGTCCCCCACCCGGCTGGTGGTCTCTGTCTTTCTCCTGCACTTTTTAGAATGGTGGACTGCCTGTGCTTGCAACTTCAGGAGTCCGCTCCCAGCTGGTTGTAGGCTAAGGAATAGAGTTGAGCGCGGTTCGCGGTTCGAGGTTCTCCAGTTCTAGGCTCGAGTGATTTTGGGGCCTGTTCTAGATCGAACTGGAACTCGAGCTTTTTGCAAAAGCTCGATAGTTCTAGAATTGTTCGAGAACGGTTCTAGCAGCAAAAAAACAGCTAATTCCTAGCTGGCTTTCCGCTGTAATAGTGTAAGTCACTCTGTGACTCACACTATTATGAAATTTCAGTGTATAGTGTGCGGGAACAGCGCCTTCAGATCACTGCTGTATGGATAATGGCGATCGCCATTTTTTTTTTTTTTCTTGTCTTCCTTCCCTAAGTGCGCGCGTGTAGTGGGGAGGGCCAGCATGTCAGCCAATCCCAGACACACATACAGCTAAGTGGACTTTTAGCCAGAGAAGCAACGGCATGTGTGATAGGATGTCCATGTCACATGTCCCTGCATTATAAAAACGAGTATCTGCCCGTCCGGACGCCATTATCTCTTCTGCGTCCTTGGTGTCAGACATCACTGGCGCAGCTCCGTCCTTTGTCCTATCGCCGATACTGCTGTATGCGCTCCATACACAGCGCTGGACAGCTTAGGGATAGCACTTTCTATCAGTCCTTTTAAGGGCTCGTACCGGCAGGGTCAAAGCCATAGGTGACAGGTCCTGAAAACAGAGACAGCGTATGTGTAGCTAAGGTCAGGGATTTCCTCGCTGCATTTCCCCATTAGGAGGGAATAGAAAGGCAGGCTTCCTTTCCTCTACCCAGAGCCCCACAATCCTGGCACTGTACCCCTCCTGTCCTCTGCACACTCCAACTCATTATAACTAAGCCATTATACTAGCAAACACTGAGTGAACTTAGTGTCATCCTAAACGTGGTTGTTGGACTTCTGTATAGTCCCAGTAGTGCACAGATATTTGCAGCACGTCTGCCTGCATTGCACACTCAAACTCATTGTTACTAAGCCATTATACTAGCAAACACTGAGTGTACCTAGTGTCATCCTAAACGTGGCTATTGGACTTCTGTATAGTCCCAGTAGTGCACAGATATTTGCAGCACGTCTGCCTGCATTGCACACACAAACTGATAGTTACTAAGCCATTATACTAACAAACACTGAGTGTACCTAGTGTCATCCTAAACGTGGCTGTTGGACTTCTGTATAGTCCCAGTAGTGCAAAGATATTTGCAGCACGTCTGCCTGCATTGCACACTCAAACTGATAGTTACTAAGCCATTATACTAGCAAACACTGAGTGAACTTAGTGTCATCCTAAACGTGGCTGTTGGACTTCTGTATAGTCCCAGTAGTGCACAGATATTTGCAGCACGTCTGCCTGCATTGCACACTCAAACTGATAGTTACTAAGCCATTATACTAGCAAACACTGAGTGAACTTAGTGTCATCCTAAACGTGGCTGTTGGACTTCTGTATAGTCCCAGTAGTGCACAGATATTTGCAGCACGTCTGCCTGCATTGCACACTCAAACTGATAGTTACTAAGCCATTATACTAGCAATTTATGCTGCCAGTTTAAGGGCCGTAGTTTCATTGTCAGGGATATTTATTCTTTATTATTCTGCTGTTAATAAAGCTAGACCACCGCTGCAATCTACACCACCTCTCAATTTTTACTACCACATTTTCAGTGCACAATCTTGTCGCAATCAACATGAGTGGCAAAATGACAGATGCTGGTGGAAAGGGGAAGAGGCGTGGTGGAAAAGGAAAAAAGGGTTTGTCCGTGGGGAAGGTGGCAAAGCTCCATTATCATCTGCTGAAGATAGACCATCTACCAGCAAAAGTAAGATGTCTACTACTTACCGTGGACAATCCGATGTGCTCCCTTTTTTACGGACACGAACAACTGGAACAAAGGTAGATGATGGCCAAAAAAGGAAAATGCTTGAATGGATCTCAAGTGGTCCAACAAGTGCCCTCTCAGCCACTTCAAGTACCGCATCCAAAAAACACCAGTCCTCTGAGTTGTCATCCCAATCAAACTTGCTTTCTCCCAGCTCTGAAGTCTCCATCAGCCCTGCACAGTATGGTGGAACTGAGATGGCTGAGTCTGCAGAGCTGTTCAGTCACACTATAGCCTGGGAATCAGAGGTCTGCTCCCAAGCTACAGTGAGTACAGAACAGGAAATGGTCTGCAGTGATGCCCAGAACCTTTGTGACTCTGATTCAGGCCGTGAGGACCAAGTTTCTGAGCATAATGTTGACCCTTTGTCACAAACTGTAACACCTGTGGTTATAGACAATGAAGAACATACTGATGAAGATGAGACGCAGATACCCGATTTGGATGACAACTTAAATATTCGGTCAGGGCAAGAAGAGGCTCGGTCTGAGAGGGAGGGGAGTGCAAACACAACAATTGATGATGAAGTTCTAGATCCCACCTACTGTCAACCCACAGTCAGGCACTCGAGGAGGTCAACAGAGGTGGTGGAGGAGGATGCAACTGATGACGAAGTTACCTTACGCCTTCCTGGACAGAGTCGGAGTACTGGTAGCACGTCTACAACTGCATCCTCAGCCACCACTCTGCCTCTGAGCACTAGTCGGGGTGGATCAACAGGTCGCATACCCTCTAAGCCTTGCCTAGCCTGGTCCTTTTTTGACATAGCAAAAGATCGCCCAAATTATGTGATCTGTAAAATTTGTCACGGTTCTCTTAGTAGAGGTCAAAACCTCAGCAGTTTGACAACTTCTTCCATGAATCGTCACATGAATAAATATCATATGTCCCGGTGGGAAGCTCACCGTGCTGCAATGCGGCCTAGCGGAGCGAACCATCCACCGCCTGCCCCTTCCAGTGCATCCGCGCGCTCTTCATCTTCTAGGACTGTGGGGACAGCTGTCACACCTGTTTTCCCACGCACAACTTCCACCACTGTAACCGCAACAGGCACTTTGCTTGGTAGGTCGTCAGTTGGTTTGGAAGGGGAAACAAGTGAGTGTGTACAGCTCTCTCAGACATCGATAGCACCAACGTTGGATGAAGGCAATATCATGTCTCCGCCTGCACTTTCCTCACAAACCTGCATTTTTCCAGGGACACCCTACTCAACACCGTCTACACACAGCAGCCAGATCTCTGTCCCTCAGATGTGGTCAAATAAAAGGCCATTTCCTGCGACCCATGACAAAGCTAAGAGGTTGACTCTATCCCTCTGTAAGCTGTTGGCTACCGAAATGCTGCCTTTCCGCCTAGTGGACACACAGGATTTTAGAGACCTTATGTCTGTCGCTGTGCCCCAGTACCAGATGCCTAGTCGCCACTACTTCTCTAAGAAAGGTGTGCCCGTGCTACACCAGCATGTCGCACAAAACATCACCGCTTCCTTGAGAAACTCTGTGTGTGAACGGGTGCATTTCACCACCGATACTTGGACCAGTAAGCATGGACAGGGACGTTACATGTCGCTGACTGGGCACTGGGTAACTATGGTGGTAGATGGTGAAGGGTCTGCTGCACAAGTCTTGCTGTCCCCACGACTTGTGTGTCAATCCTCTGTCTGTCCAAGTTCCGACACTGCTTCTGCCTCCTCCACCTCATCTGGGTCCTCCACCTCTGCCCCAAGCCTGCCTGGTCACCAGCATTCTCACTGCGCAGAAGGAATCACGCACCCCTCATTACTATGCTGGCAGCAGAGCGCAACGGAATCAGGCGGTCTTTAGCTTGACATGTCTTGGGAATAAGAGTCACACAGCTGAGGAGTTGTGGTCAGCTCTGCGGTCCGAGTTTAATAAATGGTTGTCTCCACTCAACCTGCAGCCTGGTAAGGCCGTGTGCGACAATGCTGCAAACCTGGGTGCGGCCCTTCGCCTGGGCAAGGTGACACACGTACCTTGTATGGCTCACGTGTTGAACCTTGTCGTCCAGCAATTTTTAACACACTATCCCGGCCTAGATGGCCTTCTGACCAGGGCACGAAAACTGTCTGCTCACTTCCGCCGTTCAAGCGCCGCAGCTGAGCGACTTGCATCGCTCCAGAAGTCTTTCGGCCTGCCGGTTCATCGCCTGAAATGCGATGTGGCGTCACTCTGGAATTCAACTCTCCACATGTTACAGTGACTGTGGCAGCACCGCCGAGCCCTGGTGCAATACATCATGACGTATAGCCTGGGCCAACTAGATGCAGAGGTGGGGCAGATCACCCTGATGGAGTGGTCTCAAATCAAGGACCTATGCACCCTTCTGCACAGTTTCGACATGGCGACGAATATGTTTAGCGCTGACAATGCCATTATCAGCATGACTATTCCAGTCATTTACATGCTGGAGCACACGCTAAACACTATTCGGAGACAGGGGGTGGGACAACAGGAAGGGGAGGATCTACAGGAGGATTCATATGCGCAAGACACAACAACATCACCAAGGTCCAGACGTTCATCATCACCAACGCAGCAGGCATGGTTCCATGGGGGATAGGGATCAACAAGGGCGCATAGTAGCAGGCTAAATGTTGAGGAAGGTGTAGGAGAACATGAAGAAATGGAGGACGAACTGTCCATGGACATGGAAGACTCAGCAGATGAGGGAGACCTTGGTCAAATTTCTGTTGAAAGAGGTTGGGGGGAGATGTCAGAGGAAGAAAGAACAGTTAGCATCTCTATGCCACAAACACAGCGTGGACTTGGTCCGCATGGCTGCACAAGACACATGAGTGCCTTCTTGTTGCACTACCTCCAACATGACCCTCGTATTGTCAAAATTAGAAGTGATGATGACTACTGGATTGCCACACTATTAGATCCCCGGTACAAGTCCAAATTTTGTGACATCATTCCAGCCATAGAAAGGGACGCACGTATGCAGGAGTATCAGCAGAAGCTGTTACTCGATCTTAGCTCGGCTTTTCCACCAAACAACCGTGCAGGTGCATGGAGTGAATCTCCCAGTTGTAACTTGACAAACATGGGACGGTCTCGTCATCTTCAACAGTCTACCCGTACCAGTAGGACCGTATCTGGTGCTAGTAACAGCAATTTTATGGAATCTTTTCATAATTTTTTTAGACCCTCCTTTGCAAGGCCACCAGAGACAACAAGTCTGACACATAGTCAACGGCTGGAGAGGATGATACAGGAGTATCTCCAAATGAACATCGATGCCATGACTTTGCAAATGGAGCCTTGCTCCTTTTGGGCTTCAAATCTAGAAAAATGTCCAGAGCTGTCCAGTTACGCCTTGGAGATTTTGTCGTGTCCAGCTGCCAGCGTTGTCTCTGAACGTGTCTTCAGTGCTGCTGGGTGTGTGCTGACAGATAAGCACACGCGTCTGTCCAGTGACAATGTGGACAGACTGGCGTTCATCAAAATGCACAAGTCATGGATCCAGAAGGAATTTACTACCCCTGTGTCATCCTGGGGAGAGTAAATGCTTGTGGATTTGGAATGTGCTTGATGCAAATCAAAACATCCTGTTTGCAACTAGGGCACAAGTGCTGCCACTGATAAGGTGTCTGTGTGGGGCCCAATTTTTGGAAAAAAAGGGAGACTCCGCTTGGAGTAACCCTTACTTGCTGTGTTTTTTAAAAATGATCCAAGATGAACAGAGCTGGGATTAGGAAAGACTTTGCTACCTACCCCGGTGTCATCCTGGGGACGGTTAAGAATAGCGTATTTTTGAATGTGCTTGATGCAAATCAAAACATCCTGTTTGCAACTAGTGCACAAGTGCTGCCACTGATAAGGTGTCCGTGTGCCCAATTTTTGGAAAAAAAGGGAGACTCCGCTTGGAGTAACCCTTGCTTGCTGTGTTTTTTAAAAATAATCCAAGATGAACAGAGCTGGGATCAGAAAAGACTTTCCTACCAACCCCGGTGTCATCCTGGGGACAGTTAAGAATAGCGTATTTTTGAATGTGCTTGATGCAAATCAAAACATCCTGTTTGCAACTAGGGCACAAGTGCTGCCACTGATAAGGTGTCTGTGTGGGGCCCAATTTTTGGAAAAAAAGGGAGACTCCGCTTGGAGTAACCCTTGCTTGCTGTGTTTTTTAAAAATGATCCAAGATGAACAGAGCTGGGATCAGGAAAGACTTTGCTACCAACCCCGGTGTCATCCTGGGGACGGTTAAGAATAGCGTATTTTTGAATGTGCTTGATGCAAATCTAGCTGTGAAGTGTACAACTAGGGCACAAGTGCTGCCACTGAATGGGTGGGTGTGTGTGGGGCCCAATTTTTGGGAAAAAAAGGGAGACTCCGCTTGGAGTCACCTTGCGGTGTTTTACATGATTTTAGGAGGGCGTGCCATGCCTATATCTGTGTGTCCTCCTCTTTTTCCTTGTCCAGCTCTTTTGTTTTCGCATGAGTATATGTCCTTGTCACTTTCCCATGTGTTTGTGTTGTGTTGTGAAATGTTTGTCACCTTTTGGACACCTTTGAGGGTGTTTTCTAGGTGTTTTTATGTGTTTGTGATTGCCTGCCATTGTTTCCTATGCAGTTCGAGTTCGGTTCGTCGAATGTTCGACGAGCCGAACTCGAACGGGATGTCCGTTCTGCGAACCGACCTCGAGCCGAACCGCGACCGGTTCGCTCATCTCTACTAAGGAGCCCTTGCCCGTAGATGCTGGCCCGTGGGATCTCTGAGCCCTGGCGGTTGCCTTCTATCCCCCTCGGTGGGCTGTTGTCTTCCATCGGGACTTTGGGTGGGACAGGACCTCTAGTCCTTGCCTCATTCGGTAAATTAACCGGTTCCAGTCACTTCTGGACCCGGCTTCAGGGTCCGAGTACCCCCCTGTGTGCTCCGGTTTCCGAGTCAATTCCCCGGGTTGGTATCGGCGGGATACAACCCTGTCCCAATCCACCTCAGTTCCACCAAGCAGTCTTCCCGGCTCCTGCAGACGGAGACCGCCGTCTGCCTCCTAGCCAGTGTCACCAGGGCTCCTAACCTGGCGTCGTTCAATTTGGGGTATTCGTCTCTGCTGGAGATGAACACAACTCCAGCCCACACTACTCTCCAACTTGAACTCTAACAGAACCTGTCTACTTTCCCGCCCCGGGCGGTCTAGACTCCTTGGTGGGCATCTTCCAACCACCTGGTTCCGCCCCCTGGTGTGTCTATCTAGCCTTGAGGGGGGTGACAATGGTTTTTAAGGTCGGCTCATGTCACCTGAGAGGGAAGGTGTTGTGTAGGGGCCTATTTGTGACTACCTGGCCCGGCCAGGGCGTCACATGAGCGCCATGTGCATGACTAGGGGGGTCATGAGTTTCATATCATAGCATTTCTGTTCAATTTTTAATTCACTTTTTTTCTCTATCTCGTTTAGTTTTTGAGATAAAAATGCTAACTCTGTTGTTTTCCTCCAGATGGCGCTATATGTGGTTTCATTACGTAGCGCACGGCTAATTTACTATACCTAGACACCACTTCTATGCCTACAGCTACCGCCGTTCACCGTTAAAAGTGTTTATTTCTGTTAATGTTGATGAATATGACTTACAGCCCATGAAAACCCAAAAGTCATTATCTCAATAAATTAGAATATTACATACCAACTGAAAAAATCATTTTAAACTCAGAAAAGTTGGCGCCTACTGAAAAGTCTGTACAGTAAATGCCTCAATACTTGGTTGGGGCTCTTTTTGCATGAATTACTGCATCAATGTAGCGTGGCATGGAGGCGATCAGCCTGTGGCACTGCTGAGGTGTTATGGAAGCCCAGGTTGCTTTGATAGCAGCCTTCAGCTTTTCTGCATTGTTGGGTCTGGCGTTTCTCATCTTCCTCTTGACAATACCCCATAGATTCTGTTTGGAATTTAGGTGAATCAAGCACAGTGATACTCTAGTTATTAAACCAAGTATTTGTACTTTTGGCAGTGTGGACAGGTGTCAAGTCCTGCTGGAAAATGAAAATTCCATCTCCAAAAAGCTTGTCAGCAGAGGGAAGCATGAAGTGCTCTAAAATTTCCTGGTAGGTGGCAGCGCTGACTTTGCTCTTGTTAAAACACAGTGGAGATACACCAGCAGATGACATGGCTCCCCAAACCATCACTGATTGTGGAAACTTCACAATAGACCTCAAGCATCTTGGATTGTGGCCTCTCCACTTTTCCTCCAAACTGGGACCTTGATTTCTAAATGAAATGCAAAATGTACTTTGATCTGAAAACAACACATTGAACCACTGAGCAACAGTCCAGTTGTTTTTCTCCTTGGCCCAGGTAAGATGCTTCTGGTATTCTCTATTAGTCCTAAGTGGCTTGACCCAATGAATGTGACACTTGTAGCCCATGTCCTAGATACATCTGTTTGTGGTGGCTCTTTAAGCACTGACTCCAGCAGCAGTCCACTCCTTGTGAATTTCATCAAATTTTTGAATGGCCTTTTCTTAACAATCCTATTAAGGCTGCGGTTATCCCGGTTGCTTGTGCACCTTTTTCTACCACACTTTTTTTTCACACTCAATTTTCCATTAATATGCTTGGATACAGTACTCTGTGAACAGCCAGCTTCTGTAGCAATGACCTTTTGTGGCTTACCCTCCTTGTGGAGTGTGTCAATGACTGCCTTCTGGACATCTGTCAAGTAAGCACTCTTCCTCATGATTGTGTAGCCTACTGAACCAGACTAAGAGACCATTTTAAATGCTTAGGACGCCTTTGCTGGGGTTTTGTGGTAATATTTCTAAATTGCTGACATAATGGCTTTTGGGTTTTCATTGGCTGTAAGCCATAATCATCAACATTAACAGAAAAAAAACACTTGAAATAGATCACTCTGTGTGTAATGACTATATAATATATGTGTATTACTTTTTTATTGAATTACTGAAATAAATTAACTTTTTGATGAAATTCTAATATATTGAGATGTACTTTTACAACAAAAATGTATTTCATTATTTTAATAATATATTGTTATGTATATGTGTCTAGAACAATATTAAAGACCCAAGGTAGGATTCAACAAGAAATGAATGTGTTGCCACCAACACCTTTTTCTTTTTGTTTTGCTGTGGTTTTACTGCCATACCTGTCCCGTTTTGCTCTTTTATCAATAAAGAATTTTTTAGTCCTTATCTCGATTTTCTGTCCTTTGCCTTCAGTGTTTATGGTACCTGAGTTTTACTCTGTTTCTGAGTGCTAGACATTTTCTGTTTCGCATTTCCATGTTGCTTCTTTACATGTTGTCTGGGCCTAGACATTTTCTGTTTCGCATTTCCATGTTGCTTCTTTACATGTTGTCTAAGCCCTCGAGCTTTCTCATTGCTAATTAACTTTACGAATAAGCTTGTTTCTACTTGACAAAAAAGGAAAATAACTTTTTGATGACTAAAAAAATGCTTCAAGAGTTTCCAAACAACAAACTGGTAGCTATTCCCCAAAAATAAATTTTTGAATTACCACTTGTTAAATACCCATGTATACGCTGCATGTGTATACATTAAAAAGAATTTAAGAAACCACAATATTAATGCTTGATGAATGTCAGTATATCATAATACATGCAGTGGTGATGGACTAATAATACCATTCTGAAATAAACATAAACCAAAAGGAAAAATGAGAATAAATATCAAACAAATGTAGAAAAAAATCATATCTTTATTGACAAAACTAAAACATATGGTTGCAAAATAATATCATGGAGATTCCACACATGGAAAATAAATAAAAGACAACCATATCAAGTTTATGTATTGTAGACCAAAAGGTGAGTAAACTTGTTGTGCTGTATAGCTACCTGTTGAGTGATTGATGCAAAAAGGACATATATATAAATGGGAGACAATACATATGCAGAGTAAATACCCAAATGAAGTGATGGGCGAACTCGCAGATAACCAGGACTGGCGGGTCTAACAGGGTTAAAAAAAAACGTTCCGGCCCGGGATTGGTCTAAGTTTTCTGGTTGGGCACCAGTCCCCATATCAGCTTATGGGGACCAGAATTCAACAACTAAAAATTGTGGTAGTAGGAATAGGGTGATAGGTGCAAGCGCTTTATTCTTACTGAGGCTCCGGTGCTTTTGTAACTGCTCTCGCGGCTGCTCACTCTACTTCTGGGGCCGCTCATTACCTTCAATGAATATGCACTGCTTTTCCCGCCCACCGGAGTCTGTAATTGGTTGCAGTCAGACATTTGTCATGGGATACTCTAGTGACCATTTGTATTTGGATCAATTACTAGAGGATCATATACCAAATATGTCCAATATATAAGGAAATGTCTCAGGGGAGTATATATATGTATAGAAAAAAATTGTCAGAAATGTATGTGTAAGGGAGAGTCAGAGATTGCAAATCCAGCTGCAATGTGCACTGTGCATGTGCAAAAGAGAGGGGGAACCTATTGTATCAATATGTTATATACAAATTTTGCATATGTTGTACAATAAAAATTATAAAAAAAAGTGCCATGTGCCAACAATATATTATGCAATCATGTAGATGAAAAATAAGGTGCATATGTTGCATTTATTGCAAAATTGCATAAGGTGCAATTTGCAGAAAGAATAAAGTGCATATACTGCATAGCTAGTAATGCAAAAATACAAGAAATTAATAAATGCAGTGCACCAGCAGGATATTATATTGCACAGACATCTAATTATGGAAAAATTGCAGCAACCCATTGGATATAAGCATACAGACAATTCCCATTATACAAAACATATACATACACAGCATGATGGCTGACAGATACAGGACTAAGCATTACAGAACCAAAGGATAAACCATAGATAAATACCTCATGGAGAGCAGTATGTGAGTGTGGTGCCGACCCTAAAGTCAGACATTTCCTTATAAATTGGAAGCATTTGGTATAGGATACTCTACTGATTGATTGTATTTGTGTATTAAGCAGATTTTACACGCTGTGACAGCGCTAGCCGATGCTAGCGATGCCGAGCGCGATAGCACCCATCCCCGTCGTACGGCCGATATGTGTTGATTGCTGCCGTAGCGAACATTATCGCTACGGCAGCATCACATGCACTTACCTGCCCTGCGACGTCGCTGTGACTGGCGATCCGCCTCCTTTCTAAGGGGGCGGTTCATTCAGCGTCACAGCGACGTCGCAGCAGCGTCACTGAACCGCCGCCCAATAGTAAAGGAGGGGAGGAGATGAGCGGCAGGAACCTGCCGGCCACCCCCTTCCTTCCTCCTTTTCCGGTGGAGGCAGGTAAGAAGATGTTTGTCGTTCCAGCGGCATCACACACCGATGTGTGATGCCGCTGGAGCGACAAACAACATCGTACCGTCGCTGCAGCGATATTATGGAAATGAGTGACGTGACAACGAGCTACGATATCGCACGTATTTGTGCTCGCTGATCGCCGCTCATTTGCGTCTCACGCTGTGATGTCGCTACCGGCGCCGGATGTGCGTCACTACCGACGTGACCCCGACGATATATCGGTAACGATGTCGCAGCGTGTAAAGCCCGCCTAACTCCGCATATGTATTCTTTCCCATTTATATACATTTCCTTTTTTACATCAGTCACTTAACAGGTACATACATGGGACAAAATGTTTACTTATTTTTTGGTCTACAATATATAATCTTGATATGGTTATCTTTTATTTATTTTCCATTCCATTTGTTTAATCTTTTTCAGCTTTTCAATCAGCCTATTTCTAGCACTAAATATATGGGAGGCACTTGGAACCACAATTGGATTGCCTAATAAAAGGCCTTATATTAAGAAATATTCACAACCATCAAATATTCTTCTTAAGATTTTATTTAAATCTCCAATTCCCCAATATATGTAGAAGTAAATATAAGGATTAAAGAAGAAACTACATTGTCTGTACATCTTGATATTTTCATGAACATAACTTGTCTTTGCACAATAGATTCTGCAATTTAAGACAGAACATTAATACACCATCCCATTATGGATTTTTTTCCATCTGTCGGGTTGGAGTCCATAGCTAGCAGAATAAGGTGAACTTAGAGATAAGCAATCCCCAAATCTACCAGATAAATGGGTGCAGGAGAAAAGTAGATTTGAGCCTGGGATATAGCTCAGTGGCTCAATAAGTTTAAATTGTGTATAGATGGATTCAGAGTGAATTGAGGTTTCAAAGCCCTTTCATCTCATCGATGACTAAGAGCTTTGTAGGTTTACTATATGGCATTACAATAGCATTACAATAGCTCAATAGAGGGCAGAGATTTCATGTATAGTTTAGCTTTATTGAAGCACATCTAACAATGGTCACCTTTAGGTTAAATTACGTCAATTTGCCAATGAGTTTGCAAAATGTCTCATTATAGTCTTCTTTGATCTGTATGTTCAAAAAAGAAAAAAGAAAAAAAATGCCAATAGCATGCAAAATAATGGCCTTTGTTTACTTAAAAAAATATCTATCACAAATAGTCTTAATTTAAACTACTGAGAATTCTGATTGTATATACAATACAATACCACATTTTTCGTTCTATAAGACGCACTGCATTATAAGACGTACCCCAAATTTAGAGATAAAAAACGTAAAAAATAAAAGGGGTCTGTCTTATACTCCGATGGTGTCTTACCGGAGGAGGGCGGCAGTGGTGGTGGAGCAGGGTCACAGAAGGCAGGGAGAGTGCTGGACTAGGGTGATGCTGACTGCGGTGAGGGCAGCTGTACTGGCAGCGGTATGGGGCTGTGCTGGCTGCAGAGGCTGTGCTGGCTGTGTGGAGCAGGGTTGTGCGGCAAGTGTCCCAGATGCTCTGTCGGCGGTGCGGGCTTCAAAGAAATGACACCCGGAATTGGCACAGTAACAGATTGAGCTCTCAGCTCAATGACAAGCCAAGATCTCACCTGCGCATGCGCCATCTCCAGGCATCATGTTTCTTAATTCTGCTGCTTGGAGATCAATGGACCAGAGACAGCGCATGCGCAAAAGAGATCTTGAGCCGAGAGCTTCATCTGCGGACACGCTGACTCTGGATGCCATTGTCTGAAGCCCTCACTGCCCACAGACCCTGCAACCGCTGTTGCAGACCCAGCCCAGCAACCGCAGCAGACCCTGCACAGCCGCTGCCACAGACCCAGCCGCCACAGACCATGCACAGCCACCGCAGCTTGTGCGCAGCCACCACAGCCCGTGCATAGCCACCGCAGACCCTGCTCAGCTGCCACAAACCTTGCACAGCCGCCGCAGACCCTGCACAGCTGCCGAAAACCCTGCACAGCTGCTGCAGTATTGCCCCTACCTCCTGTAACTGCTATCCACCCCCCTGGTAAGCTATATGAGGATTATAAGATGCACCCCTCATTTTCCTCCAAATTTTTGGGAGGAAAAGTGAGTCTTATAATCCGAAAAATGTGGTATATATTTTTGTTATTTTCTGCACATGATTATGAGGGGCAGCCATATTGCTATGTTGATAACAGCATTAACATTTTTGGGAATACTTTACAAAGTGGGGAGGCTATTTTTACAACATAGATAATCTTTGTTGCCGTTTATAAATTAGTAAGAAATAGTTAAAAAATGAATCGTTTTACAGAGAAAAGGGTAACAAACTCAGCAGGAGGAGATTGATGTATTGCATCAATTAGGGAAAAACAAAGATGTCACAGTCAGAGTATACATTAACCTTATTGCCACACAGCCAGTTTTCACCTTCATGACCGGGACAATTTTTTTCAATTCTGACCAATGCCACTTTAGGAGTTTATAAATCTGGAAAACTTCAACGGATTCCAGTGATTCCAAGATTGTTTTTTTCTGGCATATTGGAGTTCATGATAGTAGTATATTTAGTAATAGATTTGGGATGATGTTTTTTGTTTTTTATTTGTGAAAAAATCAGAAATTTGGTGAAAATTTTGCAATTTTCAAATTTTGAATTGTTATACCCATCAACCAGAGCATTATCTCACACAATATAGTTAATAAAGAACATTTCCCACATGTCTACTTCACATCAGCACAATTTTTAAAACAGATTTTTTTTGTTAGGAAGTAAGAAGGGTTCAAAGTTTATCAGGAATTTTTCATTTTTCCAGCAAAATTTACAAAACCATTTTTTTTTAGGGACTACATCACAGTTGAAGTGACTTTAAGAAGCCTAGGTAACAGAAAATACCCAAAAGTGACATAATTCTAAAAATTGCACCCCTCAAACTGTTCAAAACCACATCCAAGAAGTTTAATAACCCTTCAGGTGCTTTACAGGAACTAAAGCAATGTGAAAGGAAAAAAGGAAATTTTTACTTTCCCACAAAAAAGCTATTTCCGCCTCAAATTTTGCATTTTTACAAGACAAAATACAACTTAAAATTTGTTGTGCAATTTCTCCTGAGTACACTGATACCCTATATGTGATAGAAATCTACCATTTGGGAGCACAGCACAGCTCAGAAATGGAAGGAGCACTGTTTGAATTTTAGAGCGTAAAATTGTCTGTAATTGTTAAACACCATGTTGAATTTGGAGAGCCACTGATTAGAGATGAGCGAACCGGTCGTGGTTCGGCTCAAGTTCGGTTGGTCGAAGGGAGGTCCCGTTCGAGTTCAGTTCGTCGAACGTTCAACGAACCGAACTGGAACCGCATAGGAAACAATGGCAGGCATTCACAAACACATAAAAACACCTAGAAAACACCCTCAAAGGTGTCCAAAAGGTGACAAACAACTCACAACACAACACAAACACATGAGAAAGTGACAAGGAAATATACTCATGCGAAAACAAAAGAGCTGGACAAGGAAAAAGAGGAGGAGACACAGATATAGGCATGGCACACCCTTCTAAAATCATGTAAAACACCGCAAGGTGACTCCAAGCGAGTCTCCCTTTTTTCCAAAAATTGTGCCACACACACACACCCACCCCTTCAGTGGCAGCAGTTGTTCCCCAGTTGTACACTTCACAGCTAGATTTGCATCAAGCACATTCAAAAAATACGCCATTCTTAACCGTCCACAGGATGACACCGGGGTAGGTAGCAAAGTCTTTGCTGAACCATGACTTTTTCATCTTGGCTCCTTTTAAAAAACACAGCAAGCAAGGGTTACTGCAAGTGGAGACTCCCTTTTTTCTAAAAATTGGGCCCCACACACACCCACCCCTTCAGTGGCAGCAGTTGTGCCCCAGTTGTACACTTCACAGCTAGATTTGCATCAAGCACATTCAAAAATACGCCATTCTTAACCGTCCCCAGGATGACACCGGGGTAGGTAGCAAAGTCTTTGCTGAACCATAACTTGTTCATCTTGGCTGCTTTTAAAAAAACACAGCAAGCAAGGGTTACTCCAAGCGGAGTCTCCCTTTATTTCCAAAAATTGGGCCCCACACACACCCACCCCTTCAGTGGCAGCTGTTGTGCCCCAGTTGTACACTTCACAGCTAGATTTGCATCAAGCACATTCAAAAATACGCCATTCTTAACCGTCCCCAGGATGACACCGGGGTAGGTAGCAAAGTCTTTGCTGAACCATGACTTGTTCATCTTGGCTCCTTTTAAAAAACACAGCAAGCAAGAGTTACTCCAAGCGTAGTTTTCCTTTTTTCCAAAAATTGGGCCCCACACACACCCACCCCTTCAGTGGCAGTAGTTGTGCCCCAGTTGTACACTTCACAGCTAGATTTGCATCAAGCACATTCAAAAATACGCCATACTTAACCGTCCCCAGGATGACACCGGGGTAGGTAGCAAAGTCTTTGCTGAACCATGACTTGTTCATCTTGGCTCCTTTTAAAAAAACACAGCAGGCAAGGGTTACTCCAAGCGTAGTCTCCCTTTCTTCCAAAAATTGGGCCCCACACACACCCACCCCTTCAGTGGCAGCAGTTGTGCCCCAGTTGTACACTTCACAGCTAGATTTGCATCAAGCACATTCAAAAATACGCCATTCTTAACCGTCCCCAGGATGACACCGGGGTAGGTAGCAAAGTCTTTGCTGAACCATGACTTGTTCATCTTAGCTCCTTTTAAAAAAACACAGCAAGCAAGGGTTACTCCAAGCGGAGTCTCCCTTTTTTCCAAAAATTGGGCCCCACACACACCCACCCCTTCAGTGGCAGCTGTTGTGCCCCAGTTGTACACTTCACAGCTAGATTTGCATCAGGCACATTCAAAAATACGCCATTCTTAACCGTCCCCAGGATGACACCGGGGTAGGTAGCAAAGTCTTTGCTGAACCATGACTTGTTCATCTTGGCTCCTTTTAAAAAACACAGCAAGCAAGAGTTACTCCAAGCGTAGTTTTCCTTTTTTCCAAAAATTGGGCCCCACACACACCCACCCCTTCAGTGGCAGCAGTTGTGCCCCAGTTGTACACTTCACAGCTAGATTTGCATCAAGCACAATCAAAAATACGCCATTCTTAACCGTCCCCAGGATGACACCGGGGTAGGTAGCAAAGTCTTTGCTGAACCATGACTTGTTCATCTTGGCTCGTTTTAAAAAACACAGCAGGCAAAGGTTACTCCAAGCGTAGTCTCCCTTTTTTCCAAAAATTGGGCCCCACACACACCCACCCCTTCAGTGGCAGCAGTTGTGCCCCAGTTGTACACTTCACAGCTAGATTTGCATCAAGCACATTCAAAAATACGCCATTCTTAACCGTCCCCAGGATGACACCGGGGTAGGTAGCAAAGTCTTTCCTAATCCCAGCTCTGTTCATCTTGGCTCCTTTTAAAAAACACAGCAAGCAAGGGTTACTCCAAGCGTAGTCTCCCTTTTTTCCAAAAATTGGGCCACACACACACCCACCCCTTTAGTGGCAGCAGTTGTGCCCCAGTTGTACACTTCACAGCTAGATTTGCATCAAGCACATTCAAAAATACGCCATTCTTAACCGTCCCCAGGATGACACCGGGGTAGGTAGCAAAGTCTTTGCTGAACCATGACTTGTTCATCTTGGCTCCTTTTAAAAAACACAGCAAGCAAGGGTTACTCCAAGCGGAGTCTCCCTTTTTTCCAAAAATTGGGCTCCACACACACCCACCCCTTCAGTGGCAGCTGTTGTGCCCCAGTTGTACACTTCACAGCTAGATTTGCATCAAGCACATTCAAAAATACGCCATTCTTAACCGTCCCCAGGATGACACCGGGGTAGGTAGCAAAGTCTTTCCTGATCCCAGCTCTGTTCATCTTGGCTCCTTTTAAAAAAACACAGCAAGCAAGGGTTACTCCAAGCGGAGTCTCCCTTTTTTCCAAAAATTGGGCCACACAGACACCCCATCAGTGGCAGCACTTGTGCCCTAGTTGCAAAAAGGATGTTTTGATTTGCATCAAGCACATTTCAAATCCACAAGCATTTACTCTCCCCAGGATGACACAGGGCTAGTAAATTCCTTGTGGATCCATGACTTGTTCATTTTGATGAACGTTAGTCTGTCCACATTGTCACTGGACAGACGCGTGCGCTTATCTGTCAGCACACACCCAGCAGCACTGAAGACACGTTCAGAGACAACGCTGGCAGCTGGACACGACAAAATCTCCAAGGCGTAAGTTGAGAGCTCTGGCCATTTTTCAAGATTTGAAGCCCAAAATGAGCAAGGCTCCATTTGCAAAGTCATGGCATCAATGTTCATTTGGAGATACTCCTGTATCATCCTCTCCAGCTGTTGACTATGTGTCAGACTTGTTGTCTCTGGTGGCCTTGCAAAGGACGGTTTAAAAAAATTATGAAAAGATTCCATAAAATTGCTGTTACCAGCACCAGATACGGTGCTATTGGTACGGGTAGACTGTTGAAGATGACGAGACCGTCCCCTGTTTGTCAAGTTACAAGTGGGAGATTCACTTCCTGCACCTGCATGGTTGTTTGGTGGAAAAGCCGAGCTAAGATTGAGTAACAGCTTCTGCTGATACTCCAGAATACGTGCGTCCCTTTCTATGTCTGGAATTATGTCACAAAATTTCGACTTGTACCGGGGATCTAATAGTGTGGCAAGCCAGTAGTCATCATCACTTCTAATTTTGACAACACGAGGGTCATGTTGGAGGTAGTGCAGCAAGAAGGCGCTCATGTGTCTTGCGCAGCCATGCGGACAAAGTCCGCGCTGTGTTTGTGGCATAGAGGTGCTAACCGTTCTTTCCTCCTCTGACATCTCCCCCCAACCTCTTTCAACTGAAATTTGACCAAGGTCTCCCTCATCCGCTGAGTCTTCCATGTCCATGGACAGTTCGTCATCCATTTCTTCATGTTCTCCTGCACCTTCCTCAACATTTCGCCTGCTACCATGCGCCCTTGTTGATCCCTGTCCCCCATGGTGCCATGCCTGCCGCGTTGGTGATGATGAACGTCTGGACCTTGGTGATGTTGTTGTGTCTTGCACATATGAATCCTCCTGTAGTTCCTCCCCTTCCTGTTATCTCACCCCCTGACTCCGAATAGTGTTTAGCGTGTGCTCCTTCATGTAAATGACTGGAATTGTCATGCTGATAATGGCATTGTCAGCGCTAAACATATTCGTCGCCATGTCGAAACTGTGCAGAAGGGTGCATAGGTCCTTGATCTGAGACCACTCCATCAGGGTGATCTTCCCCACCTCTGCATCTCGTTGGCCCAGGCTATACATCATGACATATTGCACCAGGGCTCGGCGGTGCTGCCACAGTCGCTGTAACATGTGGAGAGTCGAATTCCAGCGTGTCGGCACATCGCATTTCAGGCGATGAACCGGCAGGCCGAAAGACTTCTGGAGCGATGCAAGTCGCTCAGCTGCAGCGGTTGAACGGCGGAAGTGAGCAGGCAGTTTTCGTGCCCTGGTCAGAAGGCCATCTAGGCCGGGATAGTGTGTTAAAAATTGCTGGACAACAAGGTTCAACACGTGAGCCATACAAGGGACGTGTGTCACCTTGCCCAGGTGAAGGGCCGCACCCAGGTTTGCAGCATTGTCGCACACGGCCTTACCAGGCTGCAGGTTGAGTGGAGACAACCATTTATTAAACTCGGACCGCAGAGCTGACCACAACTCCTCAGCTGTGTGACTCTTTTTCCCAAAACATGTCAAGCTAAAGACCACCTGATGCCGTTGCGCTCTGCTGCCAGCATAGTAATGAGGGGTGCGTGATTCCTTCTGTGCAGTTAGAACGCTGGTGGCCTGACCAGGCAGGCTTGGGGCGGAGGTGAAGGACCCAGATGAGGTGGAGGAGGCAGAAGCAGTGGCGGAACTTGGACAGACAGACGATTGACACACAAGTCGTGGGGACGGCAAGACTTGTGCAGCAGACCCTTCACCATCTATCACCATAGTTACCCAGTGCCCAGTCAGCGACATTTAACGTCCCTGTCCATGCTTACTGGTCCAAGTATCAGTGGTGAAATGCACCCGTTGACACACAGAGTTTCTCAAGGAAGTGGTGATGTTGTGTGCGACATGCTGGTGTAGCGCGGGCACACCTTTATTAAAGAAGTAGTGGCGACTGGGCATCTGGTACTGGGGCACAGCGACAGACATAAGGTCTCTAAAATCCTGTGTGTCCACCAGGCGGAAAGGCAGCATTTCGGTAGCCAAGAGCTTACAGAGGGATAAAGTCAACCTCTTAGCTTTGTCATGGGTCGCAGGAAATGGCCTTTTATTTGTCCACATCTGAGGGACAGAGATCTGGCTGCTGTGTGTAGACGGTGTTGAGTAGGGTGTCCCTGGAAAAATGCAGCCTTGTGAGGAAAGTGCAGGCGTAGACATGATGTCGCCTTCATCCAACGTTGGTGCTATCGATGTCTGAGAGAGCTGTACACACGTACTTGTCTCCCCTTCCAAACCAACTGACGACCTACCAAGCAAACTGCCTGTTGCGGTTACAGTGGTGGAAGTTGTGCGTGAAAAACCAGGTGTGACAGCTGTCCCCACAGTCCTAGAAGATGAAGAGCGCGTGAATGCACTAGAAGGGGCAGGCGGTGGATGGTTCGCTCCGCTAGGCCGCATTGCAGCACGGTGAGCTTCCCACCAGGACATATGATATTTATTCATGTGACGATTCATGGAAGAAGTTGTCAAACTGCTGAGGTTTTGCCCTCTACTAACAGAATCATGACAAATTTTACAGATCACATAATTTGGGCGATCTTTTGCTATGTCAAAAAAGGACCAGGCTAGGCAAGGCTTAGAGGGCATGCAACCTGCTGATCCACCCCGACTAGTGCTCAGAGGCACAGTGGTGGCTGAGGATGCAGTTGTAGACGTGCTACCAGTACTCCTACTCTGTCCATGATGGCACAAGGTAACTTCGTCGTCAGTTGCATCCTCCTCCACCATCTCTGTTGACCTCCTCGAGGGCCTGACTGTGGGTTGACAGTAGGTGGGATCTAGAACTTCCTCATCAGTTGTTGTGTTTGCACTCCCCTCACCCTCAGACCGAGCCTCTTCTTGCCCTGACCGAATATTTAAGTTGTCATCCCAATCTGGTATCTGCGTCTCATCGTCATCAGTATGTTCCTCATTGTCTATAACAACAGGTGTTACAGTTTGTGAAAAAGGGTCAACATTATGCTCAGAAACTTGGTCCTCACAGCCTGAATCAGAGTCACAAAGGTTCTGGGCATCACTGCAGACCATTTCCTGGTCTGTACTCACTGTAGCTTGGGAGCAGACCTCTGATTCCCAGGCTATAGTGTCATCAACAAACAAACAGAAATCAGAGTCTATTGTATCAAAATAATTTTATTTTGCAAAAAATATTTTTTTTAAAAAATGTTTTTATTATTTATTCCAAATCACTAAAAACATCACAACATCAAGAAAAACATCACCAGAAAAAACTATAGTGTGATGAACAGCTCTGCAGACTCAGCCATCTCAGTTCCACCATACTGTGCAGGGCGGATGGAGACTTCAGAGCTGGGAGAAAGCAAGTTTGATTGGGATGACAACTCAGAGGACTGGTGTTTTTTGGATGCGGTAGTTGAGGTGGCGGAGAGGTCACTTGTTGGACCACTTGAGATCCATTCAAGCATTTTCCTTTTTTGGCCATCATCTACCTTTGTTCCAGTTGTTTGTGTCCCTAAAAAAGGGAGCACATCGGATTGTCCACGGTAAGTAGTAGACATCTTACTTTTGCTGGTAGATGGTCTATCTTCAGCAGATGTTAATGGAGCTTTGCCACCTTCCCCACGGACAAACCCTTTTTTTCCTTTTCCAACACGCCTCTTCCCCTTTCCACCAGCATCTGTCATTTTGCTACTCATTTTGATAGCGACAAGATTGTGCACTTAAAATGTGGTAGTAAAAATTGAGAGGTGGTGTAGATTTCAACGGTGGTCTAGCTTTATTAACAGCAGAATAATAAAGAATAAATATCCCTGACAATGCAACTACGGCCCTTAAACTGGCAGCAGTGTTTGCTAGTATAATGGCTTAGTAACAATGAGTTTGAGTGTGCAATGCAGGCAGACGTGCTGCAAATATCTTTGCACTAGTGGGACAATACAGAAGTCCAACAGCCACGTTTAGGATGCCACTAAGTTCACTCAGTGTTTGCTAGTATAATGGCTTAGTGACAATGAGTTTGAGTGTGCAATGCAGGCAGACGTGCTGCAAATATCTTTGCACTAGTGGGACAATACAGAAGTCCAACATCCACGTTTAGGATGCCACTAAGTTCACTCAGTGTTTGCTAGTATAATGGCTTAGTAACAATGAGTTTGAGTGTGCAATGCAGGCAGACGTGCTGCAAATATCTGCACTAGTGGGACAATACAGAAGTCCAACAGCCACTTTTAGGATGCCACTAAGTTCACTTAGTGTTTGCTAGTATAATGGCTTAGTAACAATGAGTTTGAGTGTGCAATGAAGGCAGACGTGCTGCAAATATCTTTGCACTAGTGGGACAATACAGAAGTCCAACAGCCACTTTTAGGATGCCACTAAGTTCACTCAGTGTTTGCTAGTATAATGGCTTAGTAACAATGAGTTTGAGTGTGCAATGCAGGCAGACGTGCTGCAAATATCTGTGCACTAGTGGGACAATACAGAAGTCCAACAGCCACGTTTAGGATGCCACTAAGTTCACTCAGTGTTTGCTAGTATAATGGCTTAGTAACAATGAGTTTGAGTGTGCAATGCAGGCAGACGTGCTGCAAATATCTTTGCACTAGTGGGACAATACAGAAGTCCAACAGCCACGTTTAGGATGCCACTAAGTTCACTCAGTGTTTGCTAGTATAATGGCTTAGTAACAATGAGTTTGAGTGTGCAAAGTGCAGGAGGGTACAGTGGCAGGGTTGTGGGGCTCTGGGTAGAGGAATGGAAGCTTGCCTTTCTATCCCTTCTAATGGGGAAATGCAGTGAGGAAATCCCTGACCTTAGCTACACAGACGCTGTCATCTTGTGTAGCTGTTAAACTCTGTTTTCACGGACCTGTCGCTTATGGCTCTGACCCTGCCGGTATTAGCCCTTAAAAGGACTGATAGAAAGTGCTATCCCTATGCTGTACAGCGCTGTGTATAGAGCGTACACAGCAGTATCGGAGATAGGCGCTGCGCCAGCGGTAACTGACACCAAGGACGCAGAAGAGATAATGGCGTCCGGATGGGCAGATACTCGTTTTTATAATGCAGGGACATGTGACATGGACATCCTATCACACATGCCGTTGCTTCTCTGGCTAAAAGTCCACTTAGCTGTGTGTGTGTCTGGGATTGGCTGACATGCTGGCCCACCCCACTACACGCGCGCGCTTAGGGAAGGAAGACAAGGAAAAAAAAAAAAATCATTATCCATACAGCAGTGATCTGAATGCGCTGTTCCCGCACACTATACACTGAAATTTCATAATAGTGTGAGTCACAGAGTGACTTACACTAATACAGCGGAAAGCCAGCTAGTAATTAGCTGGTCTTTTTGCTGCTAGAACCGTTCTCGAACGTATCTAGAACTATCGAGCTTTAGCAAAAAGCTCAAGTTCTAGTTCTATCTAGAACAGCCCCCATAATCACTCGAGCCGCGAACTGGAGAACCTCGAACCGCGAACCGCGCTCAACTCTACCTCTGATGCACCAAAAGAAGTGGAGCACAAGTGATCCCATTTTGTTAATTAGACCCCTCAAACAATTTATCAAAATGTTTGGGGAGTACCTTGAAACCCCAGGTGCATCACAGAATTTCATAATGTTGAGCTGTAAAAATAAAATATACATTATTACCCCAAAAATGTTCCTTTAACCCCAAATATTTCATTTTTATGGAGGTAACAGGAGAAAATGCACCATAGAATTTGTTGTGCAATTTCTTTCGTATACACTGATACTACTTCTGTGGTGAAAACCTACTTTTGAGGCACAGTGCAAAGTGAAGAAGGGAAGGAGCGCAATATTTGAATTCAGAATAGTTTGTGGGTGCCATGTCACAATGACAAAGCCCTTTAGGTGCCTAAACAGTAAAGCTCCCTCACAAATGACCCAATTTTGGAAACTAGACCCTTGAAGAAGATGTTTGGTGAGCACCTTGAACCCCAAGGTGCTTCAAAGAATTTTAGAACAATTAGCCGTGAAAATGAAAAAATACATTTTTAACCACAAACATGTTGCTTTAACCTCAAATTCTTCACATTTAGTAAGGTAACAGAAAATAACAGAGTATTATGCAATTTCTCCTGAGTTCACCAGTACCCCATATGTGGTTGAAAACTACTTTTGAGGCACACTACAAAGTGAAGAAGGGGAGGAGCGCCATGTTTGTGTTAAGATTTTGTTGGAATGGTTTCTGTGTGTGATGTCACATTGACAGAGCCCATGAGGTGCCATAATACCAGAAACCCCCCACAAGTGACCCCATTCATACAAATTACACGGGGGGAGTGAACATATTGACACTACAGGTGTTTCAAAAAATTTCATACCATTGCGCAGTAAACAAAAAATAATTACATATTTACAACTAAAGTAGTATTTTAACCCAAGATTTCCAGTCTTAACAAGGGGAATATATAAAAACTAATTCTTCTGAATGTGACAATACCCCACATGTGACTGTACAGTACTGTTTCGCCACAGCAAAAGGCTCTGGAAGGAAGGAGTGCCATTTGATTTTTGGAGCACAGATTTTCCTTGAATAGTTTGTAGACTTCATTTGCAGTGTAGTTTCCACTTACATACAGCCAGCCATAAACATTGTACTTCCAAGAGAGAACATAGATTTTACCCCTAGTGCGAGCCATTCAACCACTGCAAGCAGTTCCCACTAAGCCGAGCACTGAGCGTACTCATGCACACTTATGTTCACTGGGGTGGTTAGTAGAGTAGCAGGTTCAGCTGGACTTTAGATGAAGTTAAGTTCGGGAACCGGACTTGCCCTGAATCCCATTGAAACTCACTCATTGGGCAGTTTGGTTCTACCCCCATACAGCCAGCCATACACAGTATTTTAGTATTTTTTTTGTACACACTACATACGATAATTCTGATTTTACCCCATACAAATAATTCAAGCACTGCAAACTGGGCAGCGCATCGAGTGTACCAGAGCACACAGATACTCTTTTGAGTGGTTATGATGCATAAAGCACCCAAACCCTGAATCAAAAAAAATGTTTTTTTTGTAAAGTCAGTGTTTGTACAAACATCAAACTTTACTGTTTAGGTTCACTCATCTCCACTGATAAGTCAAAATATGAAATTTCTGGTTGCAACCGGCATGACTTTGTGAGACACATAAAATATGAGTGGATTTCTTTTATGCTTGTGGTGCCCATCATGAAGCATGGAGGGCAAGGTGTGATATTCTTGAGGTGCTTTTCTAGCTACACTGTTTATGATAAAAAGCAAACAGCTGGGGACTGATATCAGGCTGGGAAGTGGCCAATATGGCCCTTTCCTGCCTGATAATACCAGCCTTCAGATTTCTGCTTTACCTTAGCTATTTAGCGGGACGATAAAGTTCAAATAAATAAATAATAAAAAAAAAACGGTGTAGAGTGTAGAGCAAGCTGATATTATCAGGGTGGGCAGGCCCATGGTTATTTTGCCTTCACTAGCCTAAAAATACCAGACTGGAGCTATGCGAAGATTGGCGCATCCTTTAGATGTGCCAATTCTAGCACTTTGCCCAGCTCTTCCCGATTGTCCTGGTGCGGTAGCAATCACGTTAATACTTGTGGGGTTGATGTCAGCTGTGAATTGGCAGCTGGATCACTTGTTGGTATGTTATATGTGAACTGTTCCAAGCTGGCAGAATTATGGAAGCACTGTTAAAAATGTACTTTATTGGGGCTCTGTTGCAAGTTTGCTGTGTTTTGCTGGCACACTTGCAATGTAACCTTGTTCTGGAGCATTGTTGTCTGCTGGATGTCTTATAGAGTCATTGCAGGTTGATTATGTAATGCTGAAAGGAAGGTAGGTTATCTTATAAGGAGCAAGATGGCTGATTTTTTTTAAAAAATGGCATCATGCGCCTATTTCTGTTAGGATTTAACTGTGGCACCTAAATACATGCCAAGACATGCACAAGTTACAACACATTTAACTCTTACATACAGAACCACATGGGCTTCCTTCTCACAAATTTAATGAGTAGCTTCAAGAAAAGGTTGTTGGCCTATTTAACCACATGACAATTTACATTTTTGCTCGTTAAGGGCTCATGCACACGTTGCTGGGTTTTTTTTTTTTCGTTTCTGCAGCGTTTTAAGCTGCAGAGTCACACTGTCAAAATTCTTGCGTTCTGCTTCCCCAGCAGCGTCTATGAGAATCTTGCAAAATCTGTGCGCACAATGCTTTTTTAAACGCAGCATTTTGATTGTCAAAAATTTGACAAAATCTCTGCGTTTAAGGCCTGCAACACACATCCGTGCCTCCGGTACGTGTTTGGTACGTTTTTGCACGTACCGGAGACACGGAGACACGTTGACCAATGTTGCCCTATGGTAGATGGCACACACACGTAAAATCACACGGAACGTGTGTCCGTGTGGTTAGTACGTGTGTGCGCTGAGTGACAGCTGTCTCACTGCAACCAATCACAGTCGCAGGTGGTCATGTCTATATCGTGCAGTAAAAAAAAAAAAATAATTAAAAACAACGTGAGGTCCCCCCAATATTGATACCAGCCAGAGTAAAGCCACACGGCTCAAGGATGGGGAGCTTCACATTATGGGGAGCCCCCCAGCCTATCAATATCAGCCAGCAGCCGCCCGGAATTGCCGCATCCATTAGATGCAACAGTCCCGGGACTCTACCCGCCTCATCCGGAATTGCCCTGGTGCGGTGGCAATAGGGGTAATAAGGAGTTAATGGCAGCAGCCTACAGCTACCACTAAGTCCTAAGTTAATCATGGCAGGCATCTCCCCGAGATCCCTTCCATGATTAACCTGTAAGTTAAAGAAAATGAACACACACATCCAAAAAATCCTTTATTTGGAATAAAAGACAAAAAAACACCCTCTTTCACCACTTTATTAATCCCCAAATACCCCTCCAGGTCTGACATAATCCATATGGGGTCCCACGATGCTTTTAGCTCTGCTACATGAAGCTGACAGTGAGCGCCACAGACCATGACCGCTGTCTGTCAGCTCCACGCAGCAACTGAAGTGAGCAGCGTGATCAGCGATGATGTCACTCAGGTTACCCGCGGCCACCGCTCTCAGGTGGAGGACTCCAGCTGTGGCTGCGGGTCACTTGAGTGACGGCACCGCTGATCGCGCTGCTCACTTCAGTCACTCAGGGGATTTGCGGTCACCGGTGAGTCCTTAACATGTGACCGCAAATCAGGATGACACAGAGAGAGACACCCGATGTCAATGAACTCGGGTGAAGCTCTGATGTCACTGCTGCGGACTCCTGTGTCCTGGCACTGACCTTGGAGGTTCATCTGAGTTCATAACAGCACACATAGACAAAGCCATGGGATGACAATGAAGTCGGGTGAAGTTCATCTGATTTCATCCAAGTTCATTCTCATCAATCGGCTCTGTCTGTGTCTGCTGTCAGCGGGCTTGTATCAGAGATGAATTGCCGGGGGACCGCACTGACAAAAATGCATCCAATACGCATGTAAAATGCATGCAAAATGCATCCAAAAAAATGCGTTTTGGATGCTTTCTTTTTGTCAAAACACAGTGTCAAGTCTGCCAGAGGGTGCGTTTTTTTCTGCACTGGTCAGGATGCAACGTGCGCATGAGCCCTAATAATGTTTTTAGGAAATGATCAGGTGGAGGAACAATACAGTTGCACATAATATACAAGCAGTTGTAACTCGATTGCCACCATAAAGGCATTGTGCATTTGTTCTTTAAACAGAACCTATCACTTTGCACATGCTCTCTGATCTGTGCACAGCATGGTTAAGGGAAGAATCTCAGCAGAATAACTCAAAGGTTTTTTGAAATGATTCAATATAACTTGTATATTATTAATTAAAATTACTAGTGTTTGTATGCTTGTGAGTGCAGTGGGTGGTTCTTCTCAGTGATGGACAGCTATCTCTCCATGCACAGTCCAACAAGGAAGCATGTAAATCACTGAATTGGACCATCCACTGAATTCATATACATAATATCACCAGGGATTTAAATGATTAAAATAAAAGTTTTACTGAGTCTTTTTCAACAAAAATGTAATGTATTTTTTTAAATATAAAACGTACTTTTCCTCCCAAAAGTTTGGGAGGAAAATGAGGGGTGCGTCTTAAAATCCGAATGTAGCTTACCGGGGGGTGGTGGAGAAAGGTCACAGGAGGCAGGGGCAATGCTGTATGCTTTCCTTTGGGCGCTGCTTAGTGCTGGGGTTAAGGGCACTGCTCTGTGTGGCTTTGTGCAGCATTCTCTGTGCAGTGGTCAATGAGGCTCTGTGCAGTGGTCAAGGAGGCTTTGTGCAGTGGTCAGTGAGGCTCTGTGCAGCGGGCAGTGAGGCTCTGTGCGGCGGGCAGTGAGGCTCTGTCTGGCGGGCAGTGAGCCTCTGTGAAGCAGGCAGTGAGGCTCTGTGCGGCAGGCGATGAGGCACAGGCCATTCTGAAGATGTCAGCAGTGAGGCACAGGCCATTCTGAAGATGTCGGCGGTGAGGGCTTCAAATAAAGGTGCCCAGAGTCGGTGCGTGTGGAGATGAAGCTCTCAGCTCAAGCTCTCATCAGCACACACAATGCCTATGGTCCATTGACGTACCAGCAGCGGGCTTCAGGAAAATGGTTTGAGATCTCGGCTTGTCATTGAGCTCATAACTTCATCTGCAGATGCACCGACTCCAGCCTCCATTTCTTTGAAGCCCGCACTGCCAACATGTTCAGAATGGCCCGTGCTTCCCCGCCCACAGCGAGCACCAGCACAGTGCAGTTCTCGCAGCTCCAGCACAGAGCAGCACAAACAGCCCCAGCACAAAGCAGTGCCCGCAGCCCCATCACAGAGCAACGCCCACTGCCCCAGCATAGAGCAACACCTGCTGCCCAGGACAGGGCAGCACCTGCTGCCCCAGGACAGTGCAGCACCCACAGCCCCAGCACAGCGCTGCAGCCCACAGTGAACATCTGGGTCCCCCTCTGCACCGCATATAGCATCGCTGTACTCCAGCACTGCCCCTGCTTCCTGTGATCATCGATGCTGTCCCCCCTCCTCGGTAAGACACCACCGGATTATAAAACGGACCCCACATTTTTTCACCTTTTTCTTCTCTAAATTTGGGGTGCGTCTTATAATCCAGTACGTCTTATAAAATGAAAAATATGGCATATCAATCTGATCAGCTTCTTCCCTCTAACATCTTGCTAGCAGATAAGAAACAATTTTCAACATGACAGGTTCCCTTTAATTAATTCAAATAACTAGATTGGACTTCATTTTTCATGTACTTGTCTACTAGGCAGTTACAAGACACCATTTTATAAACATTCTTCTCATCTAGTTACAGTTTATTTATAAGGGACGTAACTCATCATTGTTATAAAAACATATTTTTAGTAAAGTCGTTCTTAAATTATGTAAAACTCTTTTCCCAGTCTATTCATATTTTGCTGTACCACGTGAACTGTTACAAATGTTTGATTTGTGCTCACTGATGTTTAATTTCTTTTCAGTTCCATAAATATAAGGCCACAAAATTACTTTTTGTCTAAGGTCTATAACATAGTTTGACTTGCCACATATTGTATTTGAGTGAATGAAATTATAAAGCTTTGTTATAAAATACTTTGTATTAAAATGTAAATATTTGCTATTATGTTTTGTTGTTTTGTGCATTTTTTCTCCATCTCAGGACATTTATCAAGAACAATATGCCAAGTTTACTGTACGTAACAAGTTTGACGGAACCTGCTAGAATAATCCTCTTAGTTAAATCCTATTTCTGTCGATCAAAAATTTGTCTCAGCAAATATCCTCACAAATGTTACAAAGTCAAAGTGATTTACTTTTATGCAAAAAAAGTTGTTCAAACTGAAAGCATTGCATTTAATGGTTCTAAACAGACTGCAATTAATGTGAATATTAATTTGACCTAAATTGTAGTTATACAATTAGTTTTTTTTACTAAGTCTGCTGCTTCAATTTTTATAGAGGCTATTTGCATTGAATCTAGTTTGCTATGATGAGTAAATTAATTGTAAATTTAAATCAATCATTTATTGGATTAACAAGAACTTCAAAGAGAAAGGTTCAATTGCTATGAAGAAGGCTAAAATGTACCCAAGAAAGTCCATGCAAGTACCAAGACTTAGCTATAAACTATGCGCACAACATCAGTGCAGAGTTTTCTCAGGGGTGGCAGCCGATGTCAGTGCATCTGAACGCACTGTGTGCTAAAGTATTTGGGAGGCTGGCATAGTGTCAAGAAGGGCAGTAAAAAACCAATACTCTCTAATAGTGATGGGCGGACTTGCAGATAACCGGGCCCAGTGGGTCTAATCGGGTGTAAAAAAAATCCTGTTTAGGTCCAGGATTGGTCCCAGATATCTGGATGGAAGCCGTTCCCCATATAAGTCTATGGGGACCAGAATTCGGTGTTTAACATGGTGGCAGAAGGGATAGGGGGATAGGAGTCTTCAAACGTGCCGGTGACTCGGTAAGAACAGCTCGTTTGCTTGATTATTTTTTTCTATATTTTTTCTTTATTTTTTCCCCAATTAGTACCCAGAATTTTCTGAGAATTCTGGGCCCGGCACTCGGGTAGGTTTGAAACCGCACGGGTCCGGACTTTTACAGTCTGGATCCGCCAATCACTACTGTCTAATAAACACAGCAGTTACAGATTGACATTCTGCAGCAAGTATAGGACTTGTCCTACAGTGGACTGGGGTAAAGTTATTTTCTCTGATGAAGTCCTTTTCCAAATTGTAGGGATTTCGGGAAGAATGATTGTTTGGGGAAGAAAAAATAAGTGCTACCATGAGCTAGATCAGTGTCATGCCAACAGAAACATGTCATGCCAACATCTTTTTAGTTAGCCATTAAAAGGTATCAGCCACTGAGGACTTCAGCTTTTTTAAACAATTTTTTAACAGAAAAATATTCATGTTTGGGGTTGCTTTTCATTGAATTTAGAGGGTTCATTTACAAATTTGCTTAACCCCTTCACGACCATGGACGGATATATCCGTCATGGAGCGTGTCCCGTTAAGCCCTGCCCCCTGCCGCGGGCAGGCGGCGGGTGTCGGCACACATATCAGCTGTTTTCAACAGCTGACATGTGTGCCTGCTAGCCGCGGGTGGAATTGCTTCCACCCGTGGCCATTAACCCCAAAGTCTGGCAGCAAGATCTATATGCGCGCGGCCATGTTTTTTACTTACCGCCGCCCCCACCGGAAGTCACGTGCGTGATCACGTGACTTTCGGTGGTTGCCATCGTAGCACGGGGTCATGTGATGACGCCTGTAGCTATGAAGTTTCACTTTCGTTTTCCCTCGGCCGCGAGCAGAGAGAAACAGAAAGTGACTGAATCTGCTGTTTACAGCTGTATAGCTGTGATCAGCAGATAAATAAGAGCGATCGGATTGCTGAATGCTATAGCCCCCAAGGGGGACTAGTAAAATAAAAAAAAAAGTAAAAAAAAAGTTTTAAAAAAGAAAAAAAACAAAAAACCTAAAAGTTCAAATCCCCCCCTTTCCCCCATTGAAAATGAAAGGGTTAAAAAATAAATAAATATATACATATTTGGTATCGCCACGTTCAGAAATGCCCGATCTATCAAAATATAAAATCAAGTAATCTGATTGGTAAACGGCGTAGTGGCAAAAAAATTCCAAACGCCAAAATTACGTTTTTTGGTCGCCGCAAGTTTTCCGCAAAATGCAATAACAGACGATCAAAACGTAGCATCTGTGCAAAAATGATACCATTAGAAACGACAGCTCGAGACGCAAAAAATAAGCCATCACTTTGCCATAGATCCCAAAAAAGGAGAACGCTACGTGTTTCGGAAAATGGCGCAAAACGTGCGCCACTTTTATTGGACAAACTTGTGACTTTTTTTTAACCCCTTAGATACAAGTAAACCTATACATGTTTGGTGTCTACAAACTCGCAAAGACCTCAGGCATCATACCCACACATCAGTTTTACCATATAATGAACACCGTGAATAAAACATCCCAAAAACATTTGTGCCATCACACTTTTTTTGCAGTTTTTCCACACTTGGGAATCTTTTTGCTGTTTTCCAGTACACCATATGGTAAAACCTATGGTTTCATTTAAAAGTACAACTTGTGTTGCAAAAAACAAGCCCTCCTATGGCAAGATTGACGGAAAAATAAAAAAGTTTCGGCTCTCGGAAGAAGGGGAGCAAAACACAAAAACGCAAAAACGGAAAGTGCCCCGGGGCTGAAGGGGTTAAAAACACTGCCTTGAATAAAGAATAGTATATATCCAAGTGTAACTTCACCCATTTGTCCAGAAGCAATTTGGTAATATGCAATGCGTTTTCCAGAGTGATGACGCATCATGTAACAAGTAAAATTGATAGCTAACTGATTTGGTAAACAAAACATTGAAATTTTGGGTCCATGGTCATGGAACCCCTCAGATCTAAGTTCCTTTCGGAACCTGAAGTCAATCTTTAAAAGGGGATGCACAAACAAAAAAACACTGAAAGCTTTGATTAGAAAAAATGTGTTTGATATTAGTCAGGATATGGCCCAGAAACTTATGTCCGACAAGTTAGGAGAAATTGCAAAAGTATTGAAAAATACTAAATCAATACTAAATTTAATACTAAAATACTAAATACTAGTATTTAGTAGTCAATACTAAAAATATTGTAGTAGTCAATTAGTAGTCAATACTAAAAATATTGAGTCTTTCTATAAACTTGATGTATGTATCAATAAAAGTGTGAAAACATTTTAAATGCTGATAATTGTAGTTCACTGTACTATTGAAATATCCAACTAATAGATCGAAGAACATTGAAGCAGCAAACTCTGTGAAAGCCAAAATTTGTACCAGTCTCAAAACATTTGATGACAAATGCAGATGTCGCGGGGAGGACGCCGCTGCCGCGCTCGCTAACGCTCGGGTCTGGCGCTGCTGCGGCTGCTGCTCGGTGGCTCAAGCGGTGGGCCGGATCCGGGGACTCGAGCGGCGCTCCTCGCCCGTGAGTGAAAGGGTGGTTGGTTTGGGGGATTTAGTCCGTGACGCCACCCACGGGTTGTGGTGAAGATGGGCACCACCGCTGCTGGTGACGGGGATCCCAGGAGCGATGGTGGGGAGCAGCTGGGATGTTGTTTTCCCCCTCCATGGGTAGGGGTCGGTGGTCCTGGGGCCCGGTGGTGTGACGGGGAGGCAGGGTTGGTGAGGTGCAGGGTTGCAGGGACAGCGCGGCGCGGTGCCGGATGGCACGGGGGTACTCACTCAGTAAGAGATGCACAAAGTCCTCGGTAAACCAAACGGCTGGATGGACGGGTCCCGCAGCAGCCTCTCTCTCTCCCCGGACAGGTGATGGCGGCTGTCTTTCCCTGCACCTTTGTGTACTGTTTTGACTACGATGGATCCCCAACGGTAGTCCGCTCCCCGGTGTATGGATGCTGGAGGAGTCCGTTTGCCCACAGGCACTGGCCCTTGGGTCTCTAGCCTTAGGCGGTAGCTGTATACCCTCACGGTGTGGACGGTTGCCTTCTAACGGGTCTTTGGCTGTTAGGAAACCCCTGGGATTCCTGTCACACTCGGATTTGACTGTTGACGGCGACTCCAAGCCTAGTCGGGGTCCGATGGCCCTGCCTGTGTGTGCTGGCTTCACTTCGCTCCCCGGTCAGTACCAGTGGGCCAACGCCCGTCCCCGGTCCTATGGTTCCGCGTCGATTCACCACTCCTGCAGATGGCCACCACCGTCTGCCAACCTTGTTGTCAGTGCCTGGGCCACAAACCCAGACATTCTCCACTTGACTCCTCTCACTTCTACCTCCTCAACTGTTCTGTTCTGTTTTTCCCGCCTCCAGGCCTGTGAACTCCTCGGTGGGTGGGGCCAACCACTTGGCTCCGCTCCACCTGATGTCGACACCAGACCCTGGAGGGAGGCAACAAGGGTTTTGTGTTTGGCTAATGTTACTGTCTGGTGGGGGTGGGTGTGTGTGTGTGTTACCTGTGACAACCTGGCTAGTCCAGGGCGCCACACAGACTACTAATATTATTTAATACTTTAATTAAATGAAGTAGAAAAAAAGAACATGATACCAACTGATGGAACGTATGCCCTCTTGCCATGGTATAGTAACATCTTTATCACTTAGTACTTGTTAATCACGGAAGGCCTTTAGTTAAAGAGGTTTTCAAGATTTACTATATTGATGACTGATCATTAGGATACTCATCAATATCAAATCAGAGAGCATCTTACACCAGGCAACTCCATCAATAGATTATTTTCAGCAGACATAAAAAGCAATATTTTACAGAAGAGCAGATCACACATATCTATACTGGTGTGAAAATAGCCTCCCCAAGCTCCTCATTCCATACTACAAAGGCAAACATAACTATCTAGTATTCATAAAAATAGAGAATAATGATGAAAACGCTAGGCTATCTGTATAAGAATCCAACTGTAAATGGAAATTTTGACTTTTTTTAGATGGTTCCAGATTTTGCAAAGCACATATACATAGCAGGATATATTATCACTGAATAGGCATAGGGAATATAAAGGGGGCCATTTCCATCCACTTTGTCTTCAGAGGAGATGGAGCTAAAGGGATTTAATGAAGTGTGAAAGCTAGCCAAATGTAAGGCAACTAAAATCTAAACTAACTTCAGATATTCTTTTGGCATTGCCCATTATTATGGCCTCGGAAGAGCAGGGTTTTGCTGAGCCTACAGTAAAACCCATGCAGATTTATAGAAGAGTAGAAGAGTTGTTTGAGCCCCTTACGCTACCCACACAGCTATAATAAAGGTACAAGCCAAAGTAAAGAAAACCACATTGTAAGCTGGAAGTAGAGTGTGATAGGACACCCAGAGAGTGGCGCCACATGAAGGATAAACCAGGGAAGCGGTACAATGGAAGATCCTGGCAATAAGGAAAGGGAAGTGGGTCCCCTCTTAACAGTCACATGAGTCTCAACTCTGCACTCCCTAACATCACTAGATAGAGCCTCCCCTCATGTGCATCACATGCCTAGGCCCTTTCTGGTCCTGAACTCACTCTGACTAGTGTGAAGGCCAGTGAGACACTAGTCTCGCCACTGCAATACAACACCATGAGGAAGATAATACAAACAGATGGGCAAAGACACAACAAATAGCACTCCACATCTTCTCCAGCAGGAAGCTTCTAAGCTGCAACAGAAATGAACACCTAAACTTTTCCAGAGACAGGATCATCCAAAGTGGACAGTATAGAATCAACTATAGCCAGCATAGGGAGGAGTGAGAAGTGTATATTTATAGCAGAATGGATTGGCTTCAACTGAGATTACAACTACTGTAAAGCGGGCTTTACACGCTGCGACATCGCTAGCCGATGCTAGCAATGTCGAGCGCGATAGCACCCGCCCCCATCATACGGCCGATATGTGGTGATCACTGCCGTAGCGAACATTATCGCTACGGCAGCGCCACACGCACATTCCTGTGCAGTGACATCGCTGTGACCGGCAAACCGCCTCCTTTCTGACGGGGCGGTTCGTTCAGCGTCACAGCAACGTCACAGCAGCGTCACTGAACTGCCGCCCAATAGAAAAGGAGGGGAGGAGATGAGCGGCCGGAACATGCCGCCCACCTCCTTCCTTCCTCCTTTTCCGGTGGACACAGGTAAGGAGATGTTTGTCGTTCCAGCGGCGTCGCACATAACGATGTGTGCTGCCGCAGGAACGACAAACAACATCGTTACTGCAGCAGCAACGATAATTGCGAATAGGGGGGCATGTCACCGATGAGTGATTTTGAATGTTTTTGCGACGATTCAAAATCGCTCATAGGAGTCACACACAATGAGATCGCTACAGCGGCCGGATGTGCGTCACAAATTCCATGACCTCAACGAGATCGCTTTAGCAATCTTGTTGCATGTAAAGCCACCTTTAGATCACTGCAGGATACAAAGGAACCTTAACCTCTTCATCAGTGGATGGAATTACATAAGTTCCAACTCAGGGTAAATGATAAGCAGGCACTAAAGAGGATCTGCAATCAATTACATACTCTGACCTTCTAATCCCAGATCTCCCCGACATCAGGCCAAACACAATCGTGACAGTCTATTCCAAAGAATGTGGTATGTTATATGTTCATGATAGATTGCACTTGGATCCAGAGATGTTATTGCCAGATATGAACAACTTTACATGGGCCAATTGTGCTTGTATAACACAGATAAATCTTTAACAGTTGCAAGAAGGTATAAACCTAAACATATGCATCAATTCCAGTGAGTACATGTGCACTACATACAACTGCCAGTGGTTGGTAAGTAAATATGTTTGTGTGTGCAGATATGTTCAAAAGTATTGAAGGAAATAATTAGTGCTATAGGCATAGGACAGACTTTGCATACAACATACCTCTCTCAGAGTAGTGAAAGAGTAAAAAGTCTGAATGGGACATTCAAGTTAAAAAAAACAGAATTCAGTGGTTGAGATAGGGAAACCTTGGAGTCAGAGTTAGGGGTGCTTCACACACAGCGAGATTGCTGCTGAGATCGCTGCTGAGTCACGGTTTTTGTGACGCAGCAGTGACCTCATTAGCGATCTCGCTGTGTGTGACACTGAGCAGCGATCTGGCCCCTGCACAGCCCTGGTTCGTTTTTTTATTGTTGCTCTCCCACTGATAAGCACACATCGCTGTGTGTGACAGCGAGAGAGCAACAATCCTGAATGTGCAGGGAGCAGGAGCCGGCGTCTGACAGCCTGCGGTAAGCTGTAACTAAGGTAAACATCGGGTAACCAAGGTGGTTACCCGATATTTACCTTCGTTACCAGCCTCCGCAGCTCTCACGCTGCCAGCGCCGGCTCCTGCTCTCTGCACATGTGGCTGCAGTACACATCGGGTAATTAACCCAATGTGTACTGTAGCTAGGAGAACAGGGAGCCAGCGCTAAGCAGTGTGCGTGGCTCCCTGCTCTCTGCACATGTAGCTGCAGGACACATCGGGTAATTAACCCGATGGATACTGTAGCAAGGAGAGCAGGGAGCCAGCGCTCAGTGTGCACGGCTCCCTGCACATGTTTCAGCACAGCGACGCGTGTCGTTATGATCGCTGCTTTGGCTGCTGTGTTTGACAGCTAAGCAGCGATCATAACAGCGACTTACAAGGTCGCTGTTACGTCACAGAAAATGGTGACGTAACAGCGACCTCGTTGTCGCTGTCGTTTAGTGTGAACCCAGCCTTAAAGACAAGGCTTATCCGTTTTGAAATACTTTGTGACAAAGCTTCCAAAATAGACCTAAAGTTTATGTAACTAAACTGTAGAGGTACCATGTATGAGTGCATAAACACATTCTTGACTCCATGAAGGTGGAAACCAGTTAAACCACTAACCTGTATGTAAAGTATCATGTCAAGATGGCCTAGAATTAAAGTTTTGATGGTCCCTATCAAGTTCAACTGGCAATGCAATCATTACTAAACCAGGAAGGAAAATGCACGTGGATGAACTAGAAGAAAGTCCTGAATCTCGAAGCAGAAATTCCACCATGCACATCTTCATGAGAGATTTGATTCTTTTTTGTTTTGTATTTCCAGAAAATCTGGATGCTGAAATTTATGAAAAGTTGGTAATTCCCACTGAAAACAGACTTTTAAAAAATTGCAAAAATTGCAACACTAATGGCATTAAACAAATTGCTATCTCATAGGAGTAGAAATCATTGAGTTAGCAAGTAGTCCCAATTTTTCTTCCCTAATCCGAAACCCTAAAGCCTGCTTTACACGGGACGACCGATTGTGCAATTTCACGATCGATCGTACCCGCCCCCGTCGTTTGTGCGTCACAGGCAATTGATTGCCCGTGGCGCACAAACTCGTTAACCCCCGTCACACGTACTTACCTCCTGGGCGACGTCACTGTGGGCGGCGAACATCCACTTCCTGAAGTGGGAGGGATGTTCGGCATCACAGTGACGTCACGCGGCGGCCGGCCAATAGAAGCGGAGGGGCGGAGATGAGCGGGATGTAAACATCCCGCCCACCTCCTTCCTTACACATAGCCGGCAGGAGCCGCAGGACGCAGGTAAGCGATGTTCATCGTTCCCGTGGGGTCACACGGTGCGACGTGTGCTGCCACGGTAACGATGAACACCCGGCACCATGTTTCATAAACGATTTAATGAAACCTAGCGACGAGTACACGACTCATGATTTGTGAGTGATACTGCGTCGCTAGGAGGTGTCACACAGGCCGATGTCGCAAGCGACGCCGGATGTGCGGCACAAAAACCGTGACCCCAACGATCTATCGCACGATAGATCGTCTCGTGTAAAGCACCCTTAAGGAATCAAGAATATTCCCATACTGTAGATAAAGTACAGTGCAAAGGTTTTAGGCAAGTGTGTCCTCAACACTGAAAAATATAAGCACATACTTATCTATCATGCAATACCATCAGAGAGACACCTGTTTGGCCCTAAATTTATTCTGCAGCAGAAAACAATGGTAACCATTCCACCTAGTTCATTAGGAACTAAGGTATTTTCAGTGTAAAGAAGAGCAAGAAATTCTAAAAGTTATGATATGGTGCCTCAGAGCTCTGGTCTTAATGTCATCCAATCTGTTTGGGATTACATGAAGAGAAACAATGATTTGGCATGGCTCAGCCCAAGACGTTTAGGCACTGAAAGAGATTCCAATTCAGCAGCTTCTAAAACACACTTTGGATAAAAGAGAAGAGAGAAATATGAAGCCACTAGTCCACATGCCCTAGGAGTATACATTCAGATCTCCTCTAATAATTGATCATAAGATTGTATGTGAAAAATACGTCTGCTACTGAAAAATTGGAAGAACTCCTTAATAACATCACGGTGGACATTTTTAGTTCTATAAATTCTATATCCTCTATCCGCTATAAAATAATTTTCATATTCTTATGCTCTAATTTAAGGCTACCTTATTGTAGCATAGAGGGACGTTTGTCAGATAGTTTTTTCAAAAATAAGACACTGTCATATTACATTTGCCCTGAAAAAAGCACTAGGGTTTATTTTCAGGGTAGGTCTTAGGGTACCTTCACACTTTAGCGATGCAACAGCGATCCGACCAGCGATCTGACCTGGTCAGGAACGCTGCTGCATCGCTACATGGTCGCTGGTGAACTGTCAAACAGGCAGATCTCACCAGCGACCAGTGACCAGCCCCCAGCCAGCAGCGACGTGGAAGAGACGCTGCGCTTGCACGGAGCCGGCGTCTGGAAGCTGCGGACACTGGTAACTAAGGTAAACATCAGGTATGATTACCCGATGTTTACCTTAGTTACCAGCTCACACCGCTTAACTTAGCGTGTGCAGGGAGCAGGAGCCGGCACTGGCAGTGTGAGAGCTGCGGAGGCTGGTAACGAAGGTAAATATCGGGTAACCACCTTGGTTACCCGATGTTTACCTTGGTAACAGCTTACCGCAGGCTGTCAGACGCCGGTTCCTGCTCCCTGCACATTCAGGATTGTTGCTCTCTCGCTGTCACACACAGCGATGTGTGCTTATCAGCGGGAGAGCAACAATAAAAAAATGAACCAGGGCTGTGTGTAACGAGCAGTGATCTCACAGCAGGGGCCAGATCGCTGCTCAGTGTCACACACAGCAAGATCGCTAATGAGGTCACAAAAAACGTGACTCAGTAGCGATCTCAGTAGCGATCTCGCTGTGTGTGAAGTACCCTTTATTCTCAGGGAAACACGGTTGGGGGTAGGTTTACCCCCCCTATGCACACGCGGCGGCTCGCATGGGTGGCCATGGTGGGGGAGGCGCGGAAGAGCTGCCTCACGGATCCAAGATGGAAGTGGACAACGGTGGGGAGGGAGAAGGACATCAGGATGTCAGTAACATTCAGACAGATGGATGGCAGAGGACAATGGGGCGGCGGTTCCGGGGGGACGCTGAGCTGCAGTTTGGTGAGAGACATTGTCCCCGGGGGGTTTGGGTCATGTAGTGGAGGCCGGGCCAGAGTTAGGGACGAGGTGGTGCCATGGCGGTATAGCCATGAAGGTGTATGTGGCGTCAGGCCGGTGGTCACAGTTCAGGGTGGGGGATGCAATTTTAGGTCATTGAGGATTGGTTACGGGTGCTGATGATCGCGGCTTGCGCAAGCAGGGGATACGGAGCATTTATTTGAAGGTTCATTGGTCGGGTTTTATGAGGAATCTTATTCTGCATGGTAGTTCATATTGGTTGGATTACGCTGGCCGAGGTAAATAGGCAAAGGGGTCCCGCAGTTCAGAGTGTGCGGGGAGTTTTCGGTGGATTTTGTGAGTGATGAGTGTGAGGGCAGGGCTCCGATATGGCATTAGGGTTGCTGTGGATAAGTGGAGTAAGGAGAGCGGAAATGTGGGAGCTGGTGAGGCGTTGGTTGTTGTCATGGTTTTTCTTGGTGGTTTGGAACCGCATCTTGGGTGCAGCGTGTTTGGTGCGCTTTGGGGTATCGTTAGTTCGAGGGCAGTATGGCTTGGTCCTGGGAGCTGGATGGATTAAGTTGGTGGATGGTAGTCTAGTGGCTACTTAGTGGTTATTTCTCTTATTATCCCAGTATGGAGTTTGGTGCTGGGGGGACTGAGGGCCCGGCGGGCCTGAATTGGGGTTCCTGTAGGTGGTGGGCAGCTTTGGGCGGTTTCTGGTGTGGTTTGCGGAAGGAAGTGGGACACAAATTATTGTTTGAAGAGGTTGTTGGGGACCTTGGGGATTGAAAGTAATGCTTCGGCATCTTTGCCTCAGCCATGGGTGCAGGGCGAGGGTTGTGATTGTGTGGTGGTTTTGTAGGCGTGTTAACTTTGGTGGACATGGTTCCGTTAGGCCGGGTGGGCTTCCTGGAAAGTTAAAGGGGCCCAAATTCGGATGAGGGTTGTCCAATCCGGGGGAGACCGGTAGTAATTTATTGCTCTAGGGAGTGGTATGTCTAATGCATGTGTTATGAGTCTGGGGGAAGGCCGAGGGCAGTTTATTCCCTAGCCTCTTGGTTAGGCTGCTAGGACGACTTTTTGGGAAATTTGGAGGTTATGGATCGGAATTATTGCCAAGTGGGGGTCACTTTAGCCGTTTCCCGGGGGGGACCTGGTTCAGGGTACGAGGTGACACAGTTAAGTAGGCAGTGTAAGTGTGATCCTGTTTGGAATATATTAACCCCAGTTGCAGTTGAATTCAGCTGGAAACAGGAGGAGGGGCGGGGTGACGGTACGGCAGTTTATTTGGTCAGTAATGGGTAGGCCGATGGTACTGTCAGTGTTGCAGTTAATTGGTTTAACTGATGCCGGTGGGGCATGGCAGTGATCCAGGCATGGTTTGGGAGCTCGTGGCACGGTGTGTCGGGGTGTGCCTGAGTGGCCGACAGAGGGAGCCAGTGATGTGGCTGGGTCCCTGTTGAGGAGGAGACAGGGTTACTTAAAAGTTGTTTAGTACTACGGGGTGTTACTGGCTTATAAGTAGGATGGTGTGGAAAGGAATGAGGTGGATTCCTGTACGTTGTTTTGGGTACCGAGTTGTGGTATCAGGGTTGATTGATACATGGTGGTGGCCTTGTTATGGGGTGGCCATGGTGTCGTGGCCCGTATTGAAGGGTGATTTAAAAAAAAGAAAAGAGTGACTAAATTGGGATACGGGTAGGTTCGAAGAGATTTGAGGTGGCATGTGCGGTCACCAAGGATGATGGTAGTAAGGTGAGCTGGTAACGTTGGCTGGTGTATATGGGAGGCTCAGAGCTTAAGTTGATGGATGGAAGGGTTTAACGGTTGGTTTTGGCTTGCAGGTTAGAGAAGCAAGCTTTGGGTGTGTGTCCAGGTGTCATGTGGCCTGTCCTGTGGCGGGGGGTAGGTCTGGTCCAGAGGCGGTTTAACGGATAATGTTATTTGATTGGAGAGTCACTTGTAGGATATAGTGGCTCCGGTTACAGGGATCTTGCAGGCATGAGGTCTTGCAAGGTTGGAGTATTGGTCCGTAGGTGATTAATACCTCATCTCCGGCCCGGTGTGTGTTGCGGCCAGGGATCATGTTTTGTTGGTGGAAGGTGGTTTCTGGACGGGGCCTACCCAGGGTTACGTATTGGATTACGTACTGTATTATTATAGTATTACCTATTGTTAAATGTTGGGCTGCCCGTTGGGCGCCCCCTTGTGTTAGTGTGTAAACAATAGGCAATAAAGGGCTGCTGTGGCCAATTCAACCAAGTCATAAGCAGTGTCGGTGTGTTAATTATACAAGGTATGGTTAACTGGGAGTAATAAAGGAATCAACGACCAGACAAATCCCTCCTGGAACTGTCAAGAAAGCCATGGAACCCATACGGTGTAGGGGCGACATGACAGTCTGGAGGGTAGGGAGTTGATGGGGTTAATGGTGATATCATTGGAAGGTGGAAGAAGATGCAACAGCGATCCGACCAGCGATCTGACCTGGTCAGGAACGCTGCTGCATCGCTACATGGTCGCTGGTGAGCTGTCAAACAGGCAGATCTCACCAGCGACCAGTGACCAGCCCCCAGCCAGCAGCGACGTGCAAGAGACTCTGCGCTTGCACGGAGCCGGCGTCTGGAAGCTGCGGACACTGGTAACTAAGGTAAACATCAGGTATGATTACCCGATGTTTACCTTAGTTACCAGCTCACACCGCTTAACTTAGCGTGTGCAGGGATCAGGAGCCGGCACTGGCAGTGTGAGAGCTGCGGAGGCTGGTAACGAAGGTAAATATCGGGTAACCACCTTGGTTACCCGATGTTTACCTTGGTTACAGCTTACCGCAGGCTGTCAGACGCCGGTTCCTGCTCCCTGCACATTCAGGATTGTTGCTCTCTCGCTGTCACACACAGCGATGTGTGCTTATCAGCGGGAGAGCAACAATAAAAAATGAACCAGGGCTGTGTGTAACGAGCAGCGATCTCACAGCAGGGGCCAGATCGCTGCTCAGTGTCACACACAGCAAGATCGCTAATGAGGTCACAAAAAACGTGACTCAGTAGCGATCTCAGTAGCGATCTCGCTGTGTGTGAAGTACCCTTTATTCTCAGGGAAACACGGTTGGGGGTAAGTTTACCCCCCCTATGCACACGCGGCGGCTCGCATGGGTGGCCATGGTGGGGGAGGCGCGGAAGAGCTGCCTCACGGATCCAAGATGGAAGTGGACGACGGTGGGGAGGGAGAAGGACATCAGGATGTCAGTAACATTCAGACAGATGGATGGCAGAGGACAATGGGGCGGCGGTTCCGGGGGGACGCTGAGCTGCAGTTTGGTGAGAGACATTGTCCCCGGGGGGTTTGGGTCATGTAGTGGAGGCCGGGCCAGAGTTAGGGACGAGGTGGTGCCATGGCGGTATAGCCATGGGGGTGTATGTGGCGTCAGGCCGGTGGTCACAGTTCAGGGTGGGGGATGCAATTTTAGGTCATTGAGGATTGGTTACGGGTGCTGATGATCGCGGCTTGCGCAAGCAGGGGAGACGGAGCATTTATTTGAAGGTTCATTGGTCGGGTTTTATGAGGAATCTTATTCTGCATGGTAGTTCATATTGGTTGGATTACGCTGGCCGAGGTAAATAGGCAAAGGGGTCCCACAGTTCGGAGTGTGCGGGGAGTTTTTGGTGGATTTTGTGAGTGATGAGTGTGAGGGCAGGGCTCCGGTATGGCATTAGGGTTGCTGTGGATAAGTGGAGTAAGGAGAGCGGAAATGTGGGAGCTGGTGAGGCGTTGGTTGTTGTCATGGTTTTTCTTGGTGGTTTGGAACCGCATCTTGGGTGCAGCGTGTTTGGTGCGCTTTGGGGTATCGTTAGTTCGAGGGCAGTATGGCTTGGTCCTGGGAGCTGGATGGATTAAGTTGGTGGATGGTAGTCTAGTGGCTACTTAGTGGTTATTTCTCTTATTATCCCAGTATGGAGTTTGGTGCTGGGGGGACTGAGGGCCCGGCGGGCCTGAATTGGGGTTCCTCTAGGTGGTGGGCAGCTTTGGGCGGTTTCTGGTGAACTCGGTAATCAGCAATGGGGGGCTGCAGATGGAATGATGGCATTCCTCGTATACCCGTGAGGATGGGGGGCGATGCAAGATGGGTTTGGACCTCTGATATGAGGGCTCGCAGGGGGTTGTGTGTTACAAGGTTTCCTTTAGGAACAATATGTTTGGACATGGTGTTTGGAAAGTTTGTGTCTCCTGATGCCCATAGTTGCGTATGGAGTCAATCAGGATAGTGGTATGGGGGGCAATTTTACGGTGTACTTTGTAGTGCAGGCAACTTGTCGTTGATTTGGTTTGCGGAAGGAAGTGGGACACAAATTATTGTTTGAAGAGGTTGTTGGGGACCTTGGGGATTGAAAGTAATGCTTCGGCATCTTTGCCTCAGCCATGGGTGCAGGGCGAGGGTTGTGATTGTGTGGTGGTTTTGTAGGTGTGTTAACTTTGGTGGACATGGTTCCGTTAGGCCGGGTGGGCTTCCTGGAAAGTTAAAGGGGCCCAAATTCGGATGATGGTTGTCCAATCCGGGGGAGACCGGTAGTAATTTATTGCTCTAGGGAGTGGTATGTCTAATGCATGTGTTATGAGTCTGGGGGAAGGCCGAGGGCAGTTTATTCCCTAGCCTCTTGGTTAGGCTGCTAGGACGACTTTTTGGGAAATTTGGAGGTTATGGATCGGAATTATTGCCATGTGGGGGTCACTTTAGCCGTTTCCCGGTGGGGACCTGGTTCAGGGTACGAGGTGACACAGTTAAGTAGGCAGTGTAAGTGTGATCCTGTTTGGAATATATTAACCCCAGTTGCAGTTGAATTCAGCTGGAAACAGGAGGAGGGGCGGGGTGACGGTACGGCAGTTTATTTGGTCAGTAATGGGTAGGCCGATGGTACTGTCAGTGTTGCAGTTAATTGGTTTAACTGATGCCGGTGGGGCATGGCAGTGATCCAGGCATGGTTTGGGAGCTCGTGGCACGGTGTGTCGGGGTGTGCCTGAGTGGCCGACAGAGGGAGCCAGTGATGTGGCTGGGTCCCTGTTGAGGAGGAGACAGGGTTACTTAAAAGTTGTTTAGTACTACGGGGTGTTACTGGCTTATAAGTAGGATGGTGTGGAAAGGAATGAGGTGGATTCCTGTACGTTGTTTTGGGTACCGAGTTGTGGTATCAGGGTTGATTGATACATGATGGTGGCCTTGTTATGGGGTGGCCATGGTGTCGTGGCCCGTATTGAAGGGTGATTTAAAAAAAAAAAAAAAAAAAAAAAAAGAGTGACTAAATTGGGATACGGGTAGGTTCGAAGAGATTTGAGGTGGCATGTGCGGTCACCAAGGATGATGGTAGTAAGGTGAGCTGGTAACGTTGGCTGGTGCATATGGGAGGCTCAGAGCTTAAGTTGATGGATGGAAGGGTTTCACGGTTGGTTTTGGCTTGCAGGTTAGAGAAGCAAGCTTTGGGTGTGTGTCCAGGTGTCATGTGGCCTGTCCTGTGGCGGGGGGTAGGTCTGGTCCAGAGGCGGTTTAACGGATAATGTTATTTGATTGGAGAGTCACTTGTAGGATATAGTGGCTCCGGTTACAGGGATCTTGCAGGCATGAGGTCTTGCAAGGTTGGAGTATTGGTCCGTAGGTGATTAATACCTCATCTCCGGCCCGGTGTGTGTTGCGGCCAGGGATCATGTTTTGTTGGTGGAAGGTGGTTTCTGGACGGGGCCTACCCAGGGTTACGTATTGGATTACGTACTGTATTATTATAGTATTACCTATTGTTAAATGTTGGGCTGCCCGTTGGGCGCCCCCTTGTGTTAGTGTGTAAACAATAGGCAATAAATGGCTGCTGTGGCCAATTCAACCAAGTCATAAGCAGTGTCGGTGTGTTAATTATACAAGGTATGGTTAACTGGGAGTAATAAAGGAATCAACGACCAGACAAATCCCTCCTGGAACTGTCAAGAAAGCCATGGAACCCATACGGTGTAGGGGCGACATGACAGTCTGGAGGGTAGGGAGTTGATGGGGTTAATGGTGATATCATTGGAAGGTGGAAGAAGATGATGATTGGTTAGGGAGGGGATTATGGTGGGAGGAAAAGGAGGAGCTGCATGGATATATAGGAGGAGGTGGGGTGTCACGCTCCCCGGGTCCCCTGCTCTGCTCCCCGGCTCACCTGCCACGCTCCCCGGCTTCCCTGCGTCGCTCCCCGGTTCCTCTGTCCGGCGTCCGCCGCTCCCCGGTCTCCAGCCTCCATTGCCTGCGGTCCCCAGGCGTCCTGGTCCCCGCTCCCGGCGCCCGTCGGCTACTCAGCCCCAGCCCGGCTCTCCTGCTTCCTCCTCACCACTCCCTGCCCTGGCTTCTGGCACCCGGGCCTCGCGCATGCGCGTTAGGGCGCGCGCGCGGTCATTGACCCTTTCTTAAAGGGCCAGCGTCCACTGACAGGAAATTGAGCACACAGGTACAGGGTATAAAAGGGGTTAGTGTCCAAGTGGGCGGGGCCTGTTCTTCGTGATTCCCAAGCTAGGAGTCAGGTCTCCTTGTGTTCCTGTGATATACTTACCTCTCTCTCTTCTAGAGCCGATCCTGCCTCGCCATCCGGTCCTGCCGAATCTCGAACCCCGAACGCTGACTATCTGCCATCCTGACAGTTCGTTCCATCTCTGATCCCTGTGGTGACCCGTCCTCTTGCTCCATCGGTTCCGGACTCCGCCTGACAACATCTCGACTTCCGAACCTGAGCTCCGTCACCCGGACTATCATCAGTGACTCCGTGGTCCCAGGGACTTCTCCATTCTACTCTTGTGCACGGTCTGTCCTGCTACCCGTAGTGCTCCAGCTACCGGACCCCTTACCTTCATCAAAGAGTTCGGCCCAGTGGATCCACCTCCCGGGTCTGCCCGTCCACCTGGCCCTAACATGGGGGCCAGTTACCTTCTCTTGCACTTCCTGGATGACAGCTTCCTACCCACCCTCCCTTCTATTGTGTATTGTTATTATTGTTGTGTTTATATGCATGTATAATTAGTAACTTTTAAAGAGGCTTTATGTCAAAAAAAAAAAAAAAAAGTGTGAAAAGAAAGGATTGGAAAAAGTGTGTTGTATATAAAAAAAAAACAAAAAAAAAACAAAGATCAAAACAGGATAAAGAAAAGAGAGTATTTCTTTGTGGATTGTGATGTATACTGTTATTTGGGGATTCGTGTAAGTGGGGTGAATACGTTGGTTGGTAAAGTGGGAGTATTTGTGTATTTATATGACGTATATGTGAATGGTCAATATAAATAATGTTTATGTCCTTTGTTACCGCAGCGGGGTAGGTCTGGTCCAGAGGAGCTCTAATGGTTACTGGTGTTTGGATGGAGAGCCATTGGGAAAGGTACAGTGGCTCCGGTTACTGGTGACTTGCAGGTACAAGGTTGTCTGCAGTATAAAGGTATTGCTCCGTTGGTGATCAATGCCTCATATGTGGGTCAGGGTTGTTGCCAAGGGTTATATATTAAAGAGTTGATGGTTGCCAGGGAGTCACAGGTGGGTACAGTGGCTCAAGTGACACGTACTCGGGTATTACCATATACATATATATATATATATATATATATATATATATATATATATATATATGGGATCGTTTTTATGGTCAGTGATCCTTTTGGTGACATAGTAATCACAGGAGGAGTCACTAGTTGGGTTTCTGGTTCTGGATCCAAGCTCAGTGCAAGCACGGGGTTCTGCACGGCATGGGGGTTTTGATCCGTAGGTGATTAATACCTCTTATCTCTGGGCTGGTTGCAGCCGGGGATGTTGTTACATTAAAGTCGCTAACAGGCTTTAAGGTTTTGAGTTCACAGTTACATTTACGCACATGGGGGATTGATCCGTAGGTTATTGATGCCTCATATCTCTGGGCTGGAGGTTTGCGGCCGGGGATGACATGGGGTTAGGGGTGAAGAGTAAGGTGTCGGATTTGAGGCTCAGTTTATAATTGATGCAACTTGGGGGTTTAATCCGTAGGTGATTAATACCTCCGATCTCTGGGTCGGTGTGTTGCATCATGTTCTGGTGGTGAAATATATATACAGTGGCTTTGGTTACAGGGATCTTGCAGGCATGGGGCCCTGCAAGGTTGGGGTATTGATCCGTAGGTGATTAATGCCTCGTATCTCTGGGTTGGTGTGTTCCGGTTACAGGGATCTTGCAGGCATGGGGTCCTGCAAGGTTGGGGTATTGATCCTTAGGTGAATAATGCCTCGTATCTCTGGGTTGGTGTGTTCCGGTTACAGGGATCTTGCAGGCATGGGGTCCTGAAAGGTTGGGGTATTGATCCGTAGGTGATTAATGCCTCGTATCTCTGGGTCGGTGTGTTGCGGCCAGGGATCGTGTTCTGGTGGTGGAATATGGCTTCTGAACCGGATTTGCGCCAGGAGTAGGTTTGGTCCAGAGGCGGTTTACTGGATAATGTTATTTGATAGAGTCACTTGCGGAATACAGTGGCTTTGGTTACAGGGATCTTGCAGGCATGGGGTCCTGCAAGGTTTGGGTATTGATCCGTAGGTGATTAATGCCTCACATCTCTGGGTCGGTGTGTTGCGGCCAGGGATTGTATTCTGGTGGTGGAGTATGGCTTCTGGACCGGACTTATGGCGGGGGGTAGGTCTGGTCCAGAGGCGGTTTAACGGATAATGTTATTTGATTGGAGAGTCATTTGTAGGATATAGTGGCTCTGGTTACAGGGATCTTGCAGGCATGAGGTCCTGCAAGGTTGGAGTATTGATCCGTAGGTGATTAATATCTCATCTCCGGCCCGGTGTGTGTTGCGGCCAGGGATCATGTTTTGGTGGTGGACGGTGGTTTCTGGACCGGGCCTACCCAGGGTTACGTATTGTATTACATACTGTATTATTATCGTATTACCTATTGTTAAATGTTGGGGACGCCCGTTGGACGGCGCCCCCTTGTGTTAGTGTGTAAACAATGGGCAATAAAGGGCTGCTGTGGCCAATTCAACCAAGTCGTAAGCAGTGTAGGTGTGTTAATTATACATGGTATAGTTAATTGTGAGTAATACAGGAATCAACGATCGGACAAATCCCTGTCATGTGTAGGTGTGTGATCTGATGTGTGTGGGTATGCAATCTGATGTGTGTAGGTGTGCAATCTGATGTGTGTTGGTGTGCAATCTGATGTGTGTGTGCGATCTGATGTGTGTGGGTGCGTGTGTGACCTGAAGTGTGGGTGTGCAATCTGATGTGTGTGGGTGTGTGATATGATGTGTGTAGGTGTGCGATCTGATGTGTGTGGGTGTACAATCTGATGTGTGTGTGATCTGATATGTGTGATCTGATGTGTGTGTATGTGGGTGTGCGATCTGATGTGTGTGGGTGTGCAGTCTGATGTGTGTGTGCGATCTAATATGTGTTTGGGTGTGTGATCTGATGTGTGTGTATGTGGGTGTGCGATCTGATGTGTGTGGGTGTGCGATCTGATTTGTGTGGGTGTGTGATCTGATGCGTGTGTATGTGAGTGTGCAATCTGATGTGTGTGCGATCTGATGTCTGTGGGTGTGCGATCTGATGTGTGTGGGCACTGCATCCCAGGTTCTCCTGATTGCCAGAACCAATCAATGTGGCTGTCTGTGGTGAATGTGTGATCTTATGTGTGATTGTGTGTGTGATCTGATTTGTGTGTGCTACCTAATGTTGATGTGTGTGGGTGTGCATTCTGATTGTGTGTGCGATCTCATGTGTGTGGGTGTGCGATCTGATGTGTGTGGGTGTGCAATCTGATGTGTGTGGGCACTGCATCCCAGGTTCTCCTGATTGCCAGAACCAATCAATATGGCCGGCTGTGGTGAGTGTGTGTGTGTGATCCTATGTATGATTGTGTGTGTGATCTGATTTGTGTGGGTGTGCGATCTGATGTGTATGGGTGTGTGATCTGTTGTGTGGGTGTGTGTGATCTGATGTGTATAGGTGTTCGATCTGATGTTTGTGGGTGTGCAATCTGCTGTGTGTGTGTGTGTGATCTGATGTGTATGGGTGTGTGATCTGTTGTGTGGGTGTGTGTGATCTGATGTGTATAGGTGTTCGATCTGATGCTTGTGGGTGTGCAATCTGCTGTGTGTGTGTGATCTGATGTATGTAGGTGTGCGTTCCACTACAGGTCCTCCTGTTCGGCGTCTAGTGAGTATGATCGTGGGGTCTTCTTTTCTTCTCTCTTTTGGGGGTGTCTGCTTTCTATAATGAAGTGTCCTGGAGTATTCTTTAATTTTTTCAGCTGCATGGACACTTCATTATTTAGCAACGACTAGGGCTTATTTTCGGCGGAGAGTTTATATTTAAGCCTTACCCTGAAAATGCTGAAAATTCCTGCTAGGGCTTATTTTTGGGGGATGGCTTATTTTTGTAAAAACATAATAGCAGGGGCACTGACAACATTGTCACTATGTAGATGAAGACAGGGTAGTGCAAGTTAATTAGTGATGAATGATGAGTTCAGGAAGCAGAGGGAAGAATAGCGGAGAACAAGAGCATATATCTCTTATAAAATATTTTAGTACATTTCATATACTTGCTTAATCTACTGATTTATGCAAGGCTATAACATTACAGTGACCATTTAAAATGATCAAGAGAATTCACAAAGTGAGCATGCTGGCCTAGACTCCACTTTGTGAATTCTCTTGATCAGTTGAAATGGCCAGTATAATTTTATCAAGCTTTGCATAAATCAGTAAATTAAGCAAGTATATGAAACTTACTAAAAGTGGTGTCTAAGCCAGCATCCTGTACAACCCTTAGGTTCCTTGAAACCTGATTAGTAGTTGCTTCAGCTCATTAGGAAATAAAATATTTTAGAGATATGTTCATGAAAATTACTTTTCAAGGTACTCGTGCCTGTGCCTGTGAACTTTTCCGCATTCTTTCACATTATAACTACTAATTTAAATGTATTTTATTGGGATTTTACGTGATCTACCAACACAAAGATGCAAACATTTGTGAAGTGTAAAGGAAATAATGCATGGTTTTCTAAATATTTAAAAAACTATACAACTGAAAATTGTGATGTGCATTTGTATTCAGCCCTCTGTAGTCTGGTACTCCTAAATAAAATCTTGAGTGATCAATTACCTCCAGAAGTCACTTAATTAGTAAATTGAGTCCACTGGCGTGTAATTTCGTCTCAGAATAACTACAGTTGTTCTGTGAAGGCCTCAGAGATTTGTTTGAGGACATGAAGGGTCAAACAGCTTCATGAAAACCAAGGAACTCACCAGAAAGGACAGAAAAAAAAAAAAAAAAGTAGAGAAAATTAAAGCAGGTTTTTGTTTAAAAAAAAAAAAATGGCCCAAGCACTGAACATTTCACAGATGTCCATCTTTCAAATGTCCAAGAAACTGCATCTACAAATCTATCAAGTGTGAACAAGTGCTAGCTGCTAAAACTAATGAAGCACAAAAAAAAGATATAGCTGCAGTCTAGAAGTGCTAAGACATATGCAAATAATAGAATATATGTAATTTAAACTGCATTAATGCTATATTTCTAAAAATTCGGATTCTTAGCACAAAAATTGTCCAATTCTTGTTTGCCCATCAACAGTGGCAAGATGACATTTTTTGATGGGATCCTATCCTAGTGCAATGCCTCTCTTGGGCTAAACATTTATAAATATATGGGCAGAAAGGATCTAACACTAGTTAAAAACTCCCTGTGACTGATGGGCAGAGAGCACAGTCAAAATAGGAGGATGACTACACCTCCAATATACACTCCCTGACAGAAGCTCTTTCGCTTATCCATGTTATGTAAATAAAAGCTTATAACCTGACTTTAAATGGATCCATTGGTTTCATAAATTACTCTTTTGAAAGCTGAAACCCTCCCAAATTTGGTTTAGGTTATGAAAATAAAGTTTGTTGCAAAGCTGAAATATTGATCATTTAATGAAGACAGAAAGGTCAGATTTCGGCAAGACAAAAGTTTTGTCGCCATGTCATGTAATGCACAAACACTAACCTCTGATTGTCACACCCGGTCAGCGTAGGGGTAATTATACAAACACTATTTGCCCGAATGGCAACAAGAGGTACCCTAACTAAAGACCTAATCAAATAGACTTTATTAAATTATATAATTGGAAAAGGATTAAAATTGGCAGGTGGGAGGCCAAATCCATATTAGATGAGTGCGACCGCGGACCAACACTGCTCTGGATAATTCCTAACGTAATATGGCTGGCTATCACCTACACTGCCTATTAATAACTACCTAACAGCTAATAGCCTCCCCGACATGTTCCGCCATGACATGCTTCATCTATAGCCTCAGCCCCCTGATGAAGCCTGTCATGGTGGAACATGTCGGGGAGGCTATTAGTTGTTAGGTAGTTATTAACAGGCAGTGTAGGTGATAGCCAGCCATATTACGTTAGGAATTATCCAGAGCAGTGTTGGTCCGCGGCCGCACTCATCTAATACGGAATTGGCCTCCCACCTGAAAATTTTAATCCTTGTCCAATTATATAATTTAGTAAAGTTTATTTGATTAAGTCTTTAGTTAGGGTACCTCTTGTTGCCCTTCTGGCAAATAGTGCTTGTCATGTAATGCACCCAATCCTAGATTACATCCTCACCCGTGCTCAATAAATTATCGGTTAATTAGTGGGTGTGTATAAAAAGAAACCTAGCACCCCAGACCTTCAGTTGAACTGCAACTTGACAACATGCCAAAAATCCACTCTGCGACTAAAGCCTTGATTATGAAGAGGCTGAAGTCCAGATTCACTGCAGAGGTGGCTGACACCTTTAATGTGTCTCAGCGTCAAATATAAAGAATTAGAAAAAGATTTGAAGAGACTGGAGATGTTTTTGACAAGTCCAGGTCAGGCAGACCCCGCAAGACAACTGCTAAGGAGGAACGTTTGTTGGTTAGAAAATTCAAAGCCAGCCTCTCTTCCACTGCAGCAGAGATCCAACAGGCCTGGTCACCTCAAGTCCCTGTGTCAACTAGAACTGTTTGTAGTATTCTGTCTCGAAATGGTCTCCCTGGTCGAATCAGTGCCCAGAAGCCAGCACTAAACAAAAGGCAATTAAAAAAACGTGTGGCATTTGCCAAGTCTCAAAGCCTGCTAAACAGTGGACGCTGGAAAAGTGGCAGAAGGTGGATTTCTCTGATGAATCTTCAGCTGAATTACACCACAGCCGTCGCAAATACTGCAGGAGATCTACTGGAGCCCTTATGGATCCAGAAAACAGTTAAGTTTGGTGGTGAAAAGATCATGGTCTGGGGTTACATTCAGTATGGGAGTGTCCGAAACATTTGCAAGGTGGAAGGCAATATCAATAGCCTAAAATATCAAGAAGTATTAGCTACCTCTTACATTCCCAATCATAAAAGGGGTCAAATTCTGCAGCAGGATGGTGCTCCATCTCATACATCCATCTCTACAACAAAGTTCCTCCTGGCAAAGAAGATCAAGGTGCTCAAGGACTGGCCAGCCCAGTCACCAGACATGAAAATCATTGAGCATGTTTGAGGTAGGATGAAAGAGGAAGCTTGGAAGACAAAACCAAAGAATTTAAAAGAACTCAGGGAGGCATGTAAGACTGTATTCTTTGCTATTCCTGATGACTTCATCAATAAATTGTATGAATCATTGTTGAACCGCATGGATGCAGTCCTTCAAGCTCATGGAAGTCACACGAAATATTAAATATGGCTCTAATAGCACCACAACTTCAATCACCAATGTTATGCGATATATCTTTGTATTAGAAGTTAATTATTTGTTTGAATCTCACATTACTTTCTATGGGCAACAAAACTTTTGTTTTGCCAAAATCTGAACACAGGTTCATTAAATGATCAATATTTCAGCTTTGTAGCAACTTTATTTTCAGAATCTAACCCAAATTTGGGAGGTTTCAGCTTTGAAAAGAGAATTTATAAAATCAATGGATGAATTTAAAGTCAGGTTATAAGCTTTTATTTACATAACATGGATTAGCGACAGAACTTCTGTCAGGGACTGTATGAAAAAAAAAAAAAGCATCTCCAAATATAGCAAGTGTGAACAGGTGCTAACTGCTAGAAGTACACAAAACAAAAAGTGATACAGCAGCACTTTGTAAGCTCCGGGACATATGCAAATGACGTGCACACAGGGTCTGGGGGGTTACTCTTCACTGGGCCAGTGTGGGGAGGTTTGGGATGTCACAGCGGCCAAGCACGGTTCTGTGACCCCAGCAGTGTCAATAAAAGATGGTGGATGGGTTATTTACATGGGGAATAGAGTTTGTATTCATGACGCCACCTGTGGTGTGCGGCTAACATGGAAGCCGCCACTGCTAGAGGTTTCCTCTGAGGGCAGATGGTAGTGAAGCTAGGTTGGTACAGCTCTCCACAGGCAGAGCTCAGGCCCACAGGGATGTTGGGGATAGTAGTCTCCTGCTGCTGTGCAGCTAAGGGCAGGAAGGATTGGATGACACAGGGGTTGCATTTAAAGTTCTTTACTTATTGAGATGTCGCTGCCTTTGGGGTGCCGAACTCCACTGTCGTGGACTCCAGCCGATCCCGGATAGTACGGAAGCCAGAACTGGTGTTTCTTTCTGTGAGTCCTTCCTACTTGCACTGTGTTGTGTGAGTCCCTGCGACTTGAAGCTACGCTGGGACCCGAGTCCTTGGCTGGGCGCCATTCCTGTCCCATATGGAAGGCAGTGTGAGTCCAATACTGTTGCCGCTATATTGTCACGACTCCTGGCTCTAGTATGCTGCTGTGCCCCGGGCACTTTGTGTGGGCCAGAAGACTTGAAATCCTCTGCCTGGCAGATTCTGCTGGTGGGACGTGAAGTGCCCACCAGCCTAGGGCTCTGCACCCTGTTCTGTGTGCTTAGTCCTGAGTGAGCTATGGCGCAGCTCACCCCTCAGTGACCGTATTCTCCCCATGTCTCACTTGTTTCCTGTCTGTCACTGTTCAGTGTCAGTCTCTATCTGTCTGACTGTGTGTGTGTCACCTTGCTCCATTGTGTCAAGCTCCTCCCCCCGGGTTCCTGAAATAGTGGGCAGAGGGTCCACTACATTAGTGATGGCCATCCCCCAAGTCCCTACCCTAGCCCAGTCCCAGTGAGAGGGCAACTAACTGTGTGTTTTGGTGGATTGTGGTGGTTTACTGGCAATGACCTCCTCTATACCCGGGATGAATACTGCACCTCTAGTGAGGTGCAGTACCCTGTGGTGGCTGAAGCCTAAGGGGCATCACACAAACATAGGATATATAATATGCAATGTGTAGGAGCATATTCACACTGGTTATTAAGCAGCAATACCCCAGAAAAAAATAAAAAAATTGCAAATACTCTAAATAAATACATTAATCACAATAGTGCATGAAAATAAAATAGGTTATTTAGCTAACATTATTTTGATCAAAAAAACGTAGAAACCATGCCACCACATCAAGGTGAGCCATATTGGGACGGAACTAGTATATGCATATTTAAAACCTTACCATCTGTCTAGTGATGTAAATGAATTAGGACCACGGCTCAACATGGACACCCAGTAATGGGATGCTATATAAAGGTAATGTCCAACTCAAAGAATGGGAGGCCACATCCTTGTTTGCATTACTGCAAAGAAACACAAAGAGGTAGGATGGCTGTTACTTTTTTTTGTCAAAATAATGTAAACTAACTACCCTATTTTATTTTCATGCAATATGGTGATTTATAGAGATGAGCCAGCCTCTAAAGGCTCGAGTTCGGTTCAGTTCGTCGAACAGAGGCCGTGTTCGAGTTCGGTTCGGCAAACCGTTCGATGAACCTCTCGAACCCCATTGAAAACAATGGGAGGCAAACACAAGCACATAAAAACACATTATAAATGTACACATACAGTTAATAAACATTGCCATAACACTTACAGGTCCCCGCGATGCGTTGTGCACTGTGCCTCCCGCCGCTTTTCCTTCCGATAATCGCTGCGTCCTCCCGGTAACCAGCACTGATGATAGGACCTTCCGTGACATCAAAAAAAGCATGTGACCAGTCACGTGTCTATTATCTCATTGGCTATAGACTGGTCACATGGCTATGACGTCAAGCTAGGTCCTGTCATTGCACTCTCCGGTATGCGGTGATGGTTCCAACATCTCCGTATACCGGCGAAATGCTCTGGCACATGGTCGACTCCCCGTTCTGCTTCCACATTCCGTTATTCACCGGCTGCAACAGCCGGTCAATAACGGAGATCACCGTTGCTATAGCAACCCGCCTGTCAGCGGTTACATCACCGCTCACAGCCTGCAGCCTCTGCTACTCACTGACTGAGTGAATAGACTGCAGTGCACCTGGAGCAGCAGCGTCCTTCCTGCCATGCAGCGCTGTCTGATGTAGCAGAGCTGCATGGGTTGAAGGAGAAAGAAGACAGAAGACCATGGATCGTGGAGGGACGAGAGTGATTAATAAACATGGAGTCTCTAATGTGTCTGTGTATTTATTTCTATTAAAGTATTTTTTCTCTGTGTGGTGTCTTTTTTTTAACCCTTTATTGGAGATTCTTAATGGCCGGGTCAAACTTGCCTGACATTAAGAATCTCTGACTTAATACTAGCTAGTAAAACAAAGCTAGTATTAACTCATTATTACCCAGCAAGCCACCTGGCTTCAGGGCTGCTGGAAGAGTTGGATACAGTGCCAGATGATGGCGCTTCTATGAAAGCACCATTTTCTGGGGCGGCTGTGGACTGCAATTCGCAGCAGAGGGTCCGAGAAAGCTCAGGCCAACATGTGCTGCGGATTTCAATCCCCAGCTGCCTACTTGTACCTGGCTGGACACAAAAATAGAGCGAAGCTAATGTCGATTTTTTTTTTTAATTATTTCATGAAATTCATGAAATAATTAAAAAAGGGCTTCCCTATTTTCTTTTTGTTCCCAGCCGGGTACAAATAGGCAGCTGGGGGTTGGGGGCAGCCGTACCTGCCTGTTGTACCTGGCTAGCATACAAAAATATGGCGAAGCTCATGTCATTTTTTTGGTAAGCAAAAACTCCTGCATACAGTCCTGGATGGAGTATGCTGAGTCTTGTAGTTCTGCAGCTGCTGTCTGCTCTCCTGCGTACACTAGTGAATGGAGCATGCTGAGCCTTGTAGTTCTGCAGCTGCTGGCTGCTCTCCTCCATACAGACAGACAGCAGCTAAGGCAAATATGCATATATATGCACAGCTTACTGTACGTGAGGGGGTGGGGCCAACTTCTGCCTCAGGGGCCTACGGGAGTATTCACCGAATACTCGGCGGTTACGTCTCAGCCTAGGCCACAGGTGCCAAAATGAATAAAGCTGCCTCTTCCCCTCCACTTACACATAATGTAGTCTGATAGAATAGATCTGTCCCAATAGCCGGAGAATTGATTTAAGCTGGCAGATATGTAAGTACTTTTATGTAAAAAAAAAAAAGGAAAAGTTATCTTGGAGTGAAAAGTTTATTAAATATCTAGGAAAATAATACTTGCACGCTTTCATAGCTCATTCACCAGGCAAGTTTACAAATTAATTACTGAGTCAAGAACACTTTTAGGCAATGTGAGAACAGGAAATTTGTGCACAAGGTGGATGGCATGATGCCTTCTAAAGATAAGCCAAGGTAATAAAATTAAGGTTTTGTTACAAATGGAGAGGTGGTGGGAGTGATGGCTTAAGCTGGTGTCCCACATAACGACAACGACAATGACGTCGCTGCAACGTCACCATATTCTGTGACGTTGCAGCGACGTCAACAGCGACGTCGCTGTGTGTGACACATAACAACGATCAGACCCCTGCTGCGAAATCGTTGCTCGCTCCTGAATGCTCCAGGTCATTTTTTGATCGCTGCTATCCCGCTGCGCCATGCTGATAAGCTGATAATCCTTGTGTTTGACACCGCAGCAGCGACGCTACGCTACGTCTGAAACCACACAACGACCGTCGACGTCGCTATGATCGCTGCTCCGTCGCTGCTTTTTATAACATGTTTGACAGCTTACTAACGATCATCTATGGTCGCTGCTACGTCACAGAATATGGTGACGTTGCAGCGACGTCGTTGTCGTTATGTGTGACACCAGCTTTAGTGATCTGGAATCAATCTAGTGGAGGCGTGAAGTGTGTCCATGTAGTGAGAAATAAATCCAGGTGTTAGAGGAGTCTTTTGTCAAAGACCTGAAATCCTTATCAGATTGAATTCCTATATTTGTCTCTTTCTGCCAATCTTAAAATGACCAGGGACCAACTAATTTGTTATTGTATGTTCGTAAGAGGGTGGACTATGTCTGTATGCTCCTGCCCTGAAGACACCAACCGCATTGAATTGAAGTAGTGTGAACTGTGCCTACAAGTACGTATATATTGTGTATGTAATGTTTTTATGTATAGAGTACGTGTGGCCATCTAATGGCGGTTCTAGTTAGTGCTTATAGATATAAATATTAGAATATGCCTAGCAACAGGAGGACTGTAGGAAACAAAACAGTTTATCCTATCCTATTATACAACTGGCGTAATAATAATAATATTGATTGATTGCTCTCAGTGAGAGAAACAAAATTAAAATTTTCTAGTTGTGATACCTTTTAATGGCCAACTAAAATAAAATCATGTTACAAAGCAAGGTTTTGGACATCTCAGGTCTCTTCCTCAGGCATGGTATGACAAAATATCTGATGAAACACAAATATATGCACAAACAGAGCAGAAGGATGGCATAATAAAAGACATTTAAATAAACATACACTGAGCTTAGAGAGTGAATCCTTAATTAGCTTTGATTAGTGGTGTGAAAGTTTTATTGTCTCAATATCCATGTAGGATCAGAGGCCTGGTGCCCTCGCAGTCTCTGGAACAGACTCCTCAGATTTTGTAGTGAGTTAGTGTAGTTTAGCCATTAAAAGGTATCACAATAACAAAATTATAATTTTGTTTCTCTCACTGAGAACAATCAATCATTTTTCAACTGGCTAAAATGGTACCAAAACTTTTTCTCTTGTAAATAATAATATTAGCACATACCTTCAATTAAAAAAGTAGTATAGTTCCCCTGATTCACTATGTCACTTACCTCATATTCAGTGCATTGCAGGATCTTAGGTATCCATGGTTACAACTACACATATAGTTACATTTAGTTGATTGGTTAGTTGCTCGTGGTCATAACTATGGATACCTAAGATCCCGCAATGTAGTGAACATGAGTTAAAGAACAGTGAATAAGAAGAACTATACTACATTTTTAATTGGAGGTATTTCCTGATATTATTAATAGAGCTACTACATATTGGGATAGGAGCTTGGAGATGGGAATAATTCGTTTAGCTCTATGAATAGCCCACAAGGGGAGAAGCTAGTCGCAGAGAACAGGCTGACTCCATCTTAGATAGTTAGGTAGGGACTGATTAGTGATTAGATTGGCTGTGCAGGTTGCTCAAAACCTTGGACCTTAGTAAATGGGTGTGAGTTATCCCAATAGGTAGTCTGCAGACGATAAGACAGCGTGAACCCCAGAGGAGTGACCAAACACAAGAATGGATGGTGTCTGAAGCAGTTCATGGCAGGAGCAGGTGACCTCTACCACGGAAAGGTCTACTTCAGGACGCTTAGCATATGCCTGGGTGAACAGGCCATTACAACAACAGAGGTTAGATGAGCTGAATAGTCTGTGCACTCTAGTCGAATGTCGTATATGTATCCCAGTGAGTGGGATGCCATCCTCGAAGTGATGGGGACTTAATTACTATGACTGTGATGCCAGGCTGGGTGGGAAGTATGGACCTATAATATCTGAAAAGTTGTAGCCAGAAGAAATAGGGAGAAATGCATGTGTTGTGTTAAGATAATGGCTCATCCCACTCCTACTCAGAACCTTTGGAGGTATCAGCGAGTGTAAGGCCCTTTACGATGATGGTGGGCAACCACCTCTCTTCCTATTGTCCATATTGGCAAGTGAAACTGGGTCTTGGATAGGAGTCATTGAATTATGTCCCCTGCCATAGTCACTGTATCTTTGGGTGTGCCTCCGTCACCAAAGAAAGAGAAGGTACTTGGATAGGAGTCAAACCTAAGCTGAATAATGTGTTTTGTAACAAAACAAGTGTAGAAGATGCTGTGCCCAGCATGAGAGGCTTTGTTGCTATGAACGTGAAGTCCGTTAAAATTGAACTTAGAGAATGTGCCCTTTGTCTCATCTGTAAAGTTGAATCTGTTGAACTAAATGTTATCCAGAAAAGAACTTTTTGCCTCCATGTCTGCTTTCACTGCTGGAGGGACCTGAATTGCCTGAGCCATCAGCAAAATGCAGCTGCTTAAAGATACCACTTTTCGCACCCAGCCAGGTTCCTCAAACCCGCGAACACAATAGCCCCCCTTGATCTATGGAGATGGCTGGGTCCATGACAATATGATGGCATCCCTTTACTGCGAATATTGCCCTGGACCTCCCTTACATGTCTATATAGGGTCATCCTCATTGTTAGTTTTGTTTAGTTTGCCCAATATAGATACCTCCAGAAGACTCTTTTAATATGTGCACCACATTGGATGATGTACATATGAAGACAATTAGGATTATATAGTCCTGAGTTGAGGTCACTGAGTTCATAGACCTGCATGTTCTGGCAGAAAACTTTTTTTTGCTAAGAGATTCAGATTTGGCGATGAAACTCTGAGTTAGGGCAAATCTAGAAGTGGCAATCAGGCGAAGCATTGGAAAGGAATACCCTTGCTATTTTTATAGCAAACAGTGCTGAAACTTAGTGGCATCTAAAAAGTGGCTGCTATACTAATTTTGTGTCCCACTTGTGCCAAGCAAGTCCCAGCACCTCTGCATTCAACCCTCATGCACATTTTGCTTTGCTATTTTTATAGCAAACAGTGATGAAAATTAGTGGCATCCAAAAAGTGGCTGCTATACTAGTTTTGTGTCCCATTTATGCGATGCAAGTCCCAGCACCTCTGAATTCAACCCGCATGCACATTTTGCTACACTATTTTTTATAGCAAACAGTGCTGAAAATTGGTGGCATCCAAAAAGTGGCTGCTATACTAATTTTTTGTCCCACTTGTGCCAAGCAATTTACAGCACCTCTGCATTCAACCATCATGCACATTTTGCCTTGCTATTTTTATAGCAAACAGTGCTGAAACTTAGTGGCATCAAAAAAGTGGCTGCTATACTTCATTGTTGTCCCACTGGTGCCAAGCAATTTCCAGCACCTCTGCATTCTACCCTCATGCACATTTTGCTATGCTATTTTTATAGCAAACAGTGCTGAAAATTAGTGGCATCCAAAAAGTGGGTGCTTTATTAATTTTGTGTCCCACTTGTGCCAAGCAATTTCCAGCACCTCTGCATTCAACCCTCATGCACATTTTGCCACGCTATTTTTATAGCAAACAGTGCTGAAAGTTTGTAGCATCCAAGAAGTGGTTGCTATACTAATTTTGTGTCCCACTGGTGCCAAGCAATTTCCAGCAGCTCTGCATTCAACCCTCATGCACATTTTGCCATGCTATTTTTATAGCAAACAGTGCTGAAACTTAGTGGTATCCAAAAAGTGGCTGCTATACTAATTTTTTGTCCCACTTGTGCCAAGCAATTTCCAGCACCTCTGCATTCAACCCTCATGCACATTTTGCCAAGCTATTTTTATAGCAAACAGTGCTGAAACTTAGTGGTATCCAAAAAGAGGCTGCTATACTCCATTGTTGTCCCACTGGTGCCAAGCAATTTCCATCACCTCTGCATTCAACTCTCATGCACATTTTATTACGCTATTTTTATAGCAAACAGTGCTGAAACTGATTGGCATCCAAAAAGTGGCTGCTATACTAATTTTGTGTCCCACTTGTGCCAAGCAAGTCCCAGCACCTCTGCATTCAACCCTCATGCACATTTTGCTATGCTATTCTTATAGCAAACAGTGCTAAAACTTAGTGGCATCCAAAAAATGGCTGCTATACTCCATTGTTCTCCCACTGTTGCCAAGCAATTTCCAGCACCTCTGCATTCAACCCTCATGCACATTTTGACACGCTATTTTTATAGCAAACAGTGCTGAAACTTGGTGGCATCCAAAAAGTGGCTGCTATACTAATTTTTTGTCCCACTTGTCCCAAGCAATTTTCAGCACCTCTGCATTCAACCCTCATGCACATTTTGCCACGCTATTTTTATAGCAAACAGTGCTGAAACTTAGTGGTATCCAAAAAGAGACTGCTATACTCCATTGTTGTCCCACTGGTGCCAAGCAAGTCCCAGCACCTCTGCATTCAACCCTCATGCACATTTTGCTATGCTATTTGTGCTATTGAACTTGAGGTTGAGGAGAGGCCACTTTATGGCGCACTTGAGATCCATTGAAGCAGCTGCTGTTTTGGTGCCTCATCTACATTTGTTAGCGATGGTCGTTGTGGAGACACGGGGCTCAGTGGGTGCTCTCGTCCACTAAAACCCACCGCCTTTAGAAAGACAGCGTGGCTCAGGGCTCATCCTAACTGAACGCCGACCTTCTTAACCGTGGGCGTAACACTACTCAGACAACACAGGGTGAGGGAACCACAATAATTAGACTTTATTGGATCCCCAAACAATTAACGGCACATAACACATAACCAGCAAAACACACAAATGTAACAGGCAACAGAGTCTCACCCTTCCGCTGGCTCACCAGGGATTTAGAATGACCATGCCTCAGAGCTTCCAGGGCCGCTTACTCCAATCCAGCAGCACCCCTCTTTTGGCGGGCACCCACCGAGAAAGGAATAATGCCAGATTTAGGAAGCTGTCTGAGGTCTGCAAAGTCTGTAACAGGTGACTGAACTGTCCCAACCTGAGTGTCCTCCTTAGGTAGTCCTGGTTTGATGTTACAATCCTGGCAGCCGGAGTCGAAATCCCTAGGCTGTGGATATGGTCTCCAACCGGAACCGGAGTCCCTAGATTGAAGCCATAAGATATCCGGATCATCTAGTCAGCTCCGAAGAGCTTAGACTGGATCCATCAGCATCCAACCTTCATCAACCCTGGTGGCTTAAAGAAGTCCATTTTATAGCCATAACCTTCCCTTAGGATACACTGCATCCTCATCGATTGGTTGGACAAGATTGCTTCTCCCATTGGATGAATTTCAAGCTCCATGGATAATGTTCATTTAAATGATGTGCATAGAAAGACTCAGTATATCTACATGGAGTCGGCAAGTCACCGACTAGACAATGGCTAGTAAGGTAATTACATTACACAACTACAATACAATGATTACTGAAAAAGTCTGGAGAACAATACGTCTGGCTTTCAGTGGCCAACACAATTACATTGAGTCAACAAGAGTCTTGTAAATGCTGTCTGGCTGGATTTTAAGAAACTTTAACCCATGAGAGTCCATGTCGTCACATTCCTCCCCCTTCTTAATATTAGCCAGACATGATAGGCTTCCGATCATCCTTCTCCTCTTGACGGCATTGTCCTTTTTAATGGTGAGGTTAGCAACAGAGGCTTGCATCTATACACCTCCCCCTGATTACCTCCCCCAAGTTGAGCAGCCATATTGCGGACAAGCACTAAGGTGGGGTCCATGAGTTGGGCCTGCACAAATCTCCCACTATCAATCCTCCCCCAGTCAACAGCCACAGTGTGGTTAGGCTTACTCATGGTTCTTGGCTCAGAAGTGGATGATGGAGACCGGGAATGCAAACCATCTCTGGAAAAGATGTTAGAAAGATCCACATCAGGATCCTGCTTGGCTTGGAGGTGGGTGACGGCTGCTTCAAACTGACTGGATAGTCCTTGTCCTAGGTCATTCTCCAAAATGACTGGTGTTAGCAGGTAATTCACAAGCCCCACTTTCTCTTCCCTTTGAGTGGTATCTAAAACAACAGGCTTGGTGGGGCCATCTATGAACCCCACTTCAACTTCCTCCTGGCTAGTCCCCGAAACAACAGGTGTGGGGAGGCTGTCCATAAACTCCATATGGACCTCTTCCTGGTCAGACCCCAAAGTAACTGGTGTGGGGACGGTGTCCATAAGCTCCACATTAGTCTTGCTCTGATTAGTCTCCACAATGACAGGTGTGGGGAGGCTGTTCACAAGTCTCACATCAACCTCACCCTGGTCCTTTCCCGAAATAACTGGTGTGGGGACGGTGTCCATATGCTCCACATCAGCCTTGCTCCGGTCAGTCTCCACAATGACAGGTATGGGGAGGCTGTTCACAATCCCCACATCGATCACTTCCTGGTTGGTCCCCAAAATACCAGGTGTGGGGAGGCTGTCCACAAGCTCCACCTCGACCTCTCCCTGGTCAGTCCTTAGGTCCAACTGCACACATGCCAGAGGAATGTCTGAGCGCTGGCCCTCAGCCAGGGAGATGGATAATTGGGAATCCGGTACAGGGTCTTCCGGGGAAACAATAACTGGGCTTACCAGAGTGATGGAAGATGCAATGTCTCGAAGTCCCTGAGCTTGTATATCACCGACCTTGACCGTCTGGATGTGGGGATGGAGGTTGGCTGGTGTACGTTGTCCGACCTGCCGTAGGGTGTGGACTGAATAAACCACTTCCTCAGCTACTGGTGTTTCTTGGGAGTAGCATTCCTCAGGTCTTGTTGGTTCATCTCGGCATATGTTGACTGGTTGGTCTGGCAGATGGGCTCCAAGCATGCGGCCTCTTTGTTTTGGTGCAGCTTCTGCTGGGTAGCAGGACCATCCTTCTCGACCGGCTGGTGCTAGCAGTATGGCAGCTGGAATCCCATAAACATATTCCATAACCCAAGCCCTCTCTTCTCTTGAGGATCTAGGCCCCAATGCATCCAACAATGCTGTGGCTTGGGCCATTTTGGACAAAGTTGATTTCCGATTGTCACTAGATCCATGATGTGGCACATAGTTTAAATCCTCTGGGTCAATATCGACGGGATCCTCATCATCCTCTGCATCATTCTGGGCATCCCAACGGACTAATTTCTGGATCAAAAATGACCGAGTCTCAGCGTTCCAGTAGATAATCTTTCGCCTCTGGTACAGATCCTGTAGCATACATTTACTGCAGCGGTCACAACTCCTCTCTTGTACTTGTCCCATGACTGAGCTGGTGGGGTTGGACATGGCAGCGTCCGAAACCTGAATGCCTCCCCTATGGCCTGTTGGGTATGCTTATGTTCCTCCCTGGTTGTTGAGCCCTGGACGGTGTCCGAAAACACCAGTCCGCTGCAGCTCCCCTGGGTAAACCAGGCTGAGTAGTATCCCACTGCTGCCACCAATTGTGGAGACACGGGGCTCAGTGGGTGCTCTCGTCCACTAAAACCCACCGCCTTTAGAAAGACAGCGTGGCTCAGGGCTCATCCCAACTGAACGCCGGCCTCCTTAACCGTGGGCGTAACACTACTCAGACAACACAGGGTGAGGGAACCACAATAATTAGACTTTATTGGATCCCCAAACAATTAACGGCACATAACACATAACCAGAAAAACACACAAATGTAACAGGCAACAGAGTCTCACCCTTCCGCTGGCTCACCAGGGATTTAGAATGTCCATGCCTCAGAGCTTCCAGGGCCGCTTACTCCAATCCAGCAGCACCCCTCTTTTGGCGGGCACCCACCGACAAAAGGAATAATGCCAGATTTAGGAAGCTGTCTGAGGTCTGCAAAGTCTGTAACAGGTGACTGAACTGTCCCAACCTGAGTGTCCTCCTTAGGTAGTCCTGGTTTGATGTTACAATCCTGGCAGCCGGAGTCGAAATCCCTAGGCTGTGGATATGGTCTGCAACCGGAACCGGAGTCCCTAGATTGAAGCCATAAGATATCCGGATCATCTAGTCAGCTCCGAAGAGCTTAGACTGGATCCATCAGCATCCAACCTTCATCAACCCTGGTGGCTTAAAGAAGTCCCTTTTATAGCCATAACCTTCCCTTAGGATACACTGCGTCCTCATCGATTGGTTGGACAAGATTGCTTCTCCCATTGGATGAATTTCAAGCTCCATGGATAATGTTCATTTAAATGATGTGCATAGAAAGACTCAGTATATCTACATGGAGTCGGCAAGTCACCGACTAGACAATGGCTAGTAAGGTAATTACATTACACAACTACAATACAATGATTACTGAAAAAGTCTGGAGAACAATACGTCTGGCTTTCAGTGGCCAACACAATTACATTGAGTCAACAAGAGTCTTGTAAAAACAATGAGGGACTTCTCCCCTGTCTATAGACAATCTATCATGCTGTCTGGCTGGATTTTAAGAAACTTTAACCCATGAGAGTCCATGTCGTCACAGTCGTGTCCGTGAAAAAAGGATCAACGCAACGCAACCTGCTACGGTTCCAGTTGCGCCCAGGCATCAGCTGCTATTTAGGGCTGTGCCTCGGGTTGTCCAGCTGGCTGCTTTATCCTCCACGTCTAAGTGTGGAGAGGCGGCTAGTGAGCATGCATGTGCCGATTTACCTCAGCTGCAGCTTAACTCCAGTGTTTTGCCTACTGAGTATGCTCAGCCTGACTGTGCCATTCCTGGGGCTAAGTCTTCGTTTCGGGCTACAGCGCATGCTCGTTTGGACTGTGCCTGAGTCATTCTGCGACCTGTGGTTCCACACACTTACACAGGGCCCTGGGGCTTGCCTCACTCTCGGGAGGCTACTACAACTAACTGCACCCAACATCAGCCTCAGTTGTCCCCTTACACTGCAGTGGCGGTCCCCACTGACCGCAATACCGAGAGTGGCGTCACAAAAATACATATAAAGAAACAACCTACCTGTGACCAGACTTCCTCCACGTGGAGTCCCTGAAGGTAATGCACCGACACAACCCCTGTGGGGCTTTACACTTAGTGCAAAAAGCCTCTTTGCAAAGATACTTGCACTCCGTGCCGGGTCTAAGTCCTCTGTTGTGCCTACACAGCATGCTGAAGTGGATAGTCTTTTTTCGGAGACTGTATTTCATGCTACTGAGCATGCTCAGGCACTTACTGCATCAGAGGCTAGGTCCGGTAATGAACTCTTTGGCCATGCCCCTGATGTGGGGGGGCCCATATAGACCACAGGGCATCAGGTGTCCTGACGATGTGGCCAGGCCACTCCCAACTGGCTTGCAAAGGTCCGCCCCTATGACTTGTCACCTCATTATTGTTGGTCAGACGATGACTGGTGAGGTGTTTGGGTCGTGGCAGCCATGAGGTCATCATTGAAATGGTGGTTCCGAATAGGACGCTAGTTATTCCACTCATGACGTGTCACTCTGCTTTTGTCTCCAGGAGGTGCATTGTGGTCCACCCTGGTTTGGGGCGGACCCAGGTTATAAAAGGGGCTGGAGCCAACAAGGATGTGTGCAGTCTTCTATTATGCTCCAAAAGAGCACACCTCCATGTGTTGAACCCATTGCGGCTTTAGGCCAGATGTAGGCAGGGATGGGGCGTCAATGCAGGCCGCCACCACAGTTGGTATCGCAGAACAGTTAAGACCAGTTCCTGACCTACCAGTCCTACTAGTGCAGCCCAGTGACATTAAAAGGCCTGCTGCTGCTGATGCGCCTGCTGTCCACAGGTGTGGCCCCTACGCACACGGACAGCGTACCCAATGGCCCCTGTGTTGTTAATAGTGAGTTCCTGGGCTGGGTGGGCGTGTGGACCCTGTGACGCTAACAGGGCTCCAAGTCTCCAGATCCGAGTGTTGTCTAACTCAGTTCAGGCTACTATTTGTTTCAGAGCCACGCAGCTCTGTATCCTCCACCTAACCTTCCAGTTGCCAGCCTCTCCTTTTCCATCTGGGAACACGGTGGACACCGACTGGCGATGGGGATATATACCTTTCTCTTTCTTTTCTTCTTAATTTTTTTTATATAGCGGTAACATAGTATATACCACCTTATCCAAATCTGCCATTCCCACCATAACAGATGTTGTTTCTTCAGCAAATGTTAGGCGGGCTTTGCACACTACGACATCGCAGGTGCGATATCGGTGGGGTCAAATTGAAAATGACGTACTTCCGGCATCGCATGCGACATCGTAGTCTGTAAAGGTTTAATGATATGATTAACGAGCGCAAAAGCGTCGTAATCGTATCATCGGTGCAGCGTCGGCGTAATCCATAATTACGCTGACGCGATGGTCCGATGTTGTTCCTCACTACTGCGACAGCACACATCGCTGTGTGTGAAGTCGCAGGAGTGAGGAACATCTCCTACCGGCGTCACCGCGGCTTCCGTAGGATATGCAGAAGGAAGGAGGTGGGCGGGATGTTTACATCCCGCTCATCTCCGCCCCTCCGCTCCTATTGGCCGCCTGCCGTGTGACGTCACAGTGACGCCGCACGACCCGCCCCCTTAATAAGGAGGCGGGTAACCGGCCAGAGCGACGTCACAGGGCGGGTGAGTCCATGTGAAGCTGCCGTAGCGATAATGTTCGCTACGGCAGCTATCACAAGGATATCGCAGCTGCGACGGGGACGGGGACTATCGCGCTCGGCATCGCAGCATCGGCTTGCGATGTCGCAGCATGCAAAGTGCCGCTTACTGTTGCTTAACCACTGAACCCATGGACACAAACTTTTTTCCCCTTTCCAACACACCTGTTCCCCTTTCCACCAGCATCTGTCCTTTTTCAACTCATTTTGTATATGACCAAAAGTGCAACTCTGCGGGGACACCGTACTCAACGCCGTCTCAGCACAGCAGCCAGCCCTCGGTCCCTCAGATGTGGACAGGTAAAAGACCATTTCCTCCTATCCATGACAAAGCGTTGAGATTCACTCTGTGCAGCACAGGTGTTTAGTAGAAAAGCAGATCTAAGATTGCGTACCACGTTCTGCTGATACTCCTACATACGTGCGTCCCTTTCAATGGCAGGAATTATTTTGCAAAATTTTTTGTTGTACCGGGGATCTAACAGTGTGGCAAACCAGTAGTCAGCATTACTTTGAATTCGTACAATCCGAGGGTCATGTTGTAGGTAGTGCAGTAAGAAGGCGCTCTTGTGTCTTGTGTATCCAGGAGGACCAAGTCCTTGGTGTGTTGGTGGCGGAGAAGTGAAAATTGTGCCTTCTTCCTCTGCCCTCTCCCCCCAACCTCGCACAACCGAAATGTGAGCAAGCTCTCACTCATCTGCTGAGTCTTCCATGCCCATCGCCAGTTCGTCATCCATTTCTTCATGGGCTCCTGCACCTTCCTCAACAGTTTTGCTGATACTATGCGCCCTTGTTAATCCCTCTCCCCCACCATGACTGCCGCCTAGGTGCCGCTGAACGTCTGGACCTTGTAGATCTTGTTATCCCTTCCGCATATGACTCCTCCTGTACTTCCTCCCCTTCCTCTTGTCCCAACACCTATCTCCAAATAATGCTTACAGTGTGCTCCATCATGTAGATGACCAGAATTGTCACGCTGAGAATGGTATCGCCAGCACTAAACATCTTCGTCGACATTTGTAAACTGTATAGAAGGGTGCATAGGTCCTTGATCTGACACCACTCCAGCAGCGTGATCTGCACCACCTCTGACTGAATCAAGTTAGCCCAGGGTATACGTCATAACGTATTTCAGCAGGGCTCGGCGGTGCTGCCACAGACGCTGCAACATGTGCAGATTCAAATTCCTGCATGTTGGCACATCGCTTCTCAGGTGTTGAACCGCCAGACCGAAAGACTTCTGGAGTGATGAAAGTTGTTGAGCTGCTGGGTGTGAACGATGGAAGTGAGCACATAGCGAGCGTGCCCGCTGCACAAGGCCATGTAGGCTGGGATGGTGGTTTAAAAATTGCTGGAGAATCAGATTCAACACGTGAGCCATACAAGCCACGTGTGTCACATTGCCCTGACGAAGACCCACAGCCAGGCTTTCATCATTGCTGCACATGGCTGTTAAGTCACTAACGGAGTCCGCTCCATCAATTTGTACTCCGGTCGCCAGGTGACAATGTGTTCCTTTCGTGAATAGTGCTGATGATGGGAGAGGAGTCGATGCCAGCGGCACAGGTGGACGCAGGTTATGCTCACCCACTGGGCTGCGTTACCTTGACAGATGCAGAACCACTGGCTGAAAGTAGGTGGTGGGTATCTCACAGATGAAGTACTATCATTCAGCTACAACCAATGGGAAGACACAACACCCTTTTTTAGGCTCATCCTGTCTGCTGATCACTGCCAGACATAGCTATGAACCTCTGGTTACTGTTACCCCTAGTTCTGTTTTGCGATTTTGTGTGCTTGTTTTCTGACTACTTTTCCTGCCTGCTGTTTATGTACCTTGTTGGCCGATCCGCATTTCACCTCTGCTTATTTTCTGATTAAGTCCTGGTTGTCCCATTCTGTTCCTGTTCCTCAATTAATGTTTTGACCCTGCCTGACTACTATTCTCTGGAACTGCAGCCTTCCACAGGTATTGATCACCTTGTGCCTTGTGTAATTCCAAATCCCTATATAGAGGTTAAAGGGTTTCAGGGTTCTGGGGGTCCAGCTTGGTGAGTGGCTTCCCTCTAGCCTATCCTTTACAGCCCATCTGAGTGTATGGATCAAGGAAGGCATTACACCATGCTCTCTGCAGGAGGCCATGTAGGCCAGGATAGTACTTTAAAAATTGTTGGACAACCAGGTTCAACATGTGAGCCACACAAGGCACGTGTGTTACATTGTCACGGCAAGAGGCCGCACCCAGGTTTGCATAATTGTCTCACCCAGCCTTCCCTGGCTGCTGGTTGAGTGGAGACAACCATTGATGAAACTCGGTCTCACTCTCCAGACCTTACCGTCCACAACTCCTCAGTGGTGTGACTCACAATTCACAGACATTTCAAAGAAAACAGTCGACCGCCTCATGCTGTTGAGCTCTGCTGCCAGCATAGAAAGGAGGTGTGTGGGATTCCTTGTGCGCAGTTACAACTCAGGTGGCCTGACCACACGGGCCGAGGTGGAGGACCCACACGAGGTTGAGGAGGCAGAAGCAGTGGAGAAACTTCTACATACAGAGGAAGGATTGACACACAATTCGTGTGGACGGCAAGACTTGTACAGCAGACCCTTCTCCATCTCTCACCATAGTTACCCAGTGCCCAGTCAGCGACATGTAACTCCCCTGTCTATGCTTACTGGGCCAAGTATCTGTGGTGAAATGCACCCTGTCACACACAGAGTTTCTCAAGGAAGCGTTGATGTTGCGTGCGACCTGCTGTGGTAGCGCAGGCATGCCATTCTTGGAGAAGGAGTGGCAACTGGGCATCGGCTCTTGGGGCACCGCGATGGGCATAAGGTCTCGAAAATCCTCGGTCTCAAAATGGTATAAAGGCAGCCTTTCTGTAGCCAACAAGTTGCAGATGCTGAAATTCAACCTCTTAGGAATGTCATGCCGTTCGAAAATCATGTAAAACACAGCGAGGGGACTCCAACCACAGTCTCCCTCATTTCCACTAATTTTGCCACACACAGCCCACTTGACTGGCATCAGTTGACCCCCATTTTCAAACTGAAAAAGATGCTTTGCATGAAGCACTCTCAAAAATACACGTGCCTTTCGCCTCCCCTGGATGACCCAGGGGAAGAAAAGTCCTCTGTGAGGCATGACTTGTTCATCTTGGTTCTTTTAAACACTCAACCACAGTCTCCCTCGTTTCCACTAATTGGGCCACACACACCCCACTTGACTGCCATCAGTTGACCCCCATTTTCAAAATGAAAAAGATGCTTTGCATGAAGCACTCTCAAAAATACACATGCCTTTTGAGTCCCCTGGATGACCCAGGGGAAGAAAAGTCCTCTGTGATCCATGTCCACATTGTCAGTGGACAGACGCGTGTGCTTATCTGACAGCACACCCCCAGCAGCACTGAAGACACGTTCCGAGAGAATGCTGACTGCGGGACACGACAAAATCCCCAAGGCGTACGTGGCGAGCTCAGGCAATTTATCCAGATTGGAAGCCTAAAATGAGCAAAGTTCAAGTTGCACAGTAATGGCATCGATATTCCCTTGCATATACTCATATATCTGTGTCTCCTCCTCTTTTTCCTCGTCCAGGTGTTTAGTTTTCGCATGGGTATTTGTCCTTGTCACTTTCCCATGTGTTTGTGTTGTCTTGGGAGTTGTTTGTCACCTTTTGGACACCTTTCAGGGTGTTTTCCAGGTGTTTTTAGGTGTTTGCGATTGCCTCGCATTGTTTTCAATGGGGTTCGAGAGGTTCGTCGAATGGTTTGTCGAACGGGGTACCGTTCGACAAACCGAACCGAACTCGAACTCTAGGGGGGTGGCTCATCTCTATTTGTGAGTTATTTCCCCTCCCGACATCTCCTCCATTTCTATTAGTTGAGTGTCTGTAAGATTTTACGTATTCTACCTGTTTCTGTTTATTTTCTCTCTGTCTATCTTTCATGTATATGTGTTAGTTCATCACCCTTGGTAATCATGTTTCCTGGAATGCTCTTTCCATTTGTTAGGACTGTGTTACAGCTTCCCCTCTGGTTCCTCAAGAGATATGAGAAACTGACAGCCATTGAGGGAACCAGGTCTGAGGAGGTGCTGTTATTCGTGTTATTAAGTTCTTTCCTAGTGTCTACAGTTATCTGTTGGGGGAAGGTGCTACATTTCACCTGGTTAGTCATTTCTCTCTTCTATTACTCATGTAAGTGTGTGACAACCTTCAGAATATGTTTCCACCCCAACTCCCAGCACTAAATGACACAGATGCACTCTCTTTTAGGCCCCTTTCACATGTCAGTGATTCTGGTACGTTTGTGCTTTTTTTTAAACGTACCAGAATCACTGACATACGCAGACCCATTATAATGAATGGGTCTGCTCACACATCAGTAATTTTTCACTGCACGTCTCTCCATGCGGCGTAGCCGCGTGTCCGTGATTGCCGCACGGAGACATGTCCATTTTTTTCTGGCATCACTGATGTCCCACGGACCACGCAGTGGTGTGGTCCGTGAAACATGTGCCAGAAAAAAACGTGCTTATAAAATAAAAATCATTTTTACTCACCCGGCTCCAGCGGCGCTCTGTGCAGCCTGTTCTCCCTGCTGCTTCTGAGCTGGCTCATTACTGTCGTGCATGTTCATGATGCACGACACAGCCGACCCAGAAGCAGCTGCTGTAGGGGTCAGCGCCGGCCGGATGCTGAACCACAGGAGCGTTCAGCACCATGAAGAGCGGGAGCGCGCACAGGTGAGTTAATTTCTAAGTGCAATCATGGGCCACGGAGAACGGAGCCCGGATTGCACTTAGACAACCCACGTGTGCCGTAATTCACGGCAAACGGAGGGACATGTGCGTGTTTTACACGCCAGTGAAAAACGTCAGTGTTTTTCACTGACGTGTGAAACGGGCCATAATGATGTGAGCAAAATCCACTCCTTCTATCTTCTTGGAACTCTACGTTAGTAAGATTTGTTTTACAAGTTCTTGTAGAAATCAATACAGCACAGCCAAGTATGGTGTAATGAGAGTTTTTGTTTTATGACATCATGTGACCAGCTTATATAGTATTCCAAACAAAGAAATTACTATGTACCAATAAGAGACACAGGGGAGATTGTGGAAATGTGAAACGTCCTCGTCCATCAGTGTTAGCGGAGCCCTATGACATCATTCAGTTATAAGACAAGATTGTTTCTATACAATGCAAAATGGATTGTATTCTCTCACAATAGCCTGTTACAAATCCTGGAACTGAAGGTAAGGGAATGGCCAGTCCCACATACGTCTTTGGCTGCTCCTCAAACCCGGACCCCCAGTCTGGACCTGGAGCATGTTTCTCTGGGTCCTACATCACCGTGGCTTGCTACTCGGTGATACCTGCCTCTCATCCGGCATCTGTCCAGCTGCCACCTTACAGGGGATGGAGCACAGACAGGACTAAAGGCTATTTACCATTCTGTCTTGTACACTGGTGTGTTATGTGTACTACCCTTTCTCTCATTCAGCTTCTGACCGAACAACAGCAAGTGGCTGAAAATGACTCTATGTATACACATTGCATAAACGCTAATTAAGGCTATGTGCGCACAGTGCGGTTTTCGCTGCGTTTTTGCGCATTTTTCAGGTGCATTTTGGGGCTCAAAACTGCATGACTTTGCTTCCCCTGAAAAGCCTATGTGTTTTCATTTTTGCTGTCCGCACACAACTTTTTTTTTTTTTATGCGTTTTTGAGCTAGAAAAAAAAATGGTCATGTCAGTTCTTTTCTGCGTTGTACTGCGTTTTACACCCATGCAATGCTTTGGAAAAACACAGCAAAACGCAGAGATCAAAAATGCAACCAAAAATGCACCGAAATGTGGCAAAAACGCATGCGTTTTTACCGATGCATTTTTGCCGCAGGTGCGTTTTTGTGCATTTTTTGCGGCAAAAAAAGCACAAAAACGCAGCGTCAAAAAAACGCAGTGTGTGCACATAACCTAATGCTGTCTATCCTCCATTCAATTCACTTTATTGACTGCAACAGAAGAGCACCCCCTTTGAGATTGGAAGCCACTTGCCCAGTTTTCCCCCTAACGTTAACCCTGTTACTTGCACTCAAGAAGATTATTAAAAAGTAGATGTAGCAGATGTTTCAATACACTGTGTTTTAGAAACAGCTTGGTATACATATTAATATAAAAGCATTTCACCGTTTGGGTTTGTCACTATTAAAATTCTGACATTAATGATTATTCAATTGATTCCCTTTTGTGCATTAAGGATATTTTTAATACATCTCAAAAGTAAGACATATTGTATCCTGTGATGTCGGAGTGGCACAGTTATCACATCAACCTAACATATGTTGAAACAACATCAGGAGCTGATTTTGATGTTTGATCACATGTTGATCTAAATCTAGCAAAATGTCATTACTTCTCTTCTTACAATGAATTGGTATTTTTTTCATGATGGAATAAAATACACTTTACACCATAACAAAGAAAGCAAAGAACAAATCAAGGGCAAGAGTACTTAGCTTAAAAGTGATTGACAGTAAAAGGATTATTCATTAGGCAGAAGAATAAGCCCAAGAATTTCTGAAATGGCCACACATAACATGTTACAGCAAGGGCTCTAAGCTGATATATTAAACAGATATGTAATACACATCATAAAACCCGAATATATTTTGCCTTGTAAGCTGCAGTAACTGTCTAAAGATTAAACAAAATATACTTATTAAACTAGAGGTAAAATAAAAAGTTAGTCACATAAGTTAGATAAAAATTTCCTAACGTTTCATTTTTACAGTCATATAAAAAGTTTGGGCACCCCTATTGATGTTAACCTTTTTTCTTTATAACAATTTGGGGTTTTGCAACAGCTATTTCAGTTTCATATATCTAATAACTGATGCACTGAGTAATATTTTTGGATTGAAATGAGGTTTATTGTACTAACAGAAAATGTGCAATCCGCATTTTAACAAAATTTGACCGGTGCAAAAGTATGGGCACCTCAACATAAAAGTGACATTAATATTTTGTAGATCCTCCTTTTGCAAAAATAACAGCCTCTAGTCGCTTCCTGTAGCTTTTAATGAGTTCCTGGATCCTGGATGAAGGTGTATTTGACTATTCCTGTTTAGAAAACAATTCCAGTTCAGTTAAGTTTGATGGTCGCCGAGCATGGACAGCCGCTTCACATCATCCCACAGATTTTCAATGATATTCAGGTCTGGGGACTGGGATGGCCATTCCAGAACTTTGTAATTGTTCCTCTGCATGAATGCCTGAGTAGATTTGGAGCGGTGTTTTGGATCATTGTCTTGCTGAAATATCCATCCCCTGCGTAACTTCAACTTCGTCACTGATTCTTGCACATTATTGTCAAGAATCTGCTGATACTGAGTTGAATCCATGCGACCCTCAACTTTAACAAGATTCCCGGTGCCGGCATTGGCCACACAGCCCCAAAGCATGATGGAACCGCCACTAAATTTTACTGTGGGTAGCAAGGGCTTTTCTTGGAATGCCGTGTTTTTTTGCCTCCATGCATAACGCCTATTTGTATGACAAAACAACTCAAACTTTGTTTCATCAGTCCACAGGACCTTCTTCCAAAATGTAACTGGCTTGTCCAAATGTGCTTTTGCATATCTCAGGCGACTCTGTTTGTGGCGTGCTTGCAGAAACGGCTTCTTTCGCATCACTCTCCCATACAGTTTCTCCTTGTGCAAAGTGCGCTGTATTGTTGAACGATGCACATTGACACCATCTGCAGCAAGATGATGCTGCAGGTCTTTGGAGGTGGTCTTTGGATTGTCCTTGACTGTTCTCACCATTCTTCTTCTCTGCCTTTCTGATATTTTTCTTGGCCTTCCACTTCTGGGCTTAACAAGAACTGTACCTGTGTTCTTCCATTTCCTTACTATGTTCCTCACAGTGGAAACTGACAGTTTAAATCTCTGAGACAACTTTTTGTATCCTTCCCCTGAACAACTATGTTGAATAATCTTTGTTTTCAGATCATTTAAGAGTTGTTTTGAGGAGCCCATGATGCCACTCTCCATAGGAGATTCAAATAGGAGAACAACTTGCAAGTGGCCACCTTAAATACCTTTTCTCATGATTGGATACACCTGCCTATGAAGTTCAAAACTCAATGAGGTTACAAAACCAGTTAGTGCTTTAGTAAGTCAGTAAAAAGTAGTTAGGAGTGTTCAAATCAAGAAATTGATAAGGGTGCCCATACTTTTGCACCGGTCAAATTTTGTTTAAATGCAGATTGCACATTTTCTGTTAGTACAATAAACCTCATTTCAATCCAGAAATATTAGTCAGTCCATCAGTTATTAGATATATGAAACTGAAACAGCTGTTGCAAAAACCCAAATTGTTATAAAGAAAAAAGGTCAACATTAATAGGGGTGCCCAAACTTTTTCATATGACTGTAGTTGGTTTGTCTATTACTATTTCAATGTCTAAACAATTATTAGACAATTTGTATTTTTGATGATTAATATTATTATTCAACAACTACAGTGCAATCGGTCAACCCAAAAGGGTAATAAACCTGAAACCTGAATATTTCATAAGTAAAACTGAGGTTTCGTCTTTCCTAAGAGAATGTCCAAAGAGCTACAAATGATCCAATCAATAAGTATAATCTAGCAGGGATCTGATATATACATGAAATTTAAAATGTAACTGTTATTCTATATGATTCAAATATGGAATACACCTTATGCCACAGTTATAGCAAAATATAGTGATAAAGGGCTCAAAGTGTACCAGTGCAAGATAAAAATTGGTTCTGTCTCACCATATCATTTCTTGTAGAAGGCCATCCATAAATGCAGAACAGATACTTGCTAAAAGGGAGACCTTTGTAACCTTGTCGTGCCCCGTACAATATTTCTCGTCCTCACAAGGACAGTACCAAGTGTGGTCTATCCCTCTAGTGGTATCTTTATTGTATATCCGTCGCTTTTCATCCACCATTGTGGTTAAACTCCTCATTGGAGAGTGATGTATGGATCAAAGTATGGGTCCCAGATATAGGAAATGCCAAGAATTATATAAATAGAAGGGAACAACCAGCAGTTGTATGAGACAAACAATCACCCTTTGAGCTCAAAGTTGAGCTGACAGAGTGCAGTGCAGTAACTGGAGAGAGCATTAGATCCAATACCAGGACTTCCAAAAGTACATTATCTGCAGTGAGCTGGAGGAAAAAAAGTGCAATCTTGGGTTTTATCCAAGAAAGAGGGTTCTCTCTAAAATTACAATGTCTACACATCTCGAACATTAATATAGACCCTGACACAGCTGATCAAGGATTGTATATATGATTCAAGGATTGCATACATTTTCGTCTTTTTGATGTTCAAGTAAAGTCTCATTCTCTATTTTTTCTTTCAACTAGACATGAGTGAACCTGAACTGTAAAGTTTGGGGTCCACACCTTGTGTACCCCGAACACAGACTTTTTATTGTACATCCGTTCCTATTCGGGTTCAGATTTGTTAGCCGAATAAAGGTTGTTGAAAGGTTGCAGAGCAGCCAGCTGTAGCGCCCCTGAACCTGTCAGGGCACTACAAGGTACTGCATCCTGTCAAAGTTGCAGGGCCTCTCCCCAGGGACCTGGAAAACCAGTGCTGGTAACATCAAAACACATAAAAATCCCCAGTTTCCCTCTCCCAATCAGGGGTGACTGATTAATTGGGACCTAATGGATGGCCACCCAGGCGTGGAGCCGAACCAGTTGACTAGACGACAACCAGGGGGGAGGAGTGAAACAGTGGTTCAGTCTGTAGTGACTGTTGTAGGAGACGGACGTGTTATCAGATGGGGTCGTGTAGCAGTGACCTAGTTGGTGAAGGAGAGTGGTTGCCAGTGAGGGTACGACGAGGTACCCCTGGAACCTTAGCACCGACAGGGCACAGGGCCCTAGGTCGGTGAATGCTTCATGCTACCTGACAAATACCTGCACAGTGAGAGAACCATCCAGGACCTCACTGACCCAAGAATCCGGGGGCACCAGCAGTAACGAGAGAGCCAAGGACCGGAACAGAACACCAACCCTACAGGGTTCACACTGCCCGCCGTACGAACCAGAGACTGAATGACAAACAGGAGGGGACCCCCAGATGCTCCAAGCCACAGGGTTCCTCCAACCAGTGAAAGGTGCAGAGGAAAGAAGCCACCAGGTTACCACACCGCCACTGGGACTAAGGGACCAGGGGTCAAAACCAGCCGTCCTCAGTGAATCAGCATTTCCATCGCTGTGAGTAAACACCAGTTGCACTGTATTACCATTGTGTGGTCTCTCTTCTTTCCAACCGAACTCCACCATTCACCCCCTGGGGCTCGGCCCTACTTGCGGAGGGCCCAACATCCATGCTGCCATCACCATCAGCTCCAGTGGCAATTCACTGTGCAGCGGTGGCTCCATCTACCTAGCCACAACCCGCAAGTGGTGTCAATACATAAAATCTCTAATCTCCCCTGTATATAACCCCTTTTCAAGCATACCCCAGGGTCACGGAACCGGGCATCGGCCAATACACACCCGTGACACAGCATCACCATACATATACGGCCCGGGACCGAGTACCCCATAGCCCTGGGGCGAGTCACAGTCAATCAGCAAGCTATTAGGCTGTTGGCACTTCTGGAGCCATCATAGCCATGCAAAGTATTCCCGTGACAGTGATTAGCCAGGGAAATCACTCTAAATAAAAAAAGGAAGCAAAATGAGTAAAGCAGGACATACTTATCAGTCTCTGAAGCACGGCTGTATTTCTACTTCCAGGTCCGCTCATAGACCTCGCCCCATTACTAATTCAGGGCTTGATGGCAGCTGAAAAATCATGGCTGTCATTAACACCTTATATTACCCGACTGCCACCGCACCAGGGCAATCATGGTGAGGTGGGTATAGTGCTGGGATTGGATTGTCGCATCTAATGGATGCGACAATTCTGGGCAGCTGCTGGCTAGTATTTTTTGGCTGGGAGGGTTCCAATATCCATGGCTCCACCCATCCTGATAATACCAGCCCCCACCTGTCTGCTTTACCGTGGCTGGATATCAAAATTGTGTGGGAACCCAATGTCTTTTGTGCTTCCTCTAGTTTGATATTTAGCAACAGTAAAGCTCGCTGGTGGCAGCTGCAGCCTGCAGCTCTTGTTTTGCCTATGCTGGCTATCAAAATCGGGTGGGAGCCTATGTCATTTTTTAATTATCATTTATTTATTTTGACACTCCTATAAAGCAAACTGACTGCAACTAATCTCAGGCATGCACACAGGGTGGGAGCGTGTATTTCAGTCTACAACCAATCGCAGACACTGGCACAGAGGTAGTTAGAGAAAGGGTTGGATCCAGCGTCAAATTCCATGGTTAAAAAATTTCGCTTTATTGAAAAATAAGTATGAAAAAATATACAGAAGACGTATATATTAGCAGAGGGATGGGGCAGAGTGCATGAAACATCTTACGCGTTTCGGACGGTGAATTTAATAGCAGTCCTTAGTCATAGGTGCTAATGCTAGGAAAGATCGCATGTTATATGCTCAAGGGTGGGAGCCTATGTCATTTTTTAATTATTATTTATTTATTTTTACACTCCTATAGAGAAAACTGACTGCAACTAATCCCAGACACGCACACAGGGTGGGGGCATGTATTTTAGTCTACAACCAATCGCAGACACTGGCACGGAGATTGGGCAGGAGAAGCAGTGAATATTGATGAACCATAATAAGCAGGCCTGGAAAAAATTCTGACTGCAGCGTGATTCTGCAGGAAACACTAAGAAACACGGTATGTATAACTATCCTGCTCCTACTACCATTTAGCTTCGATTTGCAGCCCCCTGGCACTTACTTCAGCCATTGTACTCCCCCAAAATTCTCGTCCCCATTGAATTATATGGGGTTTGTTGCTATGGGTCAAGTTTGGCTCCAAGTTAACTTGCCAGACCCAATGCTTTGTTTCGTTTGTGCTGATTTGGTGAACCAAATATCCAGTGGTTTGCTCATCACTACTTTCAACTTCAAGATCATCCTCTTCAAGTCTTTATCAATCTCCAGCAGCAGGTTTGGGTTTTTGCTTATCTTAGACTGCTCCCCCCACCAACACTTCAATCATCTAAAAAGTCCAGGTTCCTCATGATTAATTCTGTATAGAAGTTGGAGAGCAGCAAAGGAGAGAGGAGAAATGCATAATTTTTTTATGCCCTTTTTGAACCATTCTCTATCTCCATTCTTAGTTTGCAGTGTAGCTTCTTGATGATTGAGTAGAGTGATCTGATTAATCTAATTAGCTGTTCCAGCATTCCTAATTCTCTTTAGTGCTAGTCAAAATGTATATTGCTCAATACAGTCAAAAGCCTTTATGTAATCAATTACATCAGGTAGAACATCTTCTGATACTCCCTTGTCTTTTCTATGATCTACCTGAGTCTTTTGATGTGATTATGGTTCCCTCTGCCCTTTCGCCAGCTTGTACATCAGTAAGTTCTGCATCAAGGATTTTGCACAAGCACTTATGAATAATCTTTAAAAGCACCTTTGTGACGCCCTGACAAAAACAGGTAGTCACACAGATAGGCCCCACACAACACCTTCCCACACAGGGTTAAATCAGCCGACCTGAAACCCTAGCCACCCACCTCAGGGAAGGACAGACACACCTGTGGACGGGACCAGGCGGATTGAGAATGCCCACCTAGGGGTCTGGAGAGCCCAGGGCGGGAAAACAGTGGTGTTAAGCAGTAGTCGGAAATGAGAGAAGTCTGAAGTTGACAGCTGCACCGGGGTTGGAGCCCTGGTGCAGTGGCTAGGTGTCAGACAGTAGCCAGTGCCAGCAGGAGATGGGAAGACGGCTGCCGGAGATCTGAGGTGGACCGGGGCAAGGTTGTAGCCCGTTGGTACCGACACCAGAGAATCGACTCGGAAACCCTGCACAGAGGGGGTACTTGTCCATGAAGCCAGGACCGGCACCAACGGCCTAGCTAATTAACCAATTGAGGGCAGGAATTTAGGACCTGTCGCAACTTAAGTACTGAAAAGTAGACAACCACCCACAGATAGGGCATCCGCCAGGGCCCAGTGGATCCCACAGGTAAGCCTCTGACGGGCACGGCTCCCAACCAAAGGACCGGGAGTGGACTCCCCGTGTTACATACTGGGAAGTCTATCTTAGAACAACATGACCGGTGCTACATCTCACTACACACCGTAGGTGGCATCACAGACAGTTTATTGCAAATCCCCGTATATACAGTCATATGAAAAGGTTTGGGCACCCCTATTGATGTTAACCTTTTTTCTTTATAACAATTTGGGTTTTTGCAACAGCTATTTCAGTTTCATATATCTAATAACTGATGGACTGAGTGATATTTTTGGATTGAAATGAGGTTTATTGTACTAACAGAAAATGTGCAATCCACATTTAAACAAAATTTGACCGGTGCAAAAGTATGGGCACCTCAACATAAAAGTGACATTAATATTTTGTAGATCCTCCTTTTGCAAAAATAACAGCCTCTGATCGCTTCCTGTAGCTTTTAATGAGTTCCTGGATCCTGGATGAAGGTATATTTGACCATTCCTGTTTACAAAACAATTCCAGTTCAGTTAAGTTTGATGGTCACCGAGCATGGACAGCAGGCTTCAAATCATCCCACAGATGTTCAATGATATTAGGCCATTCCAGAACATTGTAATTGTTCCTCTGCATGAATGCCTGAGTAGATTGAGAGCGGTGTTTTGGATCATTGTCTTGCTGAAATATCCATCCCCTGCGTAACTTCAACTTCGTCACTGATTCTTGCACATTATTGTCAAGAATCTGCTGATACTGAGTTGAATCCATACGACCCTCAACTTTAACAAGATTCCCGGTGCCGGCATTGGCCACACAGCCCCAAAGCATGATGGAACCGCCACTAAATTTTACTGTGGGTAGCAAGGGCTTTTCTTGGATTGCCGTGTTTTTTTGCCTCCATGCATAACGCCTTTTTGTATGACCAAGCAACTCCATCTTTGTTTCATCAGTCCACAGGACCTTTTTCCAAAATGTAACTGGCTTGTCCAAATGTGCTTTTGCATATCTCAGGCGACTCTGTTTGTGGCGTGCTTGCAGAAACGGCTTCTTTCGCATCACTCTCCCATACAGCTTCTCCTTGTGCAACATGCGCTGTATTGTTGACCGATGCACATTGACACCATCTGCAGCAAGATGAAGCTGCAGGTCTTTGGAGGTGGTCTGTGGATTGTCCTTGACTGTTCTCACCATTCTTCTTCTCTGCCTTTCTGATATTTTTCTTGGCCTTCCACTTCTGGGCTTAACAAGAACTGTACCTGTGTTCTTCCATTTCCTTACTATGTTCCTCACAGTGGAAACTGACAGTTTAAATCTCTGAGACAACTTTTGGTATCCTTCCCCTGAACAACTATGTTGAATAATCTTTGTTTTCAGATCATTTAAGAGTTGTTTTGAGGAGCCCATGATGCCACTCTTCATAGGAGATTCAAATAGGAAATCAACTTGCAAGTGGCCACCTTAAATACCTTTTCTCATGATTGGATACACCTGCCTATGAAGTTCAAAGCTCAATGAGGTTACAAAACCAGTTAGTGCTTTAATAAGTCAGTAAAAAAGTAGTTAAGATTGTTCAAATCAAGAAATTGATAAGGGTGCCCATACTTTTGCACCGGTCAAATTTTGTTTAAATGCAGATTGCACATTTTCTGTTAGTACAATAAACCTCACTTCAATCCAGAATTATTACTCAGTGCATCAGTTATTAGATATATGAAACTGAAGTAGCTGTTGGAAAAACCCAAATTGTTATAAAGAAAAAAGGTCAACATTAATAGGGGTGCCCAAACTTTTTCATATGACTGTATACGTCCCCTTTTATTTGAAGTGTCCGTGCGACCCCCAGGTTCGGAGAACCCCTCGAGCCATACCGTAGATCTGAATCCGAGCTGCTGGCGTGGGGGCGGCACACCTCGAAACTTAGCGTCACAAACAGGATTCTTACCCATCCACTTACCCGGTGGAAGTGCACCTTGTTCTGGACAGTCAGCGGTGCTCCGCTGCCAAATTTGGAAAAATCGCCATTTTTGACGCCATTTTGGGCGCGAAAAACCAACAACCCAGCGTCTTTTTCCCCGTGAAAGGCCGCAAAGACGAAGCCCCGCCCCCTGGAATAACAGCCGGAAGGAAAACCCTGAGGCCGAAATCGAAACTAGCAAACCGCGTCCAGAGACTGCTCCCGAAAAACCAGGGGGGAGAAGAGGAAGATGTCAGCGCCAAACGTGAATGGCGGTGCAGCGACTGCCGCTGGAGCAGCGGCGCTCAGAAGTGGTAGAAGCGGAGTGGCGTTCCATGCCGAGGAGCAGGAATCAGACCGCTTACCACAGGGGTCTGCTGCTTGGCTGGAGTGAGAACTAGTGAGGTTCTGTGTCCGGTTGCGAGCCCAGTCGCTGCATCAAGTGCTGGATTGGAAAGCGGAGGTCCGGAGTATGTTGGCCGTGGTGTGGCCCTGCAAAAGTCGAGCCGCCCAGACAGCGCTGCGTCAGGAGAGAGGAACGCAGACCCTCCCGGTCTTGCTGACCTGCCTGGAGCCAAAGCCCGTTCCCGATGTGACCGGAGAGCACCGGTCGGCACAGCTCCTGGAAGACATGGTATCACCTGCGGTACCACCTCCGTTCCCGATGGAAGTTCACAGTCCCGGGATGTATTGCAACTGGTTCAGGGATGCTGTTCCCAGAGCACTGAGTGAGCCATACGGCCCTATGCAGCAGTGGTAGCGGAACCCGTGAGTCTACCCATGAAAAGTTTAGAGTTTTAAGTTAAAAGTTAACTGTTTGAACCCGTCACCCCTGTTAAACATCCTCATGTTCCCGGAGGAGGAAATCTGCACAGCAGGTGGGGGGGTGGCAGGGCAGTTGGAAAAGTTGACTGTTACAGCGCTCCATTCTTGTTGAACGTCTTCACCCTGGAAAGTTAAAAATGAAGAGGCCATCAGGGGTTGGAGCCCCTGGTGGAGGACGCAGCCAGGTCCAGAGGAGCAGCTGTACCCGCACTGCAAGCAGCAAGAAGACGAAGTCTTTTGGACAGTGACGCCCGTGAGTGAAGGTGGCATTGGGGGCCCGTGTTGTCCTGTGGTGGTATGTGAGAAAGCTGCAGAAGGACGCTGTCCCGGCAGCGGTGTTTTAATGTTTTAAATAATTCCCGACCACCTTTCTTGTTCCGCCGCAGTCTCTGGAGAGGCTGATTGGAGGAAGGGCCTGTGGTAGAGTCGGCCGAGGCCTAGTCACTACTGAAATTGATGGCTAACCTCTAGGCCAAGGGTCCCCCGGACTTAGGGCCCTTCAGAAAGACTGCAGGGTAAGGAACTTTTTACCCGGCCCGTGTGGGCATCACCCGGACCCGTTCCTGGACTTGGGCAAAGGGGTGTGCACCAGTGTTTAACGGCGGTACCAGGGAACAGGTTGTTTTGGGTGGGGGGCGCGGTGATAAGGTGGTCCGGTCCGTCCCGTCCCATTTATATGTGCAACGTTTAAGATTTGTGCCTCCCATAAGGGAAGAAATTGTAAAAAGTTATTATACTTGGAAATCTGTTTTTCTACTTTTTCTAGTTCATTGTTAAAAAATAAACAATGGTGGTCGGACAGCCCGCGGAGAGTCTGTATTAAACCAAGGGGGAATGTGACGCCCTGGCAAAACTAGGTAGTCAAACAGATAGGCCCCCACACAACACCTTCCCACACAGGGTTAAATCAGCTGACCTGAAACCCTAGCCACCCCCCTCAGGGAAGGACAGACACACCAGTGGGCGGGACCAGGTGGATGGAGAACGCCCACCTAGGGGTCTGGAGAGCCCAGGGCAGGAAAACAGTGGAGTTAACCAGTAGTCGGAGTTGAGTGAAGTCTGAAGTTGACAGCTGCACCGGGATTGGAGCCCTGGTGCACTGGCTAGGTGGCAGACAGTAGCCAGTACCTGTAGGAGACAGGAAGTTGGCTGCCAAAGATCCGAGGTGGACCGGGGCAGGGTTGTAGCCCGTCGGTATGGACACCGGAGAACCGACCTGGAAACCGTGCACAAAGGAGGTACTTGGACCCTGAAGCCATGATTGGCACCAATGGCTTAGCTAATTAACCAATTGAGGGCAGGAATTTAGGTCCTGTCCCAACCTAAGTCCCGAAAAGAAGACAACCACCCACAGAGAAGGATAGGTCATCCGCCAGGGCCCGGTAGATCCCATGGGTCAGCGTCTGACGGGCACGTCTCCCAACCAAAGGACCAGGAGCGGACTCCCCGTGTTACACACCGGTATCTTAGAACAACACAAAGTGCAGAGGAGAAAGGCATTGACTACTAGACCAGGTGTGGGACCAGATACACCCGTCTGCGGAGGCCAGCCACCATCACCTTGGTTTACCAAACAAACTGTGTGTTTACTGACTCCACACATCAGCGCAGCTTCATCCAGCACCAGGACAACTGAACTGTAAGTGTGCTGATCCCTGCAACCCTGCACAACACTGGGCCCCGGGGTATCCATCCCTACCCACAGAGGGGTTAACATCCAGCTGCCATCACATCTCCCCGGGGTATCCCATAACCACAGCGGTGGTGCTACATCTCACCACACACCGTGGGTGGCATCACAGACAGTTTATTGCAAATCCCCTTATGTATACGTCCCCTTTTATTCAAAGTGTCCGTGCGACCCCCGGGTCTGGAGAACCCCTCTAGCCATACCGTAGATCCGGATCCGAGCAGCATCGGCTGCTGGAGTGGGGGCGGCAGACCTTACTCTTGTGGGGAATCAGGACAATTGTTTTATAGTTGGCACAGTTCCTGGTGTCACTTGTTCAGCAATGGAAGAACAACTGTTCTTTTCCAGTCCTTTAGTAATGTAAAGATCCATCTTCTAGGATAGTGCTGTCAATGATACAGTTGGGACTAGTTTGAGAAAGGCTTCAGTTATACCACCAAATAGACATGGGTACTAAATTCTGTGACATGGTGTTGATCCAGGGAACTAGTCTGATTTCCATATGTGGAATTGGGAATACATTTCTTCCCTATTATGGCACAATTAGAATCCGCTTCATGAGGTTTTTGCCTTCCTCTGGATTTAGATGTTAGGCTATAGGTCGATCTTGATGGACTTACAGTGAAGAAAAGAATTATTTGATCTCTTGCTGATTTTGTAAGTTTGCCCACTGACAAAGACATGAACAGTCTATGATTTTAAGGGTAGATTCATTTTAACAGTGAAAGATAGAATATCCAAAATAAAATCGAGAAAATCCCATTGTATAAATTATATAAATTTATTTGCATTTTGCAGAGAGAAATAATTATTTGATCCCCTACCAACCATTAAGAGTTCTGGCTCCTACAGACCAGTTAGACACTCTTAATCAAGTCATTACCTGCATTAAAGACAGCTGTCTTAAATTGTCACCTGTATAAAAGACACCTGTCCACAGACTCAATCAGTCAGACTCTAACCTCTACAACATGGGCAAGTCAAAGAGCTTTCTAAGGATTTCAGGGGCAAGATCAGCGTCAAAAATTCAAAGTAGAAGTGGACTCCCGCGTCCTCATATGAAGTAGGTCAGCAATAATAGTTAAATTGCGATTTTATTAGTATTATGCATTTGGAGAACACATCTCCTTCCTCAGATAAATCACACATGTTACAATGATGTACATGTGGGATTTATCCGAGGTAGGAAATGTGTTTTCCGAAACGCGTAATAATAAAATCACGATTTAACTATTACTGCTGACTTACTTCATACGACAGTGCGGGAGTCCACTTCTACTTTGAATTTTTGATGCTAATCTCCTCCTGGTGCTTGCTGAAGCCGTAACCTACACGTTTTCTATAGCATTTTTCACAACTACATCAGGTGAGCGCATCTGACATTACTTACCATCATTCTGACACTTTAACCCTATTAGCGCCTTTTGTCTTTTCAGTTTTCCTTTATGTAAGGACAAGATCATAAACCTGCCAAGGCTGGAATGGGCTACAAAACCATAAGTAAGACGCTGGATGAGAAGGAGACAACTGTTGGTGCAATAGTAAGAAAATTGAAGAAATACAAAATGAGTGTCAATCACATCGATCTGGGGCTCCATGCAAAATCTCACCTCGTGGGGTATTCAGAATCATGAGGAAGGTGAGAGATCAGCTTAAAACTACAACTTGTTAGGCTAAGTTCACACAGAGCATCTTTTGCTGCGCTTTTAGTTTGTTTTTGAGCTCACAAAGATGCACCAAAATGCATGCATTTCCTTCTCCCATCAAAGTCTATGAGATTTCGATTTTGCTGTCCTCACTGGGCATCTTTTGTTGGCTGCATCCTTGCTGTATTTTGAAGATGCACCCAAGAGGCAGCATGTCAATTGTTTTTGCGTTTTTCCAGCTGTTTTAGCCTTTCCAGTCAATAGATTTGACTTAAAAAATGCATTTGGCAAAACCAATAAAACGCGTCAAAAAAACGCGTAAAAAAGCATTGCATTTTTTATGCATGTATGCAGCGGTGCGTTCTTGGTGCGTTTTATGGGACAGAAACGCTGCATCTTTGTGGTAAAAAAAAAAAAGATGCGTCTGTGAACATACCCTTAATAATCTCAAGGCAGCTGGGAGCGCTGTCACCAAGAAACTCATTGGTGACACATTACGGTGTAATGGATTAAAATCCTGTAGTGCCCGCAAAGTCCCACTGCTCAAGAAGGCACATGTGCAGGTCCATCTGAAGTTTGCCAATGAACACCTGGATGATTCTGAGCGTGATTGGGAGACAGTGCTGTGGTCAGATGAGACAAAAATTGAGCTCTATGGCATTAACTCAACTCGCCGTGTTTGGAGGAAGAGAAATTCTGCCTATGACATAAAGAACATCATCCCCACTGACATGCATGGAGGTGGAAACATTATGTTTTGGGGGGGCGATTCTCTGTTATACTCTAACATGTACCATAAAATCCTGACTGACAACCTCCTTCCCCCCGCTAAGACATTAAAAATGGGCCGTGGCTGAATCTTCCAGCATGACAATGACCCAAAACATACAGCCAAGACAACAAAGAAGTGGCTCAAAAAGTAGCACATTAAGGACATGGAGTGGCCTAGTCAGTTTCCAGACCTTAATCCGACAGAAAACTTATGGATGGAGCTGAAGATCCGAGTTGCCAAGTGACAGCCTCAAAATCTCAATGATTTAGAGATGATCTTCAAAAGGAGTGGACCAAAATTCCTCCTGACAAGTGCGCAAACCTCATCATCATCAACTGCAAAAAACATCTGACTTCTATGCTTGCCAACAAGGGTTTTGCCACCAAGTATTAAGTCTTGTTTGTCAGAGGGATTTCTCTCTGCAAAATGCAAATACATTTATACTGTGATTATCTGGATTTTATTTTGGATATTCTATCACTCAGTGTTAAAATTAACCTACCCTTAAAATTATAGACTGTTCATAAGCAGTGCTGGCTCCCCTCCTTTTTTCGTTTACTGGTCTGGTGGTTGACCGCCACCATGCCGTGCACGCCCAGTGTGGTTTTCAAATTCCTTCTGTCGCCATCAACATTCAGTTTGGTGCTTGTTCACACACAGCCACCGTCTCCTGCTCCAAGGCATCATTATTTAAACACCACCTGCCTGAACCTTGTTCCACCCTCATCCATGTTCGCTGGTCTGGCACTGTGAGGGCCAGTCCTGACATTGTGCTGGTGTGTGTGGTTCTGCCACACACACTGGCACCTGGGCTGCCTTTATTCGCGGTTGTCAGTCGTGGCAGCATGGGAGCGGTTCAGACATGTCTTGGGTAAGTGGTGTTTTCATATGGTCCTGCTCATTATATGATGAGACCTTATGGAACAATAATAATTTATAATAAAGCGTTAGGGACCACCCTATAGAGATTTGCCGTGACGGGGCAGGGGGGCTCAAATCATTGATCAATCATTTGCAAAAAATCTCATTGAATTGTTACAGTAGGAATGAATTTGTGAATATTACACTTTTTATTTATTTATTGTTGCATGCCATTCATAAGCAGTGCTGGCTCCCCTCCTTTTTTCGTTTTAACCTTAAGGTGTATGAAACTATGATTGTAGCTAACCAATTGCCACCATGTGTTGCCTTTTTGTATGGTGCAAGCTCTTGCGAAGCTTCAGTGATTGTTACTTTGATATACTGTATGTCTTCAATTTGTCTGGGGCTATATGTAGAAAAGAAATAGTATACTGCAGGATGAGGCTGCGTATATGTGAAAGGAGTGATGTATTGCAGGATAAGACTATGTATACATGAGAGGAGAGATGTGCCACAGCATGGGGCTGCATACAGATGAGAAGTACTATATTGCAGGATGGAGGTGTCTATATGTGAGAAGAGTGATCTGCTGTAATATGGGCTCTGTATGAATGAGAGGAGTGATTTACTGCAAGATGGGTATGTACAAGTATAGAGAAGTAATCAGCGTCAAGAGGTGCTGTGTATGGAAGAGGATTGATAGATATAAAGTAGAGGTGTGATATACTTTCTTTGGGAACAGGGACTGATAGGGCCACCCTAGCCTTAGGGCCAGTGTAGGTGTCCCTGTTCTAAGTTACCTCGTCACACTATGTGACACTTGGGGCCAGTAGTGAGTCACCTCCAATGCTCCCTATGTCTGTTATTGACTAATAACAGATAGAAGCTTGGAAAAGCGTGGATCGATCTGCTCTGTTGTGGATAAACTGAAGGTTCAGTGCATGGATTGCATGAAAAAGGTTCTTTGTTGATGCATTTCGATGCCTGTTCTAAAGAAAAAGTGGGGTTTCACTCTGAAATGCATTAAAGCACCATTTTCATCCACTTCATACACTTGACCTTTGGTTTATTCCACAGAAGTGGAAGTTTCAGCTCCTTCCAAACATGTTCAAAAGGATTTAGGAAAGGGCTCATAGAAGGTCACTTCAGAATAGTCCAATGTTTTCCTCTAAAGGGAGCTTTACACGCTACAATATATTTTACGATGTGTCGGCGGGGTCACGTCATAAGTGATGCACATCCGGCATCGTAAGTTACATTGTAGCATGTAACAGCTACGTGCGATTGCGATTCAATGGTAAAACGTTCATCACATGCACGTCGTTCATTTCCTAAAAATTGAACATCAGGTTGTTCATCGTACCTGGTGTAGCACACATCGCAGTGTGTAACACCCCGGGAACGATGAACAGATCTTACCTACGTCCTGCGGCTTCCGCCGGCAATGCAGAAGGAAGGAGGTGGGCGGGATGTTTACGTCCCGCTCATCTCAGCCCCTCCGCTTCTACTGGCCGGCTGCCACATGACGTCGATGTGATGCCAAACGTCCCTCCCACTCCAGGAAGTGGATGTTGCCCGCCCACATCGAGGTCGTATGGACGGGTAATTACGTGTGACTGGGGGTTATTAGTTTGTGCGACACGTTCAACAAATTGAACGTGCCGCACATACGATGGGGGCGGGTACGATCGCATAAGATATCGTATGCTTAATTGCAAGGTGTAAAGCAGGCTTTAGTCATTCTTGGGTGTTTTTAGATGTGTGTTTAAGTTATTATTATCCTGTTGTAAGACCCATGACCTGCGACTGAGACCAAGCTTTCTTACACTGGGCAGCACATTTCTCTCTAGAATCCCATAAGTCTTGAGATTTCATTGTACCCTTCACAGATTCAAGAAACCCTGTGCCAGATGCAGCAAAGCAGTCCCAGAACATAACAGAGCCTCATCCATGCTTCACAGTAGGGACAGTGTTCTTTTCTTGATATGCTTCATTTTTCCATCTGTGAACATAGAGCTGATGTGCCTTGCCAAAAAGTTCAATTTTTGTCTCATCTGTCCATAGGACATTCTCCCAGAAGCTTTGTTGCTTGTCAACATGTAGTTTGGCAAATGCCAGTCTGGCTTCTTTAGGATTTTTTTTTTCAACACTGTTGTCCTCCTTGGTAGTTTCCCATGAAGTCCACTTTGGCTCTCCCAGCTATTTTTAACTGCACATGATGATGGAATAAAGCACTTTGGAAAATTGGATGGTGTCTGCCGTGGATTTCTGCTTCCTGGACATTGGTTTGGATTTTCATTTCCCTGTCTATGTGCACCCATGACCATTGTTTCCATAAGGAGCACTAAAGCTGACCTATAAGCCCGGCTATAAGGTATTGCATGGTTTGGTGCAGAAACCACCTCTGCATAGTATACAACAACAGATGGTGCGATCTGACACTGATGTTCCTTGAGTTTGAAGTTCACCTTTAATCTCTTTAGAAGTTTTTCTGGGCTCTTCTATTACTATTTGTATTATCCGTGTCTTTGATTTGTCATCAATTTTCCTCCTGCGGCCATGTCCAGGGAGATTGGCTACAGTCCCATGGATCTTAATTTCCTGAATTTATGCAACTGTAGTCACAGGAACATGAAGCTGCTTGGAGATGGTCTTATAACCTTTACCTTTAACATCCTTTTCCTTAATTTTCTTTCTAGTCTCCTGAGACAACTATTTCCTTCACTTCCTCTGGTCCATGTTGAGTGTGGTACACACCATGTCACTAAAAAGCACAGTCCTTATATGTTGCCCTGTATACAGACCCACTGACTGATTATAAGATTGTAGACACCTGTGATACTAATTAGTGGACACACCTTGATTTAACATGTTCCTTTTGTCACATTATTTTCAGGGGCACCATCTTTTCTGTCCAGGCCTATTTCACAAGTTTCATTTATTAAAACATTCTGTGGAAGCATGGTTGAAAAGCAATGTCTGACTTTCATTTGTTCATTTTCATAGATTTTTTATTTATTATTACTTTTGTCAAATTCAAGTTATTTCTGTGACCATTGTCGGTTTTTCTTATATTTAACGAGGGGTATCAACAATTTTGATCACGTGTGTATAAAGGTTATGTATCACACAATCATCCAAAGTGAGTGGCTAGCTCTCTCACTTTTACTTTTATTTGGTAAGACCCTATTGCGCTGTTTCCCCATAGTATTGTTATTAACTGATGGCGTCACGTTGACAATGATTCAGTCAGTAACTGAGCTCAGTACAGTAGCTCAAATTGGAAGTCACTGATTTCGCAGTTCAGTTCTCTGCCCACATATAGCCAGCCATAAACAGATCCCTTCCAGGGGAGGGAGGGTGAGGTCTCTTTATTTTTTTCTTTGAACGCACTACTTCCAATAACACTGATTTTACCACCAGTGCAAGCCATACAAACACTGCAAGTGGGCTCGCACTGGGCTAAGCACCGAGAGTACCCGAGCACAGCGATGCTCACTCTAGCGGTTGTCATACGGAAAACACCTGAACTCCGAACTTGAACATTGATCCGCTCATGTCTAAAGAGGGCTTTACATGCTGCGACATCGCTAGTGATGTCGCGAGCGATAGCACCCGCCCACGTCAATATCGCTACGGCAGAGTCACGCGCAATTACCTGTTCACCGACGTCGCTGTGGCCGTCGAACAATCTCTCCTTTAAGGGGGGGTTCGTTCGGAGTCACAGCGGCATCACTAAGCGGCCGCCCAATAGAAGCCGCCCACTCCTTCCTTCCACATTGTCGGTGGCCACAGGTACGATGTTGTTCCTCGTTCCTGTGGTGTCACACATAGCGATCTGTGCTGCCGCAGGAACGACAAACAACCTGCGTTCCAAACGAGGAACGATTTTTTTAAAAATGAACGACGTGTACACGACGAACGATTTGACACCTTTTTGCGATCGTTACTGATCGCAAAAAGGTGTCACACACAACGACATCGCTAACGAGGCCGGATGTGCATCACCAACACCGTGACCCCGACAATATGTTGTTAGCGATATCGTTGTGTGTATATGGGCCTTTACAAAGAGGTACAGTATGTCCAGCACTTTTATAACTGATCTTTTGCTACAACCAGTGATAAACTGATGACAGAGGCCTACGGTGGAAATAACTATAGGCCACATGAGTGTTCGATTGTCAACTATCTCATGTATTACCGCAAAACACTAGATATTAGGGTGATTGGGTTACAATTTTGTGCCAAAAATGACCTTTTCAATATAGTTTATGCAAACAAAATTGATTCAGTGAAACTGAGAATTACAACAACCAATGAATAACTTCTCATTTACTCATTTAGTATGACAGTTTGAGTCTGCCAGCATTTTCAAGAATTGACAATACCAGTAAAAACTTACCTTAAACTGTATGTTCTCCGCCAGACATTTTATTTGTTTTTTTTTTTATGAAATACCGGTGAAAAACATACAGTATATGGCTGCAATAGTGCAGTTACGCTGTCATTCGCCCTGCCCATGGTTTGGGCAGAATGAATTATGTGACACGATGCCTTTAAATATTTAAAGTTATTGTCCCACAAACAAATTTCATTTTAATTAATAGATCTTTGAATAATAATGTTACACAATTGGATGTGTTTGTTTTTTGTTCTTGTGCAGATGTAATATTATATATGTCCCTGCTACGTACTGTGCAATGACCGTGTCTGACCGTACAGGGACATGGTTTGATTATACCACATCTCCTGGGAAGGGGACGATGCAAAAAAGTATAAAGACATCACAGCAAGGGATCAAAAATAATTCTGACTTTGAGGTAAAACAAACAGGCAGGGAAATGTTTTACTTCACAAAAAGAATTATCTATGATCTGATGCTGTAATGTCTGTATAGTCCTTTTCTTCCTTCCCTGCCCAGGAGATGTGGTATGATCAGACTATGTCCTGTATGGTCAGAAACAGCCATTACACAGTAAACTGCAGGGACACATATACAATAAGTTAAACAATTGGATGTGTTTTTTTTTTTTTTTGCTGGTGTAATATTATATGTATTCCTGATATGTACTGTGTAATGGCTGTGTCTGACTGTACAGGGATATGGTCTGATCCTACCAGAGTTCCTGGGCTGTTGAGGATATAAAAAAGTATAAACACTTTACAGCAAGGGATTGAGAATAATTCTTACTTTGAATTAAAACAAGCAGGCAGGGAAATGTTTTACCTTACAAAAAGAATCATCTATGATCAGATATGTAATGTCTGTATACTTTTTTTCTTCTTCCTCTACCCAGGAGCTGTGGTATGATCAGTAGAGATGAGCAATGTTCGAGGTTCGAGGTTCGCCAATTTCATGTTCGAGTGATTTTGGGGGGTGCTCGAGATTGAACTCGAACTCGAGCTTTTTGCTAAAAGCTCGACAGTTTGAGTTACGTTCGAGAATGGTTTGATCACCAAAAGCGTGGCTTTTTAAAGCTACAGTGTGCAAGGAGCCATCGCTGGCAGCCTGCGGTAAGCTGGTACCAAGGTAAATATCGGGTATCCAAGCAAAGCGCTTTGCTTAGTAACTCGATATTTACCCTGGTTACGTGTGCAGGGAGCCGATACTTCCCCGCTCGGCTCCGCCCCCTCCTGCACTCGGCATGTATACACTCACCTATTCCCAGCCATGCAGTCCCCGGCACTGACGTCCTCAGCGCCACATGGCCCCGCTCGGCTCCACCCACCTCTCACTCCACCGCCCGCACACATGGCCCCGCTCGGCTCCACCCACCTCGCACTCCGCCGCCCGCACACATGGCCCCGCTCGGCTCCACCCACCTCGCACTCCAAACAAATTACCCCGCTCGGCTCCACCCACCTCGCACTCCGCTGCCCGCACACATTACCCCACTCGGCTTTACCCACCTGGTACTCCGCACACATGGCCCCGCTCGGCTCCACCCACTTTGCAATCCACACTCATTACCCACTCGGCTCCACCCACCTCACACTCCGCTGCCCGCACACATTACCTCGCTCGGCTCCACCCACCTTGCACTCCGCACACATTACCCCGCTCGGCTCCACCCACCTAACACTCCGCACACATTACCTCGCTCGGCTCCACCTACCTCACACTCCGCACACATTACCCCGCCCGGCTCCACCCACCTCTCACTCCGCATACATGGCCCCGCACGACTCCACCCACCTCTCACTCCGCACACATTACCCCGCTTGGCTCTACCCACCTCGCACTCCGCACACATGGCCCCGCTCGGCTCCACCCACCTTGCAATCCACACTCATTACCCCGCTCAGCTCCACCCACCTCACACTCCGCTGCCCGCACACATTACCTCGCTCGTTTCCACCCACTTTGCACTCTGCACACATTACCCCGCTCGGCTCCACCCACCTCGCACTCCGCTGCCGGTACACATTACCCCACTCGGCTTTACCCACCTTGCACTCCGCACACATGGCCCCGCTTGGCTCCACCCACTTTGCAATCCACAATCATTACCCTGCTCGGCTCCACCTACCTCACACTCCGCTGCCCGCACACATTACCTCGCTCGGCTCCACCCACCTTGCACTCCGCACATATTACCCCGCCCGTCTCCACCCACCTCGCACTCCGCATGCATGGCCCCGCACGACTCAACCCACCTCGCACTCCGCACACATTACCCCACTCGGCTCTACCCACCTTGCACTCCGCAAACATGGCCGCGCTCGGCTCCACCCACCTTGCAATCCACACTCATTACCCCACTCGGCTCAACCCACCTCACACTCTGCTGCCCGCACACATTACCTCGCTCGGCTCCACCCACCTTGCACTCCGCACACATTACCCCGCTTGGCTCCACCCACCTCACACTCCGCACACATTACCTCGCTCGGCTCCACCTACCTCACACTCTGCACACATTACCTCGCTCGGCTCTACCCACCTCGTACTTCGCACACATGGCCCCGCTCAGCTCCACCCACCTCGCACTCCGCACACATTACACCGCTCGGCTCCACCCACCTCGCACTCCGCACACATTACCCCGCTCGGCTCCACGAACCTCGCACTCCGCACACATGGCCCCGCTCGGCTCCACCCACCTTGCACTCTACACACATTACCCCGCTCGGCTCCAGCCACCTCGCACTCCACACAAATTACCCCGCTTGGCTCCACCAACCTCGCACTCCGCACACATGGTCCCGCTCGGCTCCACCCACCTTACACTCCGCACAGTTTACCCCGCTCGGCTCCACCCACCTCGCACTCCGCACACATTACCCCGCTCGGCTCCACCCACCTCGCACTCCACACACATTACCCCGCTCGGCTCCAGCCACCTCGCGCTCCACACACATTACCTCGCTCGGCTCCACCCACCTCACACTCCGCACACATTACCCCGCTCGGCTTACCTGCGGTGATGAAGTCCTGCCCTCCCACTGTCAGCGCTGTCACTATCTTCCATGGCCGCCGCTTGTCACATCTCCTCTCGCTGCCAGCCCAAGACTGTCACTAGCGGTGACGTCACGGGTTCCTGCGATACCTGGTTGTAAAGGCGGCGGTCATTGAACCCAGTGACAGCTCTGCTGTCAGGAGTGCAGCGATCACCGCAGGTAATGTACCTCGCTAGGCTCCTGACAGCAGCACTTGTCATGCCCTGCAGTGACCTGGGCTGACCTATTGATGTTAGCTCAGGTGACTGCATTGCTCTCCCAGCCAATATGGAACATTCTGTTCTTCATTGACTGGGACATTTACTATGGTATGGATCGTCATGGGAACCCCTTGAATTACAGCAGACCTGGATTTGTTTTTCTTTCTAATAAATTGGTGAAAGAGGGAATGTTTTGGGGAGTGTTTTTTCAAATAAAAATGTGTTTGTCGTCTATTTTTTTTTTATTACTGACTGGGTTGGTGATGGTGATGTCGGGTATCTGATAGATGCCTGACATCATGAACCCCAGGGCTTGATGCCAGGTGACATTACACATCTGGTATTAACCCCATATATTACCCCATTTGCCACCACACCAGGGCAACGGGATGAGCTGGAGCGAAGCACCAGGATTGGCGCATCTAATGGATGCGCCACTTCTGGGACAGCTGCGGCCTGCTCATTTTAGGCTGGGGAGAGTCCAATAACCATGGACCTCCCTAGTCTGAAAATAACAGACCCCAGCTGTCCGCTTTACCTTAGCTGGTGATCCAATTTTGGGGGGACCCCCACGTGTTTTTTTTTTTTTTTAATTATTTATTTAATTTAAAAGAACAGCATTGGGTGCCCTCAGTTTTGGATTACCAGCCAATGTGAAGCTGCCAGCTGTGGTCTGCAGGCTGCAACCGTCTGCTTTACCCCAGCTGGCTACAAAAATAGAGGGAACCCCACGTCATTTTTTTTTTAATTTATATATTTTGTTGGCTAAATACAAGGCTAAGCACCCTTTAGTGCCACATGAAAGGCACCAAAGGGTGCAAAATTACAAAATGCAGGAGAGTGGGACATTATGTGTCTTTCTGCCATTATAATGACAGAAAAGACTGATATGAAGTGTACAAGCACAAGAAAATCAACAGAGCGCTCTACGCTGTGAAAAACAGTAGAAAATGGCACTGGAGTGAACGTGTGACCGCCTCATGTAGGTTGAAGCTATGGATCCTGGGTAAATTTATGTATTTTCCCTCCTTCAGTTTTTTTGCAGTACACAAAAAAAACGGAAGGCACACGGATGACATACGGTCCGTATACGGAACGGAAACGGATGCCACACAGATACACCCGTGAAAAAAACGGACCTTTTTTTGCAGACCGCAAAAATGGATCGGTCATGTGAATGTAGCATTATTCTGATCTGTCGTTTATAAACAGCAGGCAGAAATAAGTGAATAGCGCCCCCCAGCATCAGAAAATCTCCGGGGTTTCAGGGGTTAGCTGAGACCCTGGAGATCATGATTCAGGCCGTTTTTTCCGGTCTCCACTCACGTGATCCCCGGTATACACCGTATACCGATGATCATGTTACAGTAAATGACAGCGCCGGTAAAAAATTATTTATGTCCCATCTGGCATGAAAAAACATGTCAGTTGGGAGAAAAATCTCCTCCCTGGTCCACTCCGGTCCCCTGGAGTCGCCAAAGTTCCCCACTCGACCCCCTCTCGAAAATCCAAGATGGCCGCGCGCACAGCAGCGCGCCGGCCGCATTCACCCTACTCCTCTGATTTCTGTTGCATGTGCCATGACACATGCAATAGAAAACCACTCCCCAGGCCCTGCCAGGTCACCTCCTATAACCCCACCGATGTTCCCCGGTGTTCCACGGTACCTGTGCAGCGTTGATCCCCCGCGGCCCTCTACTTCACAATAGATGCTGCCGCATGCACAGAGCGGCTGTCAGCTCAGCTTCCTGTGTTCAGACACAGTGAGCGGTGGTAACCATGCATCTGTAAGCTACTGCAATGCACTGCTCATGAGGTAAGAAACATAGTTAATCAGAAGAGATATACCCCATTTCCAAATGGAAGTATTTGATTTTATAGTTGCCCTGCTGAACGACTACCAAACATGAGAGTCCGTTATATGCCACAAGAAAACACATCTCAATAGCGAGCTCTGTTGTTTAATATTCATTCAGCTGGAAAACTGGACTTAAACGGGTATTCCATCTCCAAGATCCTGTTCCCAATATATAGTAGGTGGAATAGGGCAGGGCAGCACGGTGGCTCAGTGGTTAGCACTGAAGTCTTGCAGCGCTGGGGTCCTGGGTTCAAATCCCACCAAGGACACTATCTGCAAGGAGTTTGTATGTTCTCCCCGTGTTTGCGTGGGTTTCCTCCGGGTACTCCGGTTTCCTCCCACACTCCAAAGACATACAGATAGGGACTCTAGATTGTGAGCCCCAATGGGGACAGTGTTGCCAATGTATGTAAAGCGCTGTGGAATTAATAGCGCTATATAAATGAATAAAATTATTATTATTATTATTAATAGCAATAATATCAGCGAATACCAATATTTGGAAATGTAGAATAGTTCTCCTGATTAGGCATGCCCTTACCTCATGAGCAGGGCATTGCAGCTTTGGTAGCAACACTTACGACATGGACTCTGCTGCTGTGGACCCGGAGAGAGTGGGTGCAGATTCATTGCACCCACACTCCTCACATGGATGGTCTGCAATCCTAGAAAATGGGGGATACATTCCCTAAGCGTGTCCCCCCATATTCTAGACAGTCCAGTCATCGTGGGACCCCCTTATTTTTTTCCCTACAATAAATTGGTGAAAGAGGGAATGTTTTGGGGAGTGTTTTTTCAAATACATTTTTTGTTGTCTATTTGTTTTGTTAGTACTGACAGTTTGTGATGTCGGGTATGTGATAGACGCCATGACATCACAAACTGCTGGGCTTGATGTCAGGTGACCTTACAGCTAGTAGTAACCCCATTTATTACCCCATTTGCCACCGCACCAGGGCACGGGATGAGCTGGGGTGAAGCACCAGGATTGGAGCATCTAGTGGATGCGCCACTTCTGGGGCGCCTGCGGCCTGCTATGTTTAGGCTGTGAAGGGCCAATAACTATGGACCTTCCCAACCTGAGAATACCAGACCACAGCTGTCCGCTTTACCTTGGCTGGTGATCCAATTTGGGGGTGACCCTACTTTTTTTTTGTAATTATTAATATTTATAAAATAATTATAAAAAAAGAGCCTGAGGTGACCTCCACGTTGGATCAACAACCACGGGAAAGCTGCCAGCTGTGGTTTTCAGGCTACAGCCGTCTGCTTTACCCTAGCTGGCTATTAAAAATGGGGGGACCCCACGCCATTTTTTTTTTAACTGTTTTTTTAAATAAAAAAAATTAATGGGCTTCCCTGTATTTTGATTGCCAGCCAAGGTAACGCCAGGCAGATGGGGGTGGCAACCCGTAGCTGTCTGCTTTTTCTGCGCTGAGAATCAAAAATACCGCGGAGCACTAAGTCATTTTTTTTAAAGATTTATTTTTACAGCACTGTAATGTCAGGCAATCAAAATACAGGGAAGCCCTTTTTTTTAGTTATTTAAGTAAATAATTAAAGAAAATATATGGGCTCCCACTGCATTTTTTTGTATTGCTAGCTAAGGGTAATCCAAGCAGCTACTGGCTGCTAACCCCCACTGCTTGGTGTTAGCTTCACTGGCAACGGAAAATCCAGAGAAGCATTTTTTTATTTTTTTTTGCCAAAAAACGGCAAAAAAATGACGTGAGCATCGCCATTAGAGATGAGTGAACCAGTCGCAGTTCGGCTCGAGGTCAGTTCGCCGAACGGAGGTTCCGTTCGAGTTTGGTTCGTCGAACGTTCGACTAACCGAACTTGAACCGCATAGGAAACAATGGCAGGCATTCACAAACACATAAAACCACAGAGAAAACACCCTCAAAGGTGTCCAAAAGGTGACAAACAACTCACAACACAACACAAACACATGGGAAAGTGACAAAAACAAATTTTAATGCGAAAACAAAATAGCGTAATGAGGAAAGAGGACGAGACACAGATATAGGCATGGGACGCCCTTCTAAAATCATGTAAAACACCGCAAGGTGACTCCAAGCGGAGTCTCCCTTTTTTCCAAATATTGGGCCACACACACACCCACCCCTTTAGTGGCAGCAGTTGTGCCCCAGTTGTACACTTCACAGCTAGATTTGCATCAAGCACATTCAAAAATACGCCATACTTAACCATCCCCAGGATGACACCGGGGTAGGTAGCAAAGTCTTTGCTGAACCATGACTTGTTCATCTTGGCTCCTTTTAAAAAACAATGTAAGCAAGGGTTACTCCAAGCGGAGTCTCCCTTTTTTCCAAAAATTGGGCCACACAGACACCCCATCAGTGGCAGCACTTGTGCCCTAGTTGCAAACAGGATGTTTTGATTTGCATCAAGCACATTCCAAATCCACAAGCATTTACTCTCGACAGGATGACACAGGGGTAGTAAATTCCTTGTGGATCCATGACTTGTTCATTTTGATGAACGTTAGTCTGTCCACATTGTCACTGGACAGACGCGTGCGCTTATCTGTCAGCACACACCCAGCAGCACTGAAGACACGTTCAGAGACAACGCTGGCAGCTGGACACGACAAAATCACCAAGGCGTAAGGGGAGAGCTCAGGCCATTTTTCAAGATTTGAAGCCCAAAATGAGCAAGGCTCCATTTGCAAAGTCTTAGCATCAATGTTCATTTGGAGATACTCCTGTATCATCCTCTCCAGCCGTTGACTATGTGTTAGACTTGTTGTCTCTGTTGGCCTTGCAAAGGAGGGTCTAAAAAAATTATGAAAAGATTCCATAAAATTGCTGTTACCAGCACCAGATACAGTCCTACTGGTACGGGTAGACTGTTGAAGATGACGAGACCGTCCCATGTTTGTCAAGTTACAACTGGGAGATTCACTCCCTGCACCTGCACGGTTGTTTGGTGGAAAAGCCGAGCTAAGATCGAGTAACAGCTTCTGCTGATACTCCTGCATACGTGCGTCCCTTTCTATTGCTGGAATTATGTCACAAAATTTGGACTTGTACCAGGGATCTAATAGTGTGGCAAGCCAATAGTCATCATCACTTCTAATTTTGACAATACGAGGGTCATGTTGGATGTAGTGCAGCAAGAAAGCACTCATGTGTCTTGCGCAGCCATGCGGACCAAGTCCACGCTGTGTTTGTGGCATAGAGGTGCTAACCATTCTTTCTTCCTCTGACATCTCCCCCCAAACTCTTTCAACTGAAATTTGACCAAGGTCTCCCTCATTCGCTGAGTCTTCCATGTCCATGGACAGTTCGTCCTCCATTTCTTCATGTTCTCCTGCACCTTCCTCAACATTTCGCCTGCTACCATGCGCCCTTGTTGATCCCTGTCCCCCATGGTCCCATGCCTGCCACGTTGGTGATGATGAACGTCTGGACCTTGGTGATGTTGTTGTCCCTTGCGCATATGAATCCTCCTGTAGTTCCTCCCCTTCCTGTTGTCCCACCCCCTGACTCCGAATAGTGTTTAGCGTGTGCTCCAGCATGTAAATGACTGGAATTGTCATGCTGATAATGGCATTGTCAGCGCTAAACATATTCATCGCCATGTCGAAACTGTGCAGAAGGGTGCATAGGTCCTTGATCTGAGACCACTCCATCAGGGTGATCTGCCCCACCTCTGCGTCTCGTTGGCCCAGGCTATACGTCATGACGTATTGCACCAGGGCTCGGCGGTGCTGCCACAGTCGCTGTAACATGTGGAGAGTCGAATTCCAGCGTGTCGGCACATCGCATTTCAGGCGATGAACTGGCAGGCCGAAAGACTTCTGGAGCGATGCAAGTCGCTCAGCTGCGGCGCTTGAATGGCGGAAGTGAGCAGACAGTTTTCGTGCCCTGGTCAGAAGGCCATCTAGGCCGGGATAGTGTGTTGAAAATTGCTGGACAACAAGGTTCAACACGTGAGCCATACAAGGTACGTGTGTCACCTTTCCCAGGCGAAGGGCCGCACCCAGGTTTGCAGCATTGTCACACACGGCCTTACCAGGCTGCAGGTTGAGTGGAGACAACCATTTATTAAACTCGGACCGCAGAGCTGACCACAACTCCTCAGCTGTGTGACTCTTATTCCCAAGACATGTCAAGCTAAAGACCGCCTGATGACGTTGCGCTCTGCTGCCAGCATAGTAATGAAGGGTGCGTGATTCCTTCTGCGCAGTGAGAACGCTGGTGGACTAACCAGGCAGGCTTGGGGCGGAGGTGGAGGACCCAGATGAGGTGGAGGAGGCAGAAGCAGTGGCAGAACTTGGACAGACAGAGGATTGACACACAAGTCATGGGGACGGCAAGACTTTTGCAGCAGATCCTTCACCATCTATCACCATAGTTACCCAGTGCCCAGTCAGCGACATGTAACGTCCCTGTCCATGCTTACTGGTCCAAGTATCGGTGGTAAAATGCACCCGTTCACACACAGAGTTTCTCAAGGAAGCGGTGATGTTGTGTGCGACATGCTGGTGTAGCGCGGGCACACCTTTCTTAGAGAAGTAGTGGCGACTCGGCATCTGGTACTGGGGCACAGCGACAGACATAAGGTCTCTAAAATCCTGTGTGTCCACCAGGCGGAAAGGCAGCATTTCGGTAGCCAAGAGCTTACAGAGGGATAAAGTCAACCTCTTAGCTTTGTCATGGGTCGCAGGAAATGGCTTTTTATTTGTCCACATCTGAGGGACAGAGATCTGGCTGCTGTGTGTAGACGGTGTTGAGTAGGGTGTCCCTGGAAACATGCAGGTTTGTGAGAAAAGTGCAGGCGGAGACATGATGTTGCCTTCATCCAATGTTGGTGCTATCGATGTCTGAGAGAGCTGTATACACGCACTTGTTTCCCCTTCCAAACCAACTGACGACCTACCAAGCAAACTGCCTGTTGCGGTTACAGTGGTGGAAGTTGTGCGTGGAAAACCAGGTGTGACAGCTGTCCCCACAGTCCTAGAAGATGAAGAGCGCGCGGATGCACTGGAAGGGGCAGGCCGTGGATGGTTCGCTCCGCTAGGCCGCATTGCAGCACGGTGAGCTTCCCACTGGGACATATGATATTTATTCATGTGACGATTCATGGAAGAAGTTGTCAAACTGCTGAGGTTTTGCCCTCTACTAACAGAATCACGACAAATTTTACAGATCACATAATTTGGGCGATCTTTTGCTATGTCAAAAAAGGACCAGGCTAGGCAAGGTTTAGAGGGCATGTGACCTGCTGATCCCCCCCGACTAGTGCTCAGAGGCAGAGTGGTGGCTGAGGATGCAGTTGTAGACGTGCTACCAGTGCTCCGACTCTGTCCAGGAAGGCGCAAGGTAACTTCGTCGTCGGTTGCATCCTCCTCCACCGCCTCTGTTGACCTCCTCGAGTTCCTGACTGGGGGTTGACAGTAGGTGGGATCTAGAACTTCCTCATCAATTGTTGTGTTTGCACTCCCCTCACCCTCAGACCGAGCCTCTTCTTGCCCTGACCGAATATTTAAGTTGTCATCCCAATCTGGTATCTGCGTCTCATCGTCATCAGTATGTTCCTCATTGTCTATAACCACAGGTGTTACAGTTTGTGACAAAGGGTCAACATTATGCTCTGAAACTTGGTCCTCACGGCCTGAATCAGAGTCACAAAGGTTCTGGGCATCACTGCAGACCATTTCCTGGTCTGTACTCACTGTAGCTTGGGAGCAGACCTCTGATTCCCAGGCTATAGTGTGACTGAACAGCTCTGCAGACTCAGCCATCTCAGTTCCACCATACTGTGCAGGGCTGATGGAGACTTCAGAGCTGGGAGAAAGCAAGTTTGATTGGGATGACAACTCAGAGGACTGGTGTTTTTTGGATGCGGTAGTTAAGGTGGCTGAGAGGGCACTTTTTGGACCATTTGAGATCCATTCAAGCATTTTCCTATTTTGGCCATCATCTACCTTTGTTCCTGTTGTTCGTGTCCATAAAAAAGGGAGCACATCGGATTGTCCACGGTAAGTAGTAGACATCTTACTTTTGCTGGTAGATGGTCTATCTTCAGCAGATGTTAATGGAGCTTTGCCACCTTCCCCACGGACAAACCCTTTTTTTCCTTTTCCAACAATCCTCTTCCCCTTTCCACCAGCATCTGTCATTTTGCAACTCATGTTGATTGCGACAAGATTGTGCACTTAAAATGTGGTAGTAAAAATTGAGAGGTGGTGTAGATTGCAGCGGTGGTCTGGCTTTATTAACAGCAGAATAATAAAGAATAATTATCCCTGACAATGCAACTACGGCCCTTAAACTGCCAGCATAAATTGCTAGTATATTGGCTTAGTAACAATGAGTTTGAGTGTGCAATGCAGGCAGACGTGCTGCAAATATCTTTGCACTTGTGGGACGATACAGAAGTACAACAGACACGTTTAGGATGCCACTAAGTTCACTCAGTGTTTGCTAGTATAATGGCTTAGTAACAATGAGTTTGAGTGTGCAATGCAGGCAGACGTGCTGCAAATATCTTTGCACTACTGGGGCAATACAGCAGTCCAACAGCCACGTTTAGGATGCCACTAAGTTCACTCAGTGTTTGCTAGTATAATGGCTTAGTAACAATGACTTTGAGTGTGCAATGCAGGCAGACGTGCTGCAAATATCTTTGCACTTGTGGGATGATACAGAAGTCCAACAGCCACGTTTAGGATGCCACTAAGTTCACTCAGTGTTTGCTAGTATAATGGCTTAGTTATAATGACTTTGAGTGTGCAATGCAGGCAGACGTGCTGCAAATATCTTTGCACTACTGGGGCGATACAGAAGTCCAACAGCCACGTTTAGGATGCCACTAAGTTCACTCAGTGTTTGCTAGTATAATCGCTTAGTAACAATTAGTTGGAGTGTGCAAAGGGCAGGAGGGTACAGTGGCAGGGTTGTGGGTCTCTGGGTAGAGGAAAGGAAGCCTGCCTTTCTATCCCTCCTAATGGGGAAATGCAGCAAGGAAATCCCTGACCTTAGCTACACAGACGCTGTCATCTTGTGTAGCTGTTAAACTCTGTTTTCACGGACCTGTCACCTATGGCTCTGACCCTGCCGGTATGAGCCCTTAAAAGGACTGATAGAAAGTGCTATCCCTAAGCTGTCCAGTGTTGTGTATGGAGCGTATACAGCGGTATTGGCGATAGGAGCTGCGCCAGTGATGTCTGACAGCAAGGACGCAGAAGGCAGATAATGGCGTGCTGGAGGAAAATGTCCGGTTTTATAATGCAGGGACATGTGACATGGACATCCTATCACACATGCCGTTAATTTTCTGGCTAAAAGTCCACTTAGCTGTGTGTGTGTCTGGGATTGGCTGACATGCTGGCCCGCCCCACAACACGTGCACGCTTAGGGAAGGAAGACAAGGAAAAAAAAAAAAAATGGCGATAGCCATTATACATACAGCAGTGATCTGAATGCGCTGTTCCCGCACACTATACACTGAAATGTCATAATAGTATGAGTCACAGAGTGACTTACACTATTACAGCGGTAAGCCAGCTAGGAATTAGCTGTTTATTTTGCTGCTAGAACCGTTCTCGAACGTATCTAGAACTATCCAGCTTTAGTAAAAAGCTCGAGTTCTAGTTCGATCTAGAACAGCCCCCAAAATCACTCGAGCTGCGAACTGGAGAGCCTCGAACCACGAACCGCGCTCAACTCTAATCGCCATGTTTTTGTATGCTAGCCAGGTACAGCAGGCAGGCACGGCTGCCCCCAACCCCCAGCTGCCTCTTTGTACCCGGCTGGGAACTACAAATATAGGGAAGCCCTTTTTTTAATTATTTCATGACTTTCATGAAATAATTAAAAAAGAAAAAATGACGTGGGCTTCGCCCCATTTTTGTGTCCAGCCGGGTACAACTAGGCAGCTGGGGATTGGAATCCACAGCACAGGTTAGCCCGGGCTTTCTGGGCACCCCTGCTGCGAATTGCAGTCTGCAGCCGCACCAGAAAATGGCGTTTTCATAGAAGCGCCATCATCTGTCGCTGTATCCAACTCTTCCAGCTGCCCTGATGGCGGTTGCTTGCTGAGTAATAATGAGTTAATATTAGCTTTGTTTTACTAGCTAGTGTTAAGACAGAGATTCTTAATGTCAGGCAAGTTTGACCTGGCCATTAAGAATCTCCAATAAAAGGTTAAAAAAAGACACCACACAGAGAAAAAATACTTTAATAGAAATAAATACACAGACACAGTTCGAGACTCCATGTTTATTACTCCCTCTTATCCCTCCATGATCCATGGTCTTCTGTCTTCTTTCTCCTTCAACCCAAGCAGCTCTGCTACATCAGCAGCACTGCATGGGAGAAAGACGGTGCTGTTCCTCGTGCAGAATTCACTCCGTGTGTGATCAGTGCTGCTGGCTGTAAGCGGTGACGTCACCCCTCACAGGCGCATTGCTATAGCAACGGTGCTCCGATCACGTGATTACCAGTGCCGCTGTGGCTGTGAGCGGTGATTTCACCGCTGACAGGCACGTTGCTATATCAACGGTAATCTCCGTTATTAACTGTCTGTGGCAGTCGGTGAATAACGGAACGGGGAAGCAGAACGGGGAGTCAACCATGTGCCAGAGCATGTCGCCGGTACACGGAGATACACAAACGATCATCGCGTACTGGAGAGTAAAGATGAGCGAAACTCTAGAGGCTTGAGTTCGGTTCGGTTCGGTTCATTGAACGGAGGCCGCGTTCGAGTTCGGTTCAGCGAACCGTTCAACGAACTTCTCGAACCCCATTGAAAACAATGGGAGGCAATCACAAACACCTAAAAACACCTAGAAAACACCCTCAAAGGTGTCAAAAAGTTGACAAACAACTCCCAAGACAACACAAACACATGGGAAAGTGACAAGGACAAATACCCATGCGAAAACTAAACAGCTGGACGAGGAAAAAAAGGAGGAAACACAGATATAGGCATGGCATGCCCTTCTAAAATCATGCAAAACACAGCAAGGAGACTCCAAGCAAAGTCTCCATTTTTTCCCAAAATTGGGCCACACAGACACCCCTTCAGTGGCAGCACTTGTGCCCCAGTTGTACACTTCACAGGTAGATTTGCATCAAGCACATTCAAAAATACGCCAGCCTTAACTGTCCCCGGGATGACACCGGGGTAGGTAGCAAAGTCTTTGCTGATCCCAGGTCTGTTCATCTTGGATCATTTTTAAAAACACTGCAAGGGGACTCCAAGCAGAATCTCCCTTTTTTCCAAAAATTGGGCCCCACAGACACCACTTCAGTGGCAGCACTTGTGCCCCAGTTGCAAACCGGACAGGTTGATTTGCATCAAGCACATTCAAAACTACGCTAGCCTTAACTGTCCCCAGGATGACACTGGGGTAGGTAGCAAAGTCTTTAGTGAACAATGACTTGTTCACCTTGGCTCATTTTGAAAAACAACGCAAGGGGACTCCAAGCAGAGTCTCCCTTTTTTCCAAAAATTGGGCCCCACAGACCCCCTTCAGTGGCAGCACTTGTGCCCCAGTTGAAAACTGGACAGGTTGATTTGCATCAAGCACATTCAAAAATATGCCAGCCTTAACTGTCCCCAGGATGACACTGGGGTAGGTAGCAAAGTCTTTGCTGAACCATGTTTTGTTCATCTTGGCTCATTTTTAAAAAAGACACAAGGGGACTCCAAGCAGTGTCTCCCTTTTTTCAAAAAATTGGGCCCCACAGACACCCCTTCAGTGGCATCACTTGTGCCCTAGTTGCAAACTTGACAGGTAGATTTGCATCAAGCACATTTAAAAATACGCCATCCTTAACCATCCCTAGGATGACACCGGGGTAGGTAGCAAAGTCTTTGCTGATCCCAGATCTGTTCATCTTGGATCATTTTAAAAAACACTGCAAGGGGACTCCAAGCAGAGTCTCCTTTTATTCCAAAAATTGGGCAACACAGACACCACTTAAGTGGCAGCACTTGTGTCCCAGTTGCAAACTTGACAGGTACATTGGCATCAAGCAAATTCCAAATTCACAAGCCTTTCCTCTCCCCAGGATGACACAGGGGTAGTAAAGTCCTTGCGGAGCCATGACTTGTTCATCTTGATGAACGTTAGTCTGTCCACATTGTCACTGGAAAGATGCGTGCGCTTATCTGTCAGCACACACCCAGCAGCACTGAAGACACGTTCAGAGACAACGCTGGCTGCAGGACACGACAAGATCTCCAAGGCATAAGTGGCGAGCTCAGGCCATTTTTCAAGATTTGAAGCCCAAAATGAGCAAGGCTCCAGTTGCAAAGTCATGGCATCGATGTTCATTTGGAGATACTCCTGTATAATCCTCTCCAGGCGTTGACTATGTGTCAGACTTCTTGTCTCTGGTGGCCTTGCAAAGGATGGTCTAAAAAATTATGAAACGATTCAATAAAATTGCTGTTACCAGCACCAGAAACGGTGCTGCTGGTACGGTTAGACTGTTGATGACGAGAGAGTCCCATGTTTGTCAAGTTACAACTGGGAGATTCACTTCCGTGCACCACTGGTGTTTGCTGGAAAAGTCGAGCTAAGATCAAGTAACAGCTTCTGCTGATACTCCTGCATACATGAGTCCCTTTCTATAGCTGGAATTATTTCACAAAATTTGGACTTGTACTGGGGATCTAATAGTGTGGCAACCCAGTAGTCATCATCACTTCTAATTTTGACAATCCGAGGGTCATGTTGTAGTTGGTGCAGCAAGAAGGCGCTCATGTAAGTCTTGCGCATCCATGCTGACCAAGTCCTCACTGTGTTTGTGGCATAGAGATGCTAACCGTGCTTTCTTCATCTGACATCTCCCCCCAAAACCTCGTTCAACCGAAATTTGACCAAGATCTCCCTCATATGCTGAGTATTCCATGTCCATCGAGAGTTCGTCCTCCTTTTCTTCCTGGTCTCCTGCACCTTCCTCAACATTTTGGCTGCTACCATGCGCCCTTGTTAATCCCTCTCCTCCACCGTCCTATGCCTGCCACCTTGGTGATGATGAACGTCTGGACCTTGTAGATGTTGGTATCCCTTGCGCATATGAATCCTCCTGTAGTTCCTCCCCTTCCTCTTGTCTTACCCCTTGACTCCAAATAGTGTTTAGCGTGTAAATGACTGAAATTGTCATGCTGATAATCGCATTGTCAGCGCTAAACAAATTCATCACCATCTCAAAACTGTGCAGAAGGGTGCATAGGTCCTTGATCTGAGACCACTCCATCAGCGTGATCTGCCCTACCTCTGCATCTCGTTGGCCCAGGCTATACGTCATAACATATTGCACCAGGGCTCAGCGGTGCTGCCACAGTTGCTGTAACATGTGGAGAGTGGAATTCCAGTGTGTCGCCACATCGCATTTCAGGCGATGAACTGGCAGACTGAAAGACGTAAGCAGAGAGTGACCGTGCCCTGTGCAGAAGCCCATCTAGGCCAGGATAGTGGGTTAAAAATTGCTGGACAATAAGGTTCAACACGTGAGCCATACAAGGCACGTGTTTTACGTTGTCCCGGTGAAGGGCCGCACCCAGGTTTGCATCATTGTCGAACGCGATCTTCCCTGGCTGCCGGTTGAGGGGAGACAACCATTTACGAAACTCGGACCGCAGAGCTGACCACAACTCATCCGCTGTGTGACTCAAATTTCCAAGACATTTCAAGCTAAAGACCGCCTGATGCCGTTGAGCTCTGCTGCCAGCATAGTAAAGAGGTGTGCAGGATTCCTTGTGCGCAGTTGCAACCCGGGTTGCCTGACCAGGCAGGCTTGGGGCGGAGGTGGAGGACCCAGACAAGGTTGAGGAGGCAGAAGCAGTGGAGGAACTTCGACATGCAGAGGATTGACGCACAAGTCGTGGGGACGGCAAGACTTGTTCAGCAGACCCTTCTCCATCTATCACCATAGTTACCCAGTGCCCAGTCAGCGACATGTAACGCCTCTGTCCATGCTTACTTGTCCAAGTATCGGTGGTGAAATGCACCCGGTCACACACAGAGTTTCTCAAGGAAGCGGTGATGCTGTGTGCGACATGCTGGTGTAGCGCAGGCACACTTTTCTTGGAGAAGAAGTGGCGACTGGGCATCTGGTACTGGGGCACTGCGACAGACATAAGGTCTCGAAAATCCTCTGTTTTTACCAGGCGGAAAGGCAGCATTTCCATAGCCAAGAGCTTACAGAGGGATAAAGTCAACCTCTTAGCTTTGTCATGGCTTGGAGGAAATGGCCTTTTATTTGTCCACATCTGAGGGACCAAGATCTGGCTGCTGTGTGGAGATGGTGGTGAGTAGGGTGTCCCTGGAAAACTGCAGGTCTGTGAGGAAAGTCCAGGCGGAGACATGATGTTGCCTTCATCCAAAGTTTGTGCTCTCGATGTCTGAGAGAGCTGTACACCAGCACTTGTTTCACCTTCCAAACCAACTGACGACCTACCAAGCAAACTGCATGTTGTGGATAAAGTGGTGGAAGGTCTGTGTGGAAAAACAGGTCTGACAGCTGTCCCCACAGTCATAGAAGATGAAGAGTGTGCGCATGCACAGGAAAGGGCAGGCGGTGGATGGCCCGCTCCGCTAGGCCGCATTGCAGCATGGTGAGCTTCCCACTGGGACTTATGCTTGTTATTCATGTGATGATTCATGAAAGAAGTTGTGAAACTGGAGAGGTTTTGGCCTCTACTTATAGATTGCCAAAAAAATTTACAGATCACATGATTTGGGAGATCCTTTGCAAGGTCAAAAAAGGACCAGGCTAGGCAAGGCTTAGCGGACATTCGACCTGCAGAGCCACCCTGATTTGTGCTCAGAGGCAGAGTGGTGGCTGAGGATGCACTTGTAGACGTGCTTCCAGTACTCCTCCTCTGTCCAGGAAGGCGCAAGGTAACTTTGTCGTCAGTTTCATCCTCCTCCACTGCCTCTGGTGACCTCCTTGAGTACCCGATTGAGGGTTGATAGTATGTGGGATCTAGAACTTCATCATCAAGCGTTGTGTTTGCACTCCCCTCGCCCTCAGACCTAACCTATTCCTAAATAGTTAAGTTGTTATCCCACTCTGGTATCTGTGTCTCATCCTCATCAGTATGTTCCTCATTGTCTCCACCAACAGGTGTTACAGTTTGGGAATGAGGGTCTACATTATGCTCAGAAACTTTGTCATCAGGGCCTGAATCTGACTCACAATGCTTCTGGGCATCACTGCAGACCATTTCCTGGTCTATACTCACTGTATCTTGGGAGCAGACCTCTGATTCCCAGGCTATAGTGTGACTGAACAGCTCTGCAGACTCAGCCATCTCTGTTACACTATACTCTGAAAGGGTGGGTGGAGACTTGAGAGATGGGAGAAATCAAGTGCGATTGGGATGACAACTCAGAGGAATGTTGTTTTTTGGATTTTGAAGTTGAGGTGGAGGAAAGGCCACTTGTTGGAGCACTTGAGATCCATTCAAGCATGTGGGGGTTTTTTGTGCATCTTCTACCTTTGTTCGGATTGTCCACGGAAAGTAGTAGACATCTTACTTTTGCTGGAAGATGGCCTATCTTCAGCAGATGTTAATGTACCTTTCCCACCTTCCCCACGGGCACAAACCTTTTTTCATTTTCCAACACGCCTTTTCCCCTTTCCACCAGCATCTGTCCTTTTGCCACTCATTTTGTTAGCGACAAGATTGGACACTTAAAATGTGGTAGCAAAAATTGAGAGGTGGTGTTGATTGCAGAGGTGGTCTAACTTTATTGACAGCTGAAGAACCAACACTGACTATCCCTGACAATGCAACTATGGCCATAAAACTGGCAGCACTGTTTGCTATAAAAATAGTGTAGCAAAATGGGCAGGAGGGTAGAAGGCAGAGGTAGTGAAACTTGCTTGGCACCAGTAGGGTACTAAGTTACTATAGCAGACACTTTGTGGATGCACTGTTTGCTATAAAAATAGCGTAGCAAAATGGACAGGAGGGTAGAATGCAGAGGTGGTGGACCTTGCTTTGCACCAGTGGGACACAAATTTAGTATAGCAGAAACTTTGTGGATGCCACTAAGTTTCAGCACTGTTTGCTATACAAATAGCGTAGCAAAATGGGCAGGAGGGTAGAAAACAGAGGTGGTGGAACTTGCTTGGCACCAGTGGGACACTAAGTTACTATAACAGACAGTTTGTGGATGCCAGTAAGTTTCAGCACTGTTTGCTATAAAAATAGCGTAGCAAAATGGGCAGGAGGGTAGAAGGCAGAGGTGGTGGAACTTACTTGGCACCAGTGGGACACTAAGTTACTATAGCAGACACTTTGTGAATGCCACTAAGTTTCAGCACTGTTTGCTATCAAAATAGCGTGGCAAAAGTGGGCAGGTGGGTACAGTGACCGGGTTCTATGGGTCAATGGACAGGAAAGGAACACTAAATTAGTATTCCAGACACTTTTAGGATGGCACAAAAAGTGTCAGCTCTTTGGGCAAATAAAATAGCGTTCCAAAAACGGCAGATGGGTACAGTGCCCAGGTTCTGTGGGTCAGTGGACAGGACAGGAACCCTAAATTAGTATTTCAGACACTTTTAGGATGGCAGCAAAAGTGTCAGCTCTTTGTGCAAATAAAATTGCGTGGCAAAAGTGGGCAGATGGGTACAGTGCCCGGGTTCTGTGGGTACCAGGACAGGAAAGGAAAACTAAGTTACTATTCTAGACACTTTTAAGCCTGCTTTACACGTTGCAATTTCGCATACGACATCGTATGCAATTTGCAACGCCCCCATCGTATGTGCAGCACGTTCAATTTGTTGAACGTACTGCACAAACGATTAACCCCCGTCACACATACTTACCTTCCATACGACCTAGATGTGGGCGGCGAACGTCCACTTCCTGGAGTGGGAGGGACGTTTGGCGTCACATTGACGTCACGTGGCAGCCGGCCAATAGAAAAGGAGGGACGGAGCTGAGCGGGACATAAACATCCCGCCCACCTCCTTCCTTCCGCGTGGTGGAGCCGCAGGAGGCAGGTGAGATCTGTTCATCGTTCCCGGGGTGTTACACACTGCGATGTGTGCTACCCCGGGTACGATGAACAACCTGACGTTCAATTCATCAGGAATAAACGACGTGCATGCGATGAACAGTTTTTCGTTCAATCGCAATTGCACGCCGCTGTCACACGCTACAACATACCTTACAATGCCAGATGTGCGTCACTTATGACGTGACCCCGCCGACACATCGTAAGATATCTTGTAGCGTGTAAAGCAGGCTTTAGGATGGCAGCAAAAGTGTCAGCTCTTTGGGCAAATAAAAATGCATGGCGAAAGTGGGCAGGTGGGTACAGTGCCCAGGTTCTGTGGGTACCAGGACAGGAAAGGAAAATTAAGTTACTATTCCAGACACTTTTAGGATGGCAGCAAAAGTGTCAACTCTTTGGGCAAATAAAATTGCATGGCAAAAGTGGGCAGGTGGGTACAGTGCCCGGGTTCTGTGGGTACCAGGACAGGAAAGGAAAACTAAGTTACTATTCCAGACACTTTTAGGATGGCAGCAAAAGTGTCAGCTCTTTGGGTAAATAAAATTGCGTGGCAAATGTGGGCAGGTGGGTACAGTGCCCGGGTTCTATGGGTACCAGGACAGGAAAGGAACAGTAACTTAGTATTCCAGACACTTTTAGGATGGCAGCAAAAGTGTCAGCTCTTTAGGCAAATAAAATTGCGTGGCAAAAGTGGGCAGGTGGTACAGTGCCCGGCTTCTGTGGGTACCAGGACAGTAAAGGAAGCCTCACTTTCTATTCCTCCTAATGATGAAATGCAGCAAGGAATTCCCTGAACTTAGGTACACAGACGCTGTTATCTGAAGCTGTATACAGCGTTTCCACGGACCTGCCTGTCAGGTATGGCTCTGAGCGCCTGGAAATCAGCCCTGAAAAAGGCTGAAAAAAACTGCAGTCCCTAATCTGTACAGCGCTGTGCGTATAGCGTACAAAGCAGGAGCGGCGGCAGGAGCAGCGTGAGCGGTGGCTGTCACCCACACGCAGAAAACAGATAATGGCAGTGTGAGGGAAAATGGCCGTATTTATAAGGCAAGGACATGTGACATTCACAGCCTATCACACATGCCCTTGCTTGTCTGGCAAAAAGTACACTTAGCTGTGTGTGTGTCTGTGGGTGGCTGAGATCCTGGCCCGCCCCACTGCACGTGCGCTTAGGAAAAAAAAAATATGGCGATCGGCATTATCTTAGCACTCAGCTGCAGCACAGATCTAAACCGCGTCCACCCCGCACACTATAAGCTGAAATTTGATAATAGTGTGAATCACAGTGAGTCACACTATTACTGTGAAAAGCCAGCTAGTAACTAGCTAGGCTTTTTGCTGATCGAACCGTTCTCGAACATAACTCGAGCTATCGAGCTTTTAGCAAAATCTCGAGTTCGATCTCGAGCAACCCCCAAAATCACTCGAACATGAAATTGGCGAACCTCGAACATCGCTCATCTCTACTGGAGAGATGCACTGACAGGTCTTAGCGTGACGTCAAAGCCATATGACAAGTCTGTAGCCAATGAAATAATAGACACGTGACTGGTCACATGCTATTTTGACGTCCCGATAGGTCCTATCATCAGTGCTGGTTACCGGGAGGACGCAGCGATTATCAGGAAGGAAAAGCGGCGGGAGACAGAGTGCAGGACGGATCGTGGGGACAGGTAAGTGTTATGGCATTGTTTATTAACTGTATGTGTACATTTATAATGTGTTTTTATGTGTTTATGTTTGCCTCCCATTGTTTTCAATGGGGTTCGAGAGGTTCGTCCAACGGCTCGCCGAACCGAACTCGAACGCAGCCTTTGTTTGTCGAACCGAACCGAACTCGAGCCTCTAGAGGGTCGCTCATCTCTAATGATCAGACCATGTTGCTGTACTGTCAGACACGGCCATTACACAGCACATAGCAGGGACACGTATATAAGATTATCTCAGCACAGGAACATTTTTTTAAACACATAAAATTGTGGAATTTAATATTATTATTCCAAAGTCGATATATTAAAATGAACTTTAAAATTAACTTTTATTCATGGGAAAAAAACTGTTAAATTTACTTGAAATAATATAAGAAGGGTTAACAGATATTTTTCTTTTACTCTGATTTTCCCCATTGAACTTGAGTACATTTTTAATCAAAAGAGCCAGGTGATATTTCTTTCACATGGAAGTTTCATGTAAGCAAATTCAAAGAGACAATTACAAAAGCCTCTACACAGCTAGTGTATATGTGAATAGAGAAATAATGACATTCATAAATTAGGTAATGCCTTAGAAATAGCTTCTGTTTAGAAGATAAAGAAATGAAAGCCAGCATAAAACCTTTTTGAATTCTCGATCAAGTACTATGAACCAGTAAACAGGTCTAATGGTGATTTACTAATATAAAAAGATATCTAATACATAGAAATCTAAAAACATCAAGATTAATCATTAAATAGGACAGAATGTAATTACAAGTGTTCTGTTAGAGATAACAAATATAATTGTACATCTGACCAGTTCTACACAATCATTACACAACTAAAGATTAGCGAAGCGAATGGTAGCCTATTAACTGACACATTCGCATGACTTTTTAATTAATATTATATAAATGAATCTGCGTTCCCATAGAAAACCATTCTGACTGCCGATGACTACACAAGATTATGAGTTTTGTTAAAGGAGTATTCTGAGATTTCCTTTTTAGCATTCAGTCTAGTTGTAATGTAGTATATTTTCAATAAACTCATTTAGGCATTCAGATTCTGGTCACTTGCCGTATCTCCTTTTCTTCTCTAGAGAGTTAAATCACTTGTCACACATCCAACACCAGATCTAGAAATGATCGGTTCATCCCCCAATTTATGTGTCAGTAGTATCAGTGCTGATGCCACATGCCATGGAGAAACAATACTTGGAAGTATATTAGGTGAGTACTATCCATGCTTGTGGAGACACATTTGGCAGTCTGGGAAGAGAAGTTTACGACAAATTTCTGTAGTTTAATAATATTTAGAGATGAGCGGACCCATGGATATTTGGGTTTGCCGAATCAGCACAGACTTGAAAAAAAATTTGGTTTGGGAACCGAACTTGAGCCTGGACAACAAACCCTGTACTAGCCACTGGGAACCCAAAGTTGCGTGCTGTAAAATGGTTGCAGTAAGATTGCAAAAGGAAACAAAATGAGCGTAAGAGCAGGATACTTATGCATACCATGTTTCCAGTGTTTCCCGGAAGATAACACTGCAGTCAGTCTCTTATTTGGGTCTGCTCATTAAACCTCATGAATATTCTCTGCTTCCCCTGCCCACTCTTTGTGCCAACAGCTGTGATTGCAGACTGCTGTGCATGCTCTTCACCAGCTGTGTTGGCATCTGTAATTTTTTGCAGAGCAGTTTGCTCTATTGTAATGTAAAAAGAAATAATTTAAAAAAAAATGGCCTGGATTCACACACTATTATTGATACATAGAGTGGTAAAACAGATAACTATGGGCTGCAACACCCAGAGGCTAGCTTTACTTTGACTGCTTATCAAAAATAGAAGGATCCCACATCACTTTTACATATTAATTAAAAAAATGTAAAAAAAACTAACTTTGGGTCCACCTTAATTTTTATAACCAGCCAAGCTAAAGCAGACAACTGGGGGTTGGTACTATTAGGGTGGAAAGAGTGAAGGTTATTGGCTCATCCCAGCCTGACAATTCCAGCCCGCAGCCACCTGAGTATTGGCGCATCAATTAGATATGCCAATTCTGGCGCTTTATTTAGATCCTCCGAACTGCCCAGGTGCAGTGGCAATCCTGATAATATATGGGGTTGATGATAGCTGTGATTTGTCAAAGATCAAAACTGCCATGAAGCCCTAGGTTAGTAATGGTGAAGTGTCTATGAGACACCCTCATTACTAACCCTGTAAGTCAAAAAGAAATAATCACAAAAATAGAAAAATCCTTTATTTGAAATAAAAAACACAGACACCCTCTATCAACCACTTATTAACCCCCAAAATACTCACAGGTCCAATGTAATCCACACTACGTCTCATGACAATCTTCACTATGGGGAGATAAGGTATGCACACCAGTGACTATGGAAGGGGAATACATGGAATAGCAGAAACTGCTGTGTGAATACTGACTTGAAAAATCCAATAGCTATATGAAGAGTGAAAATGTGAAAAATGGAATCTGCATTACTGCCATGAACATATGAATCAAGAGAAATTTAGCTACTGAATTGATCAATGCAATAGAGCCCCAACACTACGCCAAAGTATTTCTCTACGTTGGGGTCCCTAGCTTGTGTGTGTCCTCTCATGCAGTTAAAAAACTTACCGTGTATGGGAAGCTGAGACCCAGGCTATTTATGCGTATTATATGGATTGGCAATAGGTGTGGTGGGGAGGGTTCACAAACGAAAAACTACTAACAATAACGAATAACGTTTGGAACACCATTCTAAGTCTGAACTGGGTGCAAAAAACCTAAAAAAACATCACTATGGGGAGATAAGGTATGCACACCAGTGACTATGGAAGGGGAATACATGGAATAGCAGAAACTGCTGTGTGAATACTGACTTGAAAAATCCAATAGCTATATGAAGAGTGAAAATGTGAAAAATGGAATCTGCATTACTGCCATGAACATATGAATCAAGAGAAATTTAGCTACTGAATTGATCAATGCAATAGAGCCCCAACACTACGCCAAAGTATTTCTCTACGTTGGGGTCCCTAGCTTGTGTGTGTCCTCTCATGCAGTTAAAAAACTTACCGTGTATGGGAAGCTGAGACCCAGGCTATTTATGCGTATTATATGGATTGGCAATAGGTGTGGTGGGGAGGGTTCACAAACGAAAAACTACTAACAATAACGAATAACGTTTGGAACACCATTCTAAGTCTGAACTGGGTGCAAAAAACCTAAAAAAACATCACTATGGGGAGATAAGGTATGCACACCAGTGACTATGGAAGGGGAATACATGGAATAGCAGAAACTGCTGTGTGAATACTGACTTGAAAAATCCAATAGCTATATGAAGAGTGAAAATGTGAAAAATGGAATCTGCATTACTGCCATGAACATATGAATCAAGAGAAATTTAGCTACTGAATTGATCAATGCAATAGAGCCCCAACACTACGCCAAAGTATTTCTCTACGTTGGGGTCCCTAGCTTGTGTGTGTCCTCTCATGCAGTTAAAAAACTTACCGTGTATGGGAAGCTGAGACCCAGGCTATTTATGCGTATTATATGGATTGGCAATAGGTGTGGTGGGGAGGGTTCACAAACGAAAAACTACTAACAATAACGAATAACGTTTGGAACACCATTCTAAGTCTGAACTGGGTGCAAAAAACCTAAAAAAACATCACTATGGGGAGATAAGGTATGCACACCAGTGACTATGGAAGGGGAATACATGGAATAGCAGAAACTGCTGTGTGAATACTGACTTGAAAAATCCAATAGCTATATGAAGAGTGAAAATGTGAAAAATGGAATCTGCATTACTGCCATGAACATATGAATCAAGAGAAATTTAGCTACTGAATTGATCAATGCAATAGAGCCCCAACACTACGCCAAAGTATTTCTCTACGTTGGGGTCCCTAGCTTGTGTGTGTCCTCTCATGCAGTTAAAAAACTTACCGTGTATGGGAAGCTGAGACCCAGGCTATTTATGCGTATTATATGGATTGGCAATAGGTGTGGTGGGGAGGGTTCACAAACGAAAAACTACTAACAATAACGAATAACGTTTGGAACACCATTCTAAGTCTGAACTGGGTGCAAAAAACCTAAAAAAACATCACTATGGGGAGATAAGGTATGCACACCAGTGACTATGGAAGGGGAATACATGGAATAGCAGAAACTGCTGTGTGAATACTGACTTGAAAAATCCAATAGCTATATGAAGAGTGAAAATGTGAAAAATGGAATCTGCATTACTGCCATGAACATATAAATCAAGAGAAATTTAGCTACTGAATTGATCAATGCAATAGAGCCCCAACACTATGCCAAAGTATTTCTCTACGTTGGGGTCCCTAGCTTGTGTGTGTCCTCTCATGCAGTTAAAAAACTTACCGTGTATGGGAAGCTGAGACCCAGGCTATTTATGCGTATTATATGGATTGGCAATAGGTGTGGTGGGGAGGGTTCACAAACGAAAAACTACTAACAATAACGAATAACGTTTGGAACACCATTCTAAGTCTGAACTGGGTGCAAAAAACCTAAAAAAAATCACTATGGGGAGATAAGGTATGCACACCAGTGACTATGGAAGGGGAATACATGGAATAGCAGAAACTGCTGTGTGAATACTGACTTGAAAAATCCAATAGCTATATGAAGAGTGAAAATGTGAAAAATGGAATCTGCATTACTGCCATGAACATATGAATCAAGAGAAATTTAGCTACTGAATTGATCAATGCAATAGAGCCCCAACACTACGCCAAAGTATTTCTCTACGTTGGGGTCCCTAGCTTGTGTGTGTCCTCTCATGCAGTTAAAAAACTTACCGTGTATGGGAAGCTGAGACCCAGGCTATTTATGCGTATTATATGGATTGGCAACGTTATTCGTTATTGTTAGTAGTTTTTCGTTTGTGAACCCTCCCCACCACACCTATTGCCAATCCATATAATACGCATAAATAGCCTGGGTCTCAGCTTCCCATACACGGTAAGTTTTTTAACTGCATGAGAGGACACACACAAGCTAGGGACCCCAACGTAGAGAAATACTTTGGCGTAGTGTTGGGGCTCTATTGCATTGATCAATTCAGTAGCTAAATTTCTCTTGATTCATATGTTCATGGCAGTAATGCAGATTCCATTTTTCACATTTTCACTCTTCATATAGCTATTGGATTTTTCAAGTCAGTATTCACACAGCAGTTTCTGCTATTCCATGTATTCCCCTTCCATAGTCACTGGTGTGCATACCTTATCTCCCCATAGTGATGTTTTTTTAGGTTTTTTGCACCCAGTTCAGACTTAGAATGGTGTTCCAAACGTTATTCGTTATTGTTAGTAGTTTTTCGTTTGTGAACCCTCCCCACCACACCTATTGCCAATCCATATAATACGCATAAATAGCCTGGGTCTCAGCTTCCCATACACGGTAAGTTTTTTAACTGCATGAGAGGACACACACAAGCTAGGGACCCCAACGTAGAGAAATACTTTGGCGTAGTGTTGGGGCTCTATTGCATTGATCAATTCAGTAGCTAAATTTCTCTTGATTCATATGTTCATGGCAGTAATGCAGATTCCATTTTTCACATTTTCACTCTTCATATAGCTATTGGATTTTTCAAGTCAGTATTCACACAGCAGTTTCTGCTATTCCATGTATTCCCCTTCCATAGTCACTGGTGTGCATACCTTATCTCCCCATAGTGATGTTTTTTTAGGTTTTTTGCACCCAGTTCAGACTTAGAATGGTGTTCCAAACGTTATTCGTTATTGTTAGTAGTTTTTCGTTTGTGAACCCTCCCCACCACACCTATTGCCAATCCATATAATACGCATAAATAGCCTGGGTCTCAGCTTCCCATACACGGTAAGTTTTTTAACTGCATGAGAGGACACACACAAGCTAGGGACCCCAACGTAGAGAAATACTTTGGCGTAGTGTTGGGGCTCTATTGCATTGATCAATTCAGTAGCTAAATTTCTCTTGATTCATATGTTCATGGCAGTAATGCAGATTCCATTTTTCACATTTTCACTCTTCATATAGCTATTGGATTTTTCAAGTCAGTATTCACACAGCAGTTTCTGCTATTCCATGTATTCCCCTTCCATAGTCACTGGTGTGCATACCTTATCTCCCCATAGTGATGTTTTTTTAGGTTTTTTGCACCCAGTTCAGACTTAGAATGGTGTTCCAAACGTTATTCGTTATTGTTAGTAGTTTTTCGTTTGTGAACCCTCCCCACCACACCTATTGCCAATCCATATAATACGCATAAATAGCCTGGGTCTCAGCTTCCCATACACGGTAAGTTTTTTAACTGCATGAGAGGACACAGACAAGCTAGGGACCCCAACGTAGAGAAATACTTTGGTGTAGTGTTGGGGCTCTATTGCATTGATCAATTCAGTAGCTAAATTTCTCTTGATTCATATGTTCATGGCAGTAATGCAGATTCCATTTTTCACATTTTCACTCTTCATATAGCTATTGGATTTTTCAAGTCAGTATTCACACAGCAGTTTCTGCTATTCCATGTATTCCCCTTCCATAGTCACTGGTGTGCATACCTTATCTCCCCATAGTGATGTTTTTTTAGGTTTTTTGCACCCAGTTCAGACTTAGAATGGTGTTCCAAACGTTATTCGTTATTTTTCATGACAATCTTCAGCACTGCTACATCCAGAGGTTGCAGTGATAGAAAATACCACCACTCTCTGCAGCCTTTGGAACACACTGAGGGCAGTGGGGAAGCCCCAGTCTGTGAGAAGCTGTGATGTCACTCAGGTCACTGGAATTCACAGCCAGGGACTCTCACAGTAAAGCTGTGATGTCAGTGAGTTCACGTCATTTTTAAAAATCATTTATGGGGATGCGTCCACGTGTGACGTCAGCGGGCCGAGCGCTGAGTGAATACAGCTTAAGGTGGAACAACCATTATATGCAGTTTGTACTTAAAAGGATGTCATTACCAGATTAGTATTATACGTATGCCTTTTGTGACATGTGTAACATTTGCTCCTTTTATACCATATGTTGCTATATTGCTTCATGAATACTTTATGTTTTGTCTCTCTTTGATTTCCTCTTTCCCTTATAGATATCATTGCACTATTCTATCATGCGGCTATATCCTATGCACGGTCTCACACTCTTTGCACATGTGACATAAGGTAATTATAGCACGAGCTTTGTTCCACCTTACGCTGTATTCACTCAGCGCTCGGCCCGCTGACGTAACACGTGGACGCATCCTCATTTGATCCGTGCATGTGCTACCCATACGCTTTGATGACCAGAAAGGGGAGTTTCACCTCCCTTCTAAATCAATGGATTTGCCAGCGGAACCTCCGCTGACATCACGCACATGCGCAGCTCCATGCGTTCCACGCATTCGCTGACCATGCGTTTCACAAGACTTGAAGCCAGAAACACAGATGCCGCAATTTAGCATACATAAGAGCACAATTCCTGACATAACCCGGTCGTCGCAAGTACCACTGCCACCACTGCTACATAGGGCTCTTTCTTAATCCCAGGCTTCCACCTTTCAGATACAGATTCTGGTCCGGGTACCATATCTCTTCATACGCACCTTTCCAGATGCACCTTTCTAAGGTCCCTCTGTTACCATTAACCTTTCACTCTGTTTCCAGGCGCACCGCTCACATACCATCCCCTGCCTCCTGACACTTATTCGGTATGTATATTTGTGCCATCTACAGTATATACTACTATTGACCTGTAAATTCACATTATAATTGGTGATCTTCTTCCTCCTGATGATTTACAGCCTGTTCATTTGCTGTATTACAGAATTGGCTGTAACCTAAAGGCATATCCTATTGATTGCCTTTTTGTAATCCCCATGTATTTCACGCTTTCTCAGATTTTGAAAAGCTGCAAAAGTGGGGCACCTCTCAACCTACTCTTGATGGTAGTCCATTTGTGACCCATGCTGCTCCCATTCATTTCCCCCATATGTGCTCGCTTCAATTTACAATGTTTGTATATTTGTACATATTGTATGTATTTTACACTTGTTTATACTGACACTGTCTCTTCACTTTTTAGGCAAAACCTTGAAAAAAAGGCTCCAGTAGCCGAAACGTCAGGATTTTGCTTCCCATTTCTGTGCACTTTATGCAGAATATCAAAACAAATAAAAATCTCAAAATTTACCTCATTTGTCTATTATTTGAGTGCTGGGGTTCATGAAACAGTATAAAATGAAGGCAGTCTCTAGAGCCTGAAAGTCAAAACATCAAAACATTGTTACCCTTTTGCTTGTCACTATATAGCATAGCCAATCTAGAGGGACCATCATAACCTGTATAAAAGTCAACACAAGGAATGCAAAAACCATTTTAAAGTGATTTGGGATAGTAAAAATAGATTAAAGCTCACAGCTCAGCAATAGAGACAGGGAAAGAAAGCCCTGAAACATTGTACAAATACTCAAGACAGTAATGTGTTGTACAACTGTAGCACTGAAAAAGAAGAATTTATTAATTTGTGAATAATGCAAAAATTTAATTGAGAGGGAGAAAGAGTTAGAAAAGGTGGTAGTAGCCATAATAGACCCAATGTAATTGATCAGCGATATTGTTTAGTTGGCATTAGTGTTGAGTAGAGTTGAGCGCTGTTCGTGGTTCGAGGTTCGCCAGTTCGCAGTTCTAATGATTTTGGGGGGTGTTCTAGATAGAACTAGAACTCGAGCTTTTAGCTAAAAGTTCGTTAGCTCAAGTTACATTCGAGAATGGTGCTATCAGCAAAAAGTCTAGCTAGTTACTAGCTGGCTTTTCACTGTAATAGTGTGAGTCACTCTGTAATTCACACTATTATCAAATTTCAGCGTATAGTGTGCGGGGGGGACAGGTTTTAGATCTGTGGTGCTGAGAAAATGCCGATCGCCATTTTTTTTTTTTTTTTCTAAGCGCGCGTGTAGTAGGGCGGGCCAGCATGTCAGACAATCCCAGACACACACACGGCTAAGTGGACGTTTTGCCAGACAAGCAAGGGCATGTGTCATAGGCTATCCATGTCACATGTCCTTGCATTATAAATACGGCCATTTTCCCTCAGGACGCCATTATTTGTCTTCTGCGTGTGGGTGAGAGTCACCGCTTACGCAGCTCCTGTCGCCGGTCCTGCTGTGTACCCTATACACACAGCGCTATACAGATTAGGGACAGAAGTTTATTTCAGCCCTTTTGAGGGCTCATTTCCTCAGGCTCAGAGCCATATGTGACAGTTAGGTCCATAGGTCCATGGAAACGCTGTACACAGCTTCAGATAACAGCGTCTGAGTACCTAAGGTCAGGGAATTCCTTGCTCCATTTCACCAGTAGGAGGGATAGAAAGTGAGGCTTCCTTTCCTCTACACTGACCCACAACCCGGCCACTGTACCCTCCTGCACATTTTTGCAAAGCCATTTTAATTGAAAAGAGTGCTGCCAGTTAGTGCCATCCAAAGAGTGGCTGCTGTACTCCATTATTGTGCCAATTGTGCCAAGCAAGTCCCACCACCTCTGCATTCTCCCCTCCTGCACATTTTTGCAAAGCCATTTTAATTGAAAAGAGTGCTGCCAGTTAGTGCCATCCAAAGAGTGAATGCTGTATTCCATTATTGTGCCATTGTGCCAAACAAGTCCCACCATCTCTGCATTCTACCCTCCTGCACATTTTTGCAAAGCAATTTTAATTAAAAAGAGTGCTGCCAGTTAGTGCCATACAGAGAGTGGCTGCTGTACTCCAATATTGTGCCACTTGTTCCAAGCAAGTCCCATCACCTCTGCATTCTACCCTCCTGCACATTTTTGCAAAGCCATTTTAATTGAAAAGAGTGCTGCCAGTTAGTGCCATCCAAAGAGTGAATGCTGTACTCCATTATTGTGCCATTGTGCCAAACAAGTCCCACCATCTCTGCATTCTACCCTCCTGCACATTTTTGCAAAGCAATTTTAATTAAAAAGAGTGCTGCCAGTTAGTGCCATACAGAGAGTGGCTGCTGTACTCCAATATTGTGCCACTTGTTCCAAGCAAGTCCCACCACCTCTGCATTCTACCCTCCTGCACATTTTTGCAAAGCCATTTTAATTGAAAAGAGTGCTGCCAGTTTGTGCCATCCAAAGAGTGGCTGCTGTACTCCATTATTGTGCCACTTGTGCCAAGCAAGTCCCACCACCTCTGCATTCTACCCTCCTGCACATTTTTGCAAAGCCATCTAATTGAAAAGAGTGCTGCCAGTTAGTGCCACACAAAGAGTGGCTGTTGTACTCCATTATTGTGCCACTTGTGCCAAGCAAGTCCCACCACCTCTGCATTCTACTTTCCTGCACATTTTTGCAAAGCCATTTTAATTGAAAAGACTGCTGCCAGTTTGTGCCATCCAAAGAGTGGCTGCTGCACTCCATTATTGTGCCACTTATGCCAAGCAAGTCCCACCACCTCTGCATTCTACCCTCCTGCACATTTTTGCAAAGCCATTTTAATTTAAAAGAGTGCTGCCAGTTAGGGCCATCCAAAGAGTGGCTGTTGTACTCCATTATTGTGCCACTTGTGCCAAGCAAGTCCCACCACCTCTGCATTCTGCCCTCCTGCATATTTTTACTAAGCGATTATAATAGCAAACACTGCTGAAACTTAGTGGCATCCAAAAAGTGGCTGTTGTACTCCATTAGTGTCCCACTGGTGCCAAGCAATTTCCAGCACCTCTGCATTGTATCCTCCTGCTCATTTTACTAGGGTATTATAATAGCAAACACTGCTAAAACTTTAAGGGCCATAGTTGCATTGTCAGGGATAGTCAATGTTGTTTCTTTAGCTGTCAATAAAGATAGACCACCGCTGCAATCTACACCACCTCTCAATTTTTACTACCACATTTTAAGTGGCCAATCTTTTCGCTATCAAAATGAGTGGCAAAATGACAGATGCTGGTGGAAAGGGGAAGAGGCGTGTTGGAAAAGGAAAAAGAGTTTTTGTCCGTGGGGAAGGTGGCAAAGCTCCATTAATATCTGCTGAAGATAAGCCATCTTCCAGCAAAAGTAAGATGTCTACTACTTTCCGTGGACAATCCGATGTGCTCCCTTTTTTATGGATTCGAACAACTGTAAGAAAGGTAGATGATGCACAAAAAAAGAACATGCTTGAATGGATCTCATGTGCTCCAACAAGTGCCCTCTCCTCCACCTCAACTACCGTATAAAAAAAAAACAGTCCTCAGAGTTCTCATCCCAATCACACTTGCTTTCTCCCAGATATCAAGTCTCCACCCGCCCTGCACAGTATGGTGTACCAGAAATGGCTGAGTCTGCAGAGCTGTTCAGTCACACTATAGGCTGGGAATCAGAGGTCTGCTCCCAAGCTACAGTGAGTACAGACCAGAAAAATGGACTGCAGTGATGCCCAGAACCTTCGTGACTCAGATTCAGGCCCTGATGACCAACTTTCTGAGCATAATGTAGACCCTCATTCCCAAACTGTAACACCTGTTGGTGGAGACAATGAGGAACATACTGATGACGATGAGACGCAGATACCAGATTGGCATGACAACTTAAATATTCGGTCAGGGCAGGAAGAGGCTCGGTCTGAGGGCGAGGGGAGTGCAAACACAATGCTTGATGAGGAAGTTATAGATCCCACCTACTGTCAACCCACAGTCAGGCACTCGAGACGGTCAACTGAGGCGGTGGAGGAGGATGCAACTGACGACGAAGTTACCTTGCGCCTTCCTGGACAGAGGAGGAGTACTGGTAGCACGTCTACAACTGCATCCTCAGCCACCACTCTGCCTCTGAGCACTAATCGGGGTGGCTCAGCAGGTCGCATGTCCTCTAACTCTTGCCTAGCCTGGTCCTTTTTTGACCTTGCAAAAGATCGCCCAAATCATGTGATCTGTAAAATTTCTTGGGAATCTGTAAGTAAAGGCAAAAACCTCAGCAGTTTGACAACTTCTTCCATGAATCGTCACATGAATAAATATCATATGTCCCAGTGGGAAGCTCACCGTACTGCAATGCGGCCTAGCGGAGCGGACCATCCACCGCCTGCCCCTTCCAGTGTATCCGCGCGCTCTTCATCTTCTAGGACTGTGGGGACAGCTGTCACACCTAGTTTTCCAAGCACACCATCCACCACTGTAACCACAACAGGCAGTTTGCTTGGTAGGTCGTCAGTTGGTTTGGAAGGGGAAACAAGTGCGTGTGTACAGCTCTCTCAGACATCGATAGCACCAACGTTGGATGAAGGCAACATCATGTCTATGCCTGCACTTTCCTCACAAACCTGCATTTTTTCAGGGACACCCTACTCATCACCGTCTACACACAGAAGCCAGATCTCTGTCCCTCAGATGTGGACAAATAAAAGGCCATTTCCTGCGACCCATGACAAAGCTAAGAGGTTGACTTTATTTCTCTGTAAGCTCTTGGCTACCAAAATTCTGCCTTTCCGCCTGGTGGACACACAGGATTTTCGAGACCTTATGTCCGTTGCTGTGCCCCAGTACCAGATGCCCAGTCGCCACTACTTCTCTAAGAAAGGTGTGCCTGCGCTACACCAGCATGTCACACACAACATCACCGCTTCCTTTAGAAACTCTCTGTGTGAACGGGTGCATTTCACCACCGATACTTGGACCAGTAAGCATGGACAGGGACGTTACATGTCGCTGACTGGGCACTGGGTAACTATGGTGATAGATGGAGAAGGGTCTGCTGAACAAGTCTTACTGTCCCCATGACTTGTGCTTCAATCCTCTGTATGTATAAGTAACTCCAACGCTTCTGCCTCCTCAACCTCATCTGGGTCTCCACCTCGGCCCCAAGCCTGCCTGGTCAGGCCACCAGCGTTGTAACTGCGCACAAGTAATAACGCACACTTCATTACTATGCTGTCGGCAGAGCGCAACGGCATCATGCGGTCTTTATCTTGATATGTCTTGGAAATAAGAGTCACACAGCGGCTGAGTTGTGGGCAGCTCTGGAGACTGAGTATGGTAAATGGTTGTCTCCACTCAACCTGCAGCCTGGTAAGGCCGTGTGCGACAATGCTGCAAACCTGGGTGCGGCCCTTTGCCTGGGCAAGGTGACACACGTGCCTTTTATGGTTCACGTGTTGAACCTTGTTGTCCACCAATTTTTAACACACTATCCCGGCCTAGATGGCCTTCTGCACAGGGCACGAAAACTGTCTGCTCACTTCCGCAGTTCAAGCGCCGCAGCTGAGTGACTTGCATCGCTACAGAAGTCTTTCGGCCTGCCGGTTCATCACCTGAAATGCGATGTGCCGAAACGCTGGAATTCAGCTCTTCACATGTTACAGCGACTGTGGCAGCACCACCAAGCACTGGTGCAATACGTCATGACGTATAGCCTGGGCCAACGAGATGCAGAGATGGGGCAGATAACCCTCATGGAGTGGTCTCACATCAAGGACCTATGCACCCTTCTGCACAGTTTCGACATGGCGACGAATATGTTTAGTGCTGACAATGCCATTATCAGCATGACAATTCCAGTCATTTACATGCTGGAGAACACGCTAAACACTATTCGGAGTCAGGGGGTGGGACAACAGGAAGGGGAGGAAGTACAGGAGGATTCATATGCGCAAGGGACAACAACATCACCAAGGTCCAGACGTTCATCATCACCAAGGCGGCAGGCATGGGACTATGGTGGACAGGGATCAACAAGGGCGCACGGTAGCAGGCAAAATGTTGAGGAAGGTGCAGGAGAACATGAAGAAATGGAGGACGAACTGTCCATGGACATGGAAGACTCAGCAAATGAGGGAGACCTTGGTCAAATTTCAGTTGAAAGAGGTTGGGGGGAGATGTCAGAGGAAGAAAGAACGGTTAGCACCTCTATGCCACAAACACAGCGTGGACTTGGTCCGCATGGCTGCGCAAGACACATGAGCGCCTTCTTGCTGCACTACCTCCAACATGACCCTCGTATTGTCAAAATTAGAAGTGATGATGACTTGCTTGCCACACTATTAGATCCCCCGGTACAAGTCCAAATTTTGTGACATAATTCCAGCCATAGAAAGGGACGCACGTATGCAGGAGTATCAGCAAAATCTGTTACTCGATCTTAGCTCGGCTTTTCCACCAAACAACCATGGTGCACGGAGTGAATCTCCCAGTTGTAACTTGACAAACATGGGACTGTCTCGTCATCAACAGTCTAACCGTACCAGCAGCACCGTTTCTGGTGCTGGTAACAGCAATTTTATTGAATCGTTTCATAATATTTTTAGACCACCCTTTGCAAGGCCAGCAGAGATGACTCGCCCACCCCAGGGCTTTGGGACACCTGGTGTGGGGCCTGACTTGTCCGGGGGTAGTCAGTGGTGGCGGGGCCCGACTCCGTGACCCTGGCGGGGTCATATAATATGGCAGTAGTGGGGGTGGTAACTTTAATTAAAGTTTGTGGAAATATTCGTGACGCCACCTGTGGATTGCGGCTATAGAGCCGCCACTACTGGATGAGACCTCCGGGGCTGATGGATTAGCAGCTGGGATGGTTCTGCTCCCCACAGGTGGAGCGGTACCCTGGGGCAGCTGTTGGTGCTTATTAAAGTCTATGGTGCTTTTGGTGAATGCTGCGGTGCAGGGCGAAATAAAGGAAGCAACACCAGGGGGTGCAGTTTCAAGATCTTTTACTCACTGTTCAGTCGCTGCAGACAACCGGTTGCCCACTGGTGTGCTGGTATCTCCTGCCAGGGACCTCCGCCGATCCCGGGTGGTTATTAAAGTAAATGCCGGTGCACCTTTGTTTGTGTCTCCTTCCTAGGCTGACTTCAATGCCTTGACCTTTATAGATAAACTTGTCTCGGCCTCCACCATAGGGTCTGGTCAAGAAGGCTTGCCTGGATGGAATCTTGCCCTCTTCCCAGGGGATCTACGGTTGGTTGTGGCCCTGGGCGCTTGAAACCACCCTGGGCCTTCGGTGTTTACTTTTGGAAATGTCTTTCTTCCCTTAGTTTCTAGGGACCGTCCCTGGATGCAGTCTGATCCTTCCACCCGATGTTCTAGTGGAACAGGCCACGAGCTTGAAAGCCTTCTGTGGCCCTGGAATCCTTTCTTTACTGTCTGTGGTGTCACCTGGGCCTAGCTGGGCCCCAGGGTCTCCACCAGGAAGCTTCACTCTCCATCACTTTTCTTAAGTATCAACCTTTCTCTTTCCAATTCCTCACTCTTCAACTCTCCACTTCTCACTCCTCTCAACAACTGAACTTGAACTTCCTGTACCTACTCTTTCTTTCTGTTGGCTCCTTCCACTTTCCCTGTTGCTAGGCCCCACCCTATGGGAGAAGAGATGGGTCATACGCCCCCCCCCAGCATGCAGCATGGGGGTAGCTGCCACTATCTCCGGTCCCAAAATATGCCTAACAATAGGTGTAGTGTGAATTTGCCTGTGAACCGGCATTTACCCTAGTCCTTACCCAGGATGGGACATCCCACCTTTGGCTGAGGTGCAATGTCTCTGTGGCGATGGAAGCCTCAAGGGTACCACAGAGACAAAAAGTCTGACACATAGTCAACGGCTGGAGAGGATGATACAGGAGTATCTCCAAATGAACATCGATGCCATGACTTTGCAAATGGAGCCTTGCTCATTTTGGGCTTCAAATCTTGAAAAATGGCCAGAGCTCTCCATTTACGCCTTGGAGATCTTGTCGTGTCCAGCTGCCAGCATTGTGTCAGAACGTGTCTTCAGTGCTGCTGGGTGTGTGCTGACAGATAAGCACATGCGTCTGTCCAGTGATAATGTGGACAGACTAACGTTCATCAAAATGAACAAGTCATGTTTCCGCAAGGACTTTACTACCCCTGTGTAATCCTGGGGAAAGTAAATGGTTGTGTAATTTGAATGTGCTTGATGCAAATCTATCTGTGAAGTGTACAACTGGGGCACAAGTGCTGCCACTGAAGGGGTGTCTGCGTGGCCCAATTTTTGGAAAAAAGGGAGACTCCGCTTGGAGTAACCCTTGCTTGCAGTGTTTCTAAAAACGATCCAAGATGAACAGATCTAAGATCAGCAAAGATTTTGCTACCTACCCCGGTGTCATCCTGGGGACGGTTAAGGATGGCGTATTTTTGAATGTGCTTGATGCAAATCTACCTGTGAAGTGTACAACTGGGGCACAAGTGCTGCCACTGAAGGGGTGTCTGCGTGGCCCAATTTTTGGAAAAAAGGGAGACTCCGCTTGGAGTAACCCTTGCTTGCAGTGTTTCTAAAAACGATCCAAGATGAACAGATCTAAGATCAGCAAAGATTTTGCTACCTACCCCGGTGTCATCCTGGGGACGGTTAAGGATGGCGTATTTTTGAATGTGCTTGATGCAAATCTACCTGTGAAGTGTACAACTGGGGCACAAGTGCTGCCACTGAAGGGGTGTCTGCGTGGCCCAATTTTTGGAAAAAAGGGAGACTCCGCTTGGAGTAACCCTTGCTTGCAGTGTTTCTAAAAATGATCCAAGATGAACAGATCTGGGATCAGCAAAGACTTTGCTACTTACCCCGGTGTCATCCTTGGGATGGTTAAGGATGGCATATTTTTGAATGTGCTTGCTGCAAATCTACCTGTGAAGTGTACAACTGGGGCACAAGTGCTGCCACTGAAGGGGTGTCTGCGTGGCCCAATTTTTGGAAAAAGGGAGACCCTGCTTGGAGTAACCCTTGCTTGCAGTGTTTCTAAAAATGTTACAAGATGAACAGATCTGGGATCAGCAAAGATTTTGCTACCTACCCCGGTGCCATCCTGGGGACAGTTAAGGATGGCGTATTTTTGAATGTGCTTGATGCAAATCTACTTGTGAAGTGTACAACTGGGGCACAAGTGCTGCCACTGAAGGGGTGTCTGTGTGGCCCAATTTTTGGAAAAAAGGGAGACTCCGCTTGGAGTCACCTTGCGGTGTTTTACATGATTTTAGAAGGGCATGCCATGCCTATATCTGTGTCTCGTCCTCTTTTTCCTCGTAACGCTGTTTTGTTTTCGCATGAGAATTTGTTCTTGTCACTTTCCCATGTGTTTGTGTTGTTTTGTGAGTTGTTTGTCACCTTTTGGACACCTTTGAGGTGTTTTTATGTGTTTGTGATTGCCTCCCATTGTTTCCTATGGGGTTCTAGTGGTTCGCCGAACCGGTTCGCCGAACCGAATTCGAACGCGACCTCCGTTCGGCGAACCAAGCTCGAGCTGAACCACGACCGGTTCGCTCATCTCTAGTGTTGAGCGAGTATCTAACTATTCGTACTCGCTATACTCATAACGAGTACTGTCTAATACTTGCATATTCATTCCGAATAGTGTGTGCAATGCAATTGAATGGGGAATACTTGCAATGTAACAAGTAACTCAATTTCCGCATTATTGGCTACGCACACAAATAAGACGGAATTGGGGTGAATCATTAATCATAGACGCCTCCCATGATTAACCTAGGACTTGTGGCAGCTATGGGCTGCCATTATCTCCTTATTAACCAGATTGCCACCGCACCAGGGCAATTTTGGATGAGCCGGGTAGAGTTCCAGGGCTGTCGCATCTAATGGTTGCAGAAATTCCGGGCAGCTGCTGGCTGATATTTTTAGGCTGGGGGCTCCCCATAACGTGGGGCTCCCTATACTGAGAATTTCAGCCTTCACCAGTGTGGCTTTACTTTGACTGGTATCAAAATTGGGGGGGACCACACGCCGTTTTTTTAAATTATTCTTTTATTTATTTTACTGCACTACATAGACCCACCAACCGGCGGCTGTTATTGGTTGCAGTGAGACAGTCACCACTCAGCGTGGGGGCACATCTGAATGGAACCAATCATAGGCGCCGGTGGGTGTGGGAAACAGGGAATTCGAGATGGAATAATGAGCGGCCGGAATTTTCAAAAGCTGAAGAAGCCGCTGGAGCAGTATGACAGCCATGCAGTGCAGCGTCGGGGATCGGTCAGTGATCGGTGAGTATAACAGGGGGGGGGGGTAGAGGGAGACACCGACAGACAGAGAGAGACACCAAAAGACCTGCGTTCTGTTTGTCAAAAAAGTTATTTATGGAGCTGCTAGCAGCTTCTGGACACTGTGTTCAGCTCTTACAAGGACTATTTATTAGTTGGATCTACGAACGCTTTCCTGCACACAATACTGTCTATGCACACCACCAGCTCCATATCACTGCACGTTCACAAAATGGCTGCTGGCTTATATAGCCCCTATGACGCTGTGCAGCTAAGCCAATTACAGTAACACCTGTTGTGAATACATTTTCCAGTTTGGGGCTCCCTCTTGTGGTCAGTGCTGGCGGTGCACTTGATTTGTGGAATGAAAGTCACACACCTGTAGAGGACTGGCAATCAGGGTCAGATTGGGAACTATATAACTGAGTAGTTTTCTCTTGTTACTTGCCGGTGCTCAATGGTCTCCTGTGTGTTAAGGACATTCTGTAACCAGCTCTGCTCACTACCAGAACTCCTCTCATATAAGTGGTCTTTGTACCTCTACTGTTTGTTTTCTACTTTCTTGTTATTTTTCCTGCTTTGATACTAATGTTTGATTCATATTTGGTCTGTGTGGAGTTCTTGGTGGAATGGGATCATTCCCTGCTGGGAGTGTCTGTATACTTAGCTCCATGATTCTGCATGGTACTGTGTTTGTCATGCTTGGTATTAATTGAGTCCCTCATCTGTATTAGTGTTTTTGAATCCCAGTAACATCAGAGTGCTGATACAGTGGGGGGGAGGTTGTGTGACCTCAGGATTTTTCCATATCAGAAGTGCTGGTATATATTAGGGTTTTTATGGTTGCAGATAGTGCTCCTTCCTATCCTTTCCTATAAAGATAGTTTGGGCCTCACCTTTGCTGAATCTGTCTTTTCTAGCTTTGTATTGTGTTTTTCTATATAACCGTAGCCTTTACATGTAGGGGGCTATCTATCTATCTTTGAGAACTGCTCCGAGGTAGATTAGCTTTCTTATATCTCTATCTGTGAGAATATTTAGTTCTCCGGCTCTGCTGAGACGACTAGGTCATCGTAGGCTTGTCTCACGGCTACTTCTAGTTGTGTGTCATGATTCAGTCAGCAATCTGTTAAGGTTCCAGCCAACCACTCTCTTACCATTTGGGATTCTGCATTTTGTTTATCCTCCTTGGTCCCTGAATAATAACAAACACCACAACAAAGATGGCTGCGGTGTTACTGTGAGGGCAAGCAACATCAGATGTGTTCATTGGCTGGAAAACAGGCGCCAAGAAGTCAGAAATGAAAATAAAAGTATCGGAGTGGATGTTGTTTTATCTGTCGGATACCAAATGGTGCGAATAGCCTGTTATCTGTTGGATACCGAATAGTGGTGTATACATATGCACTCATCCCTAGTGCTGTGCCTTATTAACTTGTCACAGACTGAACTAAAATAATGGTGATGGTTAAATGCTATTTGGCTGACACTCAGTATAGCTTTGCTATACCCATGGTCATCTAATTCTACTTTTCTGTCTTATCTATCATATGGCAGTGGTCATTTTAAGTGTTTAGTTTGAAATGAATTCAAATTATTCAGATTTTCAAACTTCAATGAGTTTCCCAAAAAAGGTAGCACACTTGAGTCATAAAGAATTGATTCTCTCATTTCTAGTTCGTACATTCCTTCTTCCATGGCTCTACTTGCCTATCCTCAATATTTTATCTTTAATGGACCAGATATCCCATATATTGGTTTTGTTTGTACCTGCTTGAGTTTATAGTAATTGTTATTCAAGTTAAAGGGATTATACACTACTGAACAACCACATCAAAATCACTTTAGTACTACATAAAAATAAAACTAGTCCATATTCACCTGCTTAAGTGGCGCTGTTCCAGCAATGCTTATGAAGAGTATTGTTACCTGTGTCATGTGTTGGCTGTAGTCAGTGAATGGCTGTTCTTTGGTTACAATTCATCAATATTTCATCACGATTCTGACGAGGTAGTAAAGACTGCAATTGACGAATGCAGTGTCCATCTACTAGACAAAGTCACATCACTGTCTGGGAAAGTTGCATCAACATTGCCAGAACAATACACTTCAGGAGTATAGATTATTTTTAAAATTACATGGGGTCTTAAATTAATTCAACTGGAACTTGTCTAGTACTATACAACCCCCTTATGGACATTGATGAAGAAACATCTTGAATAATTTGATATTGTTATATCCCAATGGTGTAAATTTATGAATTAAAGAAAACCAATCACCAGGATTTTCATATATAACCTAAAGCCAGTGCTATACTGACAGTATCAGGCTGATTCTCTGCATACCTGTAGTGATCACTTCGGATGCTTAGGTTTTGAAATCCAAAAAAGTAAAGTTTATAATATCGGTACCTTCTTGACTGACAGCAGCTGAGGACCAGATAAAATTTGGGGGGGCAGTATTCATAGTTATCCCTCCCCTGTTAGAATTAGCATAAGTATTATACAAACGATTCACTTTGTCTCTTGCAGAACCTGTGTGAGGTCATACCCTTGTGGCCAGAAGGGGTGGAGCCTCAGCCACCAAAGCTGATACCACGAAGCAACATTTTTCTATTGGCTGAGGCCCCACCCCTTCTGGTCACATGGGTATGACCTCACATAGGTCCTGCAAGAGACAAAGTGAATTGTTTGTATAATACTTATGATAATTTTAACATGGGGAGGGGATATCTATGAATACCCCCAGATATTATCTGATCCTCAGCAGCTGTTACTCTAGAAGCTGGTGATTTTATAAACTTTACATTTTTTGGTTTCAAAACCTAAACATCCGAGCTGACCACTACAAGTATGTATAGAATCAGCCTGATAGCGCAGTATAGCACTGGCTTTAGGTTATATATGAAAATCCTGGTAATTGGTTCCCTTTAATGCCTTAAGGCTTTATCAATTTTTTTTTATCTTTGCGCTTTTTCCTCATTTTTTACATTCTTCCAAAAGTTATTACTTTGTTTTTCCATTACCAAAACTGTAGGAGAAATTGGGGTTTTTTTGTGGGGTGAGGTGTGGTTTTACCATATAATGTATTGAAAAATGGTAAAAAATTAAGTGTCATAAAATTGTAAAAAAAAAAAAAAATGTCCCCCATAGTTATTGTATTGTTTTAATGACCTTCATTGGGCAGTAAAAGTAAACTGCTAACATAATTCTCTGCATCAGTACAATTACAGTAATACAAAACATTTTTTTTATGTTTTATTGATTAAATGTAAATCAGAACTTTGTAATAAAAATTACTTTGTGTCATCATATACAACTAAGTATAACTCTGACCCTTTTCTCCTCTAAGTAATTTATGACTTAACCCCTTCAGCCCCAAGCCTTTTTTGACCCTAAAGACCAGGCCATTTTTTGCAATTCTGACCAGTGTCACTTTATGAGGTTATAACTCTTGAACGCTTCAGCGGATCCCGGTGATTCTGAGATTGTTTTTTCGTGACATATTGGGCTTCATGTTAGTGGTAAATTTAGGCCGATATTTTTTGCGTTTCTTTGTGAAAAAAACGGAAATTTCGTGAAAATTTTGAAAATTTTGTAATTTTCAAACTTTGAATTTTTATGCTCTAAAACCAACGAGACATATGACACAAAATAATTAATAAATAACATTTCCCACATGTCTACTTTACATCAGAACAATTTTGGGAAAAAAAATGTAAGGAAATTATAGGGGTTCAAAGTTTATGAGCAATTTCTCATTTTTACAACAAAATTTACGAAGCCACTTTTTTTAGGGACCGCATCACATTTGAAGCGATTTTGAAAGGTCTACATGACACAAAACACCCAAAAGTGACACCATTCCAAAAACGGCACCCCTCAGGCTACTCAAAACCACATTCAAGAAGGTTATTAACCCTTCAGGTGCTTCACAGTAACTAAAGCAATGTGGAAGGAAAAAATGAACATTTTACTTTTTGCAACAAAAATGTTAATTTAGCCTCAAATATTGCATATTCACAAGGGTAGCAGGATTAAATGAACCCCCAAAATTTGTTGGGCAATTTCTACTGAGCATGCAGATACCTCATATGTGGTGAAAAACCACTGTTTGGGCGCACGGCAGGACTCGGATGGGAAGGAGCGCCATTTGACTTTTTTGAACAGAAAAATAGCTGGAATCGTTAGCCGCACCATGTTGCGTTTGGAGAGCCCCTGAGGTGCTGAAACAGTTGAGCTCCCACACATGTGACCTTATTTTGGAAACTAGACCCCTCATGGAATGTATCTAGATGTTTATTGAGCACTTTGAGCCTCTGGGGGCTTCACAAAAGTTAATAGAGTTGAGCCGTGAAAATAAAAAAAAAACGTTTTTACCACAAAATTGTTACTTCAACCAGGTAGCTTTTTTTTTCACAAGGGTATCAGGAAAAATTGCACCATAAAATGTATTGTGCAATTTCTCCTGAGTACACAGATACCTCATATGTGGTGGAAATAAAATGTTTGGGCACACAGCAGGGCTCGGAAGGCAAGGAGCGTCATTTGACGTTTCAAACGCAAAATTGTCTGGGATAATTAGCGTATTCCATGCTGTGTTTGGAGACCCCCTGAGGTGCCGAAACAGTGGAGCTCCCCCACATGTGATCCCATTTTGGAAACTAGACCCCCATGGCATAGAAAAAAAAAACAGCGGCAGATGGGGGGGGCGGCAGATGGGGCAGCGGCAGATGGGGGGGCAGTGGCATATAAAGGGAGCATCTGTGATTGTGAGACGGTGGCTGGGATAGGGTGGGAGCGGATGGGAGAGGGCGCAGTGGATGCAGGAGTGGCAGAGGATGGGGGGAGGGGGGGATGGGGGGATGGGTGGGAAGGGGAGTGGGAGGTGAGATTGGGGATAGTTACCCTACAGAATGGATCTAGGCAGCTGGATCACAGGAGATGAAGGAGGCAGCAGATCGGGGAGGGTGAGAGGTGGGGGAGGGAGCGCAGCGCAGATCACGGAGGAGACAGGTGAGCAGAGCACAGATCACGGCGGTGAGAGGTGAGGGAGAGCGGACAGCAGATCACGGGGGTGACAGGTGAGGGAGCACAGATCACGGGGGTGACAGGGGTGGGAGCGCACATCACGGGGGTGACAGGGGAGGGAGCACAGATCACGGGGTGACAGGTGAGGGAGCGCACATCACGGGGGTGACAGGGGAGGGAGCGCACATCACGGGGGTGACAGGGGAGGGAGCGCACATCACGGGGGTGACAGGTGAGGGAGCGCACATCACGGGGGTGACAGGGGAGGGAGCGCACATCACGGGGGTGACAGGGGAGGGAGCGCAAATCACGGTGGTGACAGGGGAGGGAGCGCACATCACGGCGGTGACAGGAGAGGGAGCGCACATCACGGTGGTGACAGGTGAGGGAGCGCACATCACGGGGGTGACAGGGGAGGGAGCACACATCACGGCGGTGACAGGTGAGGGAGCGCACATCACAGCGGTGACAGGTGAGGGAGCGCACATCACGGGGGTGACAGGGGAGGGAGCGCACATCACGGGGGTGACAGGGGAGGGAGCGCACATCACGGGGGTGACAGGGGAGGGAGCACAGATCACGGGGTGACAGGTGAGGGAGCACAGATCACGGCGGTGACAGGGGAGGGAGCACACATCATGGGGGTGACAGGGGAGGGAGCACACATCACGGGGGTGACAGGGGAGGGAGCACAGATCACGGGGGTGACAGGGGAGGGAGCGCACATCACGGGGGTGACAGGGGAGGGAGCGCACATCACGGGGGTGACAGGGGAGGGAGCGCACATCACGGCGGTGACAGGTGAGGGAGCGCACATCACGGGGGTGACAGGTGAGGGAGCGCACATCACGGCGGTGACAGGTGAGGGAGCGCACATCACGGGGGTGACAGGGGAGGGAGCGCACATCACAGGGGTGACAGGGGAGGGAGCGCACATCACGGGGGTGACAGGGGAGGGAGCGCACATCACGGGGGTGACAGGGGAGGGAGCGCACATCACGGGGGTGACAGGGGAGGGAGCGCACATCACGGCGGTGACAGGTGAGGGAGCGCACATCACGGGGGGTGACAGGGGAGGGAGCGCACATCACGGGGGTGACAGGGGAGGGAGCGCACATCACGGGGGTGACAGGGGAGGGAGCGCACATCACGGGGGTGACAGGGGAGGGAGCGCACATCACGGGGATGACAGGGGAGGGAGCGCACATCATGAGGGTGACAGGGGAGGGAGCGCACATCACGGCGGTGACAGGTGAGGGAGCGCACATCACGGGGGTGACAGGGGAGGGAGCGCACATCACGGGGGTGACAGGGGAGGGAGCGCACATCACGGGGTGACAGGGGAGGGAGCGCACATCACGGGGGTGACAGGGGAGGAAGCGCACATCACGGGGGTGACAGGTGAGGGAGCGCACATCACGGGGGTGACAGGGGAGGGAGCGCACAGCACGGGGGTGACAGGGGAGGGAGCGCACATCACGGGGGTGACAGGGGAGGGGGCGAGTAGCCGATCACGGGGGTGAGAGGTGGGGGGGAGCGGGCAGCACATAACGGAGGAGAGGGGGCGCGCAGCATATAACGGAGGGGAGGGGACGGGTAGCACATAATGGAGAGGGGGCGTGCAGCACATAACGGAGGAGAGGGGGCGGGGCCGGGCAGCACATAACGGCGGAGAGGTGGCGGGGCCGGGCAGCACATAACGGAGAGGGGGCGGGGCCGGGCAGCACATAACGGAGGAGGAAGCGGGCAGCCGATCTCGAGTGGAGTGAGCTGGCAGCACGTCACGGAGGTGAGGGGACGAGCAGCCGATCACGAGGGAAAGGGGCCGGGCAGCAGATCGGGGGGACCGGTGGCGCTGTGGTGGATGGAGGGCGGCGGATCGGGAGGTGTGGGGGTGAGGGTGCGGGTGGCAGATCGCAGAGGGCAGCGGCGGATCGGGAGATGTGGGGGTGAGGGTGCGGGCAGCAGATCGGTGGCAGATCGCGGAGGGCAGCGACGGATTGGGAGGTGTGGGGGTGGGGGTGCGGGCAGCAGATCAGGTGGCAGATCGCGGAGGACAGCGGCAGATCGGGAGGTGTGGGGGTGGGGGTGCGGGCAGCAGATCGGGTGGCAGATCGCGGAGGGCAGCGGCGGATCGGGAGGTGTGGGGGTGAGGGTGCGGGTGGCAGATCGCGTAGGGCAGCGGCGGATCGGGAGGTGTGGGGGTGAGGGTGCGGGCAGCAGATCGGTGGCAGATCGCGGAGGGCAGCGGCGGATCGGGAGGTGTGGGGGTGGGGGTGCGGGCAGCAGATCGGGTGGCAGATCGCGGAGGGCAGCGGCGGATCGGGAGGTGTGGGGGTGGGGGTGCGGGCAGCAGATCGGGTGGCAGATCGCGGAGGGCAGCGGCGGATCGGGAGGTGTGGGGATGAGGGTGCGGGCAGCAGATACGAGGGGTGGGGGTGCGGGTGGCAGATCGCGGAGGGCAGCGGCGGCGGCGGATCGGGAGGCCGGTTTCATACAGTGCAATGGCAGCGCGGCAACTTCCGGTCACATAACAGCATGGGACCGGAGCTTGTCGCCCTGCCATTGCACTGTGTACACTCACTGTGCTGGCGTGCTGCAGGGAACGGGAAGTGAAGCTGATGGGGTGGACACCGGCAACAGGTCCACTGTGATTAGAGACAGCAGTCACAAGGCCGATCTCTCCAATCAGAGCTACTGGAGCTGGGGGAGGGTGATCCAGTGAGGTCACCCAGCTCCAGCCAATGGCCAGTGCTATAGCTGCACTGGCCAGGGCTGGATTTCAATGTTTCAGTCACTTTAAGTGGCTGGAACATTACAGTCGCTGTGATTGGTTGAGCGGCGTTCGTCAGCCATTCACAGCCTCCGTAGATCCGGGGAGGAGGCACCACCCCTCCTGAGGTCAGGTACAGGTCCCCTCCTCCCCGAATCTGCGGTTTATGCTAACTTTTCGCAGTCACCAGAGGCTCCGGTGCCGCGATTACGCCATGACGGAAAGATCCGTCCTTGGTCGTTAAGGCCCAGGGCACGATGACGGATCTTTCCGTCCATGGTCGTGAAGGGGTTAAAGGGAACCTGTCAACAGATTTGGTGACGATAAGCTGCGGCCACCACCAGTGGGCTCTTCTAAACAGCATGTTAGAATTCTGTATATAAGAGCCCAGGCCGCTGTGTAGAACGTAAAAATGACTTTATAATGCTCACCTAAGGCTAGTTTCACACTTGCGTTCAGCGCATTCCGTCACTATGGAGAATAGCGCAGTCCGTTAACGGACTGCGCTATTCTCCATAGAGTTGTATGGACGACGCACTGTAATGCAAGTGTCTGCGTTGCATCCGCTGGACGACGCAGCGTCGTTATTTTGACGCTGCATCGGGTGGATGGAACGCAGCATGTAGCGTTTTTCTGCGCTTGGCGGAGTGTAAAAAAAACGCAACCTGCAGGAATCCGTTAGGCATCCGTTGTTTTTATAATGGACGCCTATGGTGGCAGATTCCGTTAGAATGTGTCATTTGACGGATTCCGTTAACGCATCCGTCTTTACACACCTGCGCATGCCCAGATGTGTAAAGTCAAGGAAAAAACCTATAATGGATTGCGTTATTTTGTATGATCTGTAGCATTGCGTTGTGCCACTATATGCAACGCATTCGTTGCATGCGTCACACAACGCAATGCTACGGATCCCGTCCAACGCAAATGTGAAACTAGCCTAAATGGTCGGTTCGATGCAGAATGGTCAGATGGGTGTCTCTTTTCTCTGGGTGTGGCGCCTCCTCTTTCGACGATCTTTGTAGACCTTCTTCTGAAGTCGGGGTGCATGACGCATCCTACGTCATGCACACAGACCGGCATTGAGGTCCTGCACAGGCGCACTTTGGTCTGCCCTGAGCATTGCAGATCAAAGTATTGTAGTGCACATGAGCAGGACCTCAATGCCCGCCTCTGTGCATGACCTAGGACGCGTCATGCACCCCGGCTTCAGATGAAGGAGAACAAAGATGGTCGAAAGAGAAGGCGCCGGTACCGGACAACGGAGACACCCTTCTGATCATTCTGCACCGAACCAACCGTTTAGGTGAGTATTATAAAGTCATTTTTACATTCTACACAGCGGCCTGGGTTCTTATATACAGTATTCTAGAATTATGTATATAAGAGGTCACTGGTGGTGGCCGCAGCTTATAGGCCCCAAAACTGGTGACAGGTTCCCTTTAACTTTGTGATAACAGATCTCAATTATTTACACTATTCCTTCTTTTTTTACTTTCTTTCCCAAGCACGTCTCTAATTATGCTTCAATTTTCCAGAAAAACTTCACTTTTTACTAACTTAATAAAGATCTTCCACCATGACATGTAATTTCTCAGCTAAACAGTCACAAAACTGCACAGGAGAATTGAAACTAAAATTAGATTGCCAACCGAATCAGTGAGCGAGGCATAGCTTGTTACAATTACCCTTCTTCTCTTTTAAATAAATACAAGAGAAAAATATTAAAAATATAATAATAATAATTACACCTTTTAGCGAAACAAGAAGCTAAAATCCTTCTCTGCCCACGAGTTCACAACTTTAATTATCCATTCAGCTGAAAATAGATATGCATGCAATATTCCATTTTTTACGTTAATAGCTCTGTGGGTTCCGCATAGAATAATGATTGAATTGTGTTATTAACTAGGAACAGATATCCTAAATGAGAATGTTTGTATTTGCCTCCCTGCTGTTATTTTATTTACTGTACGGTTATTATTCTACTTTAAAGTATAATAGATGCAGATGGCAAGTAAAAAAGTGTAAAAAAAATAAGTTGACTCGTCGTCGTGTTTTCTAAATGTGATTGAGCTGTTTTGACAATTCTATCACTTCTTTAAAAGAACGTGCTATTTGCCTCCTGATGATGCTGTCACGGCTCGATTATATGCAAATGCATGTCTCAGTGTGTTTTAGAGACAGCACAGGTGTTTTTAGTCATTAAATGGATTGTCCACTTTATCTTTATTTTAACACATTTGTTAGGGACTTTATTTTGCTGCAGTTGCTATGATCCAATTATCAAGCAGAATTAAAGAAGTGGTTCACCCCTTTTCATTACTGGCCACATCGATATCATGTTGAGAAACAAGGTTTCTCTAAAATATCTTGTGTTGCCAATAGTGCCTATTGAGAGGCGCTATTGCGGTCCCCTCATCCCCTTCGCGTAACCCCCGGGCTCCGTGACCTCTGATGTCCAGTGATGTCACATCAACTTCCTGTTGACTTGACATCACTGCAGCTGGCCTCAGTCTTCTTGAGGTCACGCGAAGTGAGTGAGCAGACCACAAGAGCGCCACTTACAGGGAATATTGGCAAAACAAGGTATTTGCGAGAAACCTTGTTTCTCAACATAATATCGATGTGGCCAGTAATGAAAAGGAGTTAACCACCTATTTAAGCTATAACTATGTCACGCCCTGAGTACAGACAATAATGCACAGACTGGCAGTGAGTCATCTGACCTGAAATGGACAGCTCCATATATATCTAAGAGATTGTGACAATTTGATCAAGACCTGTAGACAGTCTTCCTGCCAATGTTAGTGTTGTCTTATTCAAAGACTGCAGATGATGGATTGGAAAGGGTTAAGAACCGCACTGCTTTATCAAAGGATTGGAGAATCAAATCTGAGAAAGTAATTTATTCAACACATTTTGGAGTGAACACTCCATCAAATGTGATTGTCCTGATAAAAGGAGAATCCACTCCGAAACGAGTTGAATAAATCCCTTTCACGGGTTTTGATTGTCCAAGCCTTTGACAATGGCAATATGGTTTTTAACCCTTCCCACTCCATCATCAATATTTCTATGATCTTGGTGCTTATAATGCCATTTCAGTAGTTGCGTTACGCACAACGTCTCCAAGGGAGCATGTCTCTGCCAAGATGATTTACCCATCTCCTAGATAAGACCCTATTATGCTTGTCTTTTCTAGATTTAGACTTCTTCACAGACTAAAAGTGATTGTGTTCTCAAAATTAGAGTTGATGGAGGAGCATGTCACCAGAGCTGTCATGCACAATGTATTTCACTTGGAGGAAGCTAATGTATAGATATGGATATAGATAGATGTATAGATATGGCTACAAAGCCATCAAATACCATTTTGAAAACAGGACAGCTGTGCAGTTTGCGAGGACGGTCGCCCTATCAAGTGGACAGTGCATCACAAAGGAGAATGGCGCTAAATCTGTAATACCAATATATTGGCATGACAGAATTTAACACATTTGTTACAATAAACATGTATTGGAAAACCCCATTAATAATAGTAAGAAATATGTTTTTTAGAACTGCTTGGGGAATAAAGAAATTGTTAACTTTTAAGAAACAGAGTCATTCTTATCTATTGGCTGTGTCTGGTAGTTCAGCTCAGCCATGTTTACTTGAAAAGTGAAGATAGATTACTCCTAAGGGCCACACGAGCATTTATTCTCTATGCTAGAGAACTGGATCGATTATGGTAATGACACTTATTTTCAACAGGACAATGACCGCAAACACACCTCCAGGCTGTGTAAGGGATATTTGACTAAGAAGGAGAGGGATGGGATGTTACACCAGATGACCAGGCCTCCACAGTCACCAGACCTGAACCTAATCGAGATGGTTTGGGATTAGGTGCTCCACAGAGTGAAGGCAAAAGGGCCAACAACTGCTAAGAATCTCTGGGAACTCCTTCAAGACTATTGGAAGACCATTTCCGGTGACTACCTCTTGAAGCTCATCAAGAGAATGCCAAGCGTGTGCAAAGCAGTAATCAAAGCAAAAGGTGGCTACTTTGAAGAACCTAGAATATAAGACATATTTTCAGTTGTTTCACACTTTTTTGTTAAGTATTTCATTCCACATGTGTTAATTCATAGTTTTGATGCCTTCAATGTGAATCTACCATTTTCAGAGTCATGAAAATAAAGAAAACTCTTTGAATGAGGTGTGTCCAAACTTTTGGTCTGGACTGTATAAGTATATATATATATATATATATATATATATATATATATATATATATATATATATATATATATATATATATATATATATGTATATATATTTATTTATATATATATTTATTTATTTATTTTTTTAATTGTTATGAGAAATAGCTTTTTATCTATATCAGTATATTTTTTAATATATATTTTATCTGTATTTTTTAATATTTGCCTTCAATTAAAATCTATTATTTTATTTGTCTGCTCATCTTTTTATTAAGTTTCTTTAAAACTTTGATTAGCACACGTCGATGTTATACGGTGGAGTGAGCGAGCGCCACGTGTATTATTTTAGCAGGACTACTCTTGGATACGGATGACTTGAGCATTTAAATAGCACCACCTTTCATTTGTGTAGCAATACCAGGCATTTTACAAAGATAAGTGGTGTTTTTTTTCTGAAAAATATTTGTTTAACAATCTTGGAAAACAATGCATCTTATATTTCTGTGATTATTTGTATCATCTCTATCAATTTAAGCATCCATTTAGGGTTTAGTACTGCAGAGATGTTTTGCAGAAATAACAATATTCACAAAACAGGTTGAACAATATTATAATTCACAATGGAGAGGAACTGTGCGTTGTGAGAGCATCTCCACTTTTATTTAGCTACATTCATAAGTTGATTCTCAACATGAATATACATTATTAAAGGGCTGTCTCATAATGAAGCGTTCCTGAGTGCCTTCATGAGCCTGTAATAGAGCAGATGAGACAGGTACCTTCATTATGGAAACATACTTTATTATACAAATTTTAAGCAATTATTTACTATGGCTCTTTACCTGCTGATTGATGAGATCACTCATCCTTACAAGAAGATTGCTCTCTACTTGTAAAGCATTTGATCCTCTTTTATGGAATGATTTTATAAGAATCATTAGGAGTTTACACCTTCTCCTCTACAGAAATTTATTGACACCATCTGTTTGCCTCTATTTGATAACTCACTTTTTAGCAATGGGAAATAGCCTCAGTAAAATATATTTTTATAGTTGTATGTGACTGTGCATCAAACATGCAAAAGAACTTGGTACTCCACTGTAAAGCTATGTTCACACAGGACGTTTTTGCAGCATTTTTTCCTGACCAAAACCTGACCTTGTAGCAGGATATCTCCAGGGAGCCATCTGCGGTTTTGGTGTGGTTTTGGTGCAGTTTTGGTGCGGTTTTTGTGGCTTTTTTACAGCGTTTTTTTCTGTGATGTCAAGACCTGCATGGGTTCAAGAGTACCTGAGTGCTGGGATGGCTGGTATTGACCTGGATCCGACACTCGGGTAGTACAAAAAAAGGTAGAAGGAAAAAAAAAGTAAAGCAAGCGAGGTATACTTACTAGTCTCTGGTAGATGCTAGAGTGTATGGGATCCTTCCAGGTATAACATCATTCAACAGGCCCCTATCACATAGGGGACAGAGGGGTGAAGCATGATTGTAGTTTGAAGGGAGAAAACATCGCCAAGCTCACTAACCCAGCTGGTCACGCCCACTAACCTGGACGGAGCCCATACATTCTAGGATCATCCATACCTGCTCCCTTGGCCCCTCCTACTTCCATTGCCGCACATTAGCCTCATGCATATTCACTGCTTTCCCACCCCTTACTGGAGTCTGCTATTCTATTGTACAGTAAAAAATAAATAAATAAAATGACTTAGGGTCCACCACATTTTAATACCCCGGACAGATGAAGCATATGGCTGCAGACTGCAGCCCCCAGCTGTGGGCTTTATCTTTGCTGGGTATCAAAATAAGAGGTACCCCATGCTGTTTTTTTAATTAATTCAATAGATAATTAAAAAAAACAGCATGCGGTCCCCCCAATATTGATACCCAGCCAAGATAAAGACCACAGCTGGGGGCTGGTATTCTGAGGCTGGAGAGACCCAGCCTAAAAATATCAGCCTGCAACCGCCCAGGATTGTCACATCCATTAGATGCGACAATGCCAGCTCTTTACTTGGCTCTTCCCAAATTGCCCTGGTGCTGTGACAAGCCCTAGATTAGTAATGGCAAGCGTCTGTGAGACACCCCCATCACCAATCTGTAATAAGTGGCAAGAAATAAACACAAACACTGAAATAATCCTTTATTTGAAATAAAGTACAGAAAGACCCCTCTTTTACCACTTTATTAACCCCATAATCACCCCTGCAGGTCTGACGTAATTCACACAAGGTCCCACGGCGATTCAGCTCTGCTACATCTGAAGATCTGAAGATCACAGGGAGCAGCCATGGAACAGGACTGTTAGCTCCATCAGCGGTCACTTCACTCAGGTGATTTCCGATCACAGCTGGCAATACCTGTGACTATAAATAGCCTGAGTAAGGTTCCCGCAGAATGAGCAGCTTACTCATTCTCTGTATAAACCCGTTGACCGGGTCTGTGATTGGTTGCAGTCAGATGCTGGGGGTGCGTCTGACTGCAAGCAAGCACAGATGAAAGCAGTGAATATGGAGTGAGCGGGGAAGTGGAGAAGCCGCAGGAGTGTACAGCTGCGCTGGTAGTTCGGTAAATATACCGTGCCTGCTTCAATCCCCCTATCCCACCATCATTTAAGTCTGGCCAGATACCCTGCATGAATTCCGGGCCTAACCATATTTTTTATTAATCCGTTAGACCCACCGATCCAGGGTATCTGCTAGTCCACCTGTCACTAGAATGAAAACCTTAGCAAACGTGCTGAAAAGAATTGACATGTTCATTCTTTTCAGAATGCAGCAAGACCGGAGGTGGCTCACAAAACTGTCAGGAAAATATTCTGACAATTTTGTGTGTATGCATGAGATTTTAGAAATCTCATAGACTTTGCTAGGATTGTAAAAAGCAGCATTTTATTAGCATGGATTTGCATAAAACCAAAGCAAATCAGCAGCTAAAAAATGCTGCAAAAATGCTGCAAAAATGTCCAGTGTGAACATAGCCTTATGCGGCACAATAACTATTTTATTTGAAAATTGCAATACGTTGCATCTGCCTAACCGACAATTGAGCCTATTTGGCCATCATCAGAACTATGATTATGCAAAACAATATAATCAGGTTCAATTTACAAATAAATGTATAAATATGTATATACAGTGTAGATATATTTATATATATATATATATATATATATATATATATATATATATATATATATACTGTATATATCTAATATATAAAGCTGATTGTGTGTGCATGTGTGCGTATGTCTGCTAAAAAAATCTGCATCGTCGCATTTACAATCACAAAATTTTGCACAGACGCCTCATTTGACTCAGAGAATGTCATAGCCTATGTTTTGAGGGGAAAATTTAACCCCACGCTTTATGGTTTTTGACCAAAAAACCTGTTTACATTAAAGTCAATGGAGCTGAGAAGTACAGGTCATTATTAGGACCTGTGATTGGTTGCTATAGGCAATGAAGGACATTCTTAGTATAAGAAGCTTATGTGTCAGTTAATATGGTTTTGTTGAAGAGACGGACAGAGAAAGACAAACAGAGACAGACAGAGAGACAGAGAGAGACAAAGAGACAGACAAAGAGACACAGAGAGAGACAGAGAGATAAAGATAGACATAGAGAAACAGAGACAGACAGAAAGAGATAGAAAGACAGACAGAGAGATAGAAAGACAAGGATATAGGCAGACAGGGAGAGAGAAGGAAAGAAAGAAAGAAAGAAAGAGAAAAAGAAAGAAAGAAAGAAATAAAGAAAGAAGGAAAGAAGGATAGGGAGAGAGAGACGGATAGAGAGATAGACAGAGAGGAATGGATAGAGAGAGATAGACGGATAGAGAGAGATGGATAAAGTGCGAGAGAGACAGACAGAGAGGGACGGATAGAGAGGGATGGACAGAGAGGGATGGATAGAGAGGGACGGATAGAGGGAGAGAGAGAGGGAGTGGGAGAGAGACAGAGAGACACGTAGTTACTATCCCGTGCAACGCCAGGTACTACAGCTTATATGTATATATACAGTATATGCAAAAATATTACTATATGCAAACATAATATGCCGTTACATGAATAAGAAAGATTTATTTATGGTAACCATTGTCATGAAAACCATAATCACAGCCAAACAGTTCATATATATGAAGAAATAATGTCTATAAGAGACACAATTCATATGCATGTTATTCATAAGCAACACAATTAATGTATGTGAATTCATGCAGTGAACATAATATAGCTTTATGGGAGTACAGTTATAGAGTTAGTGTATCTATGAAATCAGAGATATAGATGAATCCAGATAATATTAATTATATAAAGATATATAAAAATGATAATTAATAAATAATTATAATAATAATTAATCAATTTTATATGTAAAATATTCTTGAACTGGAGAGCTGTTAGAATTTGAGGCTGTTTGAGGAAAACAACAATTCTAAAAGAAGAAGCTAAAAAAGGGGAAACAAGAACAAAGAAATATACAGCATTAAAAAACTTACAGATTCCATAGGCTTAATGTCCAAAAGCATATCAGTGCTAGAGTAAATATGGTATAGCAGGTTTGGCCTTGAGTAGATAAGAGTGCTGTTATTTATAGCTCTGTGTATACTTGTATAGCTTTTAATTAATTAATTAATTAATGAATTAATATTATCTGAATTTAAATATGCTTTGTATAATTATTAATTGCTTAAACCCCTTTCATGCTCTTTGATACAAACATAGTCTAAAGCGGGCTTTACACGCTACAATATATCTTACGATGTGTCGGCGGGGTCACGTCGTAAGTGACGCACATCCGGCATCGTAAGGTATATTGTAGCGTGTGACAGCTACGTGTGATTGTGATTGAACGTTAAAACGTTCATCGCATGCACGTCGTTCACTTGCTAAAAATTGAACGTGAGGTTGTTCAATGTTCCCGAGGTAGCACACATCGCAGTGTGTGACACCCCGGGAACAATGAACAGATCTTACCTGCGTCCCGCAGCTCCCGTCGGCAATGCAGAAGCAAGGAGGTGGGCGGGATGTTTACGTCCCGCACATCTCCGCCCCTCCGCTTCTATTGGTCGGCTGCCGCGTGACGTCGATGTCATGCCGAACGTCCCTCCCACTCCAGGAAGTGGAGGTTCGCCGCCCACATCGAGGTTGTATGGAAGGGTAAGTACGTGTGACAGCAAATAATAATCGTTCGTATTCTTAATCGTAACGTGCAAAGCAGGCTTTAGAAATGTCCATGCAACCTCAACAAACTTTTCTAAGATAATTCAGATGATAACTAGAGGTAACGAATACCACACTACAATACAGACATTTCAGGATTGTTAAACTTTGAATGTGTTCCATAAATTACCCTTATGGGGGGGCATATAAAAGCCTTGCTGATGTTTATACACTCGCAGTGCAAACAGAAGAAGTTGTGACTTTTTCACAAGGTAGAGTGCAAACACAATCGCTGTTTGGGGAATGTCAAAAGATTTGCTCTCAGCTAAATGTAGAAGTGATAGATTTTTCACAATCTAAATTCCATTGAGAATCTGTGACAAGACTTGGAAATTGCTGTTCACAGATGCCTCCATATGATCTCACTGAGTTACAGCTATTTTGCAAGGTAGACTGGGTAAAAATTTCAGCCTCTAGATGTTCAAAGCTGGTAGAGATGTGTCGCCCCTGTAGCTGTCGAACCGCTCGGATCCGGGGTCTGCTGCTGTGGCTCGAGGGTCTCCGGACCTTGGGGCTTGTGGCCACTCAAATCTGTAAAGGGGCTATTCACAGCCCCTTTACAGCCCCCGTGGTTCGCGGTAAGGGAGTACTGCTGCTGCCGATGGGAGTACCTGGGAAAGTTGGAGTGGGGCAGCCAGATGACGTTCCCTACATGGGTAGGGGAGACCCCAGGGCTCTGAGAGATGGTGGAGCAGGGGTGCGCAGGGCCAGCTGGAAGCAGGGGAGGACTATTAATCACTCAGGCAACTTTGGTGATCATGCAGGCGCAAAGAAGATGCTGACAAAAAGATGAACCAAGTGTCTGGGTGCCGCTGCGATCTTGAGGGAGCCCATCTAGTTATCCGGCTCCTGTAGTACTGCCTGGTGTTCCGGAGCATGCCTCCATGCACAAATTGTAAAGTGTCCGTGTGGCTTGTAGGCATAAAGCTGCCTCCTTTTTGTGATAAAGGAGTTGTGCTGTCAAGGCCTCACGCGTGGGATTTCTGGGGGCCACTTGGGTTGGAAAGCTCTATCCCCCTCGATGCACTACTGCCCCTGATCTCTGAGCTGCTTGGGGACAGTCCATAAAGTTACAATCCTCCACAGGTTAATTGCCGGGTTGCCTGAAACTACTCCCCGACCTAGGGTTCAGTACCCCGCTGTGCTTTTGGTCCCGAACGGCTAGATAGAGAGCGTGCAGTTCACTTTGACGACCTGAATAGTTCAGGGGCATCACATTCCCCCTTGGTTAAACGTAGCTCGTCCCCGAGCTACAGGACATCCAAAGGTTTATTTTTGTTTAACTGTAAGTTAAAGGATAACAACTTTATTAACAATTTCTCTTCCCACGCAGGGGAGGCATATTACTTGAACGTTGCATAACTGAAAACTCTTAGACTTCATTTTTATTAAAAGAACCATGGGAACATTACCGGTTATAGTGGTAACTGGTGCCACAGCCTACTCTGCTGCAGCCCCTTCCTGCTATAGTCCATTCCCATTGTCCCTCTCCCTTCAACCCGCCACCGAAACAACCTGAAGCCCGCCGCTTCCTACTTGGGGTCCGTGACGAAGTTGAAGTCCTGGAGGCTTAAAAGACATCTCTGGTGGGCGCACTGGGCGCAACTATATACAAAAGCACAAGTTTGTGCTGGCTGCTGCCAGTCCTGCAGCCATGGTCCATTTTAACTAGAAATAAAACAAGGTCCATGCACCATTATAAGCTATTAGAATCAGGTGAAGTATTCAGGTCAAGTAGAAAACATATAAATCAGCATTTTTGCAACATTCTTCTTATCATTTTCAAGAAAATAACAAACTAAGCATAATAAAAATATAACATTAGAACTAGATATCCAGGTACCGCTACCACTAGTGCTGGTAATTCACTGCAGAGGCTGGCATGACCTTCTCATCGATCATGACATACCGCTTCACCTCCAGGGCATACCAGCCCCGCTCTCCACAGTGTCGGGTGTAGGAAACCATGTCTTCTGGCTCCAGGTTACGGCCTGGATGCCCCCTCGGAAGGGGCTCCTCTACATCCCTCCGGGAAACGAACACTCCAACCGTGAGGCCCGCTTCCTTGATGAACCTCCATCTTTTATCGTGGTCAAATCTCTCCACTACGCCACGGTACCGCGGCCCTCTGACCTGATAGGTGGCATTCCTTAGGTGCTCTTTCTCTCTTTTGGTTCGGGCAGCAATCTCCCGTCGTCGCTGTTCTCTTGTAGTGATTTCTAGATCCAATCATTGCTGTTCTCTTTCCCAGTAAGAAGCGTCAGCGTCCGGCCTTGCCTGCCTCACTGGTAATGGTTGTAAGTGGACTCCTGCGGCCCCGGCAGCCGCCGGGATGCCATGCGGTGGTGGAACCAGCATCTCCTCTGGCTCAGCCTCCACTATGGTGGGTAAATAAACCAGCTGTTTGGCAATCAGGATTGCAGTGTTCGGGTGCTCCGTTTCGGGGTACAGGCCTGGTGATGCGGACAAGTCTGGTCGGGCCGGTGCTGTTACGAGCTGTGTTGCGGTCTGGTCTGATAGTAGGGTCAGGGGATTTGCAGCTTGCGCTTCACAAACGGGGACTGGAAGTTCCGCTGCCGGTGTTGGGGGTTAGTGGCTCAGCGTGGCGGTGGTGGGGTGCTTGCAACAGTCGGGGGCAGACCGAATACTGCGGCCGGGTAGGCCGGATCAACCGGGACTGGGTAGCTGCTTACCCGCTCCTCGTGTGGGACTTCTATCTTACGGGCTCGCACCGCCGTGGCCAGACTCCACATCTCTCCCCTCCAATGGTCCAGGATGTGCAGGAATTGCATCCGCATCCTCCTGCAAAGCTGCTCGGTCTCTTGTTCGATCTAGAGTATAAGTAACTCCGGCACTCAAGAGGAATTTTATTTTGATTTATTTTATTCGATCTAGGTCTTGGTCCCAGGAGCAGCGCGCTCCGGTGACCTGTCCCTTGCTGCCGCCATCTTGCCTCTGCGGTGTCCAGAAACGTTATGGCAGAGTCCTGGCATCCTTGCTCCACTTCCGCTGTTACATTCCGTCACACCCCCTCGGTTTTCACCAGCCACTCACTCTCGCACTGGGGAACCCTGGGAGCTTCCGTTTCCGGCCACGCTCTCAGGATGAGGGACTCAGCTTCACACGCTTTTGGCCTGGAAGATGGCGTTTTGGTGCCAAAGATGGCAGAAAATGGTGGGAACGGGACTTTGACTCTGCAGTGTTGAATCTCAAGGTGCACGTCACCCAGGTTAGTGGGTCCTGTCCGAATCCTGTTCGTGATGCCAAGTTAGATTTAGAGGTCTGCCGCCCCTGCAGTGGTCAAACCGCTTGGATTCGGGGTCTGCTGTTGTGGCTCGAGGGTCTCCGAACCTTGGGGCTTGCGGTCACTCAAATCTGCAAAGGGGGCTATTTACAGGGGATAAGAATTTGTGACGCCACCCGTAGTTCGCGGTAATGGAGTAACACCGCTGCCGATGGGAGTACCCGGGGAAGATGGAGTGGGGCAGCCAGATGACGTTCCATACACAGGTAGGGGAGACCCTGGGACTCTGAAAGATGGTAAAGTGGGGGTACGCAGCGCCAGCTTGAAGCAGGGGAGGACCATTAATCACTTGGGCAACTTTGGTGATCGTGCAGCCACAAAGAAGATGCTGACAACGAGATGAGCCATGTCTCTGGGTGCCACTGGCTGCCCTCTTGGGAGAGCCTGTCTAGGTATTCGTCCCGTGTAGTACTGCCTGGTGGTCTGGAGCCTGCCTCTGTGCCCAAATTGTAAAGTGTCCGTGTGGTCCGTAGGCATAAAGCTGTCTGAGCCCCTCTCCCTCTTTTTTGGGATAAAAGAGCTGTGCTCTCAAGGGCTCACGCGTGGGATTTCTGTGGGCTGCTTGGGTTGGAAAGCCCTATCCCCTTTGTTACGCTAGTGCCCCTGATCTCTGAGATTCTTTGGGACAGTCCATAAAGTCACTATCCTCCACAGGTTAATTGCCGGGGTGCCTGAAGCTATTCCCCGAACTAGGGTCCAGTACCCCGCCGTGCTTTCGGTCCCGGACCGGCTATTGAACTCGAGCTTCTGACCGTCCTCCAAAACTAGGTCCAGTCACCCAGTCCCAATATCCCGCGACCGGGTCTCCAACTCCTCCGGGTCCAGACCACCGTCTGCAGCCCAACCTCTAACACCCAGGGAGCCACAAACTCCCCCAGCTCCTCACTACTCGAGGGCTAACACTCAACTACCTTCTTTCCTCCCACCAGTCTGCCTGACCCCTAGGTGTGCGACCCTATTCCAGCTCAGCAGCCCACTGGTGTGTCTGACAGGGTGTGGAGTGAGGTGTAGTAGTTTTTTTTATGCTGATGGAGGCAGTACTACAAGTTGGGAACCCAGAAGCATGGGGGGTTGAGTCCTGCACTAAGAGATAAAGATCGTGCAATACCCTGTGATGACCTGAATAGTCCAGGGGCGTCATAGAGAAATAGCAAAAAAGACTTGCAGCAGTGTTTGTAGCAAAACGTAGTTCCACAAAGTATTAACTTGGAGGCTAAATACAGATGCACATCTTATATATTAGATTTTATTTTTTAAAATAGTTAGAAAACCATGCATTATTTCCTTTACACTTTACAAATACTTGTTACTTAGTGTTTGTATATCACATAAAGTCCCATGTTTAGGTTGTGACTCATCAATATTTTTCCCAGGCACTGTACAGTCATGGACAAAAGTTTTCAGAATGACACCAAAATTATATTTTCACATGATCTGTTGCCCTCTGGTTTTTAATTGTGTTTACACCACATACAGAAATATAATTGCAATCTTATTATGAGTACCAAAAGGTTATATGGACAGTTAGAATGTGTTAATGCAGCAAGTCAATATTTGCAATGTTGACCCTTCTTCTTCAGGACCTCTGCAATTCTCCCTGGCATGCTCTCAATCATCTTCTGGACCAAATCCTGACTGATAGCTGTCCATTCTTGCATAAGCAATGCTTGCATTTTGCCAGAAATTGTTGGTTTTTGTTTGTCCACCTGTCTCTTGATGATTGCCCACAAGTTCTCAATGGGATTAAGATCTGGGGAGTTTCCAGGCCATGGACCCAAAATCTCTATGTTTTGTTCCATGAGCCATTTAGTGATGAGCTTTGCTTTATGGCAAGGTGCTCCATCATGCTGCAAAAGGCATTGTTGGGCACCAAACTGCTCTTGGACAGTTGGGTAAAGTTGCTCTTGGAGGACATTCTGGTACCATTCTTTATTCATGGCTGTGTTTTTACGCAAGACTGTGAGTGAGCCGATTCCCTTGGCTGAGAAGCAACCCCACACATGAATCGTTTCAGGATGCTTAACAGTTGGCATGAGACAAGACTGGTGGTAGCGCTCACCTCTTCTTCTCCTAATAAGCTGTTTTCCAGATGTCCCAAACAATCGAAAAGGAGATTCATCTGAGAAAATTACTTTACCCCAGTCCTCAGCAGTCAACTCCTTGTACCTTTTGCAGAATATCAGTCGGTCCCTGATGTTTTTTCTGGAGAGAAGTGGCTTCTTTGCTGCCCTCCTTGAAACCAGGCCTTGCTCAAGCAGTCTCCGCCTCAAAGTGCATGCAGAAGCACTCACACCAGCCTGCTGCCATTGCTGAGCTAGCTCGGCACTGCTGGTAGTCCGATCCCGCAGCTGAAACAGTTTTAAGATGCGGTCCTCGCGTTTGCTGGTCCTTCTTGGGCACCCTGGAGCCTTTTTGGCAACAATGGAAGCTCTCTCCTTGAAGTTCTTGATGATGCGATAGATTGTTGACTGAGGTGCAATATTTGTAGCTGCGATACTCTTCCCTGTTAGGCCATTTTTGTGCAGAGCAATGACGGCTGCTAGTGCTTCTTTAGAGATAACCATGGTTAACTGAAGAGAAACAATGATACCAAGCACCAGCCTCCTTTTAAAGTGTCCAGTGGTGTCATTCTTACTTAATCATGACTGATTGATCGCCAGCCCTGTCCTCATCAACACCCACACCCATGTTAATGGAACAATCACTAAAACAATGTTAGCTGCTCCTTTTAAGGCAGGAATGCAATGATGTTGAAATGTCTTTTGGGAGTTGAAGTTCATTTTCTTAGCCAATATTGACTTTTCAAGTAATTGCTGTTAAGCTGATCACTCTTTATGACATTCTGGAGTATATGCAAATTGCCATTGGAAAAACTTAAGAAGTAGACTTTGTAAAAATTAATATTTGTAGCATTCTCAAAACTTTTGGCCATGACTGTATGTATGTACAGCTCGTGAAATTAGTATTGAACATGTCACCAATCTTCTAAGTAAATATATTTTTAAATGTACTGTTGATATGAATTTCTCACCTGATGTTGGTAACAACCCATCCAATCCACACAGGCAGAGAAAAGAAAATAGATGTACATTAATTAAGTGATGTGTAATAATGAAAAATGACATAGGGGAAAAAAGTATTTACCACACTTACTAAAATTTACTTAATACTTTATACAAAAGCCTTTGTTGATGATAACAGCTTAAATGCAGCTTCTGTCTGGAGAAACTAGTCACATGCATTGCTCAGGTGTAATTAATACTCAGTCTTCTGCTCAAACGCTCTTCAAATCCTCAAGGTCTTATGGGCTCCTTCTATGAACTCTAAGTATACATTTTCTATTGGATTCAGCTCTGGTGATTGGCTCGACCATGGCAGTATCTTTATTTTCTTTCTATAACACTAATTGAGAGTTTTGTTGGCTATATTGTTTGGGATCATTGTCTTGCTGGGAAATTCATGTCAGTAACATGTTTAAAATATATTAACTTAGAAAATTAGGGATGTAGTTAATACTAATTTAACTGTATAAAAACTTTAACAAAATCCTGTTATTCAGGTGATGTGCTATCACTGCAGTAAAGCGCCAAACCATATTAATTTTTGTTCTGCAAGATTTGTTTTGTGTGCTTGTAATGTTTGGGTGTTTTGTGCTTTGAAATTAGGATATAGTCATTGGAGTTTATGGCATTGCTGTGTTGACACTTTTAGCAACATTTTCGTGTTTGATTCTTACTGAAGGTCAATGGAGGTGCACAAGGCTATTGGTTCATCGTATAGTCCTGCAAGGTGAGTTTTATTGCAACTTCCACACCTTACATGGTGAACTTAACAAATATTTGGTAAACTTTTTGTCAAGTTAGGTTTGACCAACTCCAGAATCAGCTGTGGCTTCTTGTTCATCAATAAACCTACGTGCGACATATACTCGTTACTCGTTAAATTGCGAGTATTCCCCATTGACTTGCATTGCACATGCTATTCGGAACGAATTTGCGAGTATTAAACAGTACTCGTTATGAGTATAGTGAGTATGAATAGTTAGGTACTCGTGCATCACTAATTGAATGTCTTTTTTTTGTTAAAATGCCATTTTCTTTTCCTTGTTGAAATATTGATTATTGCTCAAACTATCCTTCAAATGATTCTTAACTTTTATTTTTTTTTATTTTTTATCTTACATTTTCCAGGCTTCTGGCAATTCATTTGCACCACTTTATTTTGAGTTTCTCCTTGGCACTTTAACTATATCTTGGATTATACGCACAACCTTTAATATTATTTTTGACTTTCTCAAGAGCGGAGTGATGCCTCAGTCAACCTTACAGGACTCCGTAAGCATTAGCATGGCTTCATTGAAGCACATGAGTTTACAAACTGTCTTGATGGCCTGCACAGTAATCACATTAGAGGGAAGAAGCCAATAAACTTGGGCTCTTGGTTCTTAAAAAAAATATAATTTTCATTGAAGCTGTTGGCTTTGGCTAACAGCAACTACTGGCTTGTAATTACTAGTATTGGGGTCTATGGGAGTACTATGAATACTTGCATATTTCACTCTTCTAGATTTGCTCAACGGCTTGGGGACATGATCCCAGAAAGCATTTGCTGATGAGGGCTTTAGCTTCTCCAAACATGTGCTTTTGTTTTTTCAATGTGGAAGTTTGGACACCCGGAAGCAAATATTTAATTATTGTCCAAAAAGAGCCTGTGAATACATTGTGTATCCCTTTGGAATCTTGTCCTCTAAATGGTGCATCTTTCACAGTACAAACTGAATGCATCTTGCCAATTTTCAGGCAGCAAATAAAGCTTCCATTGTTCTTTATAATTTCTGCCAAATTCATGAGGCATTCGTGGATGATGTTGAGGGTATAAACGTATCCAATGTGCCCTTTACCACAGGACATACTAGTGGTCCCCACCCAGGTTACTCTACTCTTCAAGTCAGGTGGTTATTTTCTGACTACTTTGTTTCCCTGTAGGGTTCTGCACCATCTAAATGGACTGGAATTGTTAATTTATCTTTTGTTTAGCTGGAAAAAAAAAATCCCTTTTTAGCAACTTTTTTTTGTTTTGTTTTTAATTAGGAACCATTTTGTAATAAAATATGGACCCTCAACACCAGTTTTTCTGGAAAATGAAAGCCTGCCAATTGTTTTTTTTTTTTTCCTAATATAACAACAGATGCCAGAATTTATGTATTTATTCATGGAAAAACAAGTTTGAAAACAAATAATGAATTTTTTCTTTTTATTACTAGCGATGATGAGCGAACTTGACCTGTGATGTCTCACAGAAGTCCATGTCCAAATTCAGAGTTTGGATGCTGAATAAAGTTTATTGAAATGCTGATGTCACCCAGGAGAAGAATGGCGGCCAAGTGACGGGTGACCTCCAACCCCGGGGGCACGTCACTTCATTTTGCAGGCCTGAGTACTGCTGCACAAATGGTCAGGCCAGAACAAGAGGAGGTGGATAAGATTGGATGGCTAAGCAGGCCTCCGGTTCTGGTTCCTGCACCACCCAGTCCCCTGCTGAAATGGTAGAGTTTGCAGCTGCAGTAGATGGGTATCTGTCTTCCACCTAACCCCCCTGCAAATCAGCCAAGCATTCAAATCCCCAAGTCATGCAGAAGTCCCTACAGCTTTTTTTGATGACTGCAGTGGCTCGGATTCCATAGGGCATCCACCTGGCCCTACCTCAGAAGTGGAAGAGGTTGAGTGCACTGATGCCCAACCAAAACCTTGGCAAGATCACCGACTTTTGCGCTATATATGTTCGGATGTCTGATCCAGCCAAAGATCGTATGATTTTAACATTTTCTGGTCTTTGCCGATCAGGATCAGTTATCTCTAAAGAACATGCCATGGCTATTTAATAATCAGTTTGGGTGACATCATAGAAATAATAGATTTAATCGGCAATGATTAATCTCCAAAACATGTCTAAAAAATTCGAACATGCGAAAATAAATGTTTGGCCATTTCCTTGGCATATCTGACCCAGATGGAAAGGGATGTAATTCCCGCTGGAACTGAATACTACTAAGCTCCAACATTTTTTTTTACATTAAAAAGCGGTGCAAGTATTACTCTGGAGAGTAAGAACACTGCTGCTGCATCATTACACATAGGCCATAACAGTGAACACTTATAATCCCTGGTTTCTATACACTGAAAGCTCTTTATAGTTATATATAACCTACACTTTGATTTAATGCCTTTTCTGAACACACACACAATGAGCACATGTCAGGCAATGTGGGCCCTATTAGTAATAGCGGCGCATTTCCTGCAAAGAGTGCAGTGTGCATAATCTCTGTATACTTGCTACATGAGTTCAAACTATAGTCAGTATGGTAATGAATAACACATTTTCGGCCAGTAGATCTAGATTAAATTTAGATTACATTTAATGATTATCAAGCTTGGACCATGTAAATTGTCCAGATATGCAATGTGCATTTATTTGTTCATGAAGATCACAATTTACTGTGTTTGAACAATAGTAGGTGGCTAAAGTGACCAGAGTTAACCAAATACTTGCCCAAAATATATTTTCTCAGTCAAAAGGAGCAACATGGGGACACTTACTCAAGATTGCTTGCTTGGCAGCGCAAAATGCTGACCAACATGTTTAGGGTAGAGTTCCTTTATTTGCAGCCAAGCTTGTTGAATAAAAACATGGTCTTGATAGTGCTCGAATAAGGTATTTGAAAGATTTGCATGCGGCAGAACAATGGCTATCATTCACTCAATATTGATACAACCCCTGGCAAAAATTATGGAATGACCTGGCTCTGAGGATGTTCATTCAGTTGTTTACTTTTGTTTAAAAAAAGCAAATCACAGACATGGCACAAAACTAAAGTCATTTCAAATGGCAACTTTCTGGCTTTAAGAAACACTAAAAAGAAATCATGAAAACATAATGTGCTAGCCAGTAACAGTTACTTTTCAGGATCAAACGGGAAAAAAATTATGGAATTACTCAATTATGAGGAACAAATTATGGAATCACACTGTAAATTTTCATTCCCAAAAGTAACATCTGCATCAAATAAGATCTGCTCTTTAGTCTGCATCTAAAAAGGAGTGATCACACCTTGGAGAGCTGTTGCACTAAGTGAACTGATAGGAATCATGGCTCCAACACGAAAGATGTCAATTGAAAGAAAGGAGAGGATTATCAAACTCGTAAAAGAGGGTAAATCATCACGCAATGTTGCAATAGATGTTGGTTGTTCACAGTCAGCTGTCTAAAATATGGACCAAATACAAACAACATGGGAAGGTTGTTAAAAGCAAACATACTGATAGACCAAGGAAGACATCAAAGCATCAAGACAGGAAACTTAAAGCAATATGTCTCCAAAACAGGAAATGCACGATAAAATAAATGAGGAGCGCATGGGAGGAAACTGGAGTCAATGTCTGTGACTGAATCTAAGAAACCGCCTTAAGGAAATGGGATTTACATACAGAAAAGCTAAACAAAAGCTATCATTAACACCTAAACAGAAAAAGAACAAGGTTACAATGGGCTAAGAAAAAGCAATCGTGGACTGTGGATGACTGTATGAAAGGCATATTCAGTGATGAATCGTGAATCTACATTGGGCAAGGTGTTGATGCTGGAACTTTTGTTTGGTGCCAGTCCAATGAGATTTAGAATGATAACTGCCTGAAGAGAACATGTATATTTCCACAGTCATTGATGATATGTGGCTGCATGTCAGGTAAAGGCACTGGGGAGATGGCTGTCATTACATCTTCAATAAATTCTCAAGTTTACATTGAAATTTTGGACACTTTTCTTATCCCATCAATTGAAATGATGTTTGGGGAAAATGAAATCCTTTTATCAAGATGATAATGCATCCTGCCATAGAGCAAAAACTGTGAAAACATTCCTTGAAAGACATATAAGGTCAATAAAATGGGCTGAAAATAGTCCAAATTTCAATCCAATTGAAAATCTTTGGTGGAAGTTGAAGAAAATGGTCCATGACAAGGCTCCAACCTGCAAAGCTGATATGGCAACAGCAATCAGAGAAAGTTGGAGCCAGATTGATGATGAGTACTGTTTGTCACTCATTAAGGGGTACTTTGCATGTTGCGACATCACTATGCGATATCGTCGGGGTCAAATCGAAAGTGACGCACATCCGAAAATCGGTGATCTGTGTAGCGTCGGTCATTTTCATAATGTCACACCAATAGGACATACGATGTTGTTCCTCGTTCCTGCGGCATTCTTTGCCCCATTTTTCCCTGAGGAAGCCACTCTAGGGGTGGCGACACACGTTGGGGGGGTTTCTTCTTGTCCTCCCTCCTGTATGGCTGCCTCCTTTGTGATTGCAGAATCTGCTCCTGCTTGCTGATTTTCGCTGCACCTTTTTACCCTGTCTGTGTGGTATTTATGAAATCTTATGTACTATTATGTATGTTTTTGGTGCATTTTGCTTGTTTCTCTGTTGATGTCCATCTATCAGTATTGAGGCTTTGCCTTTCTTATTAATATATAGTGTCTTACTTATTTATATGGAGGGGGTGACCTGTGGGGTTTTTGTCTTTTTATATGCAAGCCCCTGTATGTGTTGAACACGTTTGTATATTTTAAATGCTTTTAACTCCATGTTGGTGTTTTTTGGCTAATAAAAATTGATTGAATATTTTCTATTTGGTGATCCCAATTATTACACACCTTCTTGCTTCTTCTATATGGTTTTGTTCCTGTGGCAGCACACATCGCTGTGTGTGAAGCCGCAGGAGCGAGGAACATCTCCTTACCTGCCTCCACCGGCTATGTGGTAGGAAGGAGGTGGGCGAGATGTTTTCGTCCCGCTCATCTCCACCCCTCCGCTTCTATTGGCCGCCTGCCTTGTGACGTCGCTGTGACGTCACATGGCAGGAAGGAGGCGGTTCGACGGCCAGAGCGACATCGCAGGGCAGGTAAGTGCGTGTGAAGCTGCCGTACCGATAATGTTCCCTACGGCAGCTATCACAAGATATCGCATGTGCGACGGGGGCGGGTATTATCGCGCTCGGCATCACTAGCATTGGCTAGCGATGTCGCAGCATGCAAAGTACCCCTAAGTCCATGCCTCAGAGACTGCAAGCTGTTATAAAAGCCAGAGGTTGTGCAACAAAATACTAGTCATGTATTAAAGTGTTCTTTTGTTTGTTTGCTTTTCATGACTCCATAATTTTTTCCTCATAATTGAGTGATTCCATAATTTTTCCCCCTGTTTGGTCTTGAAAAGTAACTGTTACTGGCTAGCACATTATGTTTTCATGATTTTTTTTTAGTGTTTCTTAAAGCCAGAAAGTTGACATTTGAAATGACTTTAGTTTTGTGCCATGTCTGTGATCTGCTTTTTTTTTAAACAAAAGAAAACTGAATGAACATCCTCAGAGCCAGGTGAGTCCATAATTTTTGCCAGGGGTTGTATATGATGCCATTTTATCACTATCAAAACTGAAGGTCAAAAACTACTTGTGCGCAAATAAAAAAAGGCCATCTCTCCACACAGGGAGTGGATTAAATAAATCAATAAAGTAATTCCATATAAAGTTTAGCGCCAGAGACATTTTAAAGAAAAAAAAAGAATCACATGGCTCAAGGACTGACACTTTTGTACAAGCATTGAAAACCCTGGATATCTGAGAGTTACAAAATGGAGAGATAAGCAAATCTTTTGGAATTCAAAATGTATTTGAATTTTGTTTAAATTTTGATTTTGGGAGAATTAGTTACAATTGCCATAAAAGTTGTGCATAACATTCTGAGGTCTCCTAGGACTTTATCCAACTAATTTCATGCTCTCTATTGCAAACACAGTCATAGGCTGATTATAAAGAGGGCAATATGGGCCAGGGGCCCAGGGCTCTTAGATGACCTCAGTCAGATTGCCCTTGTTATAATATTTTATTTGCCACCATCGGTGGTGCTTATCAGTGTGCAGGGAGCCTTCCCTAATGCTCCACTGCTGGCAAAAGAGAATGTAGCACAGCTACAAGGGAGCTCCCATCACACTCTATGACATTACTATGCCATCATTTACATGGTGGCCTCAAGAAAAGGTGGAGCTGCAGGAGGGATATGTGTTAAAAACTATTTTTTTTATTTTAATAATGTAAACAAAATGGGATAGGAGAGAAGAAATTACAATGATTTACCTTGAGGGGTGAGAGACAGGACATTACATAATGAATTGGTTGGAGGGATTCATGAAAATAAAATAATTTGGGGGTGTATGGAATTGGGGGTTCATGTAATAATTCGTGATGAGTGAATATACACAGCACTATTCATTACTTGCACGAATAGTACAGTATTTGCAATATCCGTTACTCCACGAGCATTTTGAGCCTTGCCTTGTGAGTTTCTAGTGAGTTTCTAGTTCCCACATGTTTGGCACCTGATTTTCAGCCACGAAATATGCAAGGATTGCTTGCCAATCTCAGCAATGCTGTAGATGTTGTGGACGGAGGCCGGCCAGCTGCAGGGGCTGCTCGGATCCGGGTTCGTTACTGCGGCTCAAGTGGTAGCCGGACACGGGTTCGTACCACCGTCCGTCCTCACAACCGTAGGAAGGGGGGTATTTACAGGGGATTGGTTTTGTCAGTGATGCCACCCATGGGTTGCGGTGAGAGTTGGTAGCACCGCAGCTGCCTGGTCATGGGACGCCGGGGCCGATGGAGTGGGGCAGCAGGATGGAATCCCCTCCACGGGTAGGGGAGGTGTAGTCCCGGGGCCCAGGTGAACGGGAGTTGTGGTTGCTGAGAGGGTCATGAATGGTTGGATGGGGATGGATGGTGTACTCACAGTTCCAAAGAATTGCACACAAAGTCCAGTGGTAAGCCAAATTGCCAGTGACCAGTCACCTCCGGCAGGTGTATTTGGGTCCCACACCCGGGTGTAGTAAACAGGGGCCCCTTCCTCCTGCACTCAGTGTTTGTGTCTTCACTGGGACAACTCCGCTTGGAACGGGGAAGTCCACTCCCGGTACTCTGTATGTTGGGAGCTGTGAAAAGGTTTTGGTACCGTGTTAGCCAGTTGAAAAATTATTGAATGTTCTCAGTGAGAGGAACAAAATTATAATCTTGTGATACCTTTTAATGGCTAACTAAAATAAAATAAAGTGATGTTACAAAGCAAGCTTTCAAGACATCTCAGGTCCCTTCATCAGGCATGGTATGACAAAATATCTGAAGAAACACAAATATATGCACAAACAGAGCAGAGGGATGGCATAATAAAAGACATTTAAATAAACAAACACTGAGTTTAGAAAGGGAATCCTTAATTAGCTTTGATTAGTGGTGGGAGAGTTTTATTGTCCCAATGTCCATGGAGGATCAGAGGTCTGGTGAGTCTCTGGAATGACTCCTCAGATTTTGTAATGGGCCATGAATCCTCCTGACAGATTGAGTCCTGTGTCCACAGAGTTAAACATTGTGATGAATTTGTATTCCCAGACCCTGCGATGGCTCTGTGATCTGAAGTTGCCTTTTAATATGACAACTTTCATGTGGTTTATGTTGTGTCCTAGAGCACAGAAATGTTTGGCCACAGGTAAATGGATTTTTTTGTCTGTAATTGTGTGGCGGTGAGATCTCATCCTTGCTCTCAGTCCTGTTTCTCCAACATAGAGGCCCCCAATAGGACATATAGTGCACAGGATTAAGTACACCACGTTGGAAGAGGAACATGTGAATGTCCCAGGAATCTTATAGTCCTTCTGTGTGTTAGGGATCTGTATCTGGTCTTTGGTCTCTACATGAGTGCAGGTTTTGCAGTTCTTTACATTACAAGGATAAGTTCCTCTTGGTGTGTCTGAGAGCAAAGAACTTCGGATCATGATGCTCCCTAAATTAGGAGGTTGCCTGTAGCACAGCAATGGAGGATCTTTGAATATTGTTTTTAACCGGTCATCCTTGTGTAGAATGTGGGGACGTTTCTTGGCCATTCTTCTCAATACCTCGAGCTGTGGGTTGTAGGTCACCACCAGAGGTACTCGACTATTTTCCTCTTTTTGTTTGTATTGAAGCAGTTCACTTCTAGGGGTCCCTGTTGCTCTAATGATCTGGTCATCTATGGAAGTGGGGTGGTAGCCTTGGTTTAGAAATGTCTTTTTAAGATGGGTTAAGTGTTCATTAGTGATGAGCGAGTACCAAAAAGCTTGGGTGCTTGAGGCTCGGGCCGAGCATCCCAAGATACTCGTGTACTCGGCCCGAGCACCGAGCCCAATGTTATCCTATGGGAGACCCGAGTATTATTCTGAAATGACCCCCGGCAGCATGTTGAAACCATAAAATTGTAAAGTAAAAAAAAAAACGTGCGTGTGTGTGTATGCGTGTATATATATATACATGCGGAGTGGAGTGCGGGAGGGGCCTTAGCCGAGCGGGGAAGTGTCGGGCTAAAGGCACGGTCATGCTGTGAGGGCCGGCCAATCACTGCAATTCCACAACTCACAGGGCTGTTATTCCATTCTCTGTGGGTGCCCGCCGAAAGCAGGGTGCTGCTGGATTGGAGTAAGTAGCCCTGGAAGCTCTGAGGCACAGACATTCTAAATCCCTGGTGAACCAGCGGAAGGGTGAGACTCTGTTGCCTGTTACATTTGTGTGTTTTGCTGGCTATGTGCAATGTGCCGTTAATTGTTTGGGGATCCAATAAAGTCTTACTATTGTGATTCCTTCACCCTGTGTTGTCTGAGTAGTGTTCCGCCCACGGTTAAGTAGGTCAGGCGTTCAGTTGGGATGAGCCCTAGGCCATGCTGTCTTTCTAAAGGCGGCCGGGCCAGCGGACGAGAGCACCCACTGACCCCCGTGTCTCCACACCTATCCCCTGCGTTGGGCTTCCGTTTTTCTCTCTGGGTTTCTGTACAACAAAGGCCTGAAACCTCATCCCCAGTTGGTCAATTGACAAGGGGCTTGCAACTTTCCTTGCCCTAGGGTCCAGGTACCCCGACTGTGCACGGCCTCTGGACCGGGTTCCAACTGTTGGCACCGGCGGGCTACAACCTTGCCCCCATCCACTTTAAGTCTCCCGTGACCGGATCTCCGTCGCCTGTGGTCCTGCCTACCGTCTGCCACCTAGTCCAGTTATCCAGGGGCCCCAACCCCTGACTCCACTGCACTTCACACTCCTCCACTGTCAACTGTCAGAACTGATCTGCTGTATGAGCTTGTCTGAGCTTGTCTGTTCCAGACTTCACTGTTCTGTTCCCGCCCCTGACACCTCAGGACCCCTAGGTGGGCACTTCCATCTGCCTGGTCCCACCCACTGGTGTGTCCCTATTGTCATGAGGGGGTGACTAGGATTTACTGGCTGGTGTTGTGCACCTGGGTGTGGGTTTTGTGTTGGACTGCCAAGGAGGATGAAGTCTTGTACCTGAGAGATTGTACAACCTCTGTGACTACCTGGTTTTGCCGGGGCGTCACAATTACATGTGAACACTATGACTAAGAACATTTAAACCGTGTTCGAAGCACGTTATCATTGACATGAGAGTAGTTATTCCCCTTTTAATGTTCCATGTTCTTCCTTAATCAAGTTTTGAAATAAATGGATTTTTTAATTCATCTACCTTTCCAAGGACATTGTTGATACAATTTCACTTTCATTTTTGCAAGTTTGCCTCAAACCTGTCTGTGCACCATCTTGAACTTTGGTTCGTTTGCTACTGATTAAACGGTGAGCTGAATCTTTTCTATATTTGTCTACTTATTTAGTATTCAAGTATACGTCACATATCTTACAGACCCTCTTTGATTCTGTAATTATTACCCCTATCAAGCAAAATACAAAATCCCAAATTCATGTGTGGGCAACTGTACATTATTTGAAAAAGTAGAGCTGCTTCAAAAAATGATTGACATAATATGATTCAGATGACTGAATATATCTAAAATTAAGCCTAATACCTGTTGCGCAAAAAATTTGTTTTCTTATTTGTTCCCCAGTGTTATTTTAATGCAGGACATTGCCTTTGAAAGGGCTATTTCTCCACATAAGTCTTTGGTAGAGCAAATTGAGATTTCTTCTCTCTATGGAAAATGTATATGCCTTTGCAGTAATTCACTTTTCTACTTTATTAAGTTACAGGAAACAAATAACTGAGTTAGCAAATCCAATAAATAAAGGAAGAGTTGTATTTAATTTCAAAGTTGACATGGTTTATTGTAAAAAGCAAATGAAAGCGACACATCTGCAATTGTGCTTTACTGAACGTTGCATTCACATAAATAATAAAAAGAACGATGTATTCAAATAAATAATAAAAAGATACATCCGCATTACAGTATAGTCGAGCTAACTCTGGGACTCCTCACAATGGCTGTGTTGTGGCACTCTTATGGGAACAGAGTATCTGAAAAATTAATTAAAAGTGTAGTAAGAATGAATAGGAATTGTTTGTAGGATAATGTAACCAGTGTTTACCTATTCCGAGCATGCAGTTTATCTAATTAAAAGTTAGATGGAGGAGCATTGAAGTAGAGCACAATGGAAAACGTAGGTTTGACATTTACATAATTTTGAATACCTTGAAAAAAAAGTCTTTTGTTTATTTACCATAATTGTAATTTTTGCAAATGTGCGAGCAATCAAATAAAATATTCACAAAATCAGTGGTGCTTTACACAGCATTGGGAACGGTTAAACTAATGAGATGTGGTGGATGCTGTAAATTGTATTATACTTGAAAAACTCATAACTGCAATGTTACTGGAGGTACTAGGTTTTACATACTTCTATGTATTTTACATAATGTATTGTTTTTTTAAGGAAAAATTTGCAAAGTGGGCAATTTTAGGAGTACATTATTGTCATGCTTGGAAGACATTTTGATTTTTTAATGAAATATTGGACTGGTTGAAACAAGAGCAATCAATATGATGTTATTGTAAAGATTTATTTCCATAAGCAGCACCATTCTTGAATATAGGTGTGCATGTTACTGCAGCTTACCTATTAATAACATTGTATATTTACTTTAGACTTTTTTTTGGGGGGGGGCGGGGTTTGTTGTTAAAGCAAGCAACTGTGTAATTTACCTTTTACTAAATATCCAATATTCTCAAAAATTAAAGAATTTTAATTTGTTTAATTTACTGGTTGTACAATCATGCTGATAGTCTGAATTGTGAATTTTTAGGTCTTCCTGCTACTGCAGCTTACCTGTTAATGGCATTGTAGACTTACTTTAGACTTTTAGGGGTTTTGTTGTTAAAGCAAGCAATTTTGTAATTTACCTTTTACTAAATATCCAATATTCTCAAGAATTAAGGAATTTTTAATTGTATAATTTACCTAGGGTAAATGGTGCCCAGGGTATTGCCCATTTCTTGCAGCCTATGAGAGTGTCCAGTTTCCTTTAAAGACTACAAGCACTGCTTCGAAATGGGCTGGGTTGCTGGTTCTGGATCTGCCTCTACTAGCAGCACTGGAGTGTTCACAGTCAGACTAGTGGTGCAATCATGCTGATAGTCTAAATTGTAAGTTTTTAGGTCTTCCGGCTACTGCAGCTTACCTGTTAATGGCATTGTATACTTACTATAGACTTTTTTGGGGTTTTGTTGTTAAAGCAAGCAATTTTGTAATTTACCTTTTACTAAATATCCTATATTCTCAAGAATTAAAGAATTTTAAATTGCTTAATTTACTGGTTCTTGCCTAGGGTATGGTCCATTTCTTGCTGCCTATGAGAGTGGTCAGTTTCCTATAAAGACTACTGCTCTGAATCTGGCTGAGTTGCTGTCTCTACTAGCAGCACTGGAGTGTTCACAGTCAGACTAGTGGTGCAATCATGCTGATAGTCTGAATTGTGAATTTTTAGGTCTGACTGCTACTGCAGCTTACATATTAATGGCATCGTACAGTTACTTTATGCTTTTGGGGGTGGGGGTTGTTGTTAAACCAAGCAACTTTGTCATTTACCCTTTACCAAATATCCAATACTATCAAGAAATGAGGATTTTTTAATTGTATAATTTACTGGTTCTTGCCTAGGGTATGGTTCATTCTTGCTGCCTATGAGAGTGGTCAGTTTCCTATAATCACTGCAAACACTGCGCTGAAGGTGGCCTGGCTGCTGGATTTAGAGCTGTCTCTACTAGCAGCATTGGAGTGTGCACAGTCAGACTAGTGGTGCAATCATGCTGAATTGTGATTTTTTTTTTAGGTGTGCCTGCTACTGCAGCTTACCTATTAATGGCAATGTATACTTACTTTAGATTTTTGGGGGAGTGGTTGTTGTTAAGCAAGCAACTTTGTAATTAATTTTTTACTAAAAATCCTGTACTCTCAAGAATTAAAGAATTTTTAATCGTTGTGGTCAGTTTCCTATAAAGGCTGCAAGCACTGCTCTGAAGCTAGCCGAGTAGCTGGATTTAGAGCTGTCTCTACTAGCAGCATTGAAGTGTGCACAGTCAGACTAATGGTGCAATCATGCTGATAGTCTGAATTATGAATTTTTAGGTCCTCCTGCTACTGCAGCTTACCTGTTAATGGCATTGTATACTTACTTTAGACATTTTGGGGGTTTGTTGTTAAAGCAAGCAATTTTGAATTGTAAATTTTTAGGAGCAGCATCACCACCTCAACAAAAAAAAGCTGGATTATTTAAATATTTTTCGTTGGTATATCAGAGAAATGGTATACTAAAGGATTCTATGAAAAGAAACACAGGATTGGAAATTCAAGAAAATACAAAAATTTAACTTGAACATATAACAGAAGAGTGGAAAGATTCAAGGATGGGCAAAAAAGTACAGCATCCTTATACATCTCAAGATAAGGGCCCATAATTTTGGAAATGATAATTTGGTAGTACTGAGATACTAATCTAAGTACAACGTTTCTTTAATTTCCAGAAATTCTCTATTTGATCTGCTTAACTACTTTTAAAAAAACAACAATATTGTAACTCTCTCCTTACATAACTTATCTACAAAAAACAGAAGTCTATAAATATTTGATTGATGTATATATGCCAAAAAATAAATATGCAATGCTTGTGTTAAAGAGGTGGGAAAATTTGATTTCCCTGCCCATTATAATGAAAAACACAGAAAGTATAGTCCTCCAAATATAATCCCAACTATGAATTGAAAAAGAATACATTAATTATTCTATTACCAAATAGTCACAAAATAGTATAAAACGTTTTTGATATACACTCATATTACCCTATAATGATGTAAACAATTAAAAGTCACCTTGATGGGCATAAATGTCTAGGTTCTAAAAATGAGCAGGTTGCTTGAAATTTAAGTTTTTCAGGTTTGACACATTTTTCCAGAAATTTTAATAATTTTGCCAAAAACTTACATTATGGTAAAATCTCCAATTACATGCACCTCCCAAGACTGTATTGAACCCCTTTTAAGCTTTTTGATGCAAACACAGCAATATTAATGTCCAAGTGACTTCTCATCCTAAGTGTACACAGATGGTAATCAGTAAAAAGCAATCACCTATTTATCAATAAATTCCTTTAACATACATTGTAGGATATTTGATTATGAAAACAGTAAAAAAAATAATCCATTTTGGAGGGGTAAATGCTTGCTCTTCTGATGTTTATACACATGTTGCAAATTGAAGAAATCACACATTTTTCAGACAGGGTGGTCCAAAAATCTTACCTGTTTGTGGAGTATCAAGAACATTTTTTCTTTGCTAAACAAAGAGGTGAAAGCTTTTGTCCAAAAATTCTACTCTTATTTGAAAAATGTTAGCTATTTTGAAAGTTAATAAGTAATTGCATCTCAACCATGATTGAAAAAAATATCTCTTTTTTGGAATCCACAACAGGTCTGCTATTCTCGAAATGATTAAACATTTACCAAGGCTCTTTATTTAGCCATTCAAAATTGATCCTTTGTTTAGAAAGAAGGAACAATCAAGCTAATTTTAAAATGAAAATGTTTTAAAACAAGTTGTGCAAAAAATGTGGCATATTTGTGGAGCTGTATCATGTTTGTGTACCTTCAAGAGATTATGATTCCCAACAATAGCAGTACAAAAAGCTATAAAACACAGAGTGGTCAGTAGTAGCCACATGGTACAAAAATTGGATGGGTCAGGAAAGAAAATGTGCAGCAATGTAGGGACAACAATGACAGCCCTGGCAATAGTAGTACTACACTATACATTACACAATGACAGAGTAGATGTCCAGCTGAACAAAGGCCATCAGCATTGGCAACAGAACAGTGTAGAAGACAGACAACAGATAATCAGGCAGGCAGATGATATAGATGACTTTGTCATAGGCATAAGCCATTTTTTTTTACCACACTTAGCCAACTCTGGAAAATATGGAAACAAGCAGAAATGCTAAGCAGAGTTGACATGATGAACCAAGAAATCTAACTCCATAACAGCCTGCCTGTAATCCATAATGTCAATGTGGACTCCATGCATCTCCAATTTGACAATTCAAACAATTGTGCCAAACAACCCCGAATCAGTTAAAGATATTAATTTGTTTGCAGATTTTTGGTTAAAGCTACCAAAGAAGGACCACATAACAAATTACATAAATTAGGAATACAACATTAAAATGCTACAATAGCCAGCAGTATAGTTACAAGTATTTCATATATTTTTATATATTATTATTATTATTATTATTATTATTATTATTATTATTATTATTTATATATATTTTTTTATATATCTAATATATAAAGCTGAATGTGTGTATGTGTGTGTGTGTGTGTGTGTGTGTGTGTGTATGTATGTGTGTGTGTATGTCCGGGATTGGCATCCGCACCGTCGCAGCTACAGCCACAAAAATTTGCACACTCACACTTCTGAACCCCGAGAGCATCATAGGCTATGTTTTGAGGGGAAATTTTAACCCCGCGCTTTACAGTTATTCACCAAAAAACCTGCCTCCATTAAAGCGAATGGAGCTGGGAGCCACAGTGCAGCCAGAACTTCAGAAGAATGCGCAGCCATGCCCTTATATGAAATGTTGGCATGTCACAATGCAGCCAGGGAAAGAGGCAGACACAGACAGGCTAAGAAACAGACATAGACAGGGTAAGAGACAGACACAAAGAGACAGACACAGACAAAGAGACAGACTGACAGGTAAAGAGAGGGAAAGAGAGAGACAGGTTAAGAGACAGACACAGACAGGTAAAGAGACAGACAAAAAAACAGACACAGGGAAAGAGACAGACAGGGAAAGAGAGGGAAAGAGAGAGACAGGTTAAGAGACAGACACAGACAGGTGAAGAGACAGACAAAAAAACAGACACAGGGAAAGAGACAGACAGGGAAAGAGAGGGAAAGAGACAGACAGTGAAAGAGACAGACAGGGAAAGAGAGGGAAAGAGACAGGGAAAGAGACAGACAGGGAAAGTGACAGAGATAGATAGACAGACAGGGAAAGAGATAGATAGACAGACAGGGAAATAGACAGAGACAGTCAGAGAGACAGGGAAAGAGACAGACAGACAAAGATAGAAAGAAAGACAGAGAGATATATACAGAGGGGAAGACAGACAGAGAATGGGAGAGAAACAGAGAGACAGTTACTATCCCGGGCAGCACCGGGTGCTATGTTGTGAGGCGAAATTTTAACGCCGTGCGTTCCAATTTACCAATCAATTTTGCCCCTATCTACATAATGGGGAAAAAGTGAAACGAAAAGTGTTGGGGGCAAATTGACAGCTGCCAGATGTGAACAAGTGGGACTTAAAGAATGAGAGGGATGGCGCCAAAGATCTAGACTAAGGACACATACATCCGAAACGCGTATCCATTTTACACCTGCTATGATGCGCTTTTAATGCAACTATGGAACATGGAAATTTTAACTTTCTTCTGAATAATAATTGATGTTTTAAATTTCTGGAACTGGATGCTGGATTATCTTTCTCTCCGATGGCGCCAAAGAGTATATACCGTAAAGTTGCTAAGGTGGGGCCCCGACATGGGATACTCACCACACTCGGGGATATGAATACACACACAAAATGCGCCACACACTACCACGTGCTTGAACACATATACCACCCTCAGCACACATTTCACCACACATACACCAACCTCGCCACATAATCGCCCTAAAACACACACAAGTCTGGTATTATCCTTCAAAAATAAAAATCTTCTTAATAAGCTGCCAAACTACAAGAACAACAAATGTACCACATAGGAAATAGGGCAGCTGTCAGTCACATGACCTGTCTATTTTGTGTATGTATGAGCTAATATATACTGTCAAGGGGGAGGGCTTTCTGTTGCCTGGAGATTTATCAGGCTGCCAATAGCAACCAATCACAGCTTAGCTTCTATTTTGCTACAGTTAATTAATCTGAGCTCTGATTGGTTAATATAGGCAACAATTTAATAATTACATTTCTATCTATTTGTTTTGTGGTTTTTGTGTGCAGAATACATTTTTATTAATACATTCTATTTCAACAGCAGTTATTAACCCGGGCGAAGCCGGGTAGTACAGATAGTCTAATATATAAAGCTGAATGTGTGCATGTATATGTGTGTTTGTGTGTGTGTGTGTATGTCCGGGATTGGCATCTGCACCGTTGCAGCTACAGCCACAAAATTTTGCACACTCACACTTCTGGACCCCGAGAGTGTCATAGGCTATGTTTTGAGGGGAAATTTTAACCCTGCGCTTTACAGTTATTCACCAAAAAACCTGCCTCCATTAAAGCGAATGGAGCTGGGAGCAACAGTGCAGCCAGAACTTCAGAAGAATGCGCAGCCATGCCCTTATATGGAATGTTGGCGTGTCAAAATGCAGCCAGGGAAAGAGACAGACAGGGAACGAGGCAGACACAGACAGGGTGAGAAACAGATATAGACAGGGTAAGACAAAGACAAAGAGACAGACTGAAAGGGAAAGAGACAGACAGGGAAAGAGAGGGAAAGCGAGATACAGGTTAAGAGACAGACACAGACAAAGAGACAGAAACAGACACAGGGAAACAGACAGACAGGAAAAGAGAGGGAGACAGACAGGGTAAAAGATAGACAAAGACATGTAAAGAGACAGACAAAGAGACAGACACAGGGAAAGAGACAGAGGGAAAGAGGGAAAGAGACAGACAGGGAAAGAGAGGGAAAGAGACAGGGAAAGAGAGGGAAAGAGAGGGAAAGAGACAGACAGGGAAAGAGACAGACAGGAAACGTGACAGAGATAGATAGACAGACAGGGAAAGAGATAGATAGACAGACAGGGAGACAGGTTGAGACAGTCAGAGAAAGAGACAGACAGACAAAGAGATAGAGAGACAGAGAGATATATACAGAGAGGGAGACAGACATTATAATTACATTTATATCTATTTGTTTTGTGTTTTTTGTGTGCAGAATACATTTTTGTTAATACATTCTATTTTGTTAACAGCAGTTATTAAGCCGGGTAGTACAGCTAGTATATATATATATATATATATATATATATATATATATATATATATTTATACATAAATACAAATATATATATTTATGCAGGATGCAGCCAAAATACTGGGATGCATACTCTCTTTATTTCACAAATATGAAACAGCTCCACAAATTTGACAATTTGTTTGGCCATGTAAACTAGGGTGTCTGTCCCGAGGAAATGCACTTTTAAAGTGCTGGGCAGTCCATCCAATCTATTTGTAGTAGTGTCACTAATGAACTATAAGCCAGACACTGTGCCCCACATGTGTTTGATCAGCGTCCTATACAGCCTTATCCTTGTGCAATTCTAATAATAATTAGTAACACCCTCCGTGAATTGGTAGATTGTGAGTTGCTGTCTCATCAGTTTGTTTTTACTCCTGTGTTGCTACCACCTTTGTCAAGAGGAGCTGCTGGATCCTGTTAGTGCATTAGTTTTTGTGGCTTGGGCAGGTAAATATTGTTGTCCTTTTTTTGCCAAGTTAACTTTTGATTTTATTGGGGAGTTTAAATTCTTAATTCTGTGGCTTTGCTATGTATTTTTTTATCACCCCCTTGAGCAAAAATGCAAAATAAATTATGCAACTGTAAAATACTACATTTTAAAGTACTTGTCATTTTTCTGCTTTCGGTGTGTCTGGGTAGGGGCATGCTGAGCTGTCAGTATGGTGATGGACAGTTTAACCGTCTAGTCAAAGGCCGATGCTGAGCTGTCAGTGTGGTTATAGATAGCTCAGCCATCCAGTGAAGGCTAGGGCATGAAAAGTTTCCTCCATGTGTTTCCTGTTAAGAGTGAATACCTTACTATCTAGCTGTTACTCTGCCTTCAAACGCTGACAGTTGTAGCTTTATCACGGTGGTGTCTGCATGCCTATTGATCATGTGCTCAGTCTGATATATTGTTTACCAATCTTGGATCATGCTTTGTATGATCCTTTTGCCTAGCCCCTTTGTCTTACCTTCCTGGAATTTTTACCTTGGACCTTGATCTGACTACCCCTTTGTGTCACCCCTTTGTTCACTGCTAGCCCTCCAGGTATCTGATCCTGGATCTCTTGACTAGAGATGAGCAAACCTGTGCTCAGGTATGCTGGGGGCCCAGTCCTGTGCAAGCTGCTTGCAGTGTTTAAACTGCTCGCATTGGGGGGTATCATCAGTATGATTACATGTAGTGAGCAATCCAAAAAAATATTTGAAAAAGACCACCCACCCTCCCCCGGAAGTGATCTGTTTATAGCTGACTGTTTGTGGGTGGAGACTCAAACTGCCAGTTCGTTACTTGCTCCGGGGTTTGGGTCAAACGCGAGACAGTGGAGGCTCAGCTCATTTGCTGCCGTGAACCGTACCTCCACGGAACTTCTCATCTCGACTCTTAACTACCCAGCCTCAAAGCTAGACTGTGTGTTGTGAATAGCCAAACAGTACTGCAACTACACATAGATTAACAAACAGAAATGAACACACACAAACAGCTAATGCTAATTCGGAGAATTAAAATCAGAATTAAGAGAATAATAAAAACACTCCTGGGCCTTTACCAAAAAAAGGGTGGGACAAGAAAAACTAGGCATGTTCATGTCGCAAAAAACAAGCAGGTGCAACAAGCCACGGTATTCAGGTGGCATGTATGTGTTTATTATTAGATTATTAAAAGAATGAAGTTTACAAAAAAAAATAAATATTTTTTTTCTACAACACACTTTTTGAGGTAGACAGGTCTGTCTAAATTTCTGGATTATGAAGTTCTATTTTTAAAGACAAAATAATATATTGCTTCCAGTTGTCACAATCCAGGAAGCAAAGTTTCTGTGACGCATACGGTTTGGTTTAAAGATTTTAGTTTACTAGCATAATTAGGACTGAAGAAGAATGAAAAAAACTATGTTGTCATTTAGGTACTGTTAGTACAGTATGCCACTGTATATACTTGATCAATTAAATCAGTCCCATTGAATGACTATGCAGTATCTTACAGTACTTGAATCTTTAGATTATTATTTCCAGACTGAGACTAGTGATCCTATTTTCAATGTGGATCTTCAGTAGTATTTGAAATGGCACAATGCATGTTTTGCTGATCCTTATGAATTTCATAGAAAATTTGGGATTTTGCAATGATTTGTGAATTTAAGGAAATTTGACTCAAAGTCTATTCTCTTCTAAATGATACACTCATCACTGCTAGATTCTTAAATCAAAATGCAGCGATTTCAATATAATTCAATATTACTCGCTATACAGTAGAACATTCAAAGTATAACAATTAAGTCTTACAAAAGCAGGACGACAATTATAGTGTATAAAGTAAAGTATACATTTTGATATACTGGCACCGATGCTGGCTTCACCGCTTTGTCTCTTTGACTATGCAGATGGTAGTACTGATGAGAAAAAAAGGAATGCCTATAGTGTGTGGCAGAATGTGTTGAACACATTTCCGCCATGATGTTCCTGTGGTAAAGAGAAAGCAGAGGGTGAAATTGACTAGACCACTGTCAAAGCAATGTACATTCTCCATTGGCAGGAAACTAAATCAGTATATCAAAAGGATACAGTTAATCCCTTCCTGACATTAGCCGTACTGGTACATACAATGTCAGATCCTTTGGTGGAAGCTGTGAGTTAAGCTTGCATAATTTCTGCCAAATACTGGCTGTGTCATTCAGCCGACATCTGACAGTAACAGCAGATCCACCCGCTGCTGGCTGTCAACTATTATAATTCCATTGTCAATTTGTGACTCGGGAAGTTGATGTGAGTGAACTGATCACAGAGTGCTGATGGGTTGCTAAAGAATCAAATAATCTACTTAAAGACCCCTTTACCATGTATTTTTGTGAACAATAACTTTTTTTATAATTTATGTGGCTAGGTGTTCATGCCTAATATCAGTTTCTGTTTTCATGAGTGTCCACTCTTACATATTAATCCACTGAATGTGTCACAAGGAGGTTTTTGCAAGCATCACTGACTGTCATGGTGGCATCAGGTTCTTGGGAAAATTCAGATTCCTGCACTCTGCCTGCTAACTTCCCTGATGTCTGTGATCAGCGCAGGGTGACTCAGGCCTCAATTCACAGACCTGTGGTTCGGGGGCAGGCTAAAAAGAGTTAATCTCTGCTGGTTTGCTTGTTTGTCTACTTGGTCACATTTTATGAGAAAGCCAGTCACATTCCCTCTCCTCCTATATATGCTGGCTGCACTGTTCTTATGGTGCCAGCTATAGCTGGTTATACCTGGCCTTGAGAAGTGGATTTATCCAGACTTACTGGTGGTACTGAAATTATTGTTGTGTGCGGTTGTTGTGTTAACCCTTTTTGTCCTTTGGTTGTGGCATTACTTCTCTTGCTTTAGTCCCTTATTCCTTATTATTTGTTCCTGTGAGTTTGCAGTGTGACTGAGTCTGTTACCTCTTTCTGTCTATTTGTGTTTCCATCACACTCCTGCCTCTTTCATTTCTTAGTGGGAGGTGAGGAATAGATCAGCTTTACTCAGGAGTACAGTAAGGCATGGGCCTCCAGCATCCCCGCCATCAGGGATAATCCAGAGCTGAGGGATAGCCTTTGGTCCCCTAGCATGAGAGACAGTATAGGAGCCCCCTATCCCTCACTATCCTGCAGTCACTTCATGATATTATGTTTATGTGCTGCTGCTGCTACTACTATGAAACAACACCTGAAAGTTTACTATTGAATAATCACTTTGCTACCAGTGATGAGCGAACACTAAAATGACCGAGTGATCAGTATTCCAAATGGTTTGGGAGTAGCATGGGGAACATACCAGGATGCATCTCTGACTTCCCGGTCACTGCTGAGAACAATGCTTTCAGAGTATTACTCCACTTTTACAGATTGACAATAAAATATAAAAAACCAAAGATAAAATAGATTTTTTCAGGATTTTTTATACACATTCTTTTGTGTATAAAGACTTGTATATAAGACAAAGTGCCTACAAAGCAGGGGATTACAAATCAAACAAGAGGATTGGCATCAATGAGAAGAAGGGTGCAGCCAATATGCATAAGAACAAACTGTATAATATGCAGAAAATGAGCACAACAAAACAATTACAATGAAGAATATCTATAACAATACACACAAAAGGAAGTCGTTAGCTGGGAATACAATAAAATAACACAGTCTATTACTGTATACTCATCTGGTAAATGCCAAGCTCTCCAGTGACAGCGCTCCTCTGTTCTCACCAGCCTTGATGTTGGTTTTGACAACCAAACGTGCTTTGCATTATAACACATGAAAAAGAATCACATACAGTATAAGATAAAGCCACAAACCAATATAATTACAATAGAGTATCACTTTATCAATATACCAAATATTAAGGCAAACCAAACACATTTAAAAAGTGCCAGGTAGGTGCTGTAATCAATCACATGAAAAAAGTAGGCAAGGAACATTCTTTGCTGGTCAAAAAAGTCTAAAATATAACATATGGAAAGGAAAAATTGTTTCAAATAAATTGGCACTTACTATCATATAATAATGTGTTAAATGAGTATCAAAATGAGAAAACCCACAAATAAGGTGATAATTAATATGAAATAATGAGTAAAAATAAAATATAATATAAACCAGTATGCAAACAAATCACAAGTGATACAAGTTCTGTAATCTAAGAATATTAAATTAGAATGCAATCAGGCAAAATATTCCACAAGAGAAAGGTTCCACCTAAGGACTTCTTGTCAAACTGATTTTCTTGATTGCTATGTGGTTGCTACTCGTTTTAAAGCTGAACCAGCTCCTTTATCAGACGTTATACATCAGCTGTAACATGTTAGTGTTACCGAGAGCAAAGGGGGCTGATGCCTTGAGATTTCAGCTAATACATTATTAATAATATACACCACATATAATACAACCATGTGAGGAAATGTCAGCTCAGCGAGTCTGCAGGTTTTTATTTATACGTTACAAAGTAATTTCAAGGCACAGCTCCAATAACCAAATTAAAAGAAGATGTCAGCACACCACTCAGGTCATAATTGAGTGTTGCCCTTTCCTGTTGTCACACTAGGTACGGGGAAGTACCAAGCAAATGGCGAAAGGGAAGGGAAGGTAAACCCTGTGACTAGGGAAGGGGAAGATGGTGAGCCCTGACCAAACCTACTGCTGGTCCCTGGGGTCCTTCACAACCATAGATAGGTTCAGTTACCTATGCGCCGAGCCGGATACCTGACCCTAGGTATCCCTAGTGCTGGACCCTAAATAAAGAATGGATGGCATGAGTCCTAAGTCAACTCCACTTATCATTAGATGACTCAGGTAGAAGTTCAGCAACATTTTCAGCAATGATACAACAGAGGAGTACAAGACACCTGCTTGCAACCAAAGCTTGAATTAACTGAATAATATCACCAGCACCAGTCCAAGGAAGGAAGGGGTATTTAAGTACCAAGAGAATGTTAATGATAAACAGCGGGGTAAAAGTCGAGCTTCTGCTGGGTCCAAAAGAGGGAGGAGATGAAAATCCAGCAGGAAAACTACTTTAATAGATAACAGGAATAATGGAAAGTCAGGAGCATTTTGCACAGCCAAATGCTGCGACATTCTTTGGTCAGAAACCACATGGCTGTCTGTCACCCATGACCTACCCATGACACCTGTCATCCAAATCAGGTTACAAAATAACCCTGCATCTCTCTTGGGGACACATTCAAAAAATTTACCGTAGATTATATTGATACAACTAAAAAAAGAACAAAAAAGTGAAGATGAACAGAATTGGAAGTAATAGGTTTATACAGGATAAAACAAGCTACATAATATGGCACTAGACAATGCCTTCCTCTGGCCGATCTTAACATTTTAAAAAATCAGCAGCGCCATTCGTTACCCCTTTTTTGGTAATTTTTAGTTTTAACTATTTACCCCAATCTCTGGCATTTCTTGTAACTGACTGGTATTTTGGGTCGAAGAGCAACTGATTTGCCGACTTTGGGCTTCAAACGGCATTATGCATGATTGTAGAACATTTTTACAAGATGATCACACTACCTTACACCTTTGATAGTTTTGACTTTACCTTTCATTTCCAAAAGATATCTGCACTCTGTTGTTTGGTCAGTATGTAGATTATATATTCACTTGAATGATGAAATGTTATTAACATCCCACCTTAATCCCTTCACGATTTTGCAGTCTGTTTTTTTTTCGCCATTCTTCTTCCGAGAGACGTAACGTTTTTTATTTTTCAGTCAATATGATCATGTGAGGGCTCTTTTTTTGTGGAACGAGCTGTACTTTTAAACAAAACCATGAGTTTTACCATATAATGTACAGGAAAAAGGCACAAAAATTCCAAATGCAGAAAAATTGCAAAAAAAAAAAAGTGCGATTGCATGATTGTTTTTGAGATATTTTATTCACTGTGTTCCCTACATGGCAAAACTGATGTGTCTAAGTATTTAACCTAAGGGGTTAAAAAAAACCAGAAGTTTGTCTAAAAAAAGTGGCGTGCGTTTTGCGCCATTTTCTGCGACCCGTAAAATTCTCATTTCTCAGGATCTATCACTCACTGATGGCTTATTTTTGCACCTCGTGCTGACATTTTTAACCATACCATTTTTGTGCAGATGCTACGTTTTGATCACCTGTTATTGCATTTAGCGCAAAATGTGTGGCAACCAAAAAACTTAATTTTGGTGTTTGGAATTTTTTTTGCTGTTACGCTGTTTACCGATTAGGTTAATTGATTTTATTTTTTGATAGATCGGGCATTTCTGAATGTAGCGATACCAAATGTGTGCATATTTTTTATTTTTTTAACTCTTTAATTTTCAATGGGGCAAAAGGGGGGTGATTTGAACTTCTAGGTTTTTTTTATTTTTTTATAATTTTTTAAAACTTTTTTTTATTTTACTAGGTGCCTTAGGGCACTATACGATCAGCTGTCTGATCACTCATTCATTTCTCCTGATCAGAGCAGCACCGCTCAGACTGGGAGAAATGATCATCTCTTGTAACAGCCAGTACTCGGCTGTTTCTTACAGGATCTGAGTAATGTGAGCACAGGAGTCATCACATGACCCTGTGCTAACATGACAACCAACGGATCCACGTGATCACGTCACGTGATTTCCCGTATCATCCTGTGAGTACAGTTATAGCGCGATCATTATTATAATGGCGCTGTCACATATTGACAGCGCCATTTAAAGGGTTTAAAGACATGGGTAGATAGCGATTCCGCTAGTGCCTAGCAGGCACACGTCAGCTGTATAAATAAGCTGAGATGTGTGCTGATCCCCGCCTGCAGCCTGCAGCAGCAGGTGGAGATTAACACTATGATTGCTAGCGTTTGAGTTTGGTTCGGTTCGTCGAACGGCTGCTCCATTTGACGAACATTCGACGAACTCCTTCGAACCCCATTGAAAACAATGGCAGGCAAACAAAAACACATACAAACACATTATACATGTACACATACAGTTAATAAACATTGCCATTACACTTAAAGGTCCCCGCGAAGCGTCCTGCACTGTGTCTCCCGCCGCTTTTCCTTCTGATCATCGCTGCGCCCTCCCGGTAACCAGCACTGATGATAGGACCTTCCGTGACGTCAAAAAAGCATTTGACCAGTCACGTGTGTATTATCTCATTGGCTACAGACTGGTCACATGGCTAGACATCATGCTAGGTCCTGTCAGTGCAGCTCTCTGGTACGCGGTGCTCATTCCAGCATCTTCATGTTCCGACAAGATTCTTGGGCACATGCTTGACTCCCCGTTCTTGCATGTCGGTGCTCTTTACAGAGTCAGCCCACATGCAAGGACTGGATGCCACAGCCGGTGAATAACGGAGATCACCGTTGCTATAGTAACCCGCCTGTCAGCGGTGACATCACCGCTTACAGCCTGCAGCCTCTGCTCACTCACTGAGTGATTAGACTGCCTGGGAGCAGCAGCATCTTCCTGCCATGCAGTGCTGTCTGATGTAGCAGAGCTGCATGGGTTCTAGGAGGAAAAAGACAGAAGACCAGGTTCGTGGAGGGCTGAGAGAGAGTAACAAACATGGAGTCTCTAAGTGTGTCTGTGCATTTATTTCTATTAAAGTATTTTTTTCTCTGTGTGGTGTCTTTTTTTAACCCTTTATTTTGAAATTCTTAATGGCCGGGTCAAACTTGCCTGACATTAAGAATCTCAGACTTAATACTAGCTAGTAAAACAAAGCTAGTATTAACCAATTATTACACAGCAAGCCACCCGGCTTAAGGGCTGCTGGAAGAGTTGGATACAGCGCCAGATGATGTCGCTTCTATGAAAGCTCCATTTTCTGGGGCGGCTGTGGACTGAAATTCGCAGCAGAGGGGCCCAGAAAGCTTGGGTCAACCTGTGCTGCGCAATCCAATCCCCAGCTGCTTAGTTGTACCTGGCTGGTCACAAAAATGGGGCGAAGCCCACGTCGTTTTTTTGTTTAATTATTTCATGAAATTCATGAAATATTTAAAAAAAGGCCTTCCCTATATTTTTAGTTCCCAGCCGGGTACAAATAGGCAGCTGGGGGCAGCCGTACCTGCCTGCTGTACTTGGCTAGCATACAAAAATATGGCGAAGCCCACGTCATTTTTTTGGTGGGCAAAAAACTCTTGCATACAGTCCTGGATGGAGTATGATGAGCCTTGTAGTTCTGCAGCTGCTGTCTACTCTCCTGCATACACTAGTGAATGAAGCATGCTGAGCCTTGTAGTTCTTCTCCCCTTTCTCTCCCTCCAGCATACAGTCCTGGATGCAGCATGCTTAGCCTTGAAGTTCTGCAGCTGCTGTCTGTTCTCCTGCATACACCAGTGGATGAAGAATGCTGAGCCTTGCAGTTCTGCTACCCCTGCCTCTCCCTCCAGCATACAGTCCTGGATGGAGGATGCTGAGCCTTGTAGTTCTATGAACAAGCAAATTATTCCCAAATAATTTATTGATTTATTAAATGCAAAAGTTGATACCACACCATTTAGTGAAATAAAATAGAACATCAATTTGTCTCAGGTTTAGACTCAGTTATTGGTCACCTCTGGCCTTGAATATCAAGGACAGGGTTTACATAAATATACCGGACAGATTGATACAATACAGATACATATAGAATACTGGTTAACAAGAGGAACAAGGGAATCACACCATGAGGTCAGACTTAACTTTAGAACTAGAGTTGAGCGATGATCGATGTTCGAGGTTCGCCAATTTCATGTTCGAGTGATTTTGGGGGGGCTCAAGATCGAACTCGAACGCGAGCTTTATGCTAAAAGCTCGATAGCTCGAGTTCCGTTCGAGAACGGTTCGATCAGCAAAAAGCCTAGCTAGTTACTAGCTGGCTTTTCACTATAATAGTGTGAGTCACTCTGTGATTCACACTATTATCTAATTTCAGCGTATAATGTGTGGGGGCGGCGCATTTAGATCAGTGCTGCTGGGATAATGGCGATCACCATTTTTTTTTTCCCTAAGCACGCATGCAGTGGGGCGGGCCAGCATGTCAGCCAATCCCAGACACACACACAGCTAAGTGGTCTTTTTTGCCAGACAGGCAAGGGCATGTGTCATAGGCTGTCCATGTCACATGTCCTTGCATTATAAATACGGGCATTTTCTCTCACGGCACCATTATCTGCTTTCTGCGTGTAGGTGACAGTCACCGCTCACGCAGCTCCTGGCGCCGCTCCGGCTGTGTATGCTAAACACACAGCGCTCTACAGATTAGGGACAGAAGTTTATTTCAGTCCTTTTCAGGGCTCATTTTCTCTGGCTCAGAGCCATAGGTGACAGTCAGGTCCGTGGAAACGCTGTATACAGCTTCAGATAACAGCGTCTGTGTTCCTAAGCTTAGGGAATTCCTTGCTGCATTTCACCATTAGGAGGGATAGAAAGTAAGGCTTCCTTTCCTGTCCACTGACCCAGAGAACCCGTCCACTGTACCCACCTGCCCACTTTTGCTATGCTATTTTTAACAGCAAACAGTGCTGGACATAAGTGGCATCCAAACAGTGGCTGCTATACTAATTTTGTGTCCCACTTGTGCCAAGCAAGTCACAGCACCACTGCATTAAACCCTGATGCACATTTTGCTACGCTATTTGTAAAGCAAACAGTGCTGGACATAAGTGGCATCCAAAAAGTGGCTGCTATACTCCATTGTTGTCCCACTGGTGCCAAGCATTTTCCAGCACCTCTGCATTAAACCCTCATGCACATTTTGCTACGCTATTTTTATAGCAAACAGTGCTGAACAAAAGTGGCATCCAAAAAGTGGCTGCTATACTCCATTGTTGTCCCACTGGTGCCAAGCAATTTCCAGCACCTCTGCTTCAACCCTCATGCACACTTTGCTACGCTATTTTTATAGCAAATTGTGCTGAAAATAAGTGGCATCCAAAAAGTGGCTGCTATACTCCATTGTTGCCCCACTGGTGCCAAGCAATTTCCAGCACCTCTGCATTCAACCCTCATGCACATTTTGCTATGCTATTTTTATAGCAAACAGTACTGAACATAAGTGGCATCCAAAAAGTGGCTGCTCTACTCCATTGTTGTCCCACTGGTGCCAAGCAATTTCCAGCACCTCTGCATTCAACCCTCATGCACATTTTGCTACGCTATTTTATAGCAAACAGTGCTGGACATAAGTGGCATCCAAACAGTGGCTGCTATACTAATTTTGTGTCCCACTGGTGCAAAGCATTTTCCAGCACCTCTGTATTAAATACTGATGCACATTTTGCTAGGCTATTTTTTATAGCAAAGAGTGCTGGACATAAGTGGCATCCAAAAAGTGGCTGCTATACTAATTTTGTGTCCCACTTGTGCCAAGCAAGTCCCAGCACCTCTGCATTAAACTCTGATGCAGATTTTGCTAGCTATTTTTATAGCAAACAGTGCTGGACATAAGTGGCATCCAAACAGTGGCTGCTATACTAATTTTGTGTCCCACTTGTGCCAAGCAAGTCGCAGCATCTCTGCATTAAACCCTGATGCACATTTTGCTACGCTATTTTTATAGCAAACAGTGCTGGACATAAGTGGAATCCAAACAGTGGCTGCTATACTAATTTTTTGTCCCACTGGTGACAAGCAATTTCCAGCACCTCTGCATTCAACCCTCATGCACATTTTTGCTACGCTATTTTTAAAGCAAACAGTGCTGAGCATAAGTGGCATCCAAAAAGTGGCTGCTATACTCCATTGTTGTCCCACTGGTGCCAAGCAATTTCCAGCACCTCTGCATTCAAGCCTCATGTGTTGTGAATGTCAGTTATGCTTTGGCTGCATGGAGGCTCCCTCTTGTGGCCAGGAATGGTTTGGACATAGACCAGGTGTGTTGAGCAATGGGCTTTTCCTTTGCTAATTCTCTGCTTATTTAAATCCTGGTCTGATAGCAGGCTATGCTGGATGTCAGTTGCTTTTTGTTCACCAGCCTGCTTCCTTCTGCTCCACACCACATCTACCCCAGATAAGGGCTTTGCTCTTTATTTGTTGTTTGGTTCTTTTACTCTTATCTGAGTTTATAATTTGCTGTGGTTGTTTTCAGTTTATTTGCATGCAGGGATTTTCCCTCTCAGTTGCTTAGCTGAGAAACTCTCTGCAGTTATGTTTGGAGTAGAGCTCCTTTAAGTCCATGTGTTTGTGGCTTTTTAAATTTTTAATGATTCTTGTTTTCTGTTGATTGGTATGACAAGAGCGCCTGGTATAGGACGGAGTGCAGATCGTGCAATCTGAGGGCTTTTTTGTACTATCAGGAATTTGGAATTTTGCAGGGTTTTTCTCTGGCCACCATCAGCCCCTTTCCTGTCCTTTCCTATTTTAGTCAGTGGGGGCCTCACCTTTTGCTAATCCTATCATCTATCTGTGTATTGTGTTTTCCTATATCACCGCAGTCTTTGAATGTAGGGGGCTTGCTATTCTTTATCTATTTTCTGAGGCAGAGAGTTATTCATCTTTCCTTCCATTAGGACAGCTAGTTCTCCGGCTGGGTTCGCGGTGCACAGGATGTTAGTTCACCCCTCGGCTACTTCTAGTGTTGATGGTTGGTAAGGGGATGGCGGCCAGATTAGTTGTCAATGCTCTTGTCACCTTTTACCAATGATTTGTGGTGGTCTTCCATGGTTCCGGATCATAACAGTACATCTGGCCAACAAATTTAAAGGGTACTCTTAAGAAGGAAAAAGAAAAATTGCTGAAATTTTTTTTTGGGTGTTTTTCCTCTTCTTCTTTGGGTTCCGTGGAAGATTTCTTTCTTGTAGCATGGATGAATAGGGTGAGCGTGTTGCTCATCTTGATGCTAAGTTTCGTCGTATAGAGTCTTATCTTGCACAGACTCCCCTTGCAGAGCCTAAGATTCCTGTTTCTGAATTTTTTTCGGGAGATAAGTCGAGATTTTTGAGCTTCAAAAATAATGGTAAATTATTTTTTGACCTGCGCCCTAAGTCCTCAGGGAATCCTGTACAGCAGGTTAAGATTATTATCTCCCTTCTGCGTGGTGACCCTCAGGACTGGGCCTTCTCTTTAGTGTTTGATGATCCAATTCTCAGTGATGTGAACTCCTTTTTTCAGGCCTTGCGTTTATTATATGACGAACCCAATATTGTGGACCAAGCAGAATACGTCTTGTTGTCCTTAACTTAGGGTTTGGATTCTGCAGAAACGTTTTGTCAGAAATTTCGAAAGTGGGCGGTCCTTACCAAATGGAATGATGATGCGCTTGCGGCTCTTTTTCGGAAGGGTATTGCTGATACTGTGAAGGATGTAATGGTAGGATTTCCCGTCCCTTCTGGTCTTGATGCCTCTATGACCTTGGCCATTCAGATTGATAGGCGGTTACGTGAGCGCAGGAAGATACCTGCTGGTTTTGTGCCTGTGAAACAGCCTTTGGAGCCTATGGAGTGTGATAGGGTCATTTCTAATGCAAGTTGGCAGGGGTTCAGATGGAAGAATAGACTGTGCTTCTATTGTGGAGACGCTTCTCATAACATCTCTGTCTGCTCTAAACGTGAAAGGAGATTGGCTACTTCTGTTACTGTGGGTTCTTTGCAACCAAAGTTTCTTTTCTCTGTCACATTGATTTGCTCATTGTCTTCCTTTTCTGCATTTGCCTTTGTGGACTCAGTGGCAGCGCTCAATTTGATGGATTTTGGGTTTGCTAGGGATTGTGGTTTCCCCGTGGTTCCTTTGCAAACTCCTATTCCTTTAAGGGGCATTGATGCTACCCCTTTGGCAGAAAATAAACCCCAATTTTGGACACAGGTGCCTATGAGAGTTGCACCAGCGCATCAGGAAACTTGTAAATTTTTAGTATTGCATAATCTACAGGATACCTTGGTACTGGGATTTCCATGGTTGCAGACCCATAATCCAGTTCTTGACTGGAGATCCTTGTCTGTAGCTAGTTGGGGTTGTCAAGGTTTGCATCAGGACCTTTGCGTGTCGTCCATGTCTGCTCAGGCAGTTGATGTTCCGGCCTTCTTGTCTGATTTCCGTGATGTATTTAATGACCAGGAATCTGATTCTCTGCCCCCACACCGGGACTGTGACTGTGCCATTGAGCTGGTGCCGGGTTGTAAATTTCCCAAGGGGCGGATTGTCAACTTGTCTGTGCCCGAACATGATGCCATGCGGTCATACATCAGGGAATCATTGGAGAAGGGGCACATTCGGCCCTCATCTTCTCCTTTGGGTGCTGGCTTTTTCTTTGTTGCTAAGAAAGATGGGTCGTTGAGGCCTTGTATTGATTACCATCTTCTTAATAAAATTACGGTCAAATATCAGTACCCTTTGCCTCTGATGTCTGATCTTTTCTCTAGAGTGAAGAGTGCCAAATGGTTTACGAAACTGGATCTTAAGGGTGCGTATAATCTCATCCGTATTAAGGAGGGTGATGAATGGAAGACGGCTTTTAATACTCCTGAGGGGCATTTTGAGTACCTAGTGATGCCTTTTAGGCTCACTAATACACCCTCCGTCTTCCAGGCCTTCATGAATGATATTTTTTGGGACCTTATTGGTAAATTTTTGATTGTGTATTTGGATGACATCTTGATTTTTTCTGATGATTGGGACTCTCATGTTGGACAAGTACGGGCTGTTTTTCAGATACTTAAGGATCATGCATTGTACGTTAAGGGGTCAAAGTGCCTCTTTGGGGTGTAAAGGATTTCCTTTTTGGGCTTCTTCTTGTCTCCCGCCGCTATCGAAATGGACCCGGTTAAAGTTCAGGCTATTTACGACTGGGTGCAACCGACTTCTCTAAAATCCCTGCAGCAGTTTTTGGCGTTTGCTAATTCTTACCGTAAATTTATAGCCAATTTTTCTGCCATTGTCAAACCTCTGACAGATTTGACAAAGAAGGGAGCTGATGCTGAGCATTGGACCCCAGAGGCGATTGTGGCCTTCCAGGAGCTTAAGAGGCGATTCACTTCTGCCCCAGTCCTGCAGGAACTTGATGTGTCTCTCCCATTTCAGGTTGAGATCTTTGCCTCAGAGATCGGAGCTGGAGCTGTTCTATCTCAACGAGACGCTACTTCGGGTAAACTTAAGCCTTGTGCCTTTTTCTCTCGGAAGTTTGCTCCTTCTGAACGGAATTATGATGTGGGGAACCGGGAATTATTGGCTATGAAGTGGGCATTTGAAGAGTGGAGGCATTGGTTGGAGGGAGCTAGACATCAAGTTGTGGTGCTTACGGACCACAAGAATCTTACCTATGTGGAATCGGCCAAGAGGTTGAATCCTCGGCAGGCCAGGTGGGCTTTGTTTTTTACCCGGTTTAATTTTGTGGTCTCTATTTTGCCGGGCACCAAGAATGTTAAGGTCGATGCCCTTTCCGGGAGTTTCTGTGCTGACTCTTTGGAGGTTGTCGAGCCGTCTACTATCCTGTATGATGGTGTAGTTTTCTCGGCCATTTTGCCTGATCTGCGGTTGGCACTGGCGGAATTTCAGGGGATAAACCTGAGAGATGTCCTACAGGGAAACTGTTGATCCTGGACCAATGGAGAGACCGAGTTGTCTCTGAGGTTCATTGCTCTGTTTTGGCGGGTCATCCTGGCATTTTTGATACTCGGGATGTGGTGAGACGCTCTTTTTGGTGGCCTTCCCTGTCCCGGGATGTCCGTTGTTTTGTGCAGTCGTGTGGAGTTTGTTCTAGGTCCAAGCCCTGTTGTTCACGTTCTAGTGGGTTATTATTGCCTTTGCCGGTACCTAAGAAACCTTGGACGCACATCTCTATGGATTTTATTTCAGAGCTTCCCGTCTCTCAGAAAATGACTGAGATTTGGGTGATCTGTGATAGATTCTCCAAGATGGTCCACTTGGTTCCCCTATCTAAGTTGCCATCTTAATCAGAGTTGGTGCCTTTGTTTTTCCAACATGTTGTTCGTTTGCATGGTATTCCCGAAAACATTGTTTCTGACAGAGGGGTGCAGTTTGTATCCAGGTTTTGGAGGATTTTTTGCTCCACATTGGGTGTTCAGCTGTCTTTCTCCTCGGCGTTTCATCCTCAGACCAACGATCAGACTGAAAGGGCTAACCAGACCCTGGAGACCTTTTTACGGTGTTTTGTTTTTGCGGATCAGGATGACTGGGTTTCGTTTTCGCCTTTGGCTGAATTTGCCCTTAAAAATAGAGCTAGCTCTACCACATTGGTATCCCCCTTTTTCTGCAATTTTGAGTCTCACCCCACGTTCCTCTCGGGGCAGCTTGAAGCGTCTGACTGTCCAGGGGTGGATTTGGTGGTAAACAGAATGCAGCAGATTTGGGGGCAGGTAGTGGATAAATTGTTTCAGTCCCAAGAAACTGCACAAAACTTTGCCAACCGGCGTCGGACTGTTGGTCCCCGGTTTAAAGTGGGGGACATGGTGTGGTTGTCCTCTAAAAATATTCCTATGAGAGTTCCATCTCCTAAATTTAAGCCCAGATTTATTGGACCTTATAAGATTTCGGAGATTATCAACCCTGTATCTTTCCGTTTGACTCTGCCTGTGTCATTTAGGATTCACAATGTCTTCCATAAGTCCTTGTTGAAGAAACATGTGGAGCCAGCAGTTCCTGCAGCAGCGCCTCCTGACCCTGTTTTGGTACAAGGAGATCTGGAGTATGAGGTTGAAAAAATTCTGGATTCCCGTCGCAGTAGGCGTCAGCTTCAGTACCTTGTGAAATGGAAGGGTTGTGGGCAGGAGGATAACTCTTGGGTTGCGGCTTCTGACATTAATGCGGACAGGTTGGTTCGCGCCTTCCATCATGCTCATCCCGAGCGACCCGGTGGCGTTGTTGAGGGTTCGGTGACCCCTCCTCAAGGGGGGGTACTGTTGTGAATGTCAGTTATGCTTTGGCTGCTGGGAGGCTCCCTCTTGTGGCCAGGAATGGTTTGGACATAGACCAGGTGTGTTGAGCAATGGGCATTTCTTTTACTAACTCTCTGCTTATTTTTTATTTTTATCCTGGTCTTATAGCAGGCTATGCTGGATGTCAGTTGTTTTTTGTTCACCAGCCTGCTTCATTCTGCTCCACACCACATCTACCCCAGATAAGTGCTTTGCTCTTTATTTGTTGTTTGGTTATTTTACTCTTATCTGAGTTTGTAATTTGCTGTGGTTGTTTTCAGTTTATTTGCATGCAGGGATTTTCCCTCTCAGTTGCTTAGCTGGGAAACTCCCTGCAGTTATGTTTGGAGTATAGCTCCTTTAAGTCCATGTGTTTGTGGCTTTTTGAATTTGTAATGATTCTTGTTTTCTGTTCATTGGTATGACAAGAGCGCCTGGTATAGGACGGAGTGCAGATCGTGCGATATGAGGGCCTTTTTGTACTATCAGGAATATGGAATTTTGCAGGGTTTTTCTCTGGCCACCATCAGCCCCTTTCCTGTCCTTTCCTATTTTAGTCAGTGGGGGCTTCACCTTTTGCTAATCCTATCATCTATCTGTGTATTGTGTTTTCCTATATCACCGCAGTCTTTGAATGTGGGGGGCTTTCTATTCTTTATCTCTTTTCTGAGGCAGAGAGTTGTTCATCTTTCCTTCCTTTAGGATAGCTAGTTCTCCGGCTGGGTTCGCGGTTCACAGGATGTAAGTTCAGCCCTCGGCTACTTCTAGAGTTGATGGTTAGTAAGGGGATGGTGGCCAGATTAGTTGCCAATGCTCTTGTCACCTTTTACCAATGATTTGTGGTGGTCTTCCATGCTTCCGGATCATAACACTGATGCACATTTTGCTGCGCTATTTTTATAGCGAACAGTGCTGAACATAAGTGGCATCCAAAAAGTGGCTGTTATACTCCATTATTGTCCCACTGGTGCCAAGCAATTTCCAGCACCTCTGCATTCAACCCTCATGCACATTTTGCTACGCTATTTTTATAGCAAACAGTGCTGAACATAAGTGTCATCCAAAAAGTGGCTGCTATACTCCATTGTTGTCCCACTGGTGCCAAGCAATTTCGAGCACCTCTGCATTCAACCCTCATGCACATTTTGCTACGCTATTTTTATAGCAAATAGTGCTGAACATAAGTGGAATCCAAACAGTGGCTACTATACTAATTTTGTGTCCCACTGGTACCAAGCAATTTCCAGCACCTCTGCATTCAACCCTCATGCACATTTTGCTATGCTATTTTTATAGCAAACAGTGCTGAACATAAGTGGCATCCAAAAAGTGGTTGCTATACTCCATTTTTGTCCCACTGGTGCCAAGCAATTTAAAGCACCTCTGCATTCAACCCTCATGCACATTTTACTACGCTATTTTTTTTAGCAAACAGTGCTGAACATAAGAGGCATCCAAAAAGTGGATGCTATACCAATTTTGTGTCCCTCTTGTGCCAAGCAAGTCCCAGCACCTCTTCATTAAACCCTGATGCACATTTTGCTATGCTATTTTTATAGCAAACAGTGCTGCCATTTTTAGGGCCATAGTTGCATTGTCAGGCATAGTCAGTGTTGGTTCTTCAGCTGTCAATAAAGTTAGACCACCTCTGATTAGAGTTGAGCGCGGTTCGCGGTTCGAGGTTCTCCAGTTCTAGGCTCGAGTGATTTTGGGAGCTGTTCGAGATCGAACTAGACCTCGAGCTTTTTGCAAAAGCTCGATAGTTCTAGATACGTTCGAGAACGGTTCTAGCAGCAAAAAGCAGGGCTTTTACAGCTACAGTGTGCAGGAGCCATCGCTGGCAGCCTGCCAGAAGCTGGTAACCAAGATAAACATCGGGTATCCAACCAAAGCGCTTTGGTTAGTAACCCGATGTTTATCCTAGTTACGTGCAGGAAGCCCACACTTCCCCGCTCAGCTCGCTCCGCCCCCTCCTGCCCGCGGCATGTACACATACACACACACACACACACACACACACACACACGGTCCCGCTCGGCTTACCTGCGGTGATGAAGTCCCGCCATCCCGACCTCAGCGCTGTCACTGTCCTCCATGGCCGCCGCTTGTCACATCACCTCTTGCTTCCGACCCGAGACTGACTAGCGGTGACGTCACGGGCCTCTCGCGATACTTGGTGTGAAGGCGCCGGTCATTGAACTCAGTGACAGGGGCTGTCAGTGTGCTGGAGATCAGCGCAGCTAATGTACCTCGCTGACAGCAGCACTTGTCATGCCCTGCAGTGACCTGGGCTGACCCATTGATGTTAGCTCAGGTCACTGCACTGCTCTCCCAGCCAATGGGGAACATCCTGTTTTTCATTGACTGGGACAGTGTGGATCGTCATGGCAAACCCTTGGATTACACCAGACCTGGATTTGTTTTTCATTCTAATAAATTGGTTAAAGAGGGAATGTTTTGGGGAGTGTTTTTTCAAATAAAAATGTGTTTGTCGTCTATTTTTTTTTATTACTGACTGGGTTGGTGATGTCGGGTATCTGATAGACGCCTGACCTCACCAACCCCAGGGCTTGATGCCAGGTGACATTACACATCTGGTATTAACCCCATATATTACCCCGTTTGCCACCGCACCAGGGCGCGGGATGAGCTGGGGCGAAGCACCAGGATTGGCGCATCTAATAGATGCGCCACTTCTGGGGCGGCTGCGGCCTGCTATTTTTAGGCTGGGGAGAGTCCAATAACCATGGACCTCCCTAGTCTGAGAATATCAGGCCCCAGCTGTCCGCTTTACCTTGGCTGGTGATCCAATTTTGGGGGACCCCTACGTGTTTTTTTTTTTAATTATTTATTTAATTTAAAATAACAGCGTGGGGTGCCCTCAGTTTTGGATTACCAGCCAAGGTGAGGTTGCCAGCTGTGGTCTGCAGGCTGCAGCCGTCTGCTTTACCGTAGCTGTCTACAAAACTAGGGGGAACCCTACATCATTTTTTTTTTCATTTTTTTGGCTAAATACAAAGCTAAGCACCCCTTAGTGCCACATGAAAGGCACAAAAGGGTGCTCCACTTTTTCTCCACTTTTTCTCCATTTTTTCTCCACTTTTTCTACATTTTTTCTCCACTTTTTCTACATTTTTTTCTCCATTTTTTCTCCACTTTTTCTCCACTTTTTCTTCACTTTTTCTCCACTTTTTCTTCACTTTTTCTCCACTTTTTCTCCACTTTTTCTCCACTTTTTCTCCATTTTTTTCTCCACTTTTTCTCCATTTTTTCTTTACTTTTTCTCCACTTTTTCTTCACTTTTTCTCCACTTTTTCTCCACTTTTTCTCCATTTTTTTCTCCACTTTTTCTCCACTTTTTCTCCACTTTTTCTTCACTTTTTCTCCACTTTTTCTCCACTTTTTCTCCACTTTTTCTCCATTTTTTTCTCCACTTTTTCTCCACTTTTTCTCCACTTTTTCTCCACTTATTCTCCACTTATTCTCCACTTATTCTCCACTTTTTCTCCACTTTTTCTCCATTTTTTTCTCCATTTTTTCTCCACTTTTTCTCCACTTTTTCTCCACTTTTTCTCCACTTTTTCTTCACTTTTTCTCCACTTTTTCTCCACTTTTTTTCCACTTTTTCTCCATTTTTTTCTCCACTTTTTCTCCACTTTTTCTCCACTTTTTCTCCACTTATTCTCCACTTTTTCTCCACTTTTTCTCCATTTTTTTCTCCATTTTTTCTCCACTTTTTCTCCACTTTTTCTCCACTTTTTCTCCACTTTTTCTCCACTTTTTCTCCACTTTTTCTCCACTTTTTTTCCACTTTTTCTCCATTTTTTTCTCCACTTTTTCTCCACTTTTTCTCCATTTTTTTCTCCACTTTTTCTCCACTTTTTCTCCACTTTTTCTCCACTTTTTCTCCATTTTTTTCTCCATTTTTTCTCCACTTTTTCTCCACTTTTTCTCCACTTTTTCTCCACTTTTTCTAAACTTTTTCTCCACTTTTTCTCCACTTTTTCTCCACTTTTTCTCCATTTTTTTCTCCACTTTTTCTCCACTTTTTCTCCACTTTTTCTCCACTTATTCTCCACTTTTTCTCCACTTTTTCTTCACTTTTTCTCCATTTTTTTCTCCACTTTTTCTCCACTTTTTCTCCACTTTTTCTCCATTTTTTTCTCCACTTTTTCTCCACTTTTTCTCCACTTATTCTCCACTTTTTCTCCACTTTTTCTCCACTTATTCTCCATTTTTTCTCCACTTTTTCTCTACTTTTTCTCCACTTTTTGTCCATTTTTTCTCCACTTATTCTCCATTTTTTCTCCACTTATTTTCCATTTTTTCTCCACTTTTTCTCCACTTTTTCTCCATATTTTTCTCCATTTTTTCTCCACTTTTTCTCCACTTTTTCTCCACTTTTTCTCCATTTTTTTCTCCACTTTTTCTCCACTTTTTCTCCACTTTTTCTCCATTTTTTCTCCACTTTTTCTCCACTTTTTCTCCACTTTTTCTCCGTTCTTTTTCTATGGTCGGTCTACCCATTAGCTCTGCCATGCATAGTGTAGCTCTACACCTACTGCACATGTTACTTTATGATTGACATCTCTTTCGTACCAGAGCTGTCTAAGCCTACTCTGACCCCATATTTGTCATTACTATATTGTCCTTGTACTGTATTATGACATTTGTATCATGTGTTTCATTTCTTGCTGTGTTGCAATTTTTTTGCTGCATCCCAATTGTACCTCTACATTGTTCGATTTTATGTTATTGTTCTCTCACTCTTATGTGATACTGATTATTGTCATTTTTCATGATTACATGCAGATAAGTCCAATCTGACGAAGGCTCAGGCCGAAACGTCATTTGTAACTTGTTTTGGACAAAAACATATATGCTTATGAAAATTTTTTTTTTCTTAATACGGACCAATAAAGAGTGATTTTGCATTACTATCCGTTGTGACTTACTGACTTAGTCTGGGAGATTTAGAGTGCCGAGGTTACTCACTAATTTTATCTATTATTACCTCTGAGCACCTATATACCAGTGAGCAGAGCTTCCTCTACAGTAGTTCTCCTGATTAGGCATGCCCTTACCTCATGAGCAGGGCATTGCAGCTTTGGTAGCAACCATTATGACATGGACTCTGCTGCTGTGGACCCGAGAAGAGTGAGTGCAGATTCATTGCACCCACACTCCTCACATGAAGGGTCCGCACTCCTAGAAAATGGGGGATACGTTCCCTGAGTGTCTCCCCCCCATATTCTAGACGGTCCAGAGTCGTCGTGGGACCCCTTTATTTTTTTTCTTACAATAAATTGGTGAAAGAGGAAATGTTTTGGGGACTGTTTTTTCAAATAAATTTCTTTTGTCGATTTTTTTTTTTTGTTAGTACTGACAGTTTATGATGTTGGGTATCTAATAGACGCCATGACATCACAAACTGCTGGGCTTGATCTCAGGTTACTTTACAGCTAGTATCAACCCGATTTATTACCCTGTTTGCCACTGCACCAGGGCACGGGATGAGCTGGGGTGAAGCGCCAGGATTGGCGCATCTAGTGGATGCGCCACGTCTGGGGTGCCTGCGGCCTGCTATTTTTAGGCTGTGAAGGCCCAATAACTATGGACCTTCCCACCCTGAGAATACCAGACCACAGCTGTCCGCTTTACCTTGGCTGGTGATCCAATTTGGGGGGGACCCTACTTTTATTGTGTAATTATTAATATTTATAAAATAATTATAAAAAAGTGCCTGAGGGGACCTCCACATTGGATCCCCAACCACGGTAAAGCTGCCAGCTGTGGTTTTCAGGCTACAGCCATCTGCTTTACCCTAGCTGGCTATCAAAAATGGGGGGACCCAACGTCATTTTTTTTTTAACTATTTTTTAAATAGAAAAAATTAATGGGCTTCCCTGTATTTTGATTGCCAACCAAGGTAACGGCAGGCAGATGGGGGTGGCAACCCATAGCTGTCTGCCTTATCTGCGCTGAGAACCAAAAATACCGCGGAGCGCTACGTCATTTTTTTAAAGATTTATTTTTACAGCACTGTGATGTCCAGCAATCAAAATACAGGGAAGCCCATTTTGTTTTTAGTTATTTAAATGAATAATTAAAAAAAATATATATGGGCTCCCGCTGCATTTTTTGTATTGCTAGCTAAGGGTAATCCAAGCAGCTACTGGCTGCTAACCCCCACTGCTTGGTGTTACCTTCACTGGCAATGGAAAATCCAGGGAAGCATTTTTTATTTTTTTTGCCAAAAAACTACAAAAAAAGGACGTGAGCTTCGCCATATTTTTGTATGCTAGCCAGGTATAGCAGGCAGGTGCTGGAAGAGTTGGATACAGCGCCAGAAGATGGCGCTTCTATGAAAATGCCATTTTCTGAGGCGGCTGCAGACTGCAATTCGCAGCAGTGGGGCCCAGAAAGCTCAGGCCAACCTGTGCTGCGGATTCCAATCCCCAGCTGCCTAGTTGTACCTGGCTGGACACAAAAATGGGGCGAAGCCTACGTCATTTGTTTTCTAATTATTTCATGAAATTCATGAAATAATAAAAAAAAGGGCTTCCCTTTATTTTTGGTTCCCAGCCGGGTACAAATAGGCAACTGGGGGTTGGTGGCAGCCGTACCTGCCTGCTGTACCTGGCTAGCATACAAAAATATGGCGAAGCCCACATAATTTTTTCAGGGGGCAAAAAACTTCTGCATACAGTCCTGGATGGAGTATGCTGAGCCTTGTAGTTCTGCAGCTGCTGTCTGTCTGTATGGAGAAGAGCAGACAGCAGCTGCAGAACTACAAGGCTCAGCATACTCCATCCAGGACTGTATGCAGAATTTTTTTGCCCACCAAAAAAATGACGTGGGCTTCGCCATATTTTTGTATGCTAGCCAGGTGCAGCATGTTACTGCTCCTATTTTACCTGAGGAAAGCAATTCTGCTGAAACGCGTTGTAATAATAGGAGTGCCTGATTAATAAAGTTCAAATAACTATCACCAGCAAATATCCTTATTGCGCTATATATAGACCGAAAGAATTATCCATATATCCAGCCAGGTACAGCAGGCAGCCACGGGCTGCCTCCAACCCCCAGTTGCCTATTTGTACTCGCCTGGGAACCAAAAATATAGGGACGCCCATTTTTTTTAAATTATTTCACTTATTTCATGAAATAATTAAAAAACAAATGACGTGGGCTTCGCCCCATTTTTGTGTCCAGCCGGGTACAACTAGGCAGCTGGGGATTGGAATCCGCAGCACAGGTTAGCCCGAGGTTTCTGGGCGCCTTTGCTGCGGATTTCAGTCCGCAGCCGTCCCAGAAAATGGCGCTCTCATAGAAGCGCCATCATCTGGCGCTGTATACAACTCTTCCAACAGCCCTGGAGCCGCGTGGCTTGTTGGGTAATCATGAGTAAATACTGGCTTTGTTTTACTAGCCAGTATTAAGCCAGAGATTCTTAATGTCAGGCACGTTTGACCCGGCCATTAAGAATCTCCAATAAAGGGTTAAAAAAAAATACCACACAGAGAAAAAATACTTTAATAGAAATAAATACACAGACACAATAGAGACTCCATCTTTATTACCCCCTGTCAGCCCTCCACGATCTGTCTTCTTTCTTTCTAGTGTAGTAGTAGTGACGATTGTAGTGAGGATGAGGTTCACCAGCCCATCACTTGGGGCTGGGGAACCTCATCTTCACTACAATCCTCACTAGTGTAGTAGTAGTGACGATTGTAGTGAGGATGAGGTTCACCAGCTCATCACTTGGGGCTGGGGAACCTCATCCTCACTACAATCCTCACTACAATCGGGAAGCAGTGTGCAGCCTTCACTCCGTGAGTGATCAGTGCTGGCTGTCAGCGGTAACAGCGGTAACGCTGACAGACGCGTTACCATAGCAACGGTTCTCTCGGAGCCGCGGTTAGCGGTGACGTCACCGCTAACTGCGTTGCTATGGCAACGGTGATCTCCGTTAATGACCGGCTGTGTCAGCCGGTCCCTAACGGAACGGGGAGTCGACCGTGTGCTAGAGCCTGTCGCCGGTACACGGCGATACACATATGTGCACCGTGTACCGGAGAGATGCACTCGCAGGTCCTACATGACGCTTCATAGTCATGTGACCAGTCTGTAGCCAATAAGATAATAGCCACGTGACTGGTCACATGGCTATTTTGACGTCACGATAGGTCCTGCATCTCTGCTGGCAGTGCCGTTACCGGGAGGATTCAGCGATCATCGGATGGAATAGCGGCAGGAGACAGAGTGCAGAAGGGATTGCGAGGACTGGTAAGTGTTATGGCAATGTTTATTAACTGTTTGTGTACATTTATAATGCATTTTTATGTGTTTGTGATTGCCTCCCATTATAGCCTATTGGCTCGAGTTCGGTTCGTCGAACGTTCGACGAACCGAACTCGAACGGGACCCCCGTTCGGCGAACCGACCTCAAGCCGAACCGCGACCGGTTCGCTCATCTCTACCTCTGATATCTACACCACCTCTTAATTTTTGCTACCACATTTTAAGTGGCTAATCTTGTCACTAACAAAATGAGTGGCAAAAGGACAGATGCTGGTGGAAAGGGGAACAGGCGTGTTGGAAAAGGAAAAAAAGTTTGTGTTCGTGTGGAAGGTGGCAAAGCTACATTAACATCTGCTGAAGATAAGCCATCTTCCAGCAAAGTAAGATGTCTACTACTTTCCGTGGACAATCCAATATGCTCTCTTTTTTATGGACCCGAACAACTGTAAGAAAGGAAGATGATGCACAAAAAAAGAACATGCTTGAATGGATCTCAAGTGCTCCAACAAGTGCCCTCTCCTCCACCTCAACTACCACATAAAAAAAAACCCAGTCATCTTAGTTGTCATCCCAATCACACTTGCTTTGTCCCAGCTATCAAGTCTCCACCCGCTCTGCACAGTATGGTGTACCAGAGATGGCTGAGTCTGCAGAACTGCTCAGTCACACTTTAGCCTGTGAATCAGAGGTCTGCTTCCAAGCTACAGTGAGTACAGACCAGGAAAAGGTCTGCAGTGATTTCCAGAACCTTTGTGACTCAGATTCAGGCCCTGATGACCAACTTTCTGAGAATAATGTAAACCCTCATTCCCAAACTGTAACACCTGTTGGTGGAGACAATGAGGAACATACTGATGACGATGAGACGCAGATACCAGATTGGGATGACAACTTAAATATTCGGTCTGGGCAGGAAGAGGTTAGGTCTCAGGGCGAGGGAAGTGGAAACACAATGCTTGATGATGAAGTTCTAGATCCCACTTACTGTCAACCCACAGTCAGGCACTTGAGGAGGTCAACAGAGGTGGTGGAAGAGGATGCAACTGACGACGAAGTTACCTAGCACCTTCCTGGACAGAGTCGGAGTACTGGTAGCATGTATACAACTGCATCCTCAGCCACCACTCTGCCTCTGAGCACAAGTCGGGGTGTCTCTGCAGGTCACATGTCCTCTAAGCCTTGCCTAGCCTGGTCCTTTTTTGACCTTGCAAAGGATCTCCCAAATCATGTCATCTGTAAAATTTGTCGTGAATCTATAAGTAGAGGCAAAAAGCTCACCAGTTTGGCAACGTCTTCCATGAATCGTCACATGAATAAATATCATATGTCCCAGTGGGAAGCTCACCGTGCTGCAATGCAGCCTAGCGGAGTGGACCATCCACTGCCTGCCCCTTCCAGTGCATCCGCGCGCTCTTCATCTTCTAGGACTGTGGGGACAGCTGTCACACCTGGTTTTACATGCACAACTTCCACCAGTGTAAGCGCAACAGGCAGTTTGCTTGGTAGGTCGTCAGTTGGTTTGGAAGGGGAAACAAGTGCGTGTGTACAGCTCTCTCAGACATCGATAGCATCAATGTTGGATGAAGGCAACATCATGTCTACGCCTGCACTTTCCTCACAAACCTGCATTTTTTCAGGGACACCCTACTCACCACCATCTACACACAGCAGCCAGATCTCTGTCCCTCAGATGTGGACAAATAAAAGGCTATTTCCTGCGACCCATGACAAAGCTAAGAGGTTGACTTTATCCCTCTGTAAGCTCTTGGCTACCGAAATGCTGCCTTTCCGCCTGGTGGGCACACAGGATTTTAGAGACCTTATGTCTGTCGTTGTGCCCCAGTACCAGATGCCCAGTCGCCACTACTTCTCCAAGAAAGGTGTGCCTGCGCTACATCAGCATGTCGCACACAACATCACCGCTTCCTTGAGAAACTCTGTATGTGAACAGGTGCATTTCACCACCGATACTTGGACCAGTAAGTATGGACAGGGGTGTTACATGTCACTGACTGGGCACTGGGTAACTATGGTGATAGATGGAGAAGGGTCTGCTGAACAAGTCTTACCGTCCCCACAACTTGTGCGTCAGTCCTCTGTATGTATAAGTTCCTCCAACTCTTCTGCCTCCTCAACCTCCTCTGGGTCCTCCACTTTCCACACAAAGCATGCCTGGTCAGGCCACCAGCGTTGTAACTGTGCACAAGGAATCTTGCACACCTCCTTTTTATGCTGGCAACAGAGCGCAACGGCATCAGGCGGTCTTTAGCTTGAAATGTCTTGGAAATAAGAGTCACACAGTGGTCAGCTCTGTTGTCCGAGTTTCATAAATGATTTTCTCCACTCAACCTGCAGGCAGGTAAGGCCATGTGCGACAATGCTGCAAACCTGGGTGCGGCCCTTTGCCTGGGCAATGGGACACACATGCCTTGTATGGCTCACGTGTTTAACCTTGTTGTCCAGCAATTTTTAACACACTATCCCGGCCTAGATGGCCTTCTGCACAGGGCACAAAAACTGTCTGCTCACTTCCGCCGTTCAACCGCCGCAGCTGAGCGACTTGCATCGCTCCAGAAGTCTTTCGGCCTGCCGGTTCATCGCCTGAAATGTGATGTGCCGACACGCTGGAATTCGACTCTGCACATGTTTCAGCGACTGTGGCAGCACCGCCAAGCCCTGGTGCAATACGTCATGACGTATAGCCTGGGCCAACGAGATGCAGAGGTGGGGCAGATTACTCTAATGGAGTGGTCTCAGATCAAGGACCTATGCACCCTTCTTTACAGTTTCGACACGGCGACGAATATGTTTAGCGCTGACAATGCCATTATCAGCATGACAATTCCAGTCATTTTCATGCTGGAGCACATGCTAAATACCATTCGGAGTCAGGGGGTGGTTCAACAGGAAGGGGAGGAAGTACATGAGGATTCATATGTGCATGGGATAACAACATGACCAAGGTCCAGACATTCATCATCAACAAGGCGGCAGGCATGGGACGGTGGGAGAGAGAGATTAACAAGGGCGCATGGTAGCAGCCAAAATGTTGAGGAAGGTGCAGGAGAACATGAAGAAATGGAGGACGAACTGTCCATGGACATGGAAGACTCAGCAGATGAGGGAGACCTTGATCACATTTGAAAGAGGTTGGGGGGAGATGTCAGAGGAAGAAAGCACCTCTATGCCACAAACACAGCAAGGAGATATATAGAAGGGGTTAAAGCCTTTTGTTGATGTACTGGTCCTGAGGAAGAGGTCTTTTGACCTTGAAACGCGTAGACCGATGGAATAAAAAGAATATTATACTTCATCAATGCTTCTACAGTTTCATATTTGGCTGATGCGCGGCTTTAACCCCTTCTATATATCTCTTTGAGTGTTCATCCACGTTGGGCTGCAGCAGACTCCAGGATCTCATGCGTATCAGTAGTTGTGACTTTCACAACTATACTAGGTGAGTGTATATTCTCTATATGTACCCGACTGTCCCTTTGGTGTTACACTATCAGCGCTTCTATTTTAGATATACAAACACAGCAAGGACTTGGTCCGCATGGATGTGCAAGACACATGAGCACCTTCTTGCTGCACTACCTACAACATGACCCTCGGATTGTCAAAATTAGAAGTGATGATGACTACTGGGTTGCCACACTATTAGATCCCCGGTAGAAGTCCAAATTTTGTGAAATAATTCCAGCCATAGAAAGGGACGCACGTATGCAGGAGTATCAGCAGAAGCTGTTACTCAATCTTAGCTCGGCTTTTCCACAAAACACCAGTGGTGCACGGAGTGAATCTCCCAGTTGTAACTTGACAAACATGGGACGGTCTCGTCATCAACAGTCTGACCGTACCAGCAGCACTGTATCTGGTGCTGGTAACAGCAATTTTATTGAATCGTTTCATAATTTTTTTAGACCATCCTTTGCAAGGCCACCAGAGACAAGAAGTCTGACACATAGTCAACGGCTGCAGAGGATGATACAGGAATGTCTCCAAATGAACATCGATGCCATGACTTTGCAACTGGAGCCTTGCTCATTTTGGGCATCAAATCTTGAAAAATGGCCTGAGTTGCCACATACGCCTTGGAGATCTTGTCGTGTTCTGCTGCCAGCGTTGTGTCAGAACGTGTCTTCAGTGCTGCTGGGTGTGTGCTGACAGATAAGCGCACGCGTCGGTCCAGTGACAATGTGCAAATCAAAAAGTTCTGTGGAGCCTCTGTTAGGAGTCTCAACACAGAAACCAGCCAGATTTCCCTCCGGGAAGGGCCCAGAGTGTTTTCTCTGGCTGGTCTCCCCGAGATCAGTGATTGTTTTGTCTTGTTGGTCTACTAGGCATTGCTCCCACCCAGCCAGAATCATACTCCACACTGATGAGGGGCAATACCCCGAAACAGCTGTCTGTGGATGGATACCTGGCCTTGGTATTTCCCTTGTCATATCTTTAAACTTGTCAAAAAGTTGGATATTGACTAAAAGGGCCACTTAATATGGTGGTTATGGTGGTCTCCTAAAAAGAGTCACCCCTTGGCTGGGCCCTTCCCGGAGGGATATCTGGCTGGTTTCTGTGTTGAGGCTCCTAACAGAGGCTCCATGGACCTTTTTGATTTGCATATATTTTTCAGGGGGCAATGTAGCTAGGATTTCACTATCTTGAGCGCCCTCGCTGGCTGCCGGCAGTGTTTTCTCTGGCTGGTCTTCCCGAGATCAGTGATTGTTTTGTCTTGTTGGTCTACTAGGCATTGCTCCCACAGGGCCAGTATCCTACTCCACACTGATTAGGGGCAATACCCTGAAACAGCTGTCTGTAGATGGATACCTGGCCTTGGTATTTCCCTTGTCATATCTTTAAACTTGTCAAAAGGTTTTATATTGACTAAAAGGGCCACTTAATATGGTGGTTATTGTGGTCTCCAAAAACAGTCACCCGTTGGCTGGGCCCTTCCCGGAGGGATATCTGGCTGGTTTCTGTGTTGAGACTCCTAACTAGAGTTGAGCGTGGTTCATGGTTAGTGGTTCTCCACTCTGTGACTCACACTATTATGAAATTTCAGCGTATAGTGTGCGGGGACTGCGCGTTCAGATCACTGCTGCTGGGATAATGGCGATCGCAATTTTTTTTTTTCTTCCTTCCCTAAGCGCGCGTGTAGTGGGGCGAGCTAGCATGTCAGCCAATCCCAGACACACACACAGCTAAGTGGACTTTTTGATAGACAAGCAACGGCATGTGTCATAGGCTGTCCATGTCACATGTCTTTGCATTAAAAATACGGGCATTTTCCCGTCTGGACGCCATTATCTGCCTTCTGCGTCTGGGTGACAGTCACCGCTGGCGCAGCTCCTGTCGCCAATCCTGCTGTGTTCACTATACACACAGCGCTCTACAGATTGGGGATAGAAGTTTAGTTCAGCCCTTTTCAGGGCTCATTCCATCCGGCTCAGAGCCATAGGTGATAGTCAGGTCCGTGGAAACAGTTTTTAACAGCTACAGATAACAGCGTCTGCATAGCTAAGCTCAGGGACTTCCTTGCTGCATTTCACCATTAGGAGGGATAGAAAGTGAGGATTCCTTTCCTCTACACTGGCCCACAACCCAGCCACTGTACCCTACTGCCCTTTTTAGCAAAGCCATTTTAATTGCAGAGTGCTGCCAGTTAGTGCCATCCAAAGAGTGGCTGCTGTCCTCCATTATTGTGGCACTTGTGCCTTGCAAGTCCCTCCACCTCTGCATTCTCCCCTCCTGCACATTTTTGCAAAGCCATTTTAATTGAAAATAGTGCTGCCAGTTAGTGACATCCAAAAAGTGGCTGTTGGACTCCATTAGTGTCCCACTGGTGCCAAGCAATTTCCAGCACTTCTGCATTGCACCCTCAAACTCATTTTTACTAAGCCATTATAATAGCAAACACTGAGGAAACTTAGTGGCATCCTAAAAGTGGCTGTTGGCCTTCATTATTGTCCCACTGGTGCCAAGCAATTTCCAGCACCTCTGCATTGCACCCTCAAGCTCATTTTTACTAAGCCATTTTAATAGCAAACACTGAGAAAACTTAGTGGCATCCTATTAGTGGCTGTTGGACTTAATTAATCTCCCACTGGTGCCAAGCAATTTCCAGCACCTATGCATTGCACTCTCCAGCTCATTTTTACTAAGCCATTATAATAGCAAACTGTGCTGCCAGTTCAAGGGCCATAGTTGCATTGTCAGGGATAGTCTGTGTTGTTTGTTCTGCTGTCAATAAAGCTAGACCACCTCTGCAATCTACACCACCTCTCAATTTTTACTACCACATTTTAAGTGGACAATCTTGCTGCAATCAAAATGAGTGGCAAAAATGACAGATGCTGGTGGACAGGGGAACAGGCGTGTTGGAAAAGAAAAAAAAAGTTTGTGTCCGTGGGGAAGGGGGAAAAGCTCCATTAACGTCTGCTGAAGATAGGCCATCTTCCAGCAAAAGTAAGATGTCTACTACTTTCCGTGGACAATCCGATGTGCTCCCTTTTTTACGGACACGAACAACTGGAACAAAGGTAGATGATGCCCAAAAAAAGAACATGCTTGAATGGATCTCAAGTGGTCCAACAAGTGCCCTCTCCTCCACCTCAGCTACCGCATCCAAAAAAAACAGTCCTCTGAGTTGTCATCCCAATCACACTTGCTTTCTCCCAGCTATCAAGGCTCCATCTGCCCTGCACAGTATGGTGAAACAGAGATGGCTGAGTCTGCAGAGCTGTTCAGTCACTCTATAGCCTGGGAATCAGAGGTCTGCTCCCAAGCTACAGTGAGTACAGACCAGGAAATATTCTGCAGTGATGCCCAGAACCTTTGTGGCTCAGATTCAGGCCGTGATGATCAACTTTCTGAGCATAATGTTGACCCTTATTCACAAACTGTAACACCTGTTGTTATAGACAATGAGGAACATACTGATTAAGATGAGACACAGATACCAGATTGGGATTACAACTTAAATATTCGGTCAGGGCAGGAAGAGGCTCGGTCTGAGGGTGAGGGGAGTGCAAACACAATGCTTGATGAGGAAGTTCTAGATCCCACCTACTGTCAACCCACAGTCAGGCACTCGAGGAGGTCAACAGAGGTGGTGGAGGAGGATGCAACTGATGAAGAAGTTACCTTGCGCCTTCCTGGACAGAAGAGGAGTACTGGTAGCACGTCTACAACTGCATCCTCAGCCACCACTCTGCTTCTGAACACTAATTGGGGTGGCTCAGCAGGTCACATGTCCTCTAAGCCTTGCCTAGCCTGGTCCTTTTTTGACCTTGCAAAGGATCGCCCAAATCATGTGATCTGTAAAATTTGTCAGGAATCTGTTAGTAGAGGCAAAAACCACAGCAGTTTGACAACTTCTTCCATGAATCGTCACATGAATAAATATCATATGTCCCAGTGGGAAGCTCACCGTGCTGCAATGAGGCCTAGCGGAGTGGACAATCCACCGCCTGCCCCTTCCAGTGCATCCGCGCGCTCTTCATCTTCTAGGACTGTGGGAACAGCTGTCACATCTGGTTTTCCACGCACAACTTCCACCACTGTAACCGCAACAGGCAGTTTGCTTGGTAGGTCGTCAGTTGGTTTGGAAGGGGAAACAAGTGCGTGTGTACAGTTCTCTCAGACATCGATAGCACCAACGTTGGATGAAGGCAACATCATGCCTACGCCTGCACTTTCCTCACAAACCTGCATTTTTCCAGGGACACCCTACTCACCACCGTCTACACACAGCAGCCAGATCTCTGTCCGTCAGATGTGGACAAATAAAAGGCCATTTCCTGCGACCCATGACAAAGCTAAGAGGTTGACTTTATCCCTCTGTAAGCTCTTGGCTACCGAAATGCTGCCTTTCTGCCTGGTGGACACACAGGATTTTAGAGACCTTATGTCTGTTGCTGTGCCCCAGTACTAGATGCCCAGTCGCCACTACTTCTCTAAGAAAGGTCTGGCTGCGCTACACCAGCATGTCGCACACAACATCACCACTTCCTTGAGAAACTCTGTGTGTGAACAGGTGCATTTCACCACGGATACTTGGACCAGTAAGCATGGACAGGGATGTTATATGTCGCTGACTGGGCACTGGGTAACTATGGTGATAGATGGTGAAGGGTCTGCTGCACAAGTATTGCCGTCCCCACAACTTGTGTGTCAATCCTCTGTCTGTCCAAGTTCCGCCACTGCTTCTGCCTCCTCAACCTCGTCTGGGTCCTCCACCTCCGCCCCAAGCCTGCCTGGTCAGGCCACCAGCGTTGTAACTGCGCAGAAGGAATCACGCACCCCTCATTACTATGCTGGTAGCAGAGCGCAATGGCATCAGGCGGTCTTTATCTTGAAATCTCTTGGAAATAAGAGTCACAAAGTGGCTGAGTTGTGGGCAGCTTTGGAGACTGAGTTTGGTAAATGGTTGTCTCCACTCAACCTGCAGCCTGGTAAGGCCGTGTGCGACAATGCTGCAAACCTGGGTGCGGCCCTTCGCCTGGGCAAGGTGACACACGTGCCTTGTATGGCTCACGTGTTGAACTTTGTTGTCCAGCAATTTTTAACACACTATCCCGGCCTAGATGGCCTTCTGAACAGGGCATGAAAACTGTCTGCTCACTTCCGCCGTTCAACCGCCGGAGCTGAGCAACTTGCATCGCTCCAGAAGCCTGCCGGTTCATCGCCTGAAATGTGATGTGCCGACACGCTGGAATTCGACTCTCCACATGTTACAGCGACTGTGGCAGCACCGCCGAGCCCTGGTGCAATACGTCATGACGTATAGCCTGGGCCAACGAGATACAAGGTGGGGCAGATCACCCTGATGGAGTGGTCTCAAATCAAGGACCTATGCACCCTTCTGCACAGTTTCGACATTGCGATGAAAATGTTTAGCGCTGACAATGCCATTATCAGCATGACAATTCCAGTCATTTACATGCTGGAGCACACGCTAAACACTATTCGGAGTCAAGGGGTGTGACAACAGGAAGGGGAGGAAGTACAGGAGGATTTTTATGCGCAAGGGACAACAACATCACCAAGGTCCAGACGTTCATCATCACCAAGGCGGCAGGCATGGGACCATGGGGGACAGGGATCAACAAGGGCGCATGGTAGCAGGCGAAATGTTGAGGAAGGTGCAGGAGAACATGAAGATATGGAGGACGAACTGTCCATGGACATGGAAGACTCAGCGGATGAGGGAGACCTTGGTCAAATTTCAGTTGAAAGAGGTTGGGGGGAGATGTCAGAGGAAGAAAGAACGGTTAGCACCTCTATGCCACAAACACAGCGTGGACTTGGTCCGCATGGCTGCGCAAGACACGTGAGCGCCTTCTTGCTGCACTACATCCAACATGACCCTCGTATTGTCAAAATTAGAAGTGATGATGAGTACTGGCTTGCCACACTATTAGATCCCCTGTACAAGTCCAAATTTTGTGACATAATTTTAGCCATAGAAAGGGACGCACGTATGCAGGAGTATTAGCAAAAGCTGTTACTCAATCTTAGCTCGGCTTTTCCACCAAACAACCGTGGTGCACGGAGTAAATCTCCCAGTTGTAACTTGACAAACATGGGACGGTCTCGTCATCTTCAACAGTCTACCGATACCAGCAGCACCGTATCTGGTGCTGGTAACAGCAATTTTATTGAATCTTTTCATAATTTTTTTAGACCATCCTTTGCAAGGCCACCAAAGACAACAAGTCTGACACATAGTCAATGGCTGGAGAGGATGATACATGAGTATCTCCAAATGAACCTCGATGCCATGACTTTGCAAATGGAGCCTTGCTCATTTTAGGCTTCAAATCTTGAAAAATGGCCAGAGCTCTCCACTTACGCCTTGGAGATCTTGTCGTGTCCAGCTGCCAGCGTTGTCTCTGAACGTGTCTTCAGTGTTGCTGGGTGTGTGCTGACAGATAAGCGCACGAGTCTGTCCAGTGACAATGTGGACAGACTAACGTTCATCAAAATGAACAAGTCATGGATCCACAAGGAATTTACTACCCCTGTGTCATCCTGGAGAGAGTAAATGCTTAGGTATTTTGAATGTGCTTGATGCAAATCTACCTGTGAAGTGTACAACTGGGGCACAAGTGCTGCCACTGAAGGGGTGTCTGTGTGGCCCAATTTTTGGAAAAAATTGAGACAACCCTTGGAGTAACCCTTGCTTGCAGTGTTTCTAAAAATCATCCAAGATGAACAAGTCATGGTTCAGCAAAGACTTTGCTACCTACCTGCTTGATGCAAATCTACCTGTAAAGTGTACAACTGGGGCACAAGTGCTGCCACTGAAGGGGTGTTTGTGTGGCCTAATTTTTGGAAAAAAGGGAGACTCAGCTTGGAGTAACCCTTGCTTGCAGTGTTTCTAAAAATGATCCAAGATGAACAGATCGGGGATCAGCAAATACTTTGCTACCCACCCCTGTGTCATCCTGGGGACAGTTAAGGATGGCATATTTTTGAATGTGCTTAATGCTAATCTACCTGTGAAGTGTACAACTGGGGCACAAGTGCTGCCACTGAAGGGGTGGGTGTCTGTGTGGCCCAATTTTTGGAAAAAAGGGAGACTCCGCTTTGAGTCACCTTGCGGTGTTTTACATGATTTTAGAAGGGCATGCCATGCCTATATCTGTGTCTCGTCCTCTTTTTCCTCGTAACACTGTTTTGTTTTAGCATGAGAATTTGTTCTTGTCACTTTCCCATGTGTTTGTGTTGTGTTGTGAGTTGTTTGTCACTTTTTGGAAACCTTTTGAGGGTGTTTTCTAGGTGTTTTTATGTGTTTGTGATTGCCTCCCAATGTTTCCTATGGGTTCGATCGGTTCGCCGAACCGGTTCGCCGAACCAAACTCGAACTAGACCTCTGTTCGACGAACCATGCTCGAGCCGAACTGCGACCGGTTTGCTCATCTCTACTCCTAACAGAGGCTCCACAGACCTTTTTGATTTGCATATTTCCCAGGGGGCAATGTACCTAGGATTTCACTGTCTTGAGCGCCCTCGCTGGCTGCCGGCAGTGTTTTCTCTGGCTGGTTTCCCCGAGATCAGTGATTGTTTTGTCTTGTTGGTCTACTAGGCATTGCTCCCACCTGGCCAGAATCCTACTCCACACTGATGAGGGGCAATACCACGAAACAGCTGTCTGTGGATGGATACCTGGCCTTGGTATTTCCATTGTCATATCTTTAAACTTCTCAAAAAGTTGGATATTGACTAAAAGGGCCACTTAATATGGTGGTTATGGTGGTCTCCTAAAAAGAGCCACCCCTTGGCTGAGCCCTTCCCGGAGGGATGTCTGGCTGGTTTCTGTGTTGGGGCTCCTAACAGAGGCTCCACGGACCTTTTTGATTTGTATATTTCCCAGGGGGCAATGCACCTAGGATTTGACTGTCTTGAGCGCCCTCGCTGGCTGCCGGCAGTGTTTTTTCTTTCTGGTCTCCCCGAGATCAGTGATTGTTTTGTCTTGTTGGTCTACTAAGCATTGCTCCCACCCGGCCAGAATCCTACTCCACACTGATGAGGGGCAATACCCCAAAACAGCTGTTTGTGGATAGATACCTGGCCTTGGTATTTCCCTTGTCATATCTTTAAACTTGTCAAAAAGTTGGATATTGACTAAAGGGGCCACTTAATATGGTGGTTATGGTGGTCTCCTAAAAAGAGTCACCCCTTGTCTGGGCCCTTCCCGGAGGGATATCTGGCTGGTTTCTGTGTTGAGACTCCTAACAGAGGCTCCACGGACCTTTTTAATTTGCATTTTTTCCAGGGGGCAATGTACCTAGGATTTCACTGTCTTGAGCGCCCTCGCTGGCTGCCGGCAGTGTTTTCTCTGGCTGGTTTCCCCGAGATCAGTGATTGTTTTGTCTTGTCAGTGACAATGTGGACAGACTAACGTTCATCAAAATGAAGAAGTCATGAATCCGCAAGGACTTTACTACCCCTGTGTCATCCTGGGGAGAGTAACGGATTGTGGATTTGGAATGTGCTTAATGCAAATGTACCTGTCAAGTTTGCAACTGGGGCACAAGTGCTGCCACTGAAGGGGTGTCTGTGTGTCCAAATTTTTGGAAAAAAGGGAGACTCCGCTTGGAGTAACCCTTGCTGTGTTTTTAAAAATGAGCCAAGATGAACATGTCATGGTTCAGCAAAGACTTTGCTACCTATCCCGGTGTCATCCTGGGAACAGTTAAGGCTGGCGAGTTTTGGAATGTGCTTGATGCTAATCAACACATACAGTTTTCAACTGGGGCTCAAGTGCTGCCACTGAAGGGGTGTCTGTGGGGCCCAATTTTTGGAAAAAAGGAGAGTCTGCTTGGAGTCCCCTTGCTGTGTTTTACATGACTTTAGAAGGGCATGCCATGCCTATATCTGTGTCTCCTCCTGTTTTTCCTCGTCCAGCTGTTTAGTTTTCGCATGGGTATTTGTCCTTGTCACTTTCCCATGTGTTTGTGTTGTCTTGGGAGTTCTTTGGCACCTTTTGGACAACTTTGAGGGTGTTTTCAAGGTGTTTTTAGGTGTTTGTGATTGCCTCCCATTGTTTTCAATGGGGTTCGAGAGGTTCGTTGAACGGTTCGTCGAACGGCTCGTCGAACGGGGCACCATTCGACGAACCGAACTGAACTCGAACTCTAGGGGGGTGACTGATCTCTATTTAGGACTGTAAGTATTCTTCAGGCAGAACATTAATAAAGGGATCACTTAGATAGTGCAATCCAGATGAGTCCAAATAGGTCACAAGGCGTATGATATCCAGTCCCACTAACAATAGGATGAACAGCCGACCATCAAAAACAGTTGGAATCAGTCTCCACCTCGACGCGTTTCCCCACAGACATATGTGGTTCATCAGGAGACTACAAAAAGTAAGTGCAGTCTATCAGAATTCATAGGAGTGAAGTAGCTCCGGCACACCGTTTATTTCCCAATTGTGATTACACATAAAAAAAAAGAATGAATGTTTCTTTTGAATATTTATTGAAAAAAATGATACAGTTGCAGAAAGTCCGCCTATGACAACGTTTCGGTCATTGTTGCGGCCTTCATCCGGTCGGACAGACTGGCTAAACCTGGTTGAAAAATGGTTCCAAGAGGGGCAAAGGAAGCTGGTGAAAACGGTGAGTCGTGTGAATACGTTATTCGTCTATTGATAAATGGACTTATGAATCCTAGGACAATAACGGGGCCCCATCAACAATTCAGATAATACTTGTAGGAGTACTCAGTGATGCAGAAATAATGCTTGGCTCTAAGAAAGCGTAAGACCAATCCGTATATGAGTGGCAGGGTGTCAAGAAATCCTGAAGCAGGGCTACTATGTGGCAGGTTATTATTCGGAAGAGATATTAGTGTCAGAGAGTCAAATTAAGCTCTCAGTTCGCTTGCGCATAGTAGAAAGTGAAGGGGAAATAAGTGCCAATCTGGTAAAATGGATGGTTTACCTTCGTTCATTTGCACATAGTGAAAAAACAAGGGAGTGTTATCCACAGTTGTATGGGAGCTGGGGCTTTTGCCTCAAATCCGGATTGGTTAGTTACCAATGGGCTTAGGGATACAGCGGTGAGTCAGGTTAGAGGACCTATGCAGGGGCAATCAGTATGTGTGGAAACCGCTTATGTGCCCTGTGCGTCCGGTGAGGATCAGAATTCAGACAGATATAAATAAGCATAGTACACAGAAAATTAGCACCAAACACGTGGGTATAGTTAAGAGAAAAGAAGGATGGTAACAACTACTTGCCAAAATGGAAGATGTCAGACATGCAGATCCATGGCACCTTTCTTTATCCAGATCAGTAGTAGCACAGAAAGATCCTGTATTGATAAAAACCACCACCGTCCCCAGGAGAGTCATGGAGCTGCATGTCTGGGAAGGGTTTAAATAGCCCGCAGTCACCACATCAGCTGTGGACCATTCAATCAATTAGGCAAAGAGCATCACCCATATCGCTAGTGCGCATGCGCGATATAGCGTTACCAATGCGCACGCGCGATACGGAAACACAACAGGGACGCAAAGAATATACACAGACCCATTATGCATGCGTGAGATCCCTGCCAATGCCACAACCACCGCTACATAAGCTCATCTGGTTAAAGAAAGGCGTCATGGATCTTCCCTTTTGGCAAGTAGTTGTTACCATCCTTCTTTTCTCTTAACTATATTTATATCTGTCTGAATTCTGATAGACTGCACTTACTTTTTATAGCCTCCTGATGAACCACATATGTCTGTGGGGAAACGGGTCGAGGTGGAGACTGATTCCAACTGTTTTTGATGGTCGGCGGTTCATCCTATTGTTAGTGGGACTGGATATCATACGCCTTGTGACCTATTTGGACTCATCTGGATTGCACTAAGTGATCCCTTTATTAATGTTCTGCCTGAAGAATACTTACAGTCCTAAAGTTAAGTCGGACCTTATGGTGTGATTCCCTTGCTCCTCTTGTGAACCTGTATTCTATATGTATCTATCTGTCCGGTATATTTATGTAAACCCTGTCCTTGATATTCAAGGCCAGAGGTGACCAATAACTGGGTCTAAACCTGAGACAAATTGATGTTCTATTTTATTTCACTAAATGGTGTGGTATCAACTTTTTTATTTAATAAATTAATAAATTATTTGGGAATAATTTGCTTGTTCATACTACTATAATATTCCCTAGACCTAGAGTCTTACATGACATATACGTAGATTTCCCTTGTAGTTCTGCAGCTGCTGTCTGCTCTCCTCCATACAGACAGACAGCAGACAGCAGCTGCAGAACTACAAGACTCAGCATACTCCATCCAGGACTATATGCGGGAGTTTTTTGCCCCCCCCAAAAAAATTACGTGGGCTTCGCCATGTTTTTGTATGCTAGCCAGGTACAGCAGGCAGCTACGGGCTGACCCCAACCCCCAGCTGCCTATTTGTACCCGGCTGGGAACAAAAAATATAGAGAAGCCCTTTTTTTTTTAAATTATTTCATGAAATTTATGAAATAATTTAAAAAAAAATGACGTGGGCTTCAACCAATTTTTGTGTCTAGGCAGGTACAACTAGGCAGCTGGGGATTGGAATCCTCAGCGCAGGGTGCCCAAGCTTTCTGGGCACCCCTTCTGCGAATTGCAGTCCGCAGTCGCCCCAGAAAATGGCGCTTTCATAGAAGCGCCATCATTTGGCGCTCTATCAACTCTTCCAGCAGCCCTGAAGGCGGGTGGCTTGCTGGGTAATAATGGGTTAATACTAGCTTTGTTTTACTAGCTAGTATTAAGCCAGAGATTCTTAATGTCAGGCAAGTTTGACCCGGCCATTAAGAATCTCCAATAAAGGGTTAAAAGAAAAGACACCACAAGAGAAAAAATACTTTAATAGAAATAAACAGAAATAAAACAGCTTTGTTTACCGCATATTTGGTGAGCGCCTTCCGTCTCTTTTCACATGGACTGGATGGATGGATGGATGGGCGGATGGATGAATGGATGGATGGATGGATGGATGGGCGGATGGATGGATGGATGGATGGGTGGATGGATGGATGGGCGGATGGATGGATGGGCGGATGGATAGGTGGATGGATGGGTGGATGGATGGATGGATGGGCGGATGGATGGATGGATGGATGGGCAGATGGATGGATGGATGGATGGGCAAACACCAGCACTACCGCACTCATCACCTCACACACGCAGGCACTATGGCACTCATCATCCTCGCACACACGCAGACACTACAACCCCCATCATCACAGCACACGCATGCACTACAATCCCCATCATCCGTGCACAAACACAGGCACTACAACCCCCATCATCACCGCACAAGCAGGCAATACAACCCCCATCATCACCGCACACGCAGGAACTACAACCTCCATCATCACTGCACACGCAGACATTACCTCAGGGACTATGGGGAGATAAGGTATGCACACCAGTGACTATGGAAGGGGAATACATGTAATAGCAGAAACTGCTGTGTGAATACTGACATGAAAAATTCAATAGCTATGTGTAAGAATGAAATGTGAAAAATGGAACCTGCATTACTGCCATGAATATATGAATAAAGAGAAATTTAGCTACTGAATTGATCAATGCAATAGAGCCCCAACACTACGCCAAAGTATTTCTCTACGTTGGGGTCCCTAGCTTGTGTGTGTCCTCTCATGCAGTTAAAAAACTTACCGTGTATGGGGAGCTGAGACCCAGGCTATATATACGATGTGGATTGGCAATAGGTGTGTATGGGGAGGGTTCACAAACGAAAAACTACTAACATTAAGGAATAACGTTTGGAACTCCATTCTATGTCTGAACTGGGTGCAAAAAACCTAAAAAACATCACTATGGGGAGATAAGGTATGCACACCAGTGACTATGGAAGGGGAATACATGTAATAGCAGAAACTGCTGTGTGAATACTGACATGAAAAATTCAATAGCTATGTGTAAGAATGAAATGTGAAAAATGGAACCTGCATTACTGCCATGAATATATGAATAAAGAGAAATTTAGCTACTGAATTGATCAATGCAATAGAGCCCCAACACTACGCCAAAGTATTTCTCTACGTTGGGGTCCCTAGCTTGTGTGTGTCCTCTCATGCAGTTAAAAAACTTACCGTGTATGGGGAGCTGAGACCCAGGCTATATATACGATGTGGATTGGCAATAGGTGTGTATGGGGAGGGTTCACAAACGAAAAACTACTAACATTAAGGAATAACGTTTGGAACTCCATTCTATGTCTGAACTGGGTGCAAAAAACCTAAAAAACATCACTATGGGGAGATAAGGTATGCACACCAGTGACTATGGAAGGGGAATACATGTAATAGCAGAAACTGCTGTGTGAATACTGACATGAAAAATTCAATAGCTATGTGTAAGAATGAAATGTGAAAAATGGAACCTGCATTACTGCCATGAATATATGAATAAAGAGAAATTTAGCTACTGAATTGATCAATGCAATAGAGCCCCAACACTACGCCAAAGTATTTCTCTACGTTGGGGTCCCTAGCTTGTGTGTGTCCTCTCATGCAGTTAAAAAACTTACCGTGCATGGGGAGCTGAGACCCAGGCTATATATACGATGTGGATTGGCAATAGGTGTGTATGGGGAGGGTTCACAAACGAAAAACTACTAACATTAAGGAATAACGTTTGGAACTCCATTCTATGTCTGAACTGGGTGCAAAAAACCTAAAAAACATCACTATGGGGAGATAAGGTATGCACACCAGTGACTATGGAAGGGGAATACATGTAATAGCAGAAACTGCTGTGTGAATACTGACATGAAAAATTCAATAGCTATGTGTAAGAATGAAATGTGAAAAATGGAACCTGCATTACTGCCATGAATATATGAATAAAGAGAAATTTAGCTACTGAATTGATCAATGCAATAGAGCCCCAACACTACGCCAAAGTATTTCTCTACGTTGGGGTCCCTAGCTTGTGTGTGTCCTCTCATGCAGTTAAAAAACTTACCGTGTATGGGGAGCTGAGACCCAGGCTATATATACGATGTGGATTGGCAATAGGTGTGTATGGGGAGGGTTCACAAACGAAAAACTACTAACATTAAGGAATAACGTTTGGAACTCCATTCTATGTCTGAACTGGGTGCAAAAAACCTAAAAAACATCACTATGGGGAGATAAGGTATGCACACCAGTGACTATGGAAGGGGAATACATGTAATAGCAGAAACTGCTGTGTGAATACTGACATGAAAAATTCAATAGCTATGTGTAAGAATGAAATGTGAAAAATGGAACCTGCATTACTGCCATGAATATATGAATAAAGAGAAATTTAGCTACTGAATTGATCAATGCAATAGAGCCCCAACACTACGCCAAAGTATTTCTCTACGTTGGGGTCCCTAGCTTGTGTGTGTCCTCTCATGCAGTTAAAAAACTTACCGTGTATGGGGAGCTGAGACCCAGGCTATATATACGATGTGGATTGGCAATAGGTGTGTATGGGGAGGGTTCACAAACGAAAAACTACTAACATTAAGGAATAACGTTTGGAACTCCATTCTATGTCTGCACACACGCAGACACTACAACCCCCATCATCACAGCACACGCATGCACTACAATCCCCATCATCCGTGCACAAACACAGGCACTACAACCCCCATCATCACCGCACAAGCAGGCAATACAACCCCCATCATCACCGCACACGCAGGAACTACAACCTCCATCATCACTGCACACGCAGACATTACCTCAGGGACGTCCACGCTGACAGCGCGGCTCACTTCATTGCTGCGTGGATCTGACACAGAGCGCTCGTGTTGTATGGCGCTCTTGTCAGCTTCATGTAGCAGAGCTGGATGCGTCGCGGGACCTATGTGGATTACGCCAAACCTGGAGGGGTATTTGGGGAGTTTAATAAAATGGTGAAAGAGGGTGTTTTTTGTCTTTTATTCCAAATAAAGGATTTTTCCTTGTGTGTGTTTATTTACTTTCATTTACAGGTTAATCATGGAAGGTATCTCGGGGAGACGCCTGCCATGATTAACCCTGTTATTACCCCGATTGCCATCGCACCAGGGCAATTCGGAATGAGCCGGGTAGAGTCCCGGGACTGTCGCATCTAATGGATGTGGCAATTCCGGGTGGCTGCTGGCTGATATTGTTAGGGTGGTGGGCTCCCCATAACGTGACGCTCCCCATCCTGACAATACCAGCCTCCAGCCGTGTGGCTTTATCCTGGCTGGTATCAAAATTGGGGGGAACCGCATTTTTTTTTTTTATTATTATTATTTATTCATTTATTTTACTGCACGATATTGACCCGCTCGTGCGGCGGCTGTGATTGGTTGGAGTGAGACAGCTGTCACTCATCGTGGGGGCGTGTCTGACTGCAACCGATCATGGGCGCCGGTGGGCATGGGATGGCAAGGAATACCTGATTGAATAATGAAGCAGCAGCCATTTTCAAAAGAGGAAAAGCCGCCGGAGCTTTATGACAGCCATGCAGCGTCGCGCCCGTGATCGGTGAGTAGGAAAGAGAGAGGGATTGTGCTGGGGACACAGGACGCATGCAGATACGCAACGTGCACACATACTTACTGGAAAAAAACACGCTTTTGGTGATCGAACTGTTCTCGAACGGTAACTCGAACTGCCGAGCTTTAAGCAAATCATTCGAGTTCGTCGAACAACTCGAACGCCGCCCATAATCACTCGAATTTGAAATTGGCGAACCGTTCCACTCAAACATCGCTCAACCCTAATTACTACCCGCTGTTGTGTAGGGGTAAAAAGAGGTGGTCTAGTGTAAATCCACAAATCTGCAGTCACTTTATGTATCTCTCTATGTGACTACAGACTTATAAATACTCACATTGCATATGCTGTGCTCCGTGAGGATTCTCCAGTGTAAAGGCCGCTTTACACACTGCGATTTCGCTAGCGAGATTGCTAGTGTGCGTGCCCGCCCTCATCGGTTGTTCGTCATGGGCAAATCGTTGCCCGTGGCGCACAACATTGCTAGGAACAGTCACACTACTTACCTGCCTAGTGACGTCGCTGTGACCGGCGAACCGCCTCCTTTCTAAGGGGGGGTTCGTTCGGCGTCATAGCGACGTCACTAAGCGGCCGCCCAATAGAAGCGGAGGGGTGGAGATGAGCGGGACGAACATCCCGCCCACCTTCTTAAATCCGCATTGCGTGCGGCCGCAGGTACGATGTGGTTGCTCGTTCCTGCGATGTCAGACATAGTGATGTGTGCTGCCGCAGGAATTACGAACAACATCGTACCTCCAGCAGCAACGATATTTGGCAATAGAGCAGCGTGTCAACGAGCAACGATATGGTGAGTATTATCACTCGTTAACGGTCGCTCCTGTGTGTCACATGCAACGACGTCGCTAACGAGGCCGGATGTGCGTCACAAATTCCTTGACCCCTAACGACATCTCTTTAGCAATGTCGTGTAAAGCGGCCTTTAGAGCTGATGTAGGCCATGTATCCGCAAATATGTGATATGCACAGTTTAGGCCAGAATCTGACTAGAGGGCAACTAGAGGGCAATGGCCTCTCTTAATACATTTGCATTAAAGGCCGTGCCTCACTAGTAGGATTCTGGCGAGGGGGTCTACATTTCTCTTACTCACAGCCACGTAACCTCGGCTCTGACACTGGAAAATCCTCTTAGTGTACAAAGTGTGTGCTGTGGGGGTTCCTGTCTGCAGTCTCATAGAGTCACACATAGCGTGACCATAATGTAATCCTCTTGGCATACATATGTCAATATCTATAGTATGTTAGAGAAGCCATTTTGTATCTTTTTGGTATAGATCGAAGTTCAGTATAGAGTTCATTATAACATATGAAGTTCATTATATTCTCCCACATATGGGTATTTGATTAGTTATGAAATCGTTACGCAATCCATTATGCAAGCTTGGAAGGAATGAGTAATTGATGTTAATTAATGCATGAAAAGTGTGAATGTTTGTAGAAAAAAAGTTTTTACCATTCATTGTTGTCGCATAAGATAAATACATAAAAAAAGTAGATTTATCGAAGAAAGCTGATTTCCAGTGACTGTCCTTCCATTTAATATTTGGTGCAATACCACATATTTCCATTTACTGCTTTATATTGCCAAGTCATCCTCAGATTATAAATGCCATCTATTAAATCACATGCATTTTGCTGGCAGTTTTGTTTTATTACTAACTGTGCTCCTATGGGAATGCCGTATTTTATGAAAGAAGAGCTACAGAAAAAGCAACTCATTGAATCAAACTAAATTCTTTTTAAAAAGTGAAGTTTCACATGAATAATATTCATTCTAAAACCATTTGTATTATTCCCTTACTACATTTTGTGTCAGTGTTTAAAATATTCCTGCAGAAGGCAGGGGCAACGCGTTTCAAGGTTCTGCTGGCTGCATAGACAAAGCCTAGACATTTATGTAAATACTTCACCTTACTGTCAAATACAAATCTGTTGGGATATCATGAATGTGTTTGACGTTAAGAAAAATAGACACACAATATCCAAAGTTATATCAATAGCAAACTAGGTTGGATTACAAACCAAGGCCCAAGCCTATAGGTTTTAAAGGTACAGTAGATCAGAAACTAATTTGGAATTGGCTCGGCAGCCAACCATTTGCCACTAAGGTCTATTTAGTGATAAAAATGTTTAGAGCTTATTGATCTAATTGTACATGCATATGTTCAGCACAGAAGAATGGTGGAAACAGAGAAGGCTTTCCTGTTATTGAGCAAAATGAACCATGTACTTACCCTGCACACAGTCCATATAGACCTCCTTCCGCTGATATTCAGATATTGGGTGTTCATTGTGTACACTGGATCCCACATTCATCTGTTTTTGATATTTATCCTCAATGTTTCATCTTTTTTTTCATCTTGTATGCAAAATGTAAGTTCTAAGCTTCAGCTATCCATGAGACATTAAGAAATAGACTTGCTTGATGGTACCTCATTGCTAGCTATCTCTATCACAGATCAATTCACTAGTTTTTGGTTCATAACATACATGTCTTCAATTTGTTTTTGCAGACAATTGGTAAAAAAAGATAAAACTAGTGATGGGCGGACCCAGACTGTAAAAGTCTGGATCTGCGCAGTTTCAAACTTACCTAAGTGCCGGGACCGGGCACAGGATTCCTGATGTTGATTCGATTTCGGCAACTCAGGAAATAAAAAAAAAAAATAAGGGAAAAATAGAGAAAATAAGAATAAAGCAAGTACTTTATACTTATCGAGGCTTTGACGTAGCTGTAACTGCTCCTGCGGCCATTAATTTACTTCATGGGCCACTCTTCATTGCTCATCCATGTGCACTGCTTTCCCCACCCACTGTGGGTCCTGGTATCTGTGATGGGTTGCAGTTAATTGCGCCCCCAGCCTGTGTGACAGTGTCTGCCTGCAACCAATTAAAGGCGCTGTCTGCGGGTCTATATCGTACAGTAAAAATTAATAAATTAAATGCTTGGAGTAGGGTCTGCCCATATTATGATACCCAGCACAGATAAAGCATACCGCCACAGGTTGCAGCCCCAGCCATGTGCCTATCTTGGCTGTTTAACAAAATAGGAGGAACCACATGTGACTTATTTTAAATTATTTAACTAAATAATTTAAAAAAAACTGTGCGCGGTCCCCCACAATTTTGACACCCAGCCAAGATAAAGCCCAATAGCTGGGGATGGTATTCTAGTCTGGGGAGACCCATGCTTTTGGGCTGCCCCCAGCCTAAAAATAGCAGCCAACCAAATGTCACACCCATTAGATGCGACAGTCCTGGAACTTTGCCCAGCTCTTCCTGATTGCCCTGGTGTGGTGGCAGTCATTGTAATAGGGAGTTAATAACATCCCACAGCTGTCACTAAGCCCTAGATAAGTAATGAGGAGGGTCTATGAGTCCCCCCTATTACTAATCTGTAAGTGAAAGTAAATAAACCCAAACATCGAAACAATCCTTTATTTGAAATATGATAGAAAAAAACACCCTCTTTTACCACTTTATTGACCTCCAAAACACCCCTGCAGGTCTGACGTAATCCATAGTAGGTCCCATGACAATTCCAGCTCTGCTACATATCTGAAGTCACAGAGCATGATCATGGAACATTGCCACACACTGTAACTTCAGGCAGAGACTGAGCTGTGGGATTAATGGTGACATCACTCAGGTGATTTGCGTTCACAACTGGAGGTTCCCACGGTCCTCCACCTGTGACTTAATGTAACCTGAACTCAGGTGACTTCAGTACTGTCAGTGACCTCACCTTAGGTGAGACCTGTATCTCCTGTCAGAAAACCATGTTTTTTTGCCAAGAGATGAAGATTTGGTGTTGAAATTTCTACACCATAGTCCTGCAATCAATCTACACCTCCTGGTAAAAAAAACCCCACTTCTTACTGCATGCTGTTTTGATGCATTTTTTTTACCAGGAGGTGTAAATTGGGTGTATGAATATGGCTTAATTTCAGCATCACATCTACATTTCTTGGCCCAAAAATGCAAAAAAAGGGTTTGTTGCCATTTTGGTGATGTTTTCTGCCAAGAGGTACAAATTTGGTGCTGAAATGTCTGCACCAGATTTCAGCACCAAATTTGCACCTCCTGGCTAGAGTTGAGCGATGTTCGATTCAAACTGTTCGCCAATTTCAAATTCGAGTGATTTTGGGAGGTATTCGAGTCGTTCAATAAACTCGAATGATTTGCTTCAAGTTCGGCAGTTCCAGTTTCCGTTCGATAATGGTTTGATCACCAAAAGCGTGGCTTTTCACAGTAAGGCTATGTGCGCATGTTGCGTATCTGCATGCGTCCTGTGTCCCCAGCACAATCCCTCTCTCTTTCTTACTCTCTGATCACGGGCGCGGCGCTGCACGGCTGTTACAAAGCTCCGGCGGCTTTTCCTCTTTTGAAAATGACTGCCGCTCATTATTCAAACTTGTATTCCCTGCTTTCCCCACCCACCGGCGCCCATGATTGGTTGTAGTCAGACATGCCCCCACAATGAGTGACAGCTGTCTCACCGCAACCAATCACAGCCCCCGGCGGGTGTGTCTATATACTGCAGTAAAATAAATCAATAAATAATAAAAAAAAAACTGCGGTTCCCCCCAATTTTGATACCAGCCAGGATAAAGCCACACGGCTGGAGGCTGGTATTCTCAGGATGGGGACCACCACGTTATGGGGAGCCCACCACCCTAACAATATCACCCAGCAGCTGCAAAGAATTGCCGCATCCATTAGATGTGACAGTCCCGGGACTCTACCCAGCTCATCTCGAATTGCCCTGGTGCGATGGCAATTGGGGTAATAAGGAATTAATCATGGCAGGCGTCTCCCCGAGATACCTTCCATGATTAACCTGTAAGTGAAAGTAAATAAACACACACAAGGAAAAATCCTTTATTTGGAATAAAAGACAAAAAACACCCTCTTTCACCATTTTATTAAAATCCCCAAATACCCCTACAGGCCCGACGTAATCCAATGAGGTCCCACAACGCATCCAGCAATGCTATATGAAGCTGACAGGGAGCGCCGTAGAACGCGAGCGCTCTGTGTCAGATCTACGCAGCAGCTGAAGTGAGCCGCGCTGTCAGCGGGGACGTCACTGAGGTAATGCCTGCGTGTACGGTGATGATGGGGGTTGTAGTGCCTGTGTGTGTGGAGATGAGTGCGATAGTGTCGGTGTTTGCCCTCCCATTCATCCATCCATCACTCCATCCATCCCTCTATACCTCCATCCATCCCTCTATCTATCCATCCCTCCATCCATCCATCCCTCCATCCATTCATCCATAGCTCCATCCCTCCATCCCTCCATCCATCCCTCCCTCCATCCATTCATCTCTCCCTCCTTCCCTCCCTCCATCTCTCCAACCATTCATCCCTCCCTCATCCCTCAATCCATCCCTCTATCCCTCCATCCATCCCTCTATCCATCCATCCATCCCTCCATCCTTTCATCAAATCCTCCATCCCTCCATCCCTCCATCCATCCATCCATCCCTCCATCCCTCCCTTCATCCATTAATCCCTCCCTCCATCCCTCCCTCTATCTCTCCATCCATTCATCTCTCCATCCCTCCATCCATCCCTCTATCCCTCCATCCATCCCTCCATCCATTCCTCCCTCCATCCATCCATCCATCCCTCCAGCCATTCATCCCTCCCTTCATGCATCCCTCTATCCCTCCATCATCCCTCTATCCATCCATCCATTCCTCCATCCCTGCATCCATTCATCCATCCTTTCATCACTCCCTCCATCCCTCCATCCATCCCTCTATCCCTCCTTCCATCCTTCCATCCATCCATCCTTCCATCCATCCCTCCATCCATTCATCCATCCCTCCATCCATCCATCCATCCATCCCTCCATACATCCTTTTAGCTGAATAATCTACTTCTGGATTCTCAAGTGCAATACAGAGGTCAAGATTAGCAAATCTTGCTATGCTTTTCATTAGAGGCAGCAGCACAATGAATAGAGCTACTGCGTAAGGAGAATTAGCTCATGAGTTTGAGTCCCGGCCGTGCCCGTAAAGAATTTAATTTATTTTAAATTATAATTATTATTTATTTTTAATTATAATTTAATTTAATTATGCACTGAGGGGAGGAGCCGGACATCAGCTGTGAGCCACGGGACACACCTCTAAAATCGGAGCAGTTCACGGAATGAGGCTGCATTGCTCTTTCCTCTGTCTCTTCTCTCTCTCATCTCTCTCTCTCTTTTTTCTCTCTCTCTCTATTTCTCTCTTTTTCTTTCTCTTTTTCTCTCTCTTTTTCTCTCTTGTTCTCTCTTTCTCCCTCTCTCTCTCTCTCTTTTTCTCTCTCTTTTTCTCTCTCTCTTTTCTCTCTCTCCTCTCTCTCTCTTTTTCTCTCTCTTTTTCTCTCTCTCTTTTCTCTCTCTCCTCTCTCTCTTCTCTCCTCTTCTCTCTCTCTCTCTCTCCCTTCTCTATCTCCCTCTCTCTCTTCTCTTTTCTCTCTCTTTTCTGTCTCTTTTCTCTGTATTTTCTCTCTCTATTTTCACTCTCTTTTCTCTATCTTCTCTCTCTCAGACCTGGCGATGACCAGCTGATGCGGCCACCTGACGCAATCAGCTGACACTACAAGTCGAGCGGTGAGGCCGGCTTTTTACCTCCTGGCCAGCTAGACTATCAGCTGCTGCTGTCGGACAGGAGTCTGCACAGAAGTGTGTAGTTTTTTTTTTTTTTGCACTGATGCATCAGCCGTTTATACAATCAGCTGCAAAGTCATGTGATTCAGGCCCTTGAACCTGACACATCATATGATCGCTTTGCCTTCCAGCAAACCGATCAGATGATATTGGATCCGGATTGGACGGCGCAGGACCTTTTACCCAGGATTACTGCGGAAAGGGGTTCTTTATTTCAATTAAGATGGAGTCACTAATGGTGTTGTGTTTTATTTCTAATAAAAATATTTTTCTGTGGTTTTTTTTTTATCTGTACTAGAAATTCATTGTGGCCATGTCTATTATTGGCGTGACACCATGAATTTCGGGCTTAGGGCCAGTTGATAATATACAGCTAACTCTAACCCCATTATTACCCAGCGAGCAACCCGTCACCAGGGCAGCTGGAAGAGTTGGATACAGCGCTAGAAGATGGCGCTTCTATGAAAGCGCCATTTTCTGGGGTGGCTGCGGACTGCAATTCACAGCAGGGGTGCCCAGAAAGCTTGGGCACTCTAAACTGCGGATTCCAATTTCCAGCTGCCTAGTTGTACCTGGCTGGACACAAAAATTGGGCGAAGCCCACGTCATTTTTTTTTTTAATTATTTCATGAAATTCATGAAATAATTAAAAAAAAAAAGGGCTTCTCTATATTTTTTGTTCCCAGCCGGGTACAAATAGGCAGCTGGTGTTTGGGTCAGCCCGTAGCTGCCTGCTGTACCTGGCTAGAATACAAAAACATGGCGAAGCCCATGTAATTTTTTTTGGGGGGGGAAACTTCTGCATACAGTCCTGGATGAAGTATGCTGAGCCTTGTAGTTCTTCAGCTGCTGTCTGCTGTCTGTCTGTATGGAGGAGAGTAGACAGCAGCTGCAGATTTACAAGGCTCAGCATCCTCCATTTAGGACTGTTTTCTGGAGGGAGAGGCAGGGGAGCAGAACTGCAAGGCTCAGCATGCTTCATCCACTAGACCCGCTGGGAACTAAAACTATAGGGAAGCCCTTTTTTTAATTGTTTCATGAATTTCATGAAATAATTAAACAAAAAAACGATATGGTCTTTGCCCCATTTTTGTGTCCAGCCAGGTACAACTAGGCAGCTGGGGATTGTAATTCCCATCAAAGGTTGGCCCGAGCTTTCTGAGCCCCTCTGCTGTGAATTGCAGTCCGCAGCCGCCCCAAAAAATGGCGCTTTCATAGAAGCGCCATCATCTGGCTCTGTATCCAACTCTTCCAGCTGCCCTGATGCCGGGTGGCTTGCTGGGTAATAATGGGTTAATATTAGCTTTGTTTTACTAGCTAGTATTAAACCAGAGATTCTTAATGTCAGGCAAGTTTGACCCGGTCATTAAGAATCTCCAATAAAGGGTTACAAAAAAGACACCACACAGAGAAAAAATAATTTAATAGAAATAAATATACAGACACACTTAGAGACTCCATGTTTATTACTCCCTCTCACCCCTCCACGATCCTGGTCTTCTGTCTTCTTTCTCATTCAACCCATGCAGCTCTGCTACATCAGACAACACTGCATGGAAAATAAGAGAACTGTGGAAGAAAGCGCAAAAATAGGGTCTTACCCCAATATATATAGGGTCAAATACGAGCAGAACTACTCACCAAATAGAGTTGTGAAAGTCACAACTCCTATAAGTGCATGAAATCCAGGTCAACGGCAGCAGCACCCCACAGGCAGATACAGAAAAAGATAGAGACGGGCTTATCATACCGCGCCAATGACCACTGATGAACGTTGTCAGATTAATGTCATTAATTGACATTAATCTCACAACATTCATCAGTGGTCATTGGCGCGGTATGAAAAGCCCGTCTCTATCGAACACTGCATGGGAGGAAGATGCTGCTGCTCCCAAGCAGTCTAATCACTCAGTGAGTGAGCAGAGACTGCGGGTTTTAAGCGGTGACATCACCGCTGCCACCGTTGAAATAGTAATCTGACAGGTGGGTTACTATAGCAACGGTGATCTCCATTATTCACCGGCTGTGGCATCCAGTCCTTGCATGTGGGCTGACTCTGTAAAGAGCGCCCAGGGGAAGCCAAGCATGTGCCCAAGCATCTCGCCGGTACATGGAGATGCTCAAACGAGCACCCCATACTGGAGAGATGCACTGACAGAACATAGCATGAAGTCTAGCCATGTGACCAGTCTGTAGCCAATGATATAATACATACGTGTCTGTTCACATGCTATGACGACGTCACGGAAGGTCCTATCATCAGTGCTGGTTACCGGGAGGGTGCAGCGATGATCAGAAGGAAAAGCGGTGGGAGACAGAGTGCAGGACACGTCGCGGGGACCTGTAAGTTTAATGGCAATGTTTATTAACTGTATGTGTACATGTATAGTGTTTTTGTATGTGTTTCTGTTTGCCTCCATTGTTTTCAATGGGGTTCGAAGGTGTTCGTTGAACGGTTTGTTGAACGTTTGCTGAACTGAGCCACTGTTCGACGAACTGAACTAAACTCGAACACTAGGGGGTGGCTCATCTCTACTCCTGGCAGAAAAAAACCTTTATTGCATTTTTTTGGGCCAAGAGATGTAAATTATGCGATAAAGTTTGGCACCATATTCATGCACCCAATCTACACCTTCTGGCAAAAGAAATACGACAAAACTACATTTGGTATGATGCAGTACTGATGCAATTTTTTGCCAAGAGGTGTAAAATGGGTGCAAGAATGTGGTGTAAAAATTTCAGCACCAAATCTGCATCTCTTGGCAAAATAAAAATGCGGTTTTCTGCCAGGAGATGCAGGTGAGTTCACTGAGTTTAATGAGGTCACCTATGTCCTCTGAGGTCAGGTTACCTGCGGTCACAGGTTGAGGACTCTAGATGTGACCACAACTAACCTGAATGACGTCACTGTTGATCACTGTGGCTCATTCATTTTCAGTCTGGTGCTCACAGTGGGCAGTCATGTTCCATGATCGCGCGCCATCAGTTCAGATGCAGCAGAGCTGGGATTGTCATGGGATCTCATGTAGATTATGTTGGACCTGCAGGGGTGTTTGGGGGTTAATAAAGGGGGAAAGAGGTTTTTTTTTTATTTTATTTCAAATAAAGTATTTTTTGGTATTTATATTTATTTACTTTGATTTACAGATTAGTAATGGGGGATCTCATAGAAATGCAATGTGCAAGATCATACCATAGCAAAAGCGGAAAAACTGCACCAAAAAGGGGCTGTTCAGGCAGAATATGCACACATCCCAACATAGCAGGGAAATATAGTGTACTATACACATACATGCATGAAGACAAACACATTCACGAGTACGTCACTCAGAATTCAGGTCAAATGACCGCAAAGAGACACACCCCCCTCCACAAACACAGAATCACAAAGACCCAGCACTAATTCTGGGGGTGCGAAATACAGATAGTACTAAATCAGAAGCTAAAGAGGTACATCATAAACAAACACCAACATATAATGGAAGATGCATTCAAAAACATGCAGTATTAAATATATTCTCATTCACCATGTATGTTCATATGTCAATACCTCAGTATTCTCAAGAGGTTGCTAAATTGATTTAGCAAGCTAGATATGCAAAATTTAAATATGTACATTTTTTTAAAAGAGTTAACAAACATAAATAAAAAAAAAAATAATACCCCCAGGCCTTTACCATAAAGGATGAGCCAAGAAAATCTAGGTAAGTTCACATCCCAAAAGCAAGCACTGGCAATTAGCCCCTGTATTCAGGTGCCACGTACAGATGCAAAATTGGGCTACTTTAGCAAGTATGCAAAAAAATGTAACATGTGCGAAACGGCATCAAGCATTTATTTTTTTAACCTATCCTCATATTGAATTGCAAGTTCAAATTTCTTGTGATCTGGAGAATTTCAGGAGATTGGACTCAACGCTGATTTGCAGGAATCAATTCAATCATCATTACTGGAAATAACAACAATTGACCATTCCTAAAAGAATAAATAATTAAATATAATCTGCAGTTTATTTAGAATTTGCAAAAAAATAATTAATAACTAAATTCTTTTTATGCTTCTGAAGTTTTGTTGAAAAAAAAACCCAGTGATTGATTAATAAATAAGTGAATACAGTAAATGTCAATGGAAAGAAGAACGGGCTATATTTTCTTATCTAATGTTATCAGCAATCACCGGCCAACTATTCCTACTGACACATAGTAGATTAGATTCTTGTTTAAATGGATTTTAATTAAGCAGAACAGTTCCGAACAGCAATTAAGTTTATATAACTGCATTCACTAGGGGCGAATTAATACATCTCTATAGATTAACTTTATTATTAGTACTTACATATTAATCAAATAAAGTTTCATCTAAATTATTAAGCTGCATAAAGAACTTTTACTTGGTCTATGCCTAGAAGTTATTTGGATTTCTAAGAAAAAGATACTATGCCTTATTGTAGCACACACGAATTCTAAATTTTCATACATTTTCTGGTATTTTCACCAAAATATTCTCCAATATAAAAATAATGTTACATTTTAAAGTAAGACTTGCATTTTGTAAAACACAACAGATTGTAGGTTCTTTCTACAGACGCTCATCTAAGTAATTGTGCAAATAAATGTATTATTGCAAAGCATTCTTCCTTACATAATACCCACAATATATGCAGAACGTTTCATTTCAAATGCACTTAAAGGGAACCAATCACCAGGATTTTCATATGTAACATAAAGCCAGTGCAATACTGGTACTATCAGGCTGATTCAATTCTATACATACATTTAGTAGTCAGCTCTGATGTTTATGTTTTGAAATCCAAAAAAGTAAAGTTTATAAAATTAGCTGCTTGTTGAATGACAGCAGCTGAGGATCAGATAATATATTCATAGTTATCTCCTCCCCCTGTTAGAATTAGCATAAGTATTATACAAACAATTCACTTTGTCTCTTGCAGGACCTGTGTGAGGTCTTACTCATGTGACCAGAAGGGGCGAGGCCTCAGCTAACAAAGGTGGATACCAGGTCACATGGGTATGACCTCACACAGGTCCTGCAAAAGACAAAGTGAATCGTTTGTATAATACTTATGCTAATTCTAACAGGGGGAGGGGATAACTATGAATACTCCCCAGATATTATCTCATCCTCAGCTGCTGTCACTCAAGAAGCTGCTGATTTTATAAACTTTACTTTTTTTGGATTTCAATATCTAAACATCCAAGCTGACCACTACAGGTATGTAGAGAATCAGGCTGAAAGTGGCAGGTTATATACGGAAATCCTGGTGATTGATTTCCTTTAAACCATTTTATAAAAAAGAAAAAGTTTTTCCAGCTTACCCAATATATTGTAGGATCAAGCTGCTATGACTATAGAGGCTCTTAGCACGGATATATGGTAGAAGCTCTTACCAGCACAAATAGAAGAGATGAATCCAGCGAGCCAAAGTTGTAGTAGATAAAAAGTTTCTTTAGTCTTTATTTCAATAATATTAAAAAAAGTCTTTGTCCATAGCAGCATAAATGATGACAGACAGAGGTAGGAAAAGTTGCTGCTGGCGCACGGCAAGACGCGTTTTGGCTAAACCTTTATCATTGCCATGGTGTACCTTACTAACTGTGTGGGATATAAAAAGGAAAAGACCCCCTAAGGTGGGTGGTGCTATAGTTAATTAATTTGTAATCAATAACACTTATAAGAAACCACCCACGACTTAGGCCGGTTAAAAAAAAAAGTGTATTAACCCCTTAAGAAAGAGTCAATACGCCAGCAGCAATTTTTCTTGTGTTATACAAGAAATATTTTTTACAGAACATGATGAGACAAAATGTATATACAAAGTAATTTCATTAATGCTAGTCATTGCTACATACAGGGAAAATGGAGGGCCCACACCAACTATATGAATTAAAGAAAAAAAAAGAAAAAAATTCATCTTACATTTAGAATAAGAAAGCTGTATACTTTGTGGAACAAATCCAAAAGAGTTTCAATAAATTCTTATTAGGTCTTGCCTATAATTCAGACCTATCGGCATCCTACTTTCCAAAGTCGTGTTATCTGTTCAATAGCCTTGAACCTGAAACTATCAAAATTACCAGAATGGCATTGTGAAAAGTGTCTGGAAGCCGCTGAAGGGTTAAAAGTGGAGGTGTTTGTGGCGTCTGAAATATGCCTCCTAATTCTTTGCCTTAATTTTCCAGTTGTACAGCCTATATACTGTTTGCATCATGTTGTACAATCAATCAAATATACTACATAAGTAGAGTTACAGTTCAAAAAACTATTGATGAAAAATTTCTTGTTGTTATATGATGAGGAAAATGTATTACTTTTATGTACATACAGGCAACAAGTGCATCTATTGGTGCCACATTTGTAGAAACCTTTCAATTTCAACCAAGTATCAGCGGTTTTCAGCAAAGGATTCAGGTACAGACTCGGTGATAATTTATCCTGTAAAGTAGGTGCCTTTTTTGCTACATAGGAGATTTGGTTTTCTGCTATGATTTTTTTCAGTTTTGGATCCTGACTCAATATTGGGATGTATTTCTTTATTATAGAAACTATGTTATTATATTGCAAACTAAATGGGGTGGAAAAAAAGATTTTTCTCTTTGAGGGTTGGTGTTTTTTTGCTGCCTTATTATTTGTTGTCAAATCCTTTCTATCAATATCATTGACTATTTTGGTTGCTCTCTGTAACATCCAATCTGGGTATCCTCTACATTTCAGCCTCATATTAACTTGTTCCTGTGCTTTTTTGTACGTATTAGGATCAGTAGAATTGCGTTTATACCTAATAAGCTTTCCTATGGGGATATTTTTTATCACATGTTGGGGATGGCAAGAGTCCGCTGCCAGCAATGTGTTTTTGGCTGTGTCTTTACGATAGGGACTAATATATATTTTTTTTATCATTTTCAATTAAACCTGCTGTTAACTTTACATCAAGAAAATTCACTGTATTTTTGTTCCAAAAATGAGTAAAGGCTAAATTGAATTCATTCACATTGATGTCATTAATGAAAGTGGAGGCTTCTTGCTGTGTTCCTTTCCATATGATGATCAAATCATCTATATAACGCCCTATCCACACTAGTCTGGTGGAAAAAAGACTGTAGTCAGCATATAATACCAATTCCTCCCATCTGGCCATAACCAAATTAGCCAGAGAAGGGGAGAACTTGGCGCCCATGCTGACTCCAGTCCTCTGCAGGAAAAACCTGCTGTTGAAAGAGAAATAGTTATGGCTTAGTAAAAACCTGACTGCCATTACCAAAAAATCTTTGATTTCTGTGGTATAATTTCTGAAAGTTTCCAGGTGGTAAATTAGAGAGTCTATAGCTACCCTATGGGGAATCGATGGATACAATGCAACAACATCACTTGTAATCCAGGAAAAGTGATCTTCCCATACAAAATTTTCTATCATAGTGACTAAGGCTTTAGTGTCTCTAATGTAACTGGGAATTTCTTTCACCAGAGGCTGTAGGTAATGATCCACCCATTCTCCCAATCTCTCTCCCAAAGATCCAATACCTGCCACTATATGACGTAGTGGAGGTGGAAATACATTCTTATGGACCTTTGGGAGTGAATGGTAAATAGGAACAATCGGACAGGTGGTATATGTGACGCCCTGGGCAAGCCAGGGGTCACAGGTCATCACACCACCACACCCTACACCCCAGTTAGAAACACCAAAGCTAACCTAAAATCCTTGTTGCTTTCCTCCAGGAGTTGGTGTCCACACCAGGGGGTGGGCCAGGCAGTTGGCTCCGCCCACCGAGGAGTTCACAGCTCTGGAGGCGGGAAGAACCAGGCAGATCAGTTAGGGAAGGGAAGGAGTAAACAGCTAAGATGAGTTAAGGAAGTGAAAGTAGAAGGAAGTGAAGTGGTAGAGGAGCTTGAGAGAAGGAGTAAAAAGTGACAGTTAAGAAAGCCTGAAGCTGGTCCGGGTGTGTGTCCCGGACTGAGAGACAGCAAGGTCAGCAGACGGCGGTGTTTGTCCGCAGGGGTGACTGCTCGGAGGTTGCTGGAAGGACCGCGGACGGGTGGTGACCCGGCGGTCTGGAGAAGTGTACAAGGAACAGTCAGCACCAGGGCAGGGGCCTTTCGGATCCCGGCAAGGCTAGGAGTCGCCATAATTTGCCAAATCCGTCAGTGAAGGGGACGACTGTCTCCCAACAACCAAGTTCCGATTGAAGGCAACAGTCCAACCGTTACAGAGAGACACCGCCACCGCCAGGGCACCAGTTTCTCAGGGCCAGCGCCTGCGGGCAAAGTAGGGCTCCTCCGGCCCATATCCAGGCCATGGAGCGGGTTACCGGTGGGAACCCATCGCAACCATCATCATCTTAGGTGCAGGAAAAGGGACCGTCACCGTCAACTACTGGGGAAAAGCAAGTGCAGCCGTCCGTGGGAACCGTCTTTCCAGCCGTGTGTTTTACCGAGAACTGTGTCATCGTCTCAGGCTGAGTGAGTACCACAGTGCCGCAAGGCACAGCACTGCCCCCCCGCGTCCCTGCGCCCACCAAGCCCTGCATCTCCCACCTCATCACTGGGTCTCGGGATCACCAACCCCTACCCACGGAGGGGCAACACAACAACTAGCTGCTCCATACCATCACTCCCGGGATTCCCATACAGAGCAGCGGTGGTGTCAACAAATCACCACAACCGTGGGTGGCGTCACAGACAATAAACTATCCCAAATCCCAATCCCCTTTCACTCACGGGCGAGGAGCGCCGCTAGAGTCCCCGGGATCCGGCCCATCGCTCGAGCCACCGAGCAACAGCAGGCCGCAGCAGCCGCGGCAGCCGGACACGAGCAGTGGGAGAGCGCGGCGTCCCCTCCTCCGCCTGCGACAGTATACAAATAATCAAACAGCCTCTGTGTGTGAGCCCCATTGAATAAGCCTTCCTCTAATAATGCTTTTAGCTCTCCATTGAATTCTATGGTAGGATCATGGAATATTTCCTCATATGCATTGGAATTCTCTAGATCTAGTAAATTAAGCTTTTCATACAATCCTGCATTAAGGATAACAACCCCTCCCCCTTTATCAGCTTCACGTATTAACAGATCTTTGTTATTTATTAAATCTTTTAAGGCTATTTTTTCTTTTGCTGATCAATTATTTTTATTCAGAGGGTTCTTTTTAATTTCTTTGTCAAGCTCTATTAGTTCACTTTCCACCAGCTCTTGGAAAGAATCCAAAACCGGTGGACGTGACTTCAACGGATAAAAAAACGGATTTTTTTTTGTATGAAAAGTAGAAATAAGATCCATACTGTCTGCAACACTTTCACATTGTAACTTTTTTGCCATCAAAAGTACTTTTTGTTCTTCATAAGATAACATGACATCATTATTAATCACTGGTATATCATAGTAAGTCCTTATTGTATCATCATCAGAAAAATGACATTTGACAGTAAGATTACGTGCCAATTTGTTGACATCTAATAAGGTTTTATACAGGTCAAAACTATATGTTGGACAATAACCCAGTCCTCTAGATAATAGAGAGATTTGGTCCCCTGTTAGAACATAACTTGAGAGGTTCCATATAGGGACCTCTAATACCTCCGATTCTTGTTCCTTTGCGGATTTTTTCTTACTGGTGTGAAGCCCCACAGGTGCAGTGTCGGTGTCGGTGCATTACCTTCAGGGACTCCACGTTGCTGGATCTCCGTCACTGGTAGGAAATCTTCTTGTTTGATCGTGACGCCACTCTCAGTATTGCGGTCAGTGGGGACCGCCACTGCAGGTTAGGGGACGCCTGGGGCTGATGGTGGGTGCAGTCGGATGTAGTAGCCTCCTGAGAGTGAGGCAAGCCCCAGAGCCCTGTTTAGGTTTGTAGTACCACAAGTCGCAGAATAACCACAAAGGCAGGAATGTCTTTCAAGGGCTTTACTCACATTTGATGGCAGGGTGAGTAGCCTGGGCGTAGCTGGGATGAACCAGATGGGAACCAGGTATCCTTCAGGCTGACTTTATGAGGGTGACTACTGACTCGCCTTCCTTAGCCCTTGGTGGTTTGGGGTGACCCCGACTTTTAGTCCCTATGGGGGTCACCCAGGGAAGATGCTGAAGCCTCTCTCCCCTTCGTTTGCCGTTTGCTTGTTCCCCGGACCAGGCCACTCCAGCCTCTTGCCTCCTATGACCTATGGGCCCTAACTTGCGGTTACGTGGCTGCGGCTTTTGTAGTGTTGTGGTGTGGGCTTTAAGAGCCCCACACCGGCAGGTTTAGCAGAAGAAAGCTGGATCTATCTTCGCTTCGGGATCTGCCGCCCGGTTGGGCCTGGTTCTCTCTAGCAGTCTCCTTACTTCCCACTCCGTTGCACTCGCTAGCTGAAGCTGGCTTTCAGGCAGCACTCCTAGTTGACCGTTCTCCCCCGTCTGTAGCCACTGCGCGGACGCTGTCAGATTGCACAGCTCCAGGGATCTGCTCCTCACTTGAGCTCCCTGGACTCTACACTGAACTGGCTCACTGCTCCTCCTCTCCTGTTCTTGCCTACGCCACCTAGCAACCAGACTCTCTTACCACACCCCTTGAGAGGAGATGGAGGCTCTACCCCCTCCACTATTCCAGTGAAGGTGAAGGCTTGCCCCCTCCTGGGATCCCCAGGGGTCCTCTCATGGGTACATGTGTGAGACCTGGTCACTATGCGCCTGTGTTCCACACCCCAGTCAGCCTTCTGGATTACCTGTATTGTACTGTCCTCAGCATGGGTGCAGTACTCAGTGGTGCCTGACCAGGTCAGGGGCGCCACATTCCCCCTTAGTTATCACCAGCACGTCCTCGGGCTGCAAGACAACATTTTAAAATGCATAAAACATTAAAACATGTAAAACATTTAAAAGCACCAGGTATCAGACATCACCACCCTCCACCCACAAGTCCGTTAACCCACCCAAAACCCTCTCAGGAGGCAGGTCACCGGTTCTGTTGGTAACCAGGTCTGGGCCATCCGTTTCCCCAGACCTTTCCTCCAATCTTCCTCTCCCGTTGGCCGCGACTTCAGCCACTTCTGGCAGGATGTAGAGGCGGCTTTCATGGGCTGGTGGTTTCAGGGTATACCTGGCCTGGTGGATCCGCGCCGTCAGCCTCTTCTGGCAGGATGCAGAGGCGGCCTCCACAGTTGGTGCTGACCAGGTACCCTCTTTGTGGTGGTGAGCCAAGGCCCCATAAACAGGCGTGCTCTCTGGTCGCAGGTGAGCCAAGGCCCTTTTCTACGGACGGGCCCCCCTGGTTGCAGACGAGCCAAGCCCCTAAACAGGCTGGCCCTGGTGGTGGTGCCACTGGTGTAACTATTTACACTGCGAGAGTTTGTGGCTATAGCAAGTTCATAGCCTTAAAGTTTATTTCTCACAATAGTTTTTGTGGGCACATTCTTAAACATAAACGTTGCAAACTTTTCAAAACTTTAACTGGTCAAACAGTAACTTCTCTTCTTACTTTACTTTTACTCCTCCATTTCACCAGGGCGTGGGCATGTAGGGCACCGGCACCTGTGACTTTCTTGCTCCTTGTCATCCTCTGAGGTAGTTTCATCTGTAGGATCTTTATCTTTCTGTTCTTGGTCTTCGTCTGTTTCCTTTTCTGCATCTGTTTCTTTATCTCTGTCTTTTCTTTCTTGTCTTTCTTGTCTTTCTTGTCTTTCTTGTCTTTCTTGTCTTTCTTGTCTTTCTTGTCTTTCTTGTCTTTCTTGTCTGTCTTGTAGCATGGGATGGCTGTAAGGTTTGTTGGGACATAACGCTACGTCCAGGGCATACAATCCCCTTTCGCCTTGATGCTTGGTGAACTGAACTGAGTCTCCCATCTTTAGATTTCTGCCAGGGTGTCCTCTAGGCAGATGAGCGCTTACATCTCTCCTGTTAACAAATATCCCCTCCTTGATGCCAGGGGCTACAATGAATCCATAACCACTTTTCAAGTTGAAATCTTCCACTACGCCATAACACAGGGGTCCTCTGGCCTGGGCTTTGGACCTTCTTAGGCACCTTTTCTCCTCCAGGTCTCTGACCGTGACTTCCCTCTGCTCTGGGGATTGTGGTGCTGGAGCAACCTGTGTTCTGCTGCGCCGTGTCTTGCGGGCTGGATTCATGCTTGCAGGCTCCCAGGTGAGGTCTTTGGGCTGATCTTCATCTGCAGACGGTGTCAAATCTTCCTCATCCCAGCGAGAATAGGGCAGCATCTCTGGCTCTGGGTATGGGTCCACTGCTGGTGGCACTGGAGTCAGCTCCTCAGCTTCCTGGCCTCCTCTCCCCCTTAGTTCTTCACTGCACTCTGGTTGTGGCAGTGCTGGGGATGGGCTTTCTTCAGCTGGTCTGGGCGGTGGACTCTCTGGCGCGGCTGCAGGGGTTGCCTGAATCTCCTTGGGGGTATGCGGAGGGAGCAGATACCGATCCACCATCTCTTGTGGGAACTGGGCCTCTAGGTCAGCCTTCAGCTTCCAGTATTCAGGGTCCTCTCCTATCAGGGTCTTCCTAGCGGGGACCTCTCTGGACTGGGGAGCGGTGTCTGCTCTGGCCTTACAGGCCGGGGAAAATAGTGATGCAATCTCTTGGCGGGCCGCGCCCTGTATGGCGGCGGCCTGGTCTTGGCGGGCCGCGCCCTGTATGGCGGCGGCCTGGTCTTGGCGGGCCGCGCCCAGCATGGCGGCGGCCTGGTCTTGGCGGGCCGCGCCCTGTATGGCGGCGGCCTGGATTGGCGTTTCTGTCGCGGCCGGTTCCTGACGGGCCGGACTGGACACTGCAGCCGCGGTCTCACTTGGCGTCGCAGCCTCGATGGGGTCCGTGCAGGCTGAGCCGGGCGTCGCTGCAGTGATCGGAGCTTGGCGGGCCGCACCCGGCGGGGCTGCGGCCTGGTTCAGCATATCACTTGCGGCGCGGACGAGCGTCGCTGCTGCGTTGGGGTCTTGGCGGACCGGGTTTAGCAGGGTGGCAGCCTGGGTCAGCGTCACACCTGCAGCACGGATGAGCACTGCCGTGGTGGTCGGAGCCCTGCGGGACAGGCGGGGCATGGCTGCGGCTGCCTGGGCTTGGCGGGCCGCACCTAGCGTGGCTGCGGCCTCACTCAGCGTCGCCGCACCGGGCGCCTCCTCTGGGACCGCGGTCGTAGCAGCTAGGGTCGGGGCTCTTGTTCTCGCCGGGGCAACACCGGACTCACCCATCGGGGTCTGAATCGTCGTCGCCGCTCGATCCGGCAGGTTCCGCGCGGCTCTCTCCTCATAGATCCGGACCGCTGCAGCCATCTCCAGGAGCTCCCTGCGTTCCTCATTGAGCCGTCGCATAATCCTGGCCTCCAGCCGGTCGCAGAAGATGGCAAGCTCCCGGCACCACCAGGCAGCAGAGCCTGGTTCTGGGTATTCGCGTCTGGATTCCATTTCTGCTCTCCGCAGCAGCAGGTTTGTGGCTTCCCTTCTCTCCCGCCGTTTCTGGACGCTTCCGCTCTCATAGCCGGCAAGGTCAGAACTCTGCAGAGGATCTCTGGGTAGCCACACCCCTTCGTGGGCGGTAACTTCTTCCAGCGCGGGCTGCTGTTGTTTTTCAGCGCGCTTTTCATGGTGGCAATATGGCGGCGCTTCCAATTTTTCAAGCGGACCGCCTAGGCACATGGTCACCTGTCTGAACAGGTCTAGTCCTTATCCTGTTCGTGACGCCAGATGTGAAGCCCCACAGGTGCAGTGTCGGTGTCGGTGCATTACCTTCAGGGACTCCACGTTGCTGGATCTCCGTCACTGGTAGGAAATCTTCTTGTTTGATCGTGACGCCACTCTCAGTATTGCGGTCAGTGGGGACCGCCACTGCAGGTTAGGGGACGCCTGGGGCTGATGGTGGGTGCAGTCGGATGTAGTAGCCTCCTGAGAGTGAGGCAAGCCCCAGAGCCCTGTTTAGGTTTGTAGTACCACAAGTCGCAGAATAACCACAAAGGCAGGAATGTCTTTCAAGGGCTTTACTCACATTTGATGGCAGGGTGAGTAGCCCGGGCGTAGCTGGGATGAACCAGATGGGAACCAGGTATCCTTCAGGCTGACTTTATGAGGGTGACTACTGACTCGCCTTCCTTAGCCCTTGGTGGTTTGGGGTGACCCCGACTTTTAGTCCCTATGGGGGTCACCCAGGGAAGATGCTGAAGCCTCTCTCCCCTTCGTTTGCCGTTTGCTTGTTCCCCGGACCAGGCCACTCCAGCCTCTTGCCTCCTATGACCTATGGGCCCTAACTTGCGGTTACGTGGCTGCGGCTTTTGTAGTGTTGTGGTGTGGGCTTTAAGAGCCCCACACCGGCAGGTTTAGCAGAAGAAAGCTGGATCTATCTTCGCTTCGGGATCTGCCGCCCGGTTGGGCCTGGTTCTCTCTAGCAGTCTCCTTACTTCCCACTCCGTTGCACTCGCTAGCTGAAGCTGGCTTTCAGGCAGCACTCCTAGTTGACCGTTCTCCCCCGTCTGTAGCCACTGCGCGGACGCTGTCAGATTGCACAGCTCCAGGGATCTGCTCCTCACTTGAGCTCCCTGGACTCTACACTGAACTGGCTCACTGCTCCTCCTCTCCTGTTCTTGCCTACGCCACCTAGCAACCAGACTCTCTTACCACACCCCTTGAGAGGAGATGGAGGCTCTACCCCCTCCACTATTCCAGTGAAGGTGAAGGCTTGCCCCCTCCTGGGATCCCCAGGGGTCCTCTCATGGGTACATGTGTGAGACCTGGTCACTATGCGCCTGTGTTCCACACCCCAGTCAGCCTTCTGGATTACCTGTATTGTACTGTCCCCAGCATGGGTGCAGTACTCAGTGGTGCCTGACCAGGTCAGGGGCGCCACACTGGCACCATGATGCTTCTGCCCGCCTCTCTTCCTCCGTTTTTTGACACATTTCTGTAATAAAAAGTCTTTTGTTGCAGTCCAGAGTTATACAAACCGTCACTTTCATCCACAGATGTAGATACAGTTGAAGAATCCATAGTATCCTCTGTTAGATTAAATGTAGAAGAATCTGAGCTTTTATTCCCTTCTGAGAAACTTTTTATACCATTTTGTTGCTCATGGCTGATTGCAAACCAAAAATTGGTCTATGAGGTACAGTAAGTATAAAAAGTCTGCACACCCCAATTAATATTCCAGGCGTTTGTCAATTAAAAAAATTAAACCAAGTAGAATAATTTCAGATCTTTTTCCACCTTTACTGTAACCCAAAATCTGTACAAATCCATTAGGAAGCAAACACAAGTCATTTTGAAGGGTAAACAAAAGTAAAAAACTAAAATAATGTATTTCATAAGTGTTAATGCCCTCTTATAATCGGAGATATGATTGGGTTAACAAGTAATCAAAAACATTAAAATTCATGTTACATTTTTTTGGAACAAATCAAATCAGACATGTCAATCGAAGCAAGGAACACCAAGCTATGACTTGCCTACTTTGGAGACATTGTACAAAGAGAGAAATCACTGGAGAAGGATATCATGGTCGGAAAAATAGAAGGAACAAGGTGAAGAGGAAGACCAGCAACCCGATGCCATGATACTACTAAGATAACGAGGCAGAAGACCGTGGTGGCTCTATAAAGGCTTGCACAAGATCAATCTTCAGACAGAGCATTCATCCACTAAGGCGGGCTTTACATGTTGCGACATCGGTAACGATACATCGTTGGGGTCACGTCATTAGTGACATACATCCGGCGCCGTTAACGACATCACAGCGTGTAAACCCTAGGAGCAACGATCACCGATCACAATAACGTCAAAAATCGTTGATCGGTGACATGTCGCTCCTTTTCATAATATCGCTACTGCTGCCGGTATGATGTTGTTCCTCGTTCCTGCAGCACCACACATCGCTGTGTGTGAAGCCGCAGGAGCGACGAACATCTCCTTACCTGCATCCCGCCAGCAATGCGGAAGGAAAAAGGTGGGCGGGATGTTATGTCCCGCTCATCTCCGCCCCTCCGCTTCTATTGGCCGGCCACTTAGTGACGTCGTGGTGACGTTGCTGTGACGCTGAAGGAGTGATTGTTCGGCGGTCACAGCGACGTCGCCAACCAGGTATCTGCGTGTGAAGCTGCCGTAGCGATAATGTTCGCTACCACAGCAATCACCACATATCGCATGTGTGACGGGGGAGGGCAATTGCTAGCGATGTTGCAGTGTGTAACACCACCAGTGTGTACACCATCCAGATACGCACCTGTTCACATTGTAAAGGTGCTGCCAGTATGGTTTGAAGTCAGGTTAGTACCAGCGTGGGAAACCAGCAAGGGAACCCCTGTTTCATTCTGCTTTTTCTATTATATATATATATATATATATATATATATATATATATATATATATATATATATATATATATATATATATATATATGCATTACTTTATTGAAGTTCTTTCCTGTGGTTCCTTTCTGCTATTTTCAACATTCCCAGATAAGGGTAATTTTAGAATACCTCAACTTATCCTAAAGCTTCTTACTGATATTCTTATATAAAAATAGATATCTATTAAATAAAGTACAGCAGTAAGACGCAAGTAAGGGCTTGTATTATGTACTCTATCTTACTTTTTTCTTAAACTCTCAGATGTATGTGAAACATACATAACGTGATAGGATGTAATTTTCTCCTTCACTTACATTCACTTTATATAGTACATTTAACTTGCAGCCTGGAATATAACTAAGTGAAGAGAAAGGTAAAACATTGAATTTGTAACAAACAGGTTATTGTGTATTCTGAGATACAAATCCTGAAAGGCACAGATTGGTATAAATCTCTAAAATATAATAAGGGTTTCAAGGTCAGGGCTATGCAGTGGACAGGTGATAAATGTATTCTGTGAGAAAGCACTTTTAACAGTTTTGTCATGATTCCTGTGTGCAGAGCATCTTACAGACTTGGAGATGCTCTGCAGCACTTACAGATCAGGCAGTGTGTCTATTCCTTTAGGGCAGAGCATCTTGCTGTTGGAGATGCTCTGCAGCGCCATCCTTGTTAATGAACTATCAGCTTGGTCATCACTGGAGTCCAGGTTGTTTCTGGGAGGTGCTGGTTACTCAGCTGTTCCATCTTCCGGGTAATTGCTCAGGCTTCTTTACTGAGCATGCTCCTCCTGAACCTTGCCAGTTGTATTTTTTTGTTCTGTTGTGTTGCTGTAGCATGTTTGTCGGCTTGTATTCTGATCTTGGTTTCTGACCCCGGACTGTTATTTGACATCTCTCTGCCCGCTCCCTGTTCTTGCTGTAATCTCCTGCCTTTGACCCCGGACCGTTACATGACAATGTCTCTGCTTTCCCCTATATCTTCTTCGTGCTCTCTTGGTATTCTGACCCTAAAGCGGGCTTTACACGCTGCAATATCGGTCCCGATATCACCAGCGTGGGTACCCGCCCCCATCTTTTGTGCGACATGGGCAAATCGCTGCCCGTGCCGCACAACATCGCCCAGACCCGTCACACATACTTACCTGCCCGGCGACATCGCTGTGACCGGCGAACCGCCTCCTTTCTAAGGGGGAGGTCCGTGCGGCGTCACAGCGACGTCACTGAGCGGCCGCCCAATAGCCCCGGAGGGGCGGAGCTGAGCGGGACGTAACATCCCGCCCACCTCCTTCCTTCCGCATAGCGGCCGGGAGGCAGGTAAGGAGAGCTTCCTCGTTCCTGCAGTGTCACACGGAGCGATGTGTGCTGCCGCAGGAATGAGGAACAACCTCGTTACTGCTGCAGTAACGATTTTTGAGAATGGACCCCCATGTCACCGATGAGCGATTTTGCACGTTTTTGCAACGATGCAAAATCGCTCATAGGTGTCACACGCCACGGCATCGCTAATGCGGCCGGATGTGCATCACCAATTCCGTGACCCCAACGAGTTCGCATTAGCGATGTCGTAGCGTGTAAAGCCCCCTTAAGACTACGCCCATGTTTTACCCCTTATGATCATATGTGTCCTCCTGTTACTAGACCCCTGCTTCCCTGACTTCCCTTCCTTCTATACTATCCAAAAGGTAGTGAGTAGCATCATAAATTTCTTAAATTATAGTTACCTTCAATGTTTTATGGCAGCATCTTCCATTAAATAGAGCTTAGATTATGATAAAACCATGTTGTCTGCAGCTACATCTTGTAAGATGAAATGTAGCCAAACTACAGACTAATGAAACCAGTTAGATTGTAGACTAGTAATTTTTTAATTATCGACAGTCTAAAGTAACTTTTCCAGACTCATAATTAGAATTTTATTTGCCATCTCCTTGTAACAAAATCAGATTCACGGCTTAACAGTTGTTCATCCTAAATCACAAACATTTCCTTTGCTCATTATCCCCTGAGCATAGTCATTAGCATTACATAGTCCTGATCATTTAATGAACCAGAGCAGATCTCATTTTGATAGAGCTGGTTCTAATTTGTTTTGTTAACTTTCCCTTTCACTCTCTACCTGCATGTTAAAGAAGGTTAATCAAAGTTATCTTAAAAAAAATAGTAACCAGTCCCATGAAATTCCTTCATGCTTTGCAAGTTATGACCTTCCATCTTATCTCATTTTAACATGCAAGGAAAAAGTTTCAGAAATATAAAAAAAAAAATGTTGGGGGATTAAATTCTGAAGAAATTAATGTTTGTACTTGATAACACTTCTACATTGTACTGATTACAGATTGTACAGAACACAGTCCGTATCACTATGTAGGTTTAATTCCCTTCAACATTAAATTACATCACGCTACACAGAAAGCAGATACTGGCTCGGTAGTAAATTAATCAGTTATTTTACACTTCATATATTTTTATTCCAATGAGTCTGAATGATTAATTGCTGCCTTTGAAGATTGTGAATTTGGGGCTAATAAGAGCTAACATTCCTTACTGATTAGTCAGGTGGATAACTGCACGACCACCTTGATTTCCAATGTTTTACTATATAAAGACTTGCCAACGTTTTAATGTTGGCTTAAACAACATTGTATTTTATCAGTATTATTGAGGCGTAGCTGTAGATAAATTGCTGGATGGTACATTGCTTTCATCCTCGAGTGATTTGTTGATTGTATTTTTGCCTTTAACTTGTTCAACAATTTTACCATGACGTCCTGGATATTTCACATCCTGATTGAATTTTAAAGCATCTCAACTGCATAATTCTGAAATCAAGAAATATGGATTGCTATTGATAAATTGGTCAGTAGTTACAAAAGATTAAACATGTTTGCAATAAAGTACAAGGGGAAATGATGATTGCATTAATTACATCATATAGGGCGGCACGGTGGCTCAGTGGTTAGTACTGAAGTCTTGCAGCGCTGGGGTCCTGGGTTCAAATCCCACCAAGGACACCATCTGCAAGGAGTTTGTATGTTCACCCCGTGTTTGCATGGGTTTCCTCCGGGTTCTCCGGTTTCCTCCCACACCCCAAAGACATACAGATAGGGACTCTAGATTGTGAGCCCCAATGGGGACAGTGTTCCTGATGTGTGTAAAGCGCTGTGGAATTAATAGCACTATATAAATGAATAAAATTATTATTATTATATAGAACCGTAGAAACAGCAGATGGCCAAGAAAACTTAATGCAGCAGATAAAAAAGACACATCATGCCAACTTTATTTTTAAATCAGGAGGTGTCAAGCAGTGCCATCAGCTCAGAAAGGCTCAACGGAGCCCACAGTGGAGCCATGGGCAAAATGACCCATGACTCACTTTATAGGGCAATGAGGGGTAAACTTATAGGAGAAAACGAAAGTGTGGGCTGTGGGGGAGTCAAAAGTTTAGGGGGGCTGATGTAAGAGTTAGGAAGAGTGGTTAAGATAGAATTGGGTATATTGAATCAGGAAGGGGGTAGGGACTACCAGAGCGGCGTGTATAGCCAGCAGAAAAGGGACCGCCCTCCCGCCCTGTCTTGGGTTGGGGTGTGGGCTGTTAGGAGATAGTGTTGCATATTAACAACTGTTCGGTGTCATTTTGGCAAGTGGTAGTGAGTTGGGTTCATGGAGCTGGTGGTAAAATGGTGGTGGGGGTTGTACATCAGGTGGATGGTAACCCCCTCCCTTTACTTTGGAATGGAAATTATGTGGCAGACTTTAGGGCTCTCCAGGGTGGACTCCCCTGGGAGTCGTTGTTAGGGAAATGGTTTTCTGGTAAGAGGTGTTCCCTGAGTCTGTGCTTGTGGCTGGGGGCAACGCCGGATGGTTTATTAATTTTATGGGATCGTCCACCAGATTTCAGAGCTCCAGGAACCTTCCTCACTTAAAGAATACTATGCTATTTATTTACTGTTATGTTTGTGAAATAAAGGGTCAGTTTGGCCAATTTATCCAAGCTGGTGTCAGGTGTTTATTGGGGGGGGATCCGTGAAAATAGAGTAACGTGAATAACAGTTTAGTTAAAGTTGGGAAGGTAGCATGTACAATTGTGAATTGTACAGTCATGGACATCATATCGACGTCACTTTATAGTTTCAAGTATATATATATATATATATATATATATATATATATATATATATATATATATATATATGGATTCACAAAGCTGCACTTCAGGGTTGACACATGGTCCCAGAATGTTTGCTCAGAGGACTGGAGGACAAGTGGAACAGTGAGGACATCGAAATACTGGAGGCCATAAAATCAGGGAGGAGGAGGGTGGACAAATGAAATAAGAAAAATTAAGTTTAAAGTAGTATACAGAGGAAACCAGATAAGCCACAGAAGTTTTGCAAGCATGAAGGTAGAATATGAACAGAGCCCAGTAATACTTTATGATACTTACTGCAAGCAATGTGTTATCCTGTTAGTGGCAAGCAGAGGGTTAACAAGAAAGTCTTAGGTTCAGCAAGAATCATAGGAGTTTTGTAAGAGTTTGCTCCACACAAAGTGTTTTGTGTTTATCTCAAAAAATTCTATTTTATTCTCATCTGACCATTACACCTTCTTCCATATGCTAGCTTTGTCCCCTACATAGCTTTTGCCAGTCTGCAAATGGCACTTTTTAGGCCTTGCATTAAAAAATATCTTGCTTCTTCCAACTCTTCCATAAGGGCCAGATTTGTGGAGAATAGAACTTATAGTGGACAGATTCCCTTACATGAGCTGTGGATCTTTGCAGTTCCTCCAAAGTGATTCTTTTCTACAACGTTACTCTGACTCTGCCCCTACTCAAAAAAATAGATTTGGGATAGATGTGGGCGTCACACGGTATGATATATATAGGGCGATATGTCGGCGGGGTCACGTCGTAAGTGACGCACATCCGGTATCATTTGAGATATGGTAGCGTGTGACAGCTACTAGAGACGGTGAACGAGCAAAAATACTCACCTTATCATTGCTCATTGATACGTCGCTCATTTTCAAAAAGTTGTTTCTTCTTCTGTATTTCGGTTGTTCATCGTTCCCGGGGCAGCACACATCACTCCTTGTGACACCCTGCGAACGACGAACACAGTTTACCTGCATCCCGGCGGCAATGCAGAAGGAAGGAGGTGGGCGGGATGTTTACGTCCCGCTCATCTCCGCCCCTTCTCTGCTATTGGCCAGCTGCTGTGTGACATCGCTGTGACGCCGAACATCCCTCCCCCTTCAGGAAGAGGATGTTCGCCGCCCACAGCGAGGTTGTCCGGGAGGTAAGTGCGTGTGACAGGGGGTTAACGACTTTGTGCGCCACGGGCAACTAATTGCCCGTGACGCACAAACGATGGGGGCAGGTACGATCGCTCTTGCGATCGCACAATAGATCGTCCCGCGTGACGCCCGCAAGACCCAATAAACGTTCAGGTAGTTTTTTTTTAGCAGAGTTCTACATGGGAATTTTGGATGATGGTCATTTTATGTGTATATCAAATATGCTAAGTTAAAAGTTTTAGCTTGGTAACTAATTTGCTTTACAGTATGCTGATATATTCCAATGTAAAGTAAAATAGCAATCATTTGAGATTCTACACTTAAAGAAAAAGCACTGAATCCAATTTAACGATTGAAGATCTTGGATCTTTGCTGTAATTAATAGTAGTTGAGGATCCTCCAATTTGGAATCTAGTATTGCTCTCTGTTCTTTGCAGTGGTGTTGTAATATCAAATTTTACTTTTTTGATGGGTACAATAAAATGCTTAATTTTACCTGTATGGAGGAATGTCCAGCCATACACAATGCACTTGGGCACATAATTAATCAAGATCTGTTGCTGGCAGCTTCTTTTGCAACTTCAACACAATTTCGAAATGTTATCATCTTCTCTGGGGAACAGCTCATTTATAATGGTCTATGGCAAAATGTAAAATTGCTCAGATGAATAAAATATAAAATACTTTACTGAAACCACAGATGCCAAATTCTGCAAACTTAAGGCGGAATGGACCTTTCAGCTTCTTATCAGCGCACAGTTCAAAAGCCTTCGTCTCTGATGGTGTAGAGTTAGTGTTTATGTCGAGGACAGCTCAACCACTTTAAAAAGGCAATAACAATGCTGTGTATTTTATAAAGGTTTTAGAAGAACATTTGCCTCCATCCAAATTATATTTTTTTTCAAGGGAAGTCTTTTCTGCTGATCACAGCTGTGCAACTTTGATCAACAGAAATGAACAAGCAATCAGACTGCTCATTCCTATAGTCCCATAAAAGTACTAGTAAAATAATATAAAAAAAGTTTTTAAAAATAAAAAATAAAAAAACCTAAAAGCTCAAATCACCCCCCCATTCACCCTTTTGAAAATTAAACAAATAAAAAATATACACACATTTGGTATCGCTGCGTTCAGAAATGCCATATCTATCAAAATATAAAATCAAGTAACCTGAACAGTAAACATCGTAGCAGTAAAAAAAATCAAAACACCAAAATTAAATTTTTTGGTTGTTTCAAACTTTTGCACAAAATCCAATAACAGGCGATCAAAACGTAGCATCTGTGAAAAATGGTACCATTAAAAACATCAGCTTGAAATGCAAGCAATAAGCCCTATAGCCCAAAAATGAGAACGCTACGGGTTGTGGAATGTGGTGCAAAAAGTGTGCAAAAGTTTTTTGGACAAACTTCTGAATTTTGTAAGCCCCTTAGATAAAAGTAAATATATACATGTTTGGTATCTGCAAACTCCTACCAACCTGAGGCATCACACTGACACATCAATTTTACCATAAAGTGAACAAGATGAATAAAATTCACCCAAAACTATCGTGCAATCGCACTTTTTTTGCAATTTGTCTGCACTTGGAATTTTGTTTGTCATTTTCCAGTACACTATATGGTAAAACTCATGATTTCATTGAAAAATACAACTCAGAATGCAAAAAACAAGCCCTAATATAGCAAGATTGACGAAAAAAATAAAAAAGTTACAGTTCTTGGAAGAAGAGAGAAAAAAACAAAAACGAAAAATCACCCGAGGGTGAAGGGGTTAATACACTGTCGATTTTGCAAGTTTTCCCCACCTACAAAGAATGGAGAGGTCTGCAATTTTTATTGTAGATACACTTCAACTGACAGAATAAAGAAAAATTCAGAAAAAAACACATTGCATAATTTTTAAATAATTTTGATTTTATGCATAAAATAAGTATTTGATCGCCTACCAACCAGCAAGAATTTTGTCTCTAACAGACTAGTTATTTTTTCCTTAAGAAACCCTCTTACTGTGCACTCATTACCTGTATTAACTGCACATATTTGAACTCATTACCTGTAAAAAAACCAACCCTGTCCATACACACAATCAATCACACACCAACCTCTCCGTCAGGCTGAAACCAAAGAGCTGTGTAAGGACACCAGGGATAAAATTGTAGACCTGCACAAGGCTGCTTGTCAAAAAGGTAACAACTATGCAATTATTAGAAAAGGGAAGAAACACAAGATGACTGTCAATCTTACTCGGTCTGGATCTCCCTGCAAGATCTTGCCTCGTGGGGTATGGATAATTGTCAGAATGGTCAGGAAAAAGCTCAGAACAACATGGAAGGACCTGATCAATGACCTGAATAGAGCTGGGACCACAGTCTCAAAGATTACTGTTAGTAACACACTACGCCATTATGGATTAAAATCCTGCAGGGCACGCAAGGTCCCCCTGCTCATGCCAGCACATGTCCAGGACCATTTAAAGTATGCCAATCACCATTTGGATAATCCAGAGGAGGCATGGGAGAAGGTCATGTGGTCATATCAAACCAAAATAGAAGTTTTTGTATCAACTCCACTCGCTATTTTTGGAGGAAAAAGAATGATGAGCACGTCCCCCAAAACACCATGCCAGCCATGAAGCATGTGGGTGGAAACATCGTACTTTGGGTATGATTTTCTGAAAATGTGACAGAATGACTGCACCATATTGAAGGGAGGATGGATGGGGCCATGTATCTCAAGATTTCGTCCAACAACCTCCTTCCCTCAGTAAAAGCATTGAAGATGGGTCATGGCTGGGTCTTCCAGCATAACAATTACCTGAACTCACAGCCAGGGCAATTAAGGAGTGGCTCCATAAGAAGCATTTCAAGGTTCTGGGGTGGCCTTGCCAGTCTTCATACCTGAACCCAATAGAAAATCTTTGGAGGAGCTGAAACTCAATGTTGCCCAGCGACAGCCCCGAAACCTGAAAGATGTGGAGAAGATCTGTATGAAGAAGTGGGCCGAAATCCCTGCTGCAGTTTTTGCACATCTCAGCTATAGCTTTATTGTTACTCAAATGTGATAACATATTGTTAATTCTGGATTGTAAATCTTGCAAAGTTTCAATAAAAAGAGATTAAACACAAGAACTACAGGAAACGTCTGACCTCTATAATTACAAACAAAGGTTTCTGTACCAAATATTAAGTTTTGATTTTGTATTGTATAAATACTTATTTCATGGAATAAAATGCAATTTAATTATTTAAAAGTCATATAATGTGATTTTACACAGCTCTCCATTCTTTGTAGGTGTGAAAACTTGAAAAATCGTCAGTGTATCAAATACTTATTTTCACAACTGTATATGTGCCGTGTTCTAAATAAAATACGGCTGTTAAAGGTTTTCAAATCATTGCATTCTTGTTTTTTTATTTTATATAATATCTTGTCATTTAAAAAAAAAATATATATATATATATATATATATATATATATATATATATATATATATATATATTCAGTATATATACTGTATATGGTTTTTTTTTATTTATTTTTTTAATCATTACAGTAATGTAGGGATACATTTCACAAGATTGAGCTATGACCAACAGCATATCAAATCCATGCTTTATTCAAGACATATTACTCCATGCCAAGAGTTCACAATGCTTAGCATTCCTTCGGCATCCACATGTCTATTGAGATAGTACTTTCAATTTTTGAAACACCAAGCAGCATTGTGCATTCTGGAAGCTGAACACATATCTGAATTACGGTACAACATAAAACAACAGCTATTTATGCAGTTCAAAGTTGCAATATTTTCCAAGGGCACCATCACTTATGGTATAGATTATTGTATTAGTTCTGACAGAATGCTCAATTTTTTTTTCCACCCAAAATTTATTGTATTTTGCCTTAAGAAAAATAAAGTTTTTACAGAGCCTAGGAAGTTGAATATCCATGTATATCTTAAATATATTTATGTAGCTCGAGAAACTGAAAATTCTTGCAGTTTTCTTTTTAATTAAAGTTTCCTTTGTGGAAACAGTGTTGTAACTCGTATATATAAGATTAAAATGAATGTGCTGCCTTCTTTTTAATATTCTTCAAAGAGGGAGAAAACCGGTCAATATACGAGACTTGGCATTTTCAGGATCTATCTCAACACTTATCCCAGGCCATAAGATAAACCTAGATTCAAATTTGAAGTGTCCTTAGAAACGTCTGCGGCAAAAGTGTTGTTTTTCTATTAATTTGGACCCATTTATAAATATATAGTTCATGCATTTTATATAGCTGGTACTGGGATTTTCCAGAATCCTAATCCAATCGTCTGATTATGAATTTGTATGTGGTTTGCCCATGTTTTGCTCTATGATAACTGGTTAGCATGTCACTGGCGAAAGCTTTAGACTCATTCCGAAATAAGCAAAACTGATAAAGTTAACTAAAAGTTTTGTACAGTTATAATCTTTTAAATGTCTTAGAACATTATTAACCCCTTCACCCCTGGCAATTTTCCATTTTCGTTCTTTCCTCCCCTTCTTCCAAGAGCCATAACTTTTTTTTTTATTTTTCCGTCAATATAGCCATATGAGGGTTTGTTTATTGCAGAACGAGTTGTACTTTTGAATGACATCATTCATTTTACGATACAGTGTACTTTAAAAAGGGAAACAAAATCCATGTGCGGTGAAATAGCAAAAAAAGTGCAATTTCACAATTGTTTTTTGGGGGAGTTTTATTTACTATGTTCACTATATGGTAAAACTGTCCTGGCATTATGATTCCCCAGGTCAGTTTGAGTTTGTAGATTCCAAATGTATAGTTTTTTATTTTATAAGTGGAAAAAAAATTTGTCAATAAACATTGCACGCTTGTTAACATTTTATGAGATCCGTTTCTTTCTGATTTTTCAGAATTTAGGGCTAAATAAGGGCTTATTTTTTGCATCCTGAGTTAATGTTTTAGTTATACAATTTTTGTGAAGATGTGATATTTTGATCGCCTGTTTTTGCTTTTTATTTCAATTATTGTGGTGACCAAAAATGTATTTTTGGCGTTTTCAATTTTTTTTCCAATTGGATTAATTTATTTTATATTTTGATAGATTGGGCAGTTCTGATTGCAACAAAACCAAATGTTTATTTTTATTGTTTTATTATTATGGGGCAAAAGGGGAGAAATTTGAACGTTTTACTTTATTTATTACATGTTTTGAAAAACTTTTTTTTCTTTTACTGACCCCCTTAGGTGACTTGAAGTTGGCACTGTCCAATCGACTGTGGTGTGAACAACTCCATAAGAAAGAATGTCAGCTGTAAGGGTATGTGCACACGTTGCTTTTTTTTCCGCGCGGAAAAAAACGCACCGTCTGGCAGAGGGGAGAATAGTAAACAATGCTTTTTGAGAAACAACGCATCGAAAACGCATGCGTTTTTCATGCGTTTTTCATGCGTTTTTTTAGGTGCGTTTTTTAAGACTTGGGTACCTATACGTCAGAAAACCCCCACAAGTGACCCCATTTTGGAATCTGCACCCCTCAAGGATTTTATTCAGGCACTAAAGGGTGCCTAGCCTAGTTTTTATCACAAAAACAAAAAAAAAATGGCGTGGGGGTCCCCCCTATTTTTGATAGCCAGTCAGGGTAAAGCAGACAGCTGTAGCCTGCAAACCACAGCTGGCAGCTTCATCTTGTCTGGTGATCAATTTGGAGGGCTCCCCAGGTTTTTTTTTTTTATTTATAAATAAAAATAATTAAAAAAAAATAACATGGGGTCCCCCCAAATTAGATCACCAGCCAAGGTGAAGCTGACAGCTGAGGTCTGGTATTCTCAGGGTGGGAAGAGCCATGGTTATTGGACTCTTCCCAGCCTAAAAATAGCAGGCCACAGCCGCCCCAGAAGTGGCGCATCCATTAGATGCGCCAATCCTGGCGCTTCGCCCCAACTCATCCCGCGCCCTGGTGCGTTGGCTAACGGGGTAATAAATGGGGTTGATACCAGATGTGTAATGTCACCTGGCATCAAGCCCAGCAATTAGTGATGTCACGGCGTCTATCAGACACCCGACATAACTAATTGACAGTAAACAAAAGCAAAAAAAGACAACAAAAAATTTTTTATTAGAAAAAACACTCCCCAAATCATTCCCTTGTTCTCCAATTTAATAAAAAAAATGGGTCCGCAGAAATCCATTTGGATGTCCCACGTCGGCTCTGGACCTTCTAGAATATGGGGGCACGTTCAGGGAACGTATCCCCCATTTTCTAGGAGGGCAGACCCTCCATTTGAGGAGAGTGGGTGCAAAAATCTGCACCCACTCTCCCCGGGTCACAGCTGCACAGTGCCGAGCAGCAGCCAGCGGAGCTCACACTGAACACAGTGCTGGCTGTCAGCTGCTCTGCACATGTGACCGGCCGGCGTCTGCTGTGAAGGAGGAGGGAGCCGCGGGGGATCAGCGCTGCGAACAGACAGGTATGTATGACACCGGGGGGAATTGGGGTGAACGGGCAGGGCCTGGGTGCATTTTTCTGTCGCATGTCTCAAGGCACATGCGACAGATAACATAGGAGCAGGGCGGCCGGTGCGCTACTGTGCGCGCGGCCATGTTGGATTTTCGGGAGGGGGGTCGGGGGTCAGGGCGGGCACTTTGGCGACACCGGGGGCTTTGCCAGGAAGTGAGGTCAACAGGAAACCTCTTGACCTCACTTCCAGGTAAATGCCTGCGTTCTGGCGTGCCGACAAAGCCCGCGGACCGCAACAAAAAAGCAGGTCCATGCGCTGTAGCTGCGTTCTGACCCCACATCATTGATTTCAATGGGGGAGAGAACGCAGCCACAACGCACAAAAGAAGTGACATGCTGCTTTTCTTTCCGCACCGATTTTTGGCATCCAAAACGCTGCGGAAAGAAACGCAGCATGTGCACTGATTTTTCAGCTTTCCCATACACTTTGCTGGGAAAGCTGAACGCATGCAATTTGCCACTGAAACGCTGCGGTTCAAAACGCAGCGTTTCCGCGGTAAAAAACGCAACGTGTGCACACAGCCGAAGTCTCTATATGTAACTGTACTGGAGTCTCTTACATGTTCTGCAGGACTGGTATCTACAATATATAGTCACTCACTATATGACTATAATATCACTGTTGGGCTTCTTACAGAGATTTATTTTCATTAGCAGTTCTGTCGTCTGCTCAGGTTGCCCTTTACCCAAGAAAGCCATGGAACCCATAGGGTGTAGGGGTAACATGACAGTCTGGAGGGCAGGGAGTTGATAGGGTTAAACGGTGATGGTTAGTATAGGAATGAGGAAAAGAAGGTGATTGGTTAGGGGGTGGAGTGCGGTGGTAGGACAGGGGGTAGCTTCATGGTGTATATACAGTAATAGGAGGTGGGGGTCAGCTACCTCCTCTTGCACTTCCTGGATGACAGCTTGGAGGAACCTCTCATGATGTCCTGATAAATCCTTGGATCTTGTCAGCATGGCGGTACAGGGTTCCCAGGCAGCACAGTCCCACATCCAGGCTGCCTGGGTGTCTCCTCAGCACCATCCCTTCCCCCCCCCCTTCTGTGGTGCAGTGCTGGCGGCGGTTTTATTTTTCAGACCTCGCCGAGGGTCTTTTGAGGTAGGTGGGGGAGAGGAGGGAAACTTGAGAGCCCCCGCCCCCGTGGGGACCCTTCGCGGCAGAGCGGGTGGTGGCAGCTTGTTGTGCCCTCTCTGGCTGCCAGGAGGAATCTCCTGCAGGGCCACGGCGGCCGAAAAGGTGGTGTGTCCAACCCGGGGGCCTACTTCCAGTGCGAGGCCTTGGGCTGGATTTAGGAGTGAGGCGGTGGCTCCCGGTGGGAGCATGCCCAGTGGCGATCGATGCACTACATACCCTCCCACAGGGGGGGGCAGAGGGCGGTAGCCTGCAGGGACACCTGTGTGGCTGGATCGTCAGTTCCGGAAGACTGGACACAACAGGCAGCGATGAGGAGGAGAGATAGGAGGCCTGCTTTCTCTCCTGGAGCAGGCATTGGGTCAGCGGTGCAGATCCCATCAGTAGCGGCTTCCCCCAGGAGGGGAGAGCCCAGCATTGTAGAGGCGACAATTGGCCATACAGGGCAAGTGGACGTGGTGCTCCTGGCTCAGGGGTGAAACCAGCGGGCATTCGGTGGCTGCAGCTTGAGGGACTGTCCCGGGACCGACAATGGACATGGACGACCGGCAAGAAAGGACAGGGATGGCTGATCTGAGGATGTCCTCTGGAAGCAGCCTGGCAATTTAACCAATTTAAGTTTTAGACTTTTGTAGTGGTGGGGACAGTCGCTATAGTGTAGTAGTGACAAGAGATGTGGGTAGCAGCTGGGGGGTTGGAGCCTGTGGTCAGTTTGTGGGGTCAGTTGGTGACGTGGTCTCCGGAGGGGGTATGGGTTCATGTTCTGGAGGCTGGGGGCAGAGTTATGGACGGGGGTGGTGTCATGGCGGCATGGCCATGAGGGTGAAGGTGACGTTATGTCCGGTGGCCACAGTTTCAGGATGGGGGGTGGCAAGGTTCGCCGTTTGCCGCAGTTCAGGTCGTAGGAGACTTGGCTATGGGTGCTGATGATTGCGGCACACATGAGCGGGTGGAGACGGAGCATTTGTTGAAGGTTTGCTGGTGTGTTTATTGGGAATCTTCTAATGCATGGTGGTTCATATTGGTTGTATTAGGATGGGTAAGGTAAAGGGGCGAGGGGTCCCGCTGTACAGGGTGTGCGGATAGTTTTCCAAGGATTTCGTGAGTGATGAGTGTGGGTGCAGGGCTTCGGTATAACGTAAGGGTTGCTGTGGTTAATTGGAGAAGGAGAGCAGAAATGTGAGAGAAGGTGAGGTGTTGGTTGCTGTAATGGGTTTGTAGGTTTGACACCGCATCTATGGTAGCATGGTGGTTAATTCGTGGGTAGTCAGCATGTTATCCCATTTGGAGTTTGGTGCTGGGAGGCATTATGAGTCAAGCGGGCCTGAATTGGTGTTACCGTAGGTGGTGGGCACCTTTGGGCTGTTGTGGGTGAACTCGGTGAATCCACAATGATGGGCTGCGGATCAGATGGAACAATGGAGTTTCTCGGACATCCGTGATTACGGGGGGGACTATGCGAGTTATGGTTCGGACTTCAGGATTGGATCCTCGTGGTGCATAAAGTGTAAGTCGTGTGGCCTAGGGCCATATGGTATTATATGTTTCATGTGGTTGGGCTCATGGCATCTTTGGGCTGGTGGAGTTTGATTATATATTTATTAGAGATGAGCGCGGTTCGTGGTTCGAGGTTCTCCAGTTCGCGGCTCGAGTGATTTTGGGGGCTGTTCTAGATCGAACTAGAACTCGAGCTTTTTGCTAAAGCTCGATAGTTCTAGATACGTTCGAGAACGGTTCTAACAGCAAAAAAAACAGCTAATTCCTAGCTGGCTTTCCGCTGTAATAGTGTAAGTCACTCTGTGACTCACACTATTATGACATTTCAGTGTATAGTGTGCGGGAAAAGCACATTCAGATCACTGTTGTATTTATAATGGCGATCGCCATTTTTTTTTTTTTCCTTGTCTTCCTTCCCTGTTTTGGGGCGGGCCAGCATGTCAGCCAATCCCTGACACACACACAGCTAAGTGGACTTTTAGCCAGAGAAGCAACGGCATGTGTGATAGGATGTCCATGTCACATGTCCCTGCATTATAAAACCGGACATTTTCCTCCAGCACGCCATTATCTGCCTTCTGCGTCCTTGGTGTCAGACATCACTGGCGCAGCTCCTATCGCCGATACTGCTGTATACGCTCCATAAACAGCGCTGGACAGCTTAGGGATAGCACTTTCTATCAGTCCTTTTAAGGGCTCATACCGGCAGGGTCAGAGCCATAGGTGACAGGTCAGTGAAAACAGAGTTTAACAGCTACACAAGATGACAGCGTCTGTGTAGCTAAGGTCAGGGATTTCCTCGATGCATTTCCCCATTAGGAGGGATAGAAAGGCAGGCTTCCTTTCCTCCACCCAGAGACCCACAACCCTGCCACTATACCCTCCTGCCCTTTGCACACTCCAACTCATTGTTACTAAGCCATTATACTAGCAAACACTGAGTGAACTTAGTGGCATCCTAAACGTGGCTGCTGGACTGCTGTATTGCCCCAGTAGTGCAAAGATATTTGCAGCACGTCTGCCTTTTTACTAAGCCATTATAATAGCAAACACTGAGAAACCTTAGTGGCATCCAAAAAGTGGTTGTCGGACTCCATTAGTGTCCCACTGGTGCCAAGCAATTTACAGCACCTCTGCATTGCACCCTCAAGCTCATTGTTAATAAGCCATTATACTAGCAAACACTGAGTGAACTTAGTGGCATCCTAAACGTGGCTGTTGGACTGCTGTATTGCCCCAGTAGTGCAAAGATATTTGCAGCACGTCTGCCTGCATTGCACACTCAAACTCATTATAACTAAGCCATTATACTAGCAAACACTGAGTGAACTTAATGGCATCCTAAACGTGGCTATTGGACTTCTGTATAGTCCCACAAGTGCAAAGATATTTGCAGCACGTCTGCATGCATTGCACACTCAAACTCATTGTTACTAAGCCATTATACTAGCAAACACTGAGTGTACTTAGTGGCATCCTAAACGTGGCTGTTGGACTTCTGTATCGTCCCACAAGTGCAAAGATATTTGCAGCACGTCTGCCTGCATTGCACACTCAAACTCATTGTTACTAAGCCATTATACTAGCAAACACTGAGTGAACTTAGTTGCATCCTAAGCGTGGCTGTTGGACTGCTGTATTGTCCCACTAGTGCAAAGATATTTGCAGCACGTCTGCCTGCATTGCACACTCAAACTCATTGTTACTAAGCCATTATACTAGCAAACACTGAGTGTACTTAGTGGCATCCTAAACGTGGCTATTGGACTTCTGTATCGTCCCACTAGTGCAAAGATATTTGCAGCACGTCTGCCTGCATTGCACACTCAAACTCATTGTTACTAAGCCATTATACTAGCAAACACTGAGTGAACTTAGTGGCATCCTAAACGTGGCTGTTGGACTGCTGTATTGCCCCAGTATTGCAAAGATATTTGCAGCACGTCTGCCTGCATTGCACACTCAAACTCATTGTTACTAAGCCATTATACTAGCAATTTATGCTGCCAGTTTAAGGGCCATAGTTGCATTGTCAGGGATAATTATTCTTTATTATTCTGCTGTTAATAAAGCTAGACCACCGCTGCAATCTACACCACCTTTCAATTTTTACTACCACATTTTAAGTGCACAATCTTGTCGCAATCAACATGAGTGGCAAAATAAAAAAAAGGGGAACCAGCACGATCTGAAATTGCCATGCATCATATAAAAAGTGAAAATTCACAAATTTATTCCAACTGTACTATAATAAAAAAAAATGAGATTTTTAGCAAATAATTGATCATTTTTTTGAGCCACCCCTGGCAACGTCACGGCAAATCTCAATAGGGGGGTCCTACTCTACATTCTGTATTTCATGTGCCATGCGGCCTCCTAGATAAAGTTAAAAGCAGAACCATAATGGAGCACACATACCTGCAACCTATATATAGCCGCTTCCATGTTGCAAAAAAGGCACTTGTGGATAGAGACCAGCCCAGGTCCCAGCATGTGGAGCAAGCCCCACACATACCAGGACTATATCAGAACTGATCCTCCCAGTGCCAACCAGCAACCATTGATAAAGGCGGACCAGATCCAAGAATGGTGCTTAATTAGCATTGCCTGTGGAAAGGGGTGAGGTAACTGGGTCTGAACAGCTACCAACAGGAGGAATATATTGCAAACCAAAATCAGGCGTGCATGGTATGGTGTTGGTCAGACACCAGATTTGTAGCATAACTACGGTCAAAACAGAGAAAAAAGGGGAACCAGCACGATCTGAAATTGCCATGCATCATATAAAAAGTGAAAATTCACAAATTTATTCCAACTGTACTATAATAAAAAAAATGAGATTTTTAGCAAATAATTGATCAATTTTTTGAGCCACCCCTGCCAACGTCACGGCAAATCTCAATAGGGGGGTCCTACTCTACATTCTGTATTTCATGTGCCATGCGGCCTCCTAGATAAAGTTAAAAGCAGAACCATAATGGAGCACACATACCTGCAACCTGTATATAACCACTTCCATGTTGCAAAAAAGGCACTTGTGGATAGAGACCAGCCCAGGTCCCAGCATGTGGAGCAAGCCCCACACATACCAGGACTATATCAGAACTGATCCTCCCAGTGCCAACCAGCAACCATTGATAAAGGCGGACCAGATCCAAGAATGGTGCTTAATTAGCATTGCCTGTGGAAAGGGGTGAGGTAACTGGGTCTGAACAGCTACCAACAGGAGGAATATATTGCAAACCAAAATCAGGCGTGCATGGTATGGTGTTGGTCAGACACCAGATTTGTAGCATAACTACGGTCAAAACAGAGAAAAAAGGGGAACCAGCACGATCTGAAATTGCCATGCATCATATAAAAAGTGAAAATTCACAAATTTATTCCAACTGTACTATAATAAAAAAAATGAGATTTTTAGCAAATAATTGATCAATTTTTTGAGCCACCCCTGCCAACGTCACGGCAAATCTCAATAGGGGGGTCCTACTCTACATTCTGTATTTCATGTGCCATGCGGCCTCCTAGATAAAGTTAAAAGCAGAACCATAATGGAGCACACATACCTGCAACCTGTATATAGCCGCTTCCATGTTGCAAAAAAGGCACTTGTGGATAGAGACCAGCCCAGGTCCCAGCATGTGGAGCAAGCCCCACACATACCAGGACTATATCAGAACTGATCCTCCCAGTGCCAACCAGCAACCATTGATAAAGGCGGACCAGATCCAAGAATGGTGCTTAATTAGCATTGCCTGTGGAAAGGGGTGAGGTAACTGGGTCTGAACAGCTACCAACAGGAGGAATATATTGCAAACCAAAATCAGGCGTGCATGGTATGGTGTTGGTCAGACACCAGATTTGTAGCATAACTACGGTCAAAACAGAGAAAAAAGGGGAACCAGCACGATCTGAAATTGCCATGCATCATATAAAAAGTGAAAATTCACAAATTTATTCCAACTGTACTATAATAAAAAAAATGAGATTTTTAGCAAATAATTGATCAATTTTTTGAGCCACCCCTGCCAACGTCACGGCAAATCTCAATAGGGGGGTCCTACTCTACATTCTGTATTTCATGTGCCATGCGGCCTCCTAGATAAAGTTAAAAGCAGAACCATAATGGAGCACACATACCTGCAACCTGTATATAGCCGCTTCCATGTTGCAAAAAAGGCACTTGTGGATAGAGACCAGCCCAGGTCCCAGCATGTGGAGCAAGCCCCACACATACCAGGACTATATCAGAACTGATCCTCCCAGTGCCAACCAGCAACCATTGATAAAGGCGGACCAGATCCAAGAATGGTGCTTAATTAGCATTGCCTGTGGAAAGGGGTGAGGTAACTGGGTCTGAACAGCTACCAACAGGAGGAATATATTGCAAACCAAAATCAGGCGTGCATGGTATGGTGTTGGTCAGACACCAGATTTGTAGCATAACTACGGTCAAAACAGAGAAAAAAGGGGAACCAGCACGATCTGAAATTGCCATGCATCATATAAAAAGTGAAAATTCACAAATTTATTCCAACTGTACTATAATAAAAAAAATGAGATTTTTAGCAAATAATTGATCAATTTTTTGAGCCACCCCTGCCAACGTCACGGCAAATCTCAATAGGGGGGTCCTACTCTACATTCTGTATTTCATGTGCCATGCGGCCTCCTAGATAAAGTTAAAAGCAGAACCATAATGGAGCACACATACCTGCAACCTGTATATAGCCGCTTCCATGTTGCAAAAAAGGCACTTGTGGATAGAGACCAGCCCAGGTCCCAGCATGTGGAGCAAGCTCCACACATACCAGGACTATATCAGAACTGATCCTCCCAGTGCCAACCAGCAACCATTGATAAAGGCGGACCAGATCCAAGAATGGTGCTTAATTAGCATTGCCTGTGGAAAGGGGTGAGGTAACTGGGTCTGAACAGCTACCAACAGGAGGAATATATTGCAAACCAAAATCAGGCGTGCATGGTATGGTGTTGGTCAGACACCAGATTTGTAGCATAACTACGGTCAAAACAGAGAAAAAAGGGGAACCAGCACGATCTGAAATTGCCATGCATCATATAAAAAGTGAAAATTCACAAATTTATTCCAACTGTACTATAATAAAAAAAATGAGATTTTTAGCAAATAATTGATCAATTTTTTGAGCCACCCCTGCCAACGTCACGGCAAATCTCAATAGGGGGGTCCTACTCTACATTCTGTATTTCATGTGCCATGCGGCCTCCTAGATAAAGTTAAAAGCAGAACCATAATGGAGCACACATACCTGCAACCTGTATATAGCCGCTTCCATGTTGCAAAAAAGGCACTTGTGGATAGAGACCAGCCCAGGTCCCAGCATGTGGAGCAAGCCCCACACATACCAGGACTATATCAGAACTGATCCTCCCAGTGCCAACCAGCAACCATTGATAAAGGCGGACCAGATCCAAGAATGGTGCTTAATTAGCATTGCCTGTGGAAAGGGGTGAGGTAACTGGGTCTGAACAGCTACCAACAGGAGGAATATATTGCAAACCAAAATCAGGCGTGCATGGTATGGTGTTGGTCAGACACCAGATTTGTAGCATAACTACGGTCAAAACAGAGAAAAAAGGGGAACCAGCACGATCTGAAATTGCCATGCATCATATAAAAAGTGAAAATTCACAAATTTATTCCAACTGTACTATAATAAAAAAAATGAGATTTTTAGCAAATAATTGATCAATTTTTTGAGCCACCCCTGCCAACGTCACGGCAAATCTCAATAGGGGGGTCCTACTCTACATTCTGTATTTCATGTGCCATGCGGCCTCCTAGATAAAGTTAAAAGCAGAACCATAATGGAGCACACATACCTGCAACCTGTATATAGCCGCTTCCATGTTGCAAAAAAGGCACTTGTGGATAGAGACCAGCCCAGGTCCCAGCATGTGGAGCAAGCCCCACACATACCAGGACTATATCAGAACTGATCCTCCCAGTGCCAACCAGCAACCATTGATAAAGGCGGACCAGATCCAAGAATGGTGCTTAATTAGCATTGCCTGTGGAAAGGGGTGAGGTAACTGGGTCTGAACAGCTACCAACAGGAGGAATATATTGCAAACCAAAATCAGGCGTGCATGGTATGGTGTTGGTAAGACACCAGATTTGTAGCATAACTACGGTCAAAACAGAGAAAAAAGGGGAACCAGCACGATCTGAAATTGCCATGCATCATATAAAAAGTGAAAATTCACAAATTTATTCCAACTGTACTATAATAAAAAAATGAGATTTTTAGCAAATAATTGATCAATTTTTTGAGCCACCCCTGCCAACGTCACGGTAAATCTCAATAGGGGGGTCCTACTCTACATTCTGTATTTCATGTGCCATGCGGCCTCCTAGATAAAGTTAAAAGCAGAACCATAATGGAGCACACATACCTGCAACCTGTATATAGCCGCTTCCATGTTGCAAAAAAGGCACTTGTGGATAGAGACCAGCCCAGGTCCCAGCATGTGGAGCAAGCCCCACACATACCAGGACTATATCAGAACTGATCCTCCCAGTGCCAACCAGCAACCATTGATAAAGGCGGACCAGATCCAAGAATGGTGCTTAATTAGCATTGCCTGTGGAAAGGGGTGAGGTAACTGGGTCTGAACAGCTACCAACAGGAGGAATATATTGCAAACCAAAATCAGGCGTGCATGGTATGGTGTTGGTCAGACACCAGATTTGTAGCATAACTACGGTCAAAACAGAGAAAAAAGGGGAACCAGCACGATCTGAAATTGCCATGCATCATATAAAAAGTGAAAATTCACAAATTTATTCCAACTGTACTATAATAAAAAAAATGAGATTTTTAGCAAATAATTGATCAATTTTTTGAGCCACCCCTGCCAACGTCACGGCAAATCTCAATAGGGGGGTCCTACTCTACATTCTGTATTTCATGTGCCATGCGGTCTCCTAGATAAAGTTAAAAGCAGAACCATAATGGAGCACACATACCTGCAACCACATGCTTGCTCCACATGCTGGGACCTGGGCTGGTCTCTATCCACAAGTGCCTTTTTTGCAACATAGAAGCGGTTATATACAGGTTACAGGTATGTGTGCTGTATTATGGTTCTGCTTTTAACTTTATCTAGGAGGCCGCATGGCACATGAAATACAGAATGTAGAGTAGGACCCCCCTATTGAGATTTGCCGTGACGTTGGCAGGGGTGGCTCAAAAAATTGATCAATTATTTGCTAAAAATCTCATTTTTTTATTGTAGTACAGTTGGAATAAATCTGTGAATTTTCACTTTTTATATGATGCATGCCAATTTCAGATCGTGCTGGCTCCCCTCTCTCTCTGGTCGTAGTTATGCTACAAATTCTGGTGGCCGGTCACCACCATGCCATGCACGCCTGATTTTGGTTTGCTTTGTATTCCTCCTGTTGGTAGCTGTTCAGATTCAGTTACCTCACCCCTTTCCACAGGCAATGCTAATTAAGCACCATCTTGGATCTGGTCCGCCTTTATCAATGGTTGCTGTTTGGCACTGGGAGGATCAGTTCTGATATAGTCCTGGTATGGTGCAGAGCTTGCTCCACATGCTGGGACCTGGGCTGGTCTCTATCCACAAGTGCCTTTTTTGCAACATAGAAGCGGTTATATACAGGTTACAGGTATGTGTGCTGTATTATGGTTCTGATATTAACTTTATCTAGGAGGCCGCATGGCACATGAAATACAGAATGTAGAGTAGGACCCCCCTATTGAGATTTGCCGTGACATTGGCAGGGGTGGCTCAAAAAATTGATCAATTATTTGCTAAAAATCTCATTTTTTTATTGTAGTACAGTTGGAATAAATCTGTGAATTTTCACTTTTTATATGATGCATGCCAATTTCAGATCATGCTGGCTCCCCTCTCTCTCTGTTTGGTCGTAGTTATGCTACAAATTCTGGTGGCCGGTCACCACCATGCCATGCACGCCTGATTTTGGTTTGCTTTGTATTCCTCCTGTTGGTAGCTGTTCAGATTCAGTTACCTCACCCCTTTCCACAGGCAATGCTAATTAAGCACCATCTTGGATCTGGTCCGCCTTTATCAATGGTTGCTGTTTGGCACTGGGAGGATCAGTTCTGATATAGTCCTGGTATGGTGCAGAGCTTGCTCCACATGCTGGGACCTGGGCTGGTCTCTATCCACAAGTGCCTTTTTTGCAACATAGAAGCGGTTATATACAGGTTACAGGTATGTGTGCTGTATTATGGTTCTGCTTTTAACTTTATCTAGGAGGCCGCATGGCACATGAAATACAGAATGTAGAGTAGGACCCCCCTATTGAGATTTGCCGTGACGTTGGCAGGGGTGGCTCAAAAAATTGATCAATTATTTGCTAAAAATCTCATTTTTTTATTGTAGTACAGTTGGAATAAATCTGTGAATTTTCACTTTTTATATGATGCATGCCAATTTCAGATCGTGCTGGCTCCCCTCTCTCTCTGTTTGGTCGTAGTTATGCTACAAATTCTGGTGGCCGGTCACCACCATGCCATGCACGCCTGATTTTGGTTTGCTTTGTATTCCTCCTGTTGGTAGCTGTTCAGATTCAGTTACCTCACCCCTTTCCACAGGCAATGCTAATTAAGCACCATCTTGGATCTGGTCCGCCTTTATCAATGGTTGCTGTTTGGCACTGGGAGGATCAGTTCTGATATAGTCCTGGTATGGTGCAGAGCTTGCTCCACATGCTGGGACCTGGGCTGGTCTCTATCCACAAGTGCCTTTTTTGCAACATAGAAGCGGTTATATACAGGTTACAGGTATGTGTGCTGTATTATGGTTCTGCTTTTAACTTTATCTAGGAGGCCGCATGGCACATGAAATACAGAATGTAGAGTAGGACCCCCCTATTGAGATTTGCCGTGACGTTGGCAGGGGTGGCTCAAAAAATTGATCAATTATTTGCTAAAAATCTCATTTTTTTATTGTAGTACAGTTGGAATAAATCTGTGAATTTTCACTTTTTATATGATGCATGCCAATTTCAGATCGTGCTGGCTCCCCTCTCTCTCTGTTTGGTCGTAGTTATGCTACAAATTCTGGTGGCCGGTCACCACCATGCCATGCACGCCTGATTTTGGTTTGCGTTGTATTCCTCCTGTTGGTAGCTGTTCAGATTCAGTTACCTCACCCCTTTCCACAGGCAATGCTAATTAAGCACCATCTTGGATCTGGTCCGCCTTTATCAATGGTTGCTGTTTGGCACTGGGAGGATCAGTTCTGATATAGTCCTGGTATGGTGCAGAGCTTGCTCCACATGCTGGGACCTGGGCTGGTCTCTATCCACAAGTGCCTTTTTTGCAACATAGAAGCGGTTATATACAGGTTACAGGTATGTGTGCTGTATTATGGTTCTGCTTTTAACTTTATCTAGGAGGCCGCATGGCACACGAAATACAGAATGTAGAGTAGGACCCCCCTATTGAGATTTGCCGTGACGTTGGCAGGGGTGGCTCAAAAAATTGATCAATTATTTGCTAAAAATCTCATTTTTTTATTGTAGTACAGTTGGAATAAATCTGTGAATTTTCACTTTTTATATGATGCATGCCAATTTCAGATCGTGCTGGCTCCCCTCTCTCTCTGTTTGGTCGTAGTTATGCTACAAATTCTGGTGGCCGGTCACCACCATGCCATGCACGCCTGATTTTGGTTTGCTTTGTATTCCTCCTGTTGGTAGCTGTTCAGATTCAGTTACCTCACCCCTTTCCACAGGCAATGCTAATTAAGCACCATCTTGGATCTGGTCCGCCTTTATCAATGGTTGCTGTTTGGCACTGGGAGGATCAGTTGATTTTGGTTTGCTTTGTATTCCTCCTGTTGGTAGCTGTTCAGATTCAGTTACCTCACCCCTTTCCACAGGCAATGCTAATTAAGCACCATCTTGGATCTGGTCCGCCTTTATCAATGGTTGCTGTTTGGCACTGGGAGGATCAGTTCTGATATAGTCCTGGTATGGTGCAGAGCTTGCTCCACACGCTGGGACCTGGGCTGGTCTCTATCCACAAGTGCCTTTTTTGCAACATAGAAGCGGTTATATACAGGTTACAGGTATGTGTGCTGTATTATGGTTCTGCTTTTAACTTTATCTAGGAGGCCGCATGGCACATGAAATACAGAATGTAGAGTAGGACCCCCCTATTGAGATTTGCCGTGACGTTGGCAGGGGTGGCTCAAAAAATTGATCAATTATTTGCTAAAAATCTCATTTTTTTTATTGTAGTACAGTTGGAATAAATCTGTGAATTTTCACTTTTTATATGATGCATGCCAATTTCAGATCGTGCTGGCTCCCCTCTCTCTCTGTTTGGTCGTAGTTATGCTACAAATTCTGGTGGCCGGTCACCACCATGCCATGCACGCCTGATTTTGGTTTGCTTTGTATTCCTCCTGTTGGTAGCTGTTCAGATTCAGTTACCTCACCCCTTTCCACAGGCAATGCTAATTAAGCACCATCTTGGATCTGGTCCGCCTTTATCAATGGTTGCTGTTAGGCACTGGGAGGATCAGTTCTGATATAGTCCTGGTATGGTGCAGAGCTTGCTCCACATGCTGGGACCTGGGCTGGTCTCTATCCACAAGTGCCTTTTTTGCAACATAGAAGCGGTTATATACAGGTTACAGGTATGTGTGCTGTATTATGGTTCTGCTTTTAACTTTATCTAGGAGGCCGCATGGCACATGAAATACAGAATGTAGAGTAGGACCCCCCTATTGAGATTTGCCGTGACGTTGGCAGGGGTGGCTCAAAAAATTGATCAATTATTTGCTAAAAATCTCATTTTTTTTTATTGTAGTACAGTTGGAATAAATCTGTGAATTTTCACTTTTTATATGATGCATGCCAATTTCAGATCGTGCTGGCTCCCCTCTCTCTCTGTTTGGTCGTAGTTATGCTACAAATTCTGGTGGCCGGTCACCACCATGCCATGCACGCCTGATTTTGGTTTGCTTTGTATTCCTCCTGTTGGTAGCTGTTCAGATTCAGTTACCTCACCCCTTTCCACAGGCAATGCTAATTAAGCACCATCTTGGATCTGGTCCGCCTTTATCAATGGTTGCTGTTTGGCACTGGGAGGATCAGTTCTGATATAGTCCTGGTATGGTGCAGAGCTTGCTCCACATGCTGGGACCTGGGCTGGTCTCTATCCACAAGTGCCTTTTTTGCAACATAGAAGCGGTTATATACAGGTTACAGGTATGTGTGCTGTATTATGGTTCTGCTTTTAACTTTATCTAGGAGGCCGCATGGCACATGAAATACAGAATGTAGAGTAGGACCCCCCTATTGAGATTTGCCGTGACGTTGGCAGGGGTGGCTCAAAAAATTGATCAATTATTTGCTAAAAATCTCATTTTTTTATTGTAGTACAGTTGGAATAAATCTGTGAATTTTCACTTTTTATATGATGCATGCCAATTTCAGATCGTGCTGGCTCCCCTCTCTCTCTGTTTGGTCGTAGTTATGCTACAAATTCTGGTGGCCGGTCACCACCATGCCATGCACGCCTGATTTTGGTTTGCTTTGTATTCCTCCTGTTGGTAGCTGTTCAGATTCAGTTACCTCACCCCTTTCCACAGGCAATGCTAATTAAGCACCATCTTGGATCTGGTCCGCCTTTATCAATGGTTGCTGTTTGGCACTGGGAGGATCAGTTCTGATATAGTCCTGGTATGGTGCAGAGCTTGCTCCACATGCTGGGACCTGGGCTGGTCTCTATCCACAAGTGCCTTTTTTGCAACATAGAAGCGGTTATATACAGGTTACAGGTATGTGTGCTGTATTATGGTTCTGCTTTTAACTTTATCTAGGAGGCCGCATGGCACATGAAATACAGAATGTAGAGTAGGACCCCCCTATTGAGATTTGCCGTGACGTTGGCAGGGGTGGCTCAAAAAATTGATCAATTATTTGCTAAAAATCTCATTTTTTTATTGTAGTACAGTTGGAATAAATCTGTGAATTTTCACTTTTTATATGATGCATGCCAATTTCAGATCGTGCTGGCTCCCCTCTCTCTCTGTTTGGTCGTAGTTATGCTACAAATTCTGGTGGCCGGTCACCACCATGCCATGCACGCCTGATTTTGGTTTGCTTTGTATTCCTCCTGTTGGTAGCTGTTCAGATTCAGTTACCTCACCCCTTTCCACAGGCAATGCTAATTAAGCACCATCTTGGATCTGGTCCGCCTTTATCAATGGTTGCTGTTTGGCACTGGGAGGATCAGTTCTGATATAGTCCTGGTATGGTGCAGAGCTTGCTCCACATGCTGGGACCTGGGCTGGTGTCTATCCACAAGTGCCTTTTTTGCAACATAGAAGCGGTTATATACAGGTTACAGGTATGTGTGCTGTATTATGGTTCTGCTTTTAACTTTATCTAGGAGGCCGCATGGCACATGAAATACAGAATGTAGAGTAGGACCCCCCTATTGAGATTTGCCGTGACGTTGGCAGGGGTGGCTCAAAAAATTGATCAATTATTTGCTAAAAATCTCATTTTTTTTTATTGTAGTACAGTTGGAATAAATCTGTGAATTTTCACTTTTTATATGATGCATGCCAATTTCAGATCGTGCTGGCTCCCCTCTCTCTCTGTTTGGTCGTAGTTATGCTACAAATTCTGGTGGCCGGTCACCACCATGCCATGCACGCCTGATTTTGGTTTGCTTTGTATTCCTCCTGTTGGTAGCTGTTCAGATTCAGTTACCTCACCCCTTTCCACAGGCAATGCTAATTAAGCACCATCTTGGATCTGGTCCGCCTTTATCAATGGTTGCTGTTTGGCACTGGGAGGATCAGTTCTGATATAGTCCTGGTATGGTGCAGAGCTTGCTCCACATGCTGGGACCTGGGCTGGTCTCTATCCACAAGTGCCTTTTTTGCAACATAGAAGCGGTTATATACAGGTTACAGGTATGTGTGCTGTATTATGGTTCTGCTTTTAACTTTATCTAGGAGGCCGCATGGCACATGAAATACAGAATGTAGAGTAGGACCCCCCTATTGAGATTTGCCGTGACGTTGGCAGGGGTGGCTCAAAAAATTGATCAATTATTTGCTAAAAATCTCATTTTTTTATTGTAGTACAGTTGGAATAAATCTGTGAATTTTCACTTTTTATATGATGCATGCCAATTTCAGATCGTGCTGGCTCCCCTCTCTCTCTGTTTGGTCGTAGTTATGCTACAAATTCTGGTGGCCGGTCACCACCATGCCATGCACGCCTGATTTTGGTTTGCTTTGTATTCCTCCTGTTGGTAGCTGTTCAGATTCAGTTACCTCACCCCTTTCCACAGGCAATGCTAATTAAGCACCATCTTGGATCTGGTCCGCCTTTATCAATGGTTGCTGTTTGGCACTGGGAGGATCAGTTCTGATATAGTCCTGGTATGGTGCAGAGCTTGCTCCACATGCTGGGACCTGGGCTGGTCTCTATCCACAAGTGCCTTTTTTGCAACATAGAAGCGGTTATATACAGGTTACAGGTATGTGTGCTGTATTATGGTTCTGCTTTTAACTTTATCTAGGAGGCCGCATGGCACATGAAATACAGAATGTAGAGTAGGACCCCCCTATTGAGATTTGCCGTGACGTTGGCAGGGGTGGCTCAAAAAATTGATCAATTATTTGCTAAAAATCTCATTTTTTTATTGTAGTACAGTTGGAATAAATCTGTGAATTTTCACTTTTTATATGATGCATGCCAATTTCAGATCGTGCTGGCTCCCCTCTCTCTCTGTTTGGTCGTAGTTATGCTACAAATTCTGGTGGCCGGTCACCACCATGCCATGCACGCCTGATTTTGGTTTGCTTTGTATTCCTCCTGTTGGTAGCTGTTCAGATTCAGTTACCTCACCCCTTTCCACAGGCAATGCTAATTAAGCACCATCTTGGATCTGGTCCGCCTTTATCAATGGTTGCTGTTTGGCACTGGGAGGATCAGTTCTGATATAGTCCTGGTATGGTGCAGAGTTTGCTCCACATGCTGGGACCTGGGCTGGTGTCTATCCACAAGTGCCTTTTTTGCAACATAGAAGCGGTTATATACAGGTTACAGGTATGTGTGCTGTATTATGGTTCTGCTTTTAACTTTATCTAGGAGGCCGCATGGCACATGAAATACAGAATGTAGAGTAGGACCCCCCTATTGAGATTTGCCGTGACGTTGGCAGGGGTGGCTCAAAAAATTGATCAATTATTTGCTAAAAATCTCATTTTTTTATTGTAGTACAGTTGGAATAAATCTGTGAATTTTCACTTTTTATATGATGCATGCCAATTTCAGATCGTGCTGGCTCCCCTCTCTCTCTGTTTGGTCGTAGTTATGCTACAAATTCTGGTGGCCGGTCACCACCATGCCATGCACGCCTGATTTTGGTTTGCTTTGTATTCCTCCTGTTGGTAGCTGTTCAGATTCAGTTACCTCACCCCTTTCCACAGGCAATGCTAATTAAGCACCATCTTGGATCTGGTCCGCCTTTATCAATGGTTGCTGTTTGGCACTGGGAGGATCAGTTCTGATATAGTCCTGGTATGGTGCAGAGCTTGCTCCACATGCTGGGACCTGGGCTGGTCTCTATCCACAAGTGCCTTTTTTGCAACATAGAAGCGGTTATATACAGGTTACAGGTATGTGTGCTGTATTATGGTTCTGCTTTTAACTTTATCTAGGAGGCCGCATGGCACATGAAATACAGAATGTAGAGTAGGACCCCCCTATTGAGATTTGCCGTGACGTTGGCAGGGGTGGCTCAAAAAATTGATCAATTATTTGCTAAAAATCTCATTTTTTTATTGTAGTACAGTTGGAATAAATCTGTGAATTTTCACTTTTTATATGATGCATGCCAATTTCAGATCGTGCTGGCTCCCCTCTCTCTCTGTTTGGTCGTAGTTATGCTACAAATTCTGGTGGCCGGTCACCACCATGCCATGCACGCCTGATTTTGGTTTGCTTTGTATTCCTCCTGTTGGTAGCTGTTCAGATTCAGTTACCTCACCCCTTTCCACAGGCAATGCTAATTAAGCACCATCTTGGATCTGGTCCGCCTTTATCAATGGTTGCTGTTTGGCACTGGGAGGATCAGTTCTGATATAGTCCTGGTATGGTGCAGAGTTTGCTCCACATGCTGGGACCTGGGCTGGTGTCTATCCACAAGTGCCTTTTTTGCAACATAGAAGCGGTTATATACAGGTTACAGGTATGTGTGCTGTATTATGGTTCTGCTTTTAACTTTATCTAGGAGGCCGCATGGCACATGAAATACAGAATGTAGAGTAGGATCCCCCTATTGAGATTTGCCGTGACGTTGGCAGGGGTGGCTCAAAAAATTGATCAATTATTTGCTAAAAATCTCATTTTTTTATTGTAGTACAGTTGGAATAAATCTGTGAATTTTCACTTTTTATATGATGCATGCCAATTTCAGATCGTGCTGGCTCCCCTCTCTCTCTGTTTGGTCGTAGTTATGCTACAAATTCTGGTGGCCGGTCACCACCATGCCATGCACGCCTGATTTTGGTTTGCTTTGTATTCCTCCTGTTGGTAGCTGTTCAGATTCAGTTACCTCACCCCTTTCCACAGGCAATGCTAATTAAGCACCATCTTGGATCTGGTCCGCCTTTATCAATGGTTGCTGTTTGGCACTGGGAGGATCAGTTCTGATATAGTCCTGGTATGGTGCAGAGCTTGCTCCACATGCTGGGACCTGGGCTGGTGTCTATCCACAAGTGCCTTTTTTGCAACATAGAAGCGGTTATATACAGGTTACAGGTATGTGTGCTGTATTATGGTTCTGCTTTTAACTTTATCTAGGAGGCCGCATGGCACATGAAATACAGAATGTAGAGTAGGACCCCCCTATTGAGATTTGCCGTGACGTTGGCAGGGGTGGCTCAAAAAATTGATCAATTATTTGCTAAAAATCTCATTTTTTTATTGTAGTACAGTTGAAATAAATCTGTGAATTTTCACTTTTTATATGATGCATGCCAATTTCAGATCGTGCTGGCTCCCCTCTCTCTCTGTTTGGTCGTAGTTATGCTACAAATTCTGGTGGCCGGTCACCACCATGCCATGCACGCCTGATTTTGGTTTGCTTTGTATTCCTCCTGTTGGTAGCTGTTCAGATTCAGTTACCTCACCCCTTTCCACAGGCAATGCTAATTAAGCACCATCTTGGATCTGGTCCGCCTTTATCAATGGTTGCTGTTTGGCACTGGGAGGATCAGTTCTGATATAGTCCTGGTATGGTGCAGAGCTTGCTCCACATGCTGGGACCTGGGCTGGTCTCTATCCACAAGTGCCTTTTTTGCAACATAGAAGCGGTTATATACAGGTTACAGGTATGTGTGCTGTATTATGGTTCTGCTTTTAACTTTATCTAGGAGGCCGCATGGCACATGAAATACAGAATGTAGAGTAGGACCCCCCTATTGAGATTTGCCGTGACGTTGGCAGGGGTGGCTCAAAAAATTGATCAATTATTTGCTAAAAATCTCATTTTTTTATTGTAGTACAGTTGGAATAAATCTGTGAATTTTCACTTTTTATATGATGCATGCCAATTTCAGATCGTGCTGGCTCCCCTCTCTCTATGAGTGGCAAAATGACAGATGCTGGTGGAAAGGGGAAGAGGCGTGTTGTAAAAGGAAAAAAAAGGGTTTGTCCGTGGGGAAGGTGGCAAAGCTCCATTAACATCTGCTGAAGATAGACCATCTACCAGCAAAAGTAAGATGTCTACTACTTACCGTGGACAATCCGATGTGCTCCCATTTTTACGGACACGAACAACAGGAACAAAGGTAGATGATGGTTAAAAAAGGAAAATGCTTGAATGGATCTCAAGTGGTCCAAGAAGTGCCCTCTCAGCCACCTCAACTACCGCATCCAAAAAACACCAGTCCTCTGAGTGGTCATCCCAATCAAACTTGCTTTCTCCCAGCTCTGAAGTCTCCATCAGCCCTGCACAGTATGGTGGAAGTGAGATGGCTGAGTCTGCAGAGCTGTTCAGTCACACTATAGCCTGGGAATCAGAGGTCTGCTCCCAAGCTACAGTGAGTACAGACCAGGAAATGGTCTGCAGTGATGCCCAGAACCTTTGTGACTCTGATTCAGGCCGTGAAGACCAAGTTTCTGACCATAATGTTGACCCTTTGTCACAAACTGTAACAGCTGTGGGTATAGACAATGAGGAACATACTGATGACGATGAGACGCAGATACCAGATTGGGATGACAACTTAAAAATTCGGTCAGGGCAAGAAGAGGCTCAGTCTGAGGGTGAGGGGAGTGCAAATACAACAATTGATGAGGACGTTCTAGATCCCACCTACTGTCAACCCACAGTCAGGCACTCGAGGAGGTCAACAGAGGTGGTGGAGCAGGATGCAACCGACGACGAAGTTACCTTGCGCCTTCCTGGACAGAGTCGGAGCACTGGTAGCATGTCTACAACTGCATCCTCAGCCACCACTCTGCCTCTGAGCACTAGTCGGGGGGGCTCAGCAGGTCGCATGCCCTCTAAGCCTTGCCTAGCCTGGTCTTTTTTTGACATAGCAAAAGATTGCCCAAATTATGTGATCTGTAAAATTTGTCGTGATTCTGTTAGTAGAGGGCAAAACCTCAGCAGTTTGACAACTTCTTCCATGAATCGTCACATGAATAAATATCATATGTCCCAGTGGGAAGCTCACCGTGCTGCAATGCGGCCTAGCGGAGTGAACCATCCACCGCCTGCCCCTTCCAGTGCATCCGCGCGCTCTTCATCTTCTAGGACTGTGGGGACAGCTGTCACACCTGGTTTTCCACGCACAACTTCCACCACTGTATCCGCAACAGGCAGTTTGCTTGGTAGGTCGTCAGTTGTTTTGGAAGGGGAAACAAGTGCGTGTGTACAGCTCTCTCAGACATCGATAGCACCAACGTTGGATGAAGGCAACATCATGTCTCCGACTGCACTTTCCTCACAAACCTGCATTTTTCCAGGGACACCCTACTCAACACCATCTACACAGCAGCCAGATCTCTGTCCCTCTGATGTGGACAAATAAAAGGCCATTTCCTGCGACCCATGACAAAGCTAAGAGGTTGCCTTTATCCCTCTGTAAGCTCTTGGCTACCGAAATGCTGCCTTTCCGCCTGGTGGACACACAGGATTTTAGAGACCTTATGTCTGTCGCTGTGCCCCAGTACCAGATGCCCAGTCGCCACTACTTCTCTAAGAAAGGTGTGCCCACGCTACACCAGCATGTCGCACACAACAACATCACCGCTTCCTTGAGAAACTCTGTGTGTGAACGGGTGCAATTTACCACCGATACTTGGACCAGTAAGCATGGACAGGGACGTTACATGTCGCTGACTGGGCACTGAGTAACTATGGTGATAGATGGTGAAGGGTCTGCTGCACAAGTCTTGCCGTCCCCACGACTTGTGTGTCAATCCTCTGTCTGTCCAAGTTCCGCCACTGCTTCTGCCTCCTCCACCTCATCTGTGTCCTCCACCTCCGCCCCAAGCCTGCCTGGTCAGGCCACCAGCGTTCTCATTGCGCAGAAGGAATCACGCACCCCTCATTACTATGCTGGCAGCAGAGCGCAACGTCTTCAGGCGGTCTTTAGCTTGACATGTCTTGGGAATAAGAGTCACACAGCTGAGGAGTTGTGGTCAGCTCTGCGGTCCGAGTTTAATAAATGGTTGTCTCCACTCAACCTGCAGCCTGGTAAGACTGTGTGCGACAATGCTGCAAACCTGGGTGCGGCCCTTCGCCTGGGCAAGGTGACACACGTACCTTGTATGGCTCACGTGTTGAACCTTGTTGTCCAGCAATTTTTAACACACTATCCCGGCCTAGATGGCCTTCTGACCAGGGCACGAAAACTGTCTGCTCACTTTCGCCGTTCAAGCGCCGCAGCTGAGCGACTTGCATCGCTCCAGAAGTCTTTCGGCCTGCCGGTTCATCGCCTGAAATGCGATGTGCCGACATGCTGGAATTCGACTCTCCACATGTTACAGCGACTGTGGCAGCACCGCCGAGCCCTGGTGCAATACGTCATGACGTATAGCCTGGGCCAACGAGATGCAGAGGTGGGGCAGATCACCCTGATGGAGTGGTCTCAGATCAAGGACCTATGCACCCTTCTGCACAGTTTCAACATGATGACGAATATGTTTAGCGCTGACAATGCCATTATCAGCATGACAATTCCAGTAATTTACTTGCTGGAACACACGCTAAACACTATTCGGAGTCAGGGGGTGGGACAACAGGAAGGGGAGGAACTACAGGAGGATTCATATGCGCAAGACACAACAACATCACCAAGGTTCAGACGTTCATCATCACCAACGCGGCAGGCATGGGACCATGGGGGACAGGGATCAACAAGGGCGCATGGTAGCAGGCGAAATGTTGAGGAAGGTGCAGGAGAACATGAAGAAATGGAGGACGAACTGTCCATGGACATGGAAGACTCAGCGGATGAGGGAGACCTTGGTCAAAATTCAGTTGAAAGAGGTTGGGGGAGATGTCAGAGGAAGAAAGAACGGTTAGCACCTCTATGCCACAAACACAGCGTGGACTTGGTCCGCATGGGTGCGCAAGACACATGAGTGCTTTCTTGCTGCACTACCTCCAACATGACCCTCGTATTGTCAAAATTAGAAGTGATGATGACTATTGGCTTGCCACACTACTAGATCCCCGGTACAAGTCCAAATTTTGTGACATAATTCCAGCAATAGAAAGGGACGCACGTATGCAGGAGTATCAGCAGAAGCTGTTACTCGATCTTAGCTTGGCTTTTCCACCAAACAACCGTGCAGGTGCAGGGAGAATCTCCCAGTTGTAACTTGACAAACATGGGACGGTCTCGTCATCTTCAACAGTCTACCCGTATCAGTAGCACCGTATCTGGTGGTGGTAACAGCAATTTTATTGAATCTTATCATAATTTTTTTAGACCCTCCTTTGCAAGGCCAACAGAGACAATAAGTCTAACACATAGTCAACGGCTGCAGAGGATGATACAGGAGTATCTCCAAATGGACATCGATGCCATGACTTTGCAAATGGAGCCTTGCTCATTTTGGGCTTCAAATCTTGAAAAATGGCCAGAGCTCTCCACTTACGCCTTGGAGATTTTGTCATGTCCAGCTGCCAGCGTTGTCTCTAAACGTGTCTTCAGTGCTGCTGGGTGTGTGCTGACAGATAAGCGCACACGTCTGTCCAGTGACAATGTGGACAGACTAACGTTCATCAAAATGAACAAGTCATGGATCCAGAAGGAATTTACTACCCCTGTATCATCCTGGGGAGAGTAAATGCTTGTGTATTTGGAATGTGCTTGATGCAAATCAAAACATCCTGTTTGCAACTAGGGCACAAGTGCTGCCACTGATGGGGTGTCTGTGTGGCCCAATTTTTTGAAAAAAGGGAGACTCCGCTTGGAGTAAGCCTTCCTTACAGTGTTTTTAAAAAGGAGCCAAGATGAACAGAGCTGGGATCAGGAAAGACTTTGCTACCTACCCTGGTGTCATCCTGGGGACAGTTAATTATGGCGTATTTTTGAATGTGCTTGATGCAAATCAAAACATCCTGATTGAAACTAGGGCACAAGTGCTGCCACTGATGGGGTGTCTGTGTGGCCCAATTTTTTGAAAAAAGGGAGACTCCGCTTGGAGTTACCCTTGCTTACTTTGTTTTTTAAAAGGAGCCAAGATGAACAAGTCATGGTTCATCAAAGACTTTGCTACCTACCCCGGTGTCATCCTGGGGACGGTTAAGAATGGCGTATTTTTGAATGTGCTTGATGCAAATCAAAACATCCTGTTTGCAACTAGGGCACAAGTGCTGCCACTGATTGGGTGTCTGTGTGGCCCAATTTTTCGAACAAAGGGAGACTCCGCTTGGAGAAACTCTTGCTTACATTGTTTTTAAAAGGAGCCAAGATGAACAAGTCATGGTTCAGCAAAGACTTTCCTACCTACCCCGGTGTCATCCTGGGGACGATTAAGAATGGCATATTTTTGAATGTGCTTGATGCAAATCAAAACATCCTGTTTGCAACTAGGGCACAAGTGCTGCCACTGATGGGGTGTCTGTGTGGCCCAATTTTTTGAAAAAAGGGAGACTCCGCTTGGAGTAACTCTTGCTTACATTGTTTTTTAAAAGGAGCCAAGATGAACAAGTCATGGTTCAGCAAAGTCTTTGCTACCTACCCCGGTGTCATAATGGGGACGGTTAAGAATGGCGTATTTTTGAATGTGCTTGATGCAAATCAAAACATCCTGTTTGCAACTAGGGCACAAGTGCTGCCACTGATGGGGTGTCTGTGTGGCCCAATTTTTTGAAAAAAGGGAGACTCCGCTTGGAGTAACTCTTGCTTACATTGTTTTTTAAAAGGAGCCAAGATGAACAAGTCATGGTTCAGCAAAGACTTTGCTACCTACCCCGGTGTCATCCTGGGGACGGTTAGGAATGGCGTATTTTTGAATGTGCTTGATGCCAATCTAGCTGTGAAGTGTACAACTAGGGCACAAGTGCTGCCACTGAATGGGTGGGTGTGTGTGGGGCACAATTTTTGGAAAAAAAGGGAGACTCCGCTTGGAGTAACCCTTGCTTACAGTGTTTTTAAAAAGGAGCCAAGATGAACAGAGCTGGGATCAGGAAAGACTTTGCTACCTACCCCGGTGTCATCCTGGGGACAGTTAATTATGGCGTATTTTTGAATGTGCTTGATGTAAATCAAAACATCCTGTTTGCAACTAGGGCACAAGTGCTGCCACTGATGGGGTGTCTGTGTGGCCCAATTTTTTGAAAAAAGGGAGACTCCGCTTGGAGTAACCCTTGCTTACATTATTTTTTAAAAGGAGCCAAGATGAACAAGTCATGGTTCAGCAAAGACTTTGCTACCTACCCCGGTGTCATCCTGGGGACAGTTAAGATTGGCGTATTTTTGAATGTGCTTGATGCAAATCTAGCTGTAAAGTGTACAACTAGGGCACAAGTGCTGCCACTGAAGGGGTGGGTGTCTGTGGGGCCCAATTTTTGGAAAAAAGGGAGACTCCGCTTGGAGTCACCTTGCGGTGTTTTACATCATTTTAGAAGGGCGTGCCATGCCTATATCTGTGTCTCGTCCTCTTTTTCCTCGTTACGCTCTTTTGTTTTCGCATGAGAATTTGTTCTTGTCACTTTCCTATGTGTTTGTGTTGTGTTGTGAGTTGTTTGTCACCTTTTGGACACCTTTGAGGGTGTTTTCTCGGTGTTTTTATGTGTTTGTGAATGCCTGCCATTGTTTCCTATGTGATTCAAGTTCGGTTCGTCGAACGTTCGACGAACCGAACTCGAACGGGACCTCCGTTCGGCGAACCGACTTCGAGCCGAACCGCGACCGGTTCGCTCATCTCTAATATTTATATACAATTTAAAAAAAAATTAAAAAAATGATTGGCCCGGTGGTAGGTATGGGGATCTTGGTAAGGGTTTGCTTGGGGAGCCGTGGTGCTCCGGTCACACAGCAGAAAGGTAGTTGGTTTGGAGAGTGCAGTTGGGCGTTACGGGAAAATAGTGGCACACCCTATGGTGGTCGGCTTTGAGCTGGTACTACGGTGTGACTACGGTTTTAATTTATCATGAGGTGCAATATGAGGGCTCAAAAGGGGTTGTGTTATAGAGTTTCCTATAAGAACACAAGGCCCGGACATGGTGTTTAGTAAAGTCTGTCTTCTGATGCCCATAGTTGCATATGGAGTCAATCGGGGCTAGTGGTGTGGCTGCAATTTTCTGGGGTGCATTGTTGCACAAGGGACTTGTCGTTGGTGCGGTTTGCGGAGAGAAGCGGACCATGAATTACGGTTTGGAGGTCAGGGCGATGGTTGTGATTGCATTCTGTTTTCGGGGGCATGTTAACATTGGTGTGGGGCATGGTTCCGTTGGGCCATGTGGGCTTCATGGAAAATTAAGTGGGACCGAATTTGGATGAGGAAGGTCCGTTAGTGTGGTGGTTGAGTATGTGGAAAGAATTTTGGGAATTTTCTGGGAAAGACAGCTTGAGCCTCTGTTGTTGTCAGACTGTGTGATGGCGGAATAAATCGGTCCGTGGAGACCGGTAGCGTTATTTTGCTCTGAGGAAGAGGTATGTGTAAATACATATGTTAGTGAGTCTGGGGCAGGGGGGGCAAGGACAGTGCACCCCCCACCCTACTTTTTGTTTAGGCTGCAAGGTCGGCTTTAGGGGAAATTTGAAGGCTATGGATTGCAGTCATTTTCAAATGGGGGTCAATTTTTAGCCATTTCCTTAGGGGACAGGTTGAGAAGTAGCTCAGCCGAGTAGGCAGTGTGAGTGTGATCCTGTTTGTTGTATCTCAACTCCAGTTGTGGTTAAGTCCAGCTGGAGACAGGACGAGGGGCAGGGTGACAGTACAGTGGTTCTTTGGTCGGTAATGGGGGGGCCGATGGTACGGGCACTACTGCATTTAACTTGTTTAACTGATGCTGGTGGGGCATGGTGTGGATTCGGGAATAGTTGGGAGCTTGTGGCATGGTATGCTGGGTGTGCCTGAGTGGCTGTCAGGCCGTCAGAGGGAATCAGTGACCATCAGAGGTAGCCAGTGAGCAGAGTGAGCCAGAGACGTGGCTGGGTCCCTGTCGAGCTGGAGATAGGATTGCCTACAGTTGTTTAATATAATGGGGTGGCACCGTCTACGTATGATGGTGTGGAAAGCAAGGAGGTGGCTTTCAGAATGTTTGTCTTGGGAGCCGAATCGTGGTATCAAGGGCGTTTTGGTACGAGGTGGTGGCAGTGTTATAGGGTGGTCATGGTGTGTTGTCCAGTGTGACCCGTATTGAAGGGCAGTTTTGAAATAAATAAACGGATTATGACATTGGGAGGCTAAAGGGATTTGGGGTGGCGTGTGCTGCCACCAAGGATGAGGGGAGTGTGGTGCAGCAAGGTAAACTGGTAATGTTGCCTGGCGCATATATGGGATGGTCAGGGTTTAAGTTGAGGGATGGAACGGTTTAATGGTTGGTTTGGCTTTCAGGTTGGAGGAGCAAGCTTTGTGTGTGGGGGAGTCCAGGTGTCACGCTCCCCGGGTCCCCTGCGCTGCCCTCCGGCTCACCTGTCACGCTCTCCGGCTCCCCTGCCTCGCTTCCCGGTTCCTCTGTCCGGTCACCGCCGCTCCCCGCTCTCCAGCATCCATTGCCGGCGCGTCCCCGGCGTCCTGGTCCCCGCTCCCGGCGCCCGTCGGCTTCTCAGCCCCAGCCCGGCCCTGCTGCTTCCTCCTCGCAGCTTCCTGCTCTGGCTTCTGGCACTCGGGCCGCATTAGGGCGCGCGCGCGGTCATTGACCCTTTCTTAAAGGGCCAGCGTCCATTAACAGGAAATGATGCAAACAGGTACAGGGTATAAAGGGGTTTAATGTCCAAGGGGGCGGGGCCTGATCTTCGTGTTTCTTAAGCTAGGAGTCAGGTCTCCTGGTGTCTCTGTGATATACTCACCTATCTCTCTTGTAGAGCCGTGCCTGCCTCGCCATCCGGTCCTGCCGAATCCCGAACCCCGAACGCTGTCCATCTGCCATCTTGACAGTCCGTACCATCTCGGATCCCTGCGGTGACCCGTCATCTCGCTCCAAAGGTTCCGGACCCTGCCTGACATCTTCTCGGCTTCCGAACCTGAGCTGCGTCACCCGGACTACCATCAGTGACTCCGTGGTCCCAGGGACTTCTCCGTTATACTCGTGTGCACGGACTGTTCTGCTGCCTATAGTGCTCCAGCTACCGGACCCCTTACCACCATCTAGGAGTTCGGCCCAGTGGATCCACCTCCTGGGGTCTGCCCGTCCACCTGGCCCTGACAGTAAGATCAGGCCATGGATCCCGCTTCAGCACTAGCAGCCGTACAGGAGGAACTCCAACGCCAGCGTGAGACTCAGACCCGCATGCTGCAATTCATGTCTTCTGTGGACGCCTGCCTGAACACGCTACAAGCGGCAGTTACGTCTTCAACATCCCGGGCTTCCACTAGTCAATCCACGGCTCCAGCTCCCGTGGCGACTTCTTCAGATACTTCCAGACTTCGTTTGGCCTCACCACCCCAGTACGCCGGAGACCCCAAGACCTGCAGGGGATTCTTAAACCAATGCTCCCTCCATTTCACGCAGCTGACGCATTTGTTTGCCTCCGACCAAGCCAAGGTCGCCTTCATCATGTCCCATCTAGAGGGTGAGGCACTGGCGTGGATGAACCCCTTGTGGGAGAAGGGGGATCCTGTGACCATGAACATCCAGGAGTTCCTGCAGGCATTCCGTGGCACCTTTGATGAGCCCGGACGCGCCTCCGCGTCTGCTTCGTCTCTTCTCCGGTTACGTCAGGGGACTCTGACGGTGGGTCAATACGCAATCCGGTTTCGCACCTTGGCTTCGGAACTCGGGTGGAACAACGAGGCCCTAACCGCCGCCTTCTGGGAAGGACTCTCGGGGCGAATTAAAGATGAGCTGACGGGTCGTGACGTACCGACCACCCTGGATGCCCTGATTGCCCTAGCGACTCGAGTGGACATTCGCTTTCAGGAGCAATCCAAGGAAGTGTCCCGTGAGAGACGTCCGGTACGGCATTCCTCTCCTCCGCAGAAGCCCTCCGTACTTCAGTCATCGACAGCTGGGGCCCCCGTCCACGAGCCCATGCAGATCGACCGAGTGCGGCAGTCTGAACAACGTCGAGCAGAGCGGCTCGCCAAGGGTCTCTGCTTTTACTGCGGAGAGGGCACACACCTGCTACGCTCCTGTCCAGAGAGGCCGGGAAACTCCAAAGCCTAGGGTTGGTAGGAGAGGCCACCCTAGGTGCTGGGACTCTCTCAGACCCGGTTACGTGGACTGTGCAAGTGACAACGGGAGAGACGCGGTTCACGGCTGAGGCATACCTCGATTCCGGGGCAGCAGGCAATTTCATCCAGCAGGCCACGGTGGACAAGTACCAGGTGCCTGTTACTCCACTCGACAAGCCCCTAGTGATTGCCCTCTGTGGATGGGAGACCCCTCTCTGACACCATCTCCTGGATCACCAGGCCGGTCGAACTGCGTATCGGTGCCCTGCACACCGAGAACATCGCTCTCTACGTCCTCCCACACATTTCCCATCAAATCCTGCTGGGACTTCCCTGGTTGCAGACACACGAACCATCAGTCAGCTGGGGCACTGGCGAAATCACCCGATGGGGCTCTTCGTGCCAGGAGAAGTGTCTAAAGACCATACAACCCATCCGACGACCTCCGGTTCCAGAGAACCTACCAGGACTGCCCTCGGCCTATTGGTCCTTCGCAGACGTCTTTGATAAAAAGGAATATGAGGTACTTCCGCCACATCGTCCTTACGATTGTGCCATCGACCTGCTCCCAGGAACAACACCACCTCGAGGACGGATATATCCATTGTCTCCAGCCGAAACAAGGGCCATGTCTACTTACATCACAGAGAGCCTGGCAAGGGGATTCATTCGGAGATCCTCCTCTCCTGCTGGAGCAGGCTTCTTCTTCGTCAAGAAGAAAGAGGGCGACTTACGCCCATGCATAGACTACCGGGGATTGAATCAAATCACCGTAAAAAACAAGTACCCTCTGCCGCTCATCCCCGAATTGTTTGACCGGCTTAGAGGAGCTCGTGTGTTCACCAAGCTGGATCTTCGGGGTGCTTACAATCTGGTACGCATCCGCTCTGGGGACGAATGGAAGACCGCGTTCAATACTCGCGATGGGCACTATGAATACTGCGTGATGCCCTTCGGCCTGTGTAACGCCCCAGCCGTCTTTCAAGAACTGGTGAACGACGTTTTCCGGGACCTTCTCTACGTCTGTGTGGTAGTGTATCTGGATGACATCCTTGTCTTCTCTCCGGACCTCCAGACCCACAGAGAGAACGTACAGCTGGTTCTACAAAGACTGAGAGAGAATCGTCTGTACGCCAAGTACGAGAAGTGTGTCTTTGAGCAGTCTTCTCTCCCCTTCCTGGGGTACATCATCTCTGATACCGGACTGCAGATGGATCCAAAGAAGGTCTCCTCCATTCTCAACTGGCCTCCTCCTTCTGGACTGAAGGCAATCCAACGCTTCCTGGGATTCGCCAACTACTACCGCCAGTTCATCCCTCACTTCTCTGCTCTGACTGCTCCTCTCTCCGCTTTGACCAAGAAGGAGGCTAATCCAAAGGACTGGTCCCCTGCGGCCGACGCCGCGTTTGGCTCTCTGAAGCGGGCATTTGCCTCCTCTCCTGTACTCCACCGTCCGGAGTTAAACCGCCAGTTCACCTTGGAGGTGGATGCCTCCTCCTCGGGAGCCGGAGCAGTGCTCATGCAGAAGTCCTCCTCCGGGAAGATGGTGACTTGCGGATTCTTCTCCAAGAGCTTCTCAGCGCCTGAACGCAACTACACCATCGGTGACCGAGAGCTATTGGCAGTCAAACTGGCTCTGGAGGAATGGCGCTACCTTCTGGAAGGAGCAGTGTACCCCGTGATTATTTACACGGACCACAAGAACCTGGAATACCTGCGGTCCGCTCAGCGACTGAACCCACGGCAAGCCAGGTGGTCCTTATTCTTTGCCAGGTTTGATTTCCAGCTCCATTTCCAACCCGCGGACAAGAATGTACGCGCTGATGCCTTGTCCAGGTCTTTCATGCCCATGGAGCAGGAGGAAGAGAATACCGAACCCATCATCTGTCCTAGCAAAATCATTCTGGTGGCCCCTGTCACCCTGGCCCAGATACCGCCCGGGAAGACCTATGTCTCTGAGACTGACAGGCAAAAAGTGTTACACTGGGGTCATGCCTCGAAAACAGCCGATCATGCTGGTCTGAAGAGAACATGGGGTGCGATTGTACGTCATTACTGGTGGCCATCCCTTCGCACGGACGTCGCTGCTTTTGTCTCTGCCTGCTCCTCTTGTGCCAGGAACAAGACGCCCAAACACCTGCCATATGGCCGTCTTCTGCCTCTGCCGATACCCTCAGTTCCGTGGCAACACATAGCGATGGACTTTATTACGGACTTGCCATTGTCCTCCGGACACACAGTCATATGGGTCGTGGTGGATCGGTTCTCTAAAATGGCTCATTTCGTCCCTATGGCTGGACTGCCCTCTGCTCAGGAACTCGCGGACGCCTATATACATCACATCTTCCGCTTGCATGGCTTTCCATCACACATCGTATCCGACAGAGGAACTCAGTTCACCTCCCGCTTCTGGAGGGCTCTCTGCAAACATCTGGGAGTGACTCTGGACTTTTCTTCTGCCTACCATCCTCAGTCTAATGGCCAAGTGGAGAGGGTCAATCAAATCTTGACCTCCTTCTTACGTCACTATGTCAACGCCCATCACGACGACTGGTCCACGCTTCTTCCTTGGGCTGAATTCTCCCATAACCACCACATCAGTGAGTCGTCCTCCAGCTCTCCCTTCCATGTCGTTTACGGACTTCAGCCTTCCGTCCCATTGCCTGTATCCCCTTCTTCGGATGTCCCTGCTGCTGATACTGTAACCCGTGACTTTGCAACCATTTGGGACTCTGTCAAGGCGTTTCTTGGGCGTGCTTCCCTGCGGATGAAGAGACACGCAGACAAGAGATGTCTGGACCCTCCGTGTTTCTCTCCTGGAGATCTAGTCTGGCTTGCTTCCAAGTACGTCCGATTGAAGATACCATCCTACAAGCTGGGTCCTCGCTACATCGGGCCGTTTAAAGTCCTCAACAAGATCAATGAGGTCTCCTACAAGCTACAGCTCCCGGCCACGATGAGGATACCCAACTCATTCCACATCTCCCTGCTCAAGCCGGTTGTCCTTGGTCCCTTCTCCGCTGCTGCCAGTTCGTCTCCTCCTCCTATTGCCGATGACGACATCTATGCGGTAAGGGATATTGTGGCCATGAAGACCGTACGGGGTCGACAGTTCTTCCTGGTGGACTGGGCAGGGTATGGTCCTGAGGATAGGTCCTGGGAGCCCCGGGAGAATGTGGATACTCCACTGATCCGTGCCTTCCTGTCCCGGTTGCGGGGAGGGGGTCGTGGGGGGGGGTACTGTCACGCTCCCCGGGTCCCCTGCGCTGCCCTCCGGCTCCCCTGCCTCGCTTCCCGGTTCCTCGGTCCGGTCACCGCCGCTCCCCGCTCTCCAGCATCCATTGCCGGCGCGTCCCCGGCGTCCTGGTCCCCGCTCCCGGCACCTGTCGGCTTTTCAGCCCCAGCCCGGCCCTGCTGCTTCCTCCTCGCAGCTTCCTGCTCTGGCTTCTGGCACTCGGGCCGCGCGCATGCGCATTAGGGCGCGCGCGGTAATTGACCCTTTCTTAAAGGGCCAGCGTCCATTAACAGGAAATGATGCAAACATGTACAGGGTATAAAGGGGTTTAATGTCCAAGGGGGCGGGGCCTGATCTTCGTGTTTCTTAAGCTAGGAGTCAGGTCTCCTGGTGTCTCTGTGATATACTCACCTATCTCTCTTAAATACATATATTCCAACAGTATATTTCATCCACAATGCGTAAGTCCCTTAATTGGGACGCTGCATTTGTGGAACCGAGCTACTCAGAATATAAATCAAAAACAGGAGAAGATGAGTAAAAATGCTTCAAACAATATGTATTTTTCATGCTTATTTATTAATAAATTTCATATATCAGAAACATGATGAAAAAATACATATACAATTATATACAAGATATAGACGAGATAAGGCTAAGAGGAGAGATCTTAAAAGGTACATGCATAACCTGCAAGAACCCATGCAGAGAGTCCTAAAAATCCAAAAATCATATCACAGAGTTCCAAATAGGCACAAAAATATGCACCATGTGTCAGCTGCTGACGTGAATGCCCGGCAGTTGCACAATGAGTAGTTATACTCAAGGTCTACTTTATAACTACTATATGAAGCCGCAGGGCTTATCTTAATCCAGAAAGCCAAAATATGGGAATATCAGACAGCCACAATTGTGTATAGATGCCCCAAAATCCACACAACAACTGACTATGCCCGAGGTCTGCTTGATCGTGCCAGTATGAGGAAAAAACCGTATATTAAATGACTATCAATTTGTGTATCGATTGACCTCAGCAGGATCACAGATACCAGGGCACAATGATTTGTCTAGTCAATCTCAGGCCAACCACAATTGTGTGCATCTGATCAAAAAACCATGACCACAGAACTTACATGAATCATTATGCATTCATAGCAGGCACATTAGATATCTTAGAATGATTATAAAAGGGCCCTGTCCCTGCACAGCCAAATATTGCCAAGCATTATAAATTGTACTCAAAAAAGATCCACTATGTGAGAAGAATAGAATCAAGGCAATCAAGGCATATGCACAGCAGGAGCCCCGTGCACATTACATTCAGCAGGAGAATCACGTCTCACAAACACTAATCGCATGAAAAGGAACTATATGAATCCCAATATTAATGATGGCTGCAAGGAGGTCCTGTCCCCACACTGCACAATACCGCTGAGCACCTCTACATTGCGCTTTAAATCAATTATATGAAAGTTAAATCACAGCAGTAACGGCAAATGCGCACAGGAACCCCGTACATACCAACCTCTGCAAAAAAGATACTGGCAGGTTAGTCAGATGAGAAGGGGTTAATCCCCAAGAAAACCTCCAACGTACGTTTCACAAAACCACTTGTGTATTGTTGCTTCGTCAGGGAGTGACTGATCATAAGAACCGGCATGTTTAAATAGCCGCCCGTCCCGTGGAATCAGCTATATCCTGTCAGGGCATTCAAGCGGCGCATGCGCACATGGCGCCACCGAGATCCGGAAATCCCACCAGGCCGTCACGGCATCAGCGCGTGCGCGGGAGCAGAGACGCGTCTCCATAGCACCCGCGCACGCGCACACGCCACCCAAGACGGCCTGAGGGAGGCGGACCCGAGGCACAATGCGCACACGCGCACATCCGTGACAGGGAGCGTCACAAGTATCAGATCTGGACATACTGCATTTGCATATAATGTAAGAGCAAGCCTGCAATACATATTAGGGACCCATTGTCCCGATGTTTATAATAAGATGGATAAACATTATTACACACGGCACAATACGCATTGTACATCTATAACAAATTACATAAGACACACATAGCATATGTCAGACATAAACATGCTATGACCATATATGATCTAAATGTGATATACAATACATATAAGGATATTGCAAAAACACTACAGCAAGAGAATTGAATATGATTTCATTCCAACATGACAGATTTGCAGTCCGATGTCCATGTCGTTCTTTAATAGAGGATAAACCTCAAAATCTCATATGTTGCATTTCCACTCAAAAAGGTTTTTTTTATATAAAAGCGATACAGGATCAAGAGCTGTTATTTTCCAGGGGACATATAAAGAGAAAAGGGAGAAGAATAAATAACTCACATAAATTTAAAAATTACATAAAAACACACCCCCAACTCCCATAGATCAGAAAGGGGAACAAACCCACAAAAGTGGGGCGATGTCACAAAAAGGAAGCAAAACTTAAAGCCTCGTTGAGACCCGACGGGGCGACTGTACCCAATGTCACCATCCATCTTGTCTCGCGTTGGGCTAACCTTTTCTTGATATTGCCGCCTCTAATACCACCATGGACTACTTCAATCCCACGTATAAGTAGGGATTTCGGATCACATCCATGGTGGGCCTTAAAATGGCGTGGAATAGTTTTTAAGGAAGCAATATCAATCACGGTCTTAGCCGCAACAATGTCTCGTACATGTTCTCGGACGCGAACACGCAGTTCGCGAGACGTTAGGCCAATATAAATCAATGGACATCCACAAACCGCATAATAAATAACGTTTGAGGTGCCACATGAAATATAGTCCCTAATGTGATATTCACGCGTCCCATCGGCTGATGAAAATACCGAACTGCGCAAGACATTGTTGCAGGACAGGCAATGGCCACAAGGAAAGCAACCAACCCGAGGATTCGTAAGACCTAAAAAACTCGAAGCCGGCGGAACATAATGGCTTCTAACCAATACATCACGTAGATTGGCCGATCTCCTAGCCGTCATTAAAGGAGCAACCGAAAGGGAGTCCCTCAAAAGAGGATCAGATGTTAGAATTGACCAATGGCGATTCAGAATAGCACGAATGTTGTGCCATTCGTGGTTAAAGGTGGTAATAAATCTGACCGCAGGGTACTCTACCTTGTCTTTGTGTCTCGTCAGGAGGAGTTGGGATCTCGGAGTGTTTTTGGCCCTAAGGTAACCCTTCTTAATACTGCGATTACTATACCCTCTTTCTTGAAATCGAAGTGTGAGGTCGGCAGCCTGTTCCTCAAATTTCTGGTCAGAGGAACAGATTCTCTTCATCCTCAGGAACTGTCCGGTGGGGACAGCGCGAATAGTGGATAGGTTGTGAGCAGACGATGCATGGAGTAACGCATTAACAGATGTACTCTTTCGGAAAACATCAGTCTGGATGACATTGTCGTCATCAACTGTGATCAAAACGTCCAAGAAATCAATACATCTGCTATGGTACTTATGTGTTAATTTGATGTTAAAAGAGTTCATGCCAAGTCTGCCCACAAACTGCTCAAGCTGCTCCGCCGTACCCTGCCACAAAATCAACAAATCATCAATGTACCTGAGCCAGCACTGCACATGGGATACGGCCTGGTCGCCCTCGTCGCCAAAAATGGATCTCTCCCAGAACCCTAGAAAGAGATTGGCGTACGAGGGCGCACAGGCCGCACCCATCGCAGTGTCGCGCTGCTGCAGGTAAAACGAATCTTTAAACGTAAAAAAATTGTGGGTGAGGATAAAGCGGAGCAGCTGGAGAATCAGATCACACATCGCGCTGTCCCGACCGGAGGTCCCAAGAAAGAATCGAACGGCTGCCAAACCATCGTCATGGCGGATGCAGGTATACAAAGATTCTACATCCGCCGTGACCAACAACATATCAGATTCCATGTGGATGCCGTTGACCCTATTGAGCACGTCCGTCGTGTCTCTTAGGTAGGAGGGAAGTGTTTCAACCAGGGGTTTTAGGTAGAAATCAATGAATTTACACACTGGGTCGCACATTCCCTCCAATCCAGACACGATCGGACGACCCGGCGGGTCAAGGGCATCTTTATGAATTTTGGGGAGCAAGTATAAGGTGGGCACCTTAGGGTATTTAACCAGCAAGCCATCCACAACTTTCCTCGTGACGAGGCCCAAATCCAACGCCCGCTCCAAAATTACTGAGAGCTCTCTAGAGAAGGAGTCAACAGGATTAAAGTGTAGTTTCTTATACGTGCCCTTCTCTCTCAGCTGGCGGAACACTTCCCTCTCGTACTTAATTATGGGCCATATCACTACATTTCCCCCCTTGTCAGCAGGTTTTATCACTACGTCCTTCCAGCTCTCCAGTTGTTTTAAGGCTGTCCTCTGCCGAGATGTCAGATTATCATTATGGCGCCTAGATGACAGATGGACAAAGTCATCTAGTACTAATCTTGTAAATATCTCGACAGAGGGGCAAAGTGACAAGGGGGGAAATCTAGTGGACCTAGGTAAAATGCATGATGGAAACACACCTGTGCCGTCGGGGAGTTGTTGCTCCGACTGAAGCTCCTCCAAAATTGCTAAGGCCTCTCTCTCCTCACGACTATCCAAACCAAAAGTTGGTGTCTTGTGATTATGTAACTTCTTTAACACCAGCTTTCTGGAAAAAAGATGAAGATCCTTCATAGCTGTAAAGAAGTTAAATGCATTAGTTGGAGAGAAAGATAGCCCTTTGGATAAAACCTCAGTCTGTGCCACCGACAGCTCATGGGTGGAAAGATTAATTACCTGAAGGGTACGATTATCTTTTTTAGATGTTTTTTGTGGGACTTGTTTAGTTGCTTTGAGTCGTGTCATTACACCTGACGTCATTGGATTAGGTCCCAAAGTCGTCCTATCCGTATTGCTGGAAATTGTCATTTCGTCAGACGAGACACCAGAAGCTTGTGATGTAGAACGCGATCGTGATCCTGATTTGGATCTAAATTTGGATCTAGACCTGTATGAAGGCTGCTGCCATCTATACATCTGATTTAATTGTTGATCACGAAGATCGCGTTGAAACTTTTTTATCTTAAAAGCCTGTAACTCCTTCTCCATCTTACCGAGTTCAAGGTCATTTTCAACATTGAACTTGGAGAGAGCCTCCGAGGATAATGAGGACTTAATCACATGAAGGAGTTGTTCCATTTCCTTCTCCATTTCTCCAATAGAAGAGCTATTCAGCTCACTTAGGAGTTGTAAATATCCTCTGGAACACGTGCTGGTGCGAGGTGGTGGCAGTGTTATAGGGTGGTCATGGTGTGTTGTCCAGTGTGACCCATATTGAAGGGCAGTTTTGAAATAAATAAACGGATTATGACATTGGGAGGCTAAAGGGATTTGGGGTGGCGTGTGCTGCCACCAAGGATGAGGGGAGTGTGGTGCAGCAAGGTAAACTGGTAATGTTGCCTGGCGCATATATGGGATGGTCAGGGTTTAAGTTGAGGGATGGAACGGTTTAATGGTTGGTTTGGCTTTCAGGTTGGAGGAGCAAGCTTTGTGTGTGGGGGAGTCCAGGTGTCACGCTCCCCGGGTCCCCTGCGCTGCCCTCCGGCTCACCTGTCACGCTCTCCGGCTCCCCTGCCTCGCTTGCCGGTTCCTCTGTCCGGTCACCGCCGCTCCCCGCTCTCCAGCATCCATTGCCGGCGCGTCCCCGGCGTCCTGGTCCCCGCTCCCGGCGCCCGTCGGCTTCTCAGCCCCAGCCCGGCCCTGCTGCTTCCTCCTCGCAGCTTCCTGCTCTGGCTTCTGGCACTCGGGCCGCGCGCATGCGCATTAAGGCGCGCGCGCGGTCATTGACCCTTTCTTAAAGGGCCAGCGTCCATTAACAGGAAATGATGCAAACAGGTACAGGGTATAAAGGGGTTTAATGTCCAAGGGGGCGGGCCCTGATCTTCGTGTTTCTTAAGCTAGGAGTCAGGTCTCCTGGTGTCTCTGTGATATACTCACCTATCTCTCTTGTAGAGCCGTGCCTGCCTCGCCATCCGGTCCTGCCGAATCCCGAACCCCGAACGCTGTCCATCTGCCATCTTGACAGTCCGTACCATCTCGGATCCCTGCGGTGACCCGTCATCTCGCTCCAAAGGTTCCGGACCCTGCCTGACATCTTCTCGGCTTCCGAACCTGAGCTGCGTCACCCGGACTACCATCAGTGACTCCGTGGTCCCAGGGACTTCTCCGTTATACTCGTGTGCACGGACTGTTCTGCTGCCTATAGTGCTCCAGCTACCGGACCCCTTACCACCATCTAGGAGTTCGGCCCAGTGGATCCACCTCCTGGGTCTGCCCGTCCACCTGGCCCTGACAGTAAGATCAGGCCATGGATCCCGCTTCAGCACTAGCAGCCGTACAGGAGGAACTCCAACGCCAGCGTGAGACTCAGACCCGCATGCTGCAATTCATGTCTTCTGTGGACGCCTGCCTGAACACGCTACAAGCGGCAGTTACGTCTTCAACATCCCGGGCTTCCACTAGTCAATCCACGGCTCCAGCTCCCGTGGCGACTTCTTCAGATACTTCCAGACTTCGTTTGGCCTCACCACCCCAGTACGCCGGAGACCCCAAGACCTTCAGGGGATTCTTAAACCAATGCTCCCTCCATTTCACGCAGCTGACGCATTTGTTTGCCTCCGACCAAGCCAAGGTCGCCTTCATCATGTCCCATCTAGAGGGTGAGGCACTGGCGTGGATGAACCCCTTGTGGGAGAAGGGGGATCCTGTGACCATGAACATCCAGGAGTTCCTGCAGGCATTCCGTGGCACCTTTGATGAGCCCGGACGCGCCTCCGCGTCTGCTTCGTCTCTTCTCCGGTTACGTCAGGGGACTCTGACGGTGGGTCAATACGCAATCCGGTTTCGCACCTTGGCTTCGGAACTCGGGTGGAACAACGAGGCCCTAACCGCCGCCTTCTGGGAAGGACTCTCGGGGCGAATTAAAGATGAGCTGACGGGTCGTGACGTACCGACCACCCTGGATGCCCTGATTGCCCTAGCGACTCGAGTGGACATTCGCTTTCAGGAGCGATCCAAGGAAGTGTCCCGTGAGAGACGTCCGGTACGGCATTCCTCTCCTCCGCAGAAGCCCTCCGTACTTCAGTCATCGACAGCTCGGGCCCCCGTCCACGAGCCCATGCAGATCGACCGAGTGCGGCAGTCTGAACAACGTCGAGCAGAGCGGCTCGCCAAGGGTCTCTGCTTTTACTGCGGAGAGGGCACACACCTGCTACGCTCCTGTCCAGAGAGGCCGGGAAACTCCAAAGCCTAGGGTTAGTAGGAGAGGCCACCCTAGGTGCTGGGACTCTCTCAGACCCGGTTACGTGGACTGTGCAAGTGACAACGGGAGAGACGCGGTTCACGGCTGAGGCATACCTCGATTCCGGGGCAGCAGGCAATTTCATCCAGCAGGCCACGGTGGACAAGTACCAGGTGCCTGTTACTCCACTCGACAAGCCCCTAGTGATTGCCTCTGTGGATGGGAGACCCCTCTCTGACACCATCTCCTGGATCACCAGGCCGGTCGAACTGCGTATCGGTGCCCTGCACACCGAGAACATCGCTCTCTACGTCCTCCCACACATTTCCCATCAAATCCTGCTGGGACTTCCCTGGTTGCAGACACACGAACCATCAGTCAGCTGGGGCACTGGCGAAATCACCCGATGGGGCTCTTCGTGCCAGGAGAAGTGTCTAAAGACCATACAACCCATCCGACGACCTCCGGTTCCAGAGAACCTACCAGGACTGCCCTCGGCCTATTGGTCCTTCGCAGACGTCTTTGATAAAAAGGAATATGAGGTACTTCCGCCACATCGTCCTTACGATTGTGCCATCGACCTGCTCCCAGGAACAACACCACCTCGAGGACGGATATATCCATTGTCTCCAGCCGAAACAAGGGCCATGTCTACTTACATCACAGAGAGCCTGGCAAGGGGATTCATTCGGAGATCCTCCTCTCCTGCTGGAGCAGGCTTCTTCTTCGTCAAGAAGAAAGAGGGCGACTTACGCCCATGCATAGACTACCGGGGATTGAATCAAATCACCGTAAAAAACAAGTACCCTCTGCCGCTCATCCCCGAATTGTTTGACCGGCTTAGAGGAGCTCGTGTGTTCACCAAGCTGGATCTTCGGGGTGCTTACAATCTGGTACGCATCCGCTCTGGGGACGAATGGAAGACCGCGTTCAATACTCGCGATGGGCACTATGAATACTGCGTGATGCCCTTCGGCCTGTGTAACGCCCCAGCCGTCTTTCAAGAACTGGTGAACGACGTTTTCCGGGACCTTCTCTACGTCTGTGTGGTAGTGTATCTGGATGACATCCTTGTCTTCTCTCCGGACCTCCAGACCCACAGAGAGAACGTACAGCTGGTTCTACAAAGACTGAGAGAGAATCGTCTGTACGCCAAGTACGAGAAGTGTGTCTTTGAGCAGTCTTCTCTCCCCTTCCTGGGGTACATCATCTCTGATACCGGACTGCAGATGGATCCAAAGAAGGTCTCCTCCATTCTCAACTGGCCTCCTCCTTCTGGACTGAAGGCAATCCAACGCTTCCTGGGATTCGCCAACTACTACCGCCAGTTCATCCCTCACTTCTCTGCTCTGACTGCTCCTCTCTCCGCTTTGACCAAGAAGGAGGCTAATCCAAAGGACTGGTCCCCTGCGGCCGACGCCGCGTTTGGCTCTCTGAAGCGGGCATTTGCCTCCTCTCCTGTACTCCACCGTCCGGAGTTAAACCGCCAGTTCACCTTGGAGGTGGATGCCTCCTCCTCGGGAGCCGGAGCAGTGCTCATGCAGAAGTCCTCCTCCGGGAAGATGGTGACTTGCGGATTCTTCTCCAAGAGCTTCTCAGCGCCTGAACGCAACTACACCATCGGTGACCGAGAGCTATTGGCAGTCAAACTGGCTCTGGAGGAATGGCGCTACCTTCTGGAAGGAGCAGTGTACCCCGTGATTATTTACACGGACCACAAGAACCTGGAATACCTGCGGTCCGCTCAGCGACTGAACCCACGGCAAGCCAGGTGGTCCTTATTCTTTGCCAGGTTTGATTTCCAGCTCCATTTCCAACCCGCGGACAAGAATGTACGCGCTGATGCCTTGTCCAGGTCTTTCATGCCCATGGAGCAGGAGGAAGAGAATACCGAACCCATCATCTGTCCTACAAAATCATTCTGGTGGCCCCTGTCACCCTGGCCCAGATACCGCCCGGGAAGACCTATGTCTCTGAGACTGACAGGCAAAAAGTGTTACACTGGGGTCATGCCTCGAAAACAGCCGATCATGCTGGTCAGAAGAGAACATGGGGTGCGATTGTACGTCATTACTGGTGGCCATCCCTTCGCACGGACGTCGCTGCTTTTGTCTCTGCCTGCTCCTCTTGTGCCAGGAACAAGACGCCCAAACACCTGCCATATGGCCGTCTTCTGCCTCTGCCGATACCCTCAGTTCCGTGGCAACACATAGCGATGGACTTTATTGCGGACTTGCCATTGTCCTCCGGACACACAGTCATATGGGTCGTGGTGGATCGGTTCTCTAAAATGGCTCATTTCGTCCCTATGGCTGGACTGCCCTCTGCTCAGGAACTCGCGGACGCCTATATACATCACATCTTCCGCTTGCATGGCTTTCCATCACACATCGCATCCGACAGAGGAACTCAGTTCACCTCCCGCTTCTGGAGGGCTCTCTGCAAACATCTGGGAGTGACTCTGGACTTTTCTTCTGCCTACCATCCTCAGTCTAATGGCCAAGTGGAGAGGGTCAATCAAATCTTGACCTCCTTCTTACGTCACTATGTCAACGCCCATCACGACGACTGGTCCACGCTTCTTCCTTGGGCTGAATTCTCCCATAACCACCACATCAGTGAGTCGTCCTCCAGCTCTCCCTTCCATGTCGTTTACGGACTTCAGCCTTCCGTCCCATTGCCTGTATCCCCTTCTTCGGATGTCCCTGCTGCTGATACTGTAACCCGTGACTTTGCAACCATTTGGGACTCTGTCAAGGCGTTTCTTGGGCGTGCTTCCCTGCGGATGAAGAGACACGCAGACAAGAGATGTCTGGACCCTCCGTGTTTCTCTCCTGGAGATCTAGTCTGGCTTGCTTCCAAGTACGTCCGATTGAAGATACCATCCTACAAGCTGGGTCCTCGCTACATCGGGCCGTTTAAAGTCCTCAACAAGATCAATGAGGTCTCCTACAAGCTACAGCTCCCGGCCACGATGAGGATACCCAACTCATTCCACGTCTCCCTGCTCAAGCCGGTTGTCCTTGGTCCCTTCTCCGCTGCTGCCAGTTCGTCTCCTCCTCCTATTGCCGATGACGACATCTATGCGGTAAGGGATATCGTGGCCATGAAGACCGTACGGGGTCGACAGTTCTTCCTGGTGGACTGGGCAGGGTATGGTCCTGAGGATAGGTCCTGGGAGCCCCGGGAGAATGTGGATACTCCACTGATCCGTGCCTTCCTGTCCCGGTTGCGGGGAGGGGGTCGTGGGGGGGGGGTACTGTCACGCTCCCCGGGTCCCCTGCGCTGCCCTCCGGCTCCCCTGCCTCGCTTCCCGGTTCCTCGGTCCGGTCACCGCCGCTCCCCGCTCTCCAGCATCCATTGCCGGCGCGTCCCCGGCGTCCTGGTCCCCGCTCCCGGCACCTGTCGGCTTTTCAGCCCCAGCCCGGCCCTGCTGCTTCCTCCTCGCAGCTTCCTGCTCTGGCTTCTGGCACTCGGGCCGCGCGCATGCGCATTAGGGTGCGCGCGGTAATTGACCCTTTCTTAAAGGGCCAGCGTCCATTAACAGGAAATGATGCAAACATGTACAGGGTATAAAGGGGTTTAATGTCCAAGGGGGCGGGGCCTGATCTTCGTGTTTCTTAAGCTAGGAGTCAGGTCTCCTGGTGTCTCTGTGATATACTCACCTATCTCTCTTAAATACATATATTCCAACAGTATATTTCATCCACAATGCGTAAGTCCCTTAATTGGGACGCTGCATTTGTGGAACCGAGCTACTCAGAATATAAATCAAAAACAGGAGAAGATGAGTAAAAATGCTTCAAACAATATGTATTTTTCATGCTTATTTATTAATAAATTTCATATATCAGAAACATGATGAAAAAATACATATACAATTATATACAAGATATAGACGAGATAAGGCTAAGAGGAGAGATCTTAAAAGGTACATGCATAACCTGCAAGAACCCATGCAGAGAGTCCTAAAAATCCAAAAATCATATCACAGAGTTCCAAATATGCACAAAAATATGCACCATGTGTCAGCTGCTGACGTGAATGCCCGGCAGTTGCACAATGAGTAGTTATACTCAAGGTCTACTTTATAACTACTATATGAAGCCGCAGGGCTTATCTTAATCCAGAAAGCCAAAATATGGGAATATCAGACAGCCACAATTGTGTATAGATGCCCCAAAATCCACACAACAACTGACTATGCCCGAGGTCTGCTTGATCGTGCCAGTATGAGGAAAAAACCGTATATTAAATGACTATCAATTTGTGTATCGATTGACCTCAGCAGGATCACAGATACCAGGGCACAATGATTTGTCTAGTCAATCTCAGGCCAACCACAATTGTGTGCATCTGATCAAAAAACCATGACCACAGAACTTACATGAATCATTATGCATTCATAGCAGGCACATTAGATATCTTAGAATGATTATAAAAGGGCCCTGTCCCTGCACAGCCAAATATTGCCAAGCATTATAAATTGTACTCAAAAAAGATCCACTATGTGAGAAGAATAGAATCAAGGCAATCAAGGCATATGCACAGCAGGAGCCCCGTGCACATTACATTCAGCAGGAGAATCACGTCTCACAAACACTAATCGCATGAAAAGGAACTATATGAATCCCAATATTAATGATGGCTGCAAGGAGGTCCTGTCCCCACACTGCACAATACCGCTGAGCACCTCTACATTGCGCTTTAAATCAATTATATGAAAGTTAAATCACAGCAGTAACGGCAAATGCGCACAGGAACCCCGTACATACCAACCTCTGCAAAAAAGATACTGGCAGGTTAGTCAGATGAGAAGGGGTTAATCCCCAAGAAAACCTCCAACGTACGTTTCACAAAACCACTTGTGTATTGTTGCTTCGTCAGGGAGTGACTGATCATAAGAACCGGCATGTTTAAATAGCCGCCCGTCCCGTGGAATCAGCTATATCCTGTCAGGGCATTCAAGCGGCGCATGCGCACATGGCGCCACCGAGATCCGGAAATCCCACCAGGCCGTCACGGCATCAGCGCGTGCGCGGGAGCAGAGACGCGTCTCCATAGCACCCGCGCACGCGCACACGCCACCCAAGACGGCCTGAGGGAGGCGGACCCGAGGCACAATGCGCACACGCGCACATCCGTGACAGGGAGCGTCACAAGTATCAGATCTGGACATACTGCATTTGCATATAATGTAAGAGCAAGCCTGCAATACATATTAGGGACCCATTGTCCCGATGTTTATAATAAGATGGATAAACATTATTACACACGGCACAATACGCATTGTACATCTATAACAAATTACATAAGACATACATAGCATATGTCAGACATAAACATGCTATGACCATATATGATCTAAATGTGATATACAATACATATAAGGATATTGCAAAAACACTACAGCAAGAGAATTGAATATGATTTCATTCCAACATGACAGATTTGCAGTCCGATGTCCATGTCGTTCTTTAATAGAGGATAAACCTCAAAATCTCATATGTTGCATTTCCACTCAAAAAGGTTTTTTTTATATAAAAGCGATACAGGATCAAGAGCTGTTATTTTCCAGGGGACATATAAAGAGAAAAGGGAGAAGAATAAATAACTCACATAAATTTAAAAATTACATAAAAACACACCCCCAACTCCCATAGATCAGAAAGGGGAACAAACCCACAAAAGTGGGGCGATGTCACAAAAAGGAAGCAAAACTTAAAGCCTCGTTGAGACCCGACGGGGCGACTGTACCCAATGTCACCATCCATCTTGTCTCGCGTTGGGCTAACCTTTTCTTGATATTGCCGCCTCTAATACCACCATGGACTACTTCAATCCCACGTATAAGTAGGGATTTCGGATCACATCCATGGTGGGCCTTAAAATGGCGTGGAATAGTTTTTAAGGAAGCAATATCAATCACGGTCTTAGCCGCAACAATGTCTCGTACATGTTCTCGGACGCGAACACGCAGTTCGCGAGACGTTAGGCCAATATAAATCAATGGACATCCACAAACCGCATAATAAATAACGTTTGAGGTGCCACATGAAATATAGTCCCTAATGTGATATTCACGCGTCCCATCGGCTGATGAAAATACCGAACTGCGCAAGACATTGTTGCAGGACAGGCAATGGCCACAAGGAAAGCAACCAACCCGAGGATTCGTAAGACCTAAAAAACTCGAAGCCGGCGGAACATAATGGCTTCTAACCAATACATCACGTAGATTGGCCGATCTCCTAGCCGTCATTAAAGGAGCAACCGAAAGGGAGTCCCTCAAAAGAGGATCAGATGTTAGAATTGACCAATGGCGATTCAGAATAGCACGAATGTTGTGCCATTCGTGGTTAAAGGTGGTAATAAATCTGACCGCAGGGTACTCTACCTTGTCTTTGTGTCTCGTCAGGAGGAGTTGGGATCTCGGAGTGTTTTTGGCCCTAAGGTAACCCTTCTTAATACTGCGATTACTATACCCTCTTTCTTGAAATCGAAGTGTGAGGTCGGCAGCCTGTTCCTCAAATTTCTGGTCAGAGGAACAGATTCTCTTCATCCTCAGGAACTGTCCGGTGGGGACAGCGCGAATAGTGGATAGGTTGTGAGCAGACGATGCATGGAGTAACGCATTAACAGATGTACTCTTTCGGAAAACATCAGTCTGGATGACATTGTCGTCATCAACTGTGATCAAAACGTCCAAGAAATCAATACATCTGCTATGGTACTTATGTGTTAATTTGATGTTAAAAGAGTTCATGCCAAGTCTGCCCACAAACTGCTCAAGCTGCTCCGCCGTACCCTGCCACAAAATCAACAAATCATCAATGTACCTGAGCCAGCACTGCACATGGGATACGGCCTGGTCGCCCTCGTCGCCAAAAATGGATCTCTCCCAGAACCCTAGAAAGAGATTGGCGTACGAGGGCGCACAGGCCGCACCCATCGCAGTGCCGCGCTGCTGCAGGTAAAACGAATCTTTAAACGTAAAAAAATTGTGGGTGAGGATAAAGCGGAGCAGCTGGAGAATCAGATCACACATCGCGCTGTCCCGACCGGAGGTCCCAAGAAAGAATCGAACGGCTGCCAAACCATCGTCATGGCGGATGCAGGTATACAAAGATTCTACATCCGCCGTGACCAACAACATATCAGATTCCATGTGGATGCCGTTGACCCTATTGAGCACGTCCGTCGTGTCTCTTAGGTAGGAGGGAAGTGTTTCAACCAGGGGTTTTAGGTAGAAATCAATGAATTTACACACTGGGTCGCACATTCCCTCCAATCCAGACACGATCGGACGACCCGGCGGGTCAAGGGCATCTTTATGAATTTTGGGGAGCAAGTATAAGGTGGGCACCTTAGGGTATTTAACCAGCAAGCCATCCACAACTTTCCTCGTGACGAGGCCCAAATCCAACGCCCGCTCCAAAATTACTGAGAGCTCTCTAGAGAAGGAGTCAACAGGATTAAAGTGTAGTTTCTTATACGTGCCCTTCTCTCTCAGCTGGCGGAACACTTCCCTCTCGTACTTAATTATGGGCCATATCACTACATTTCCCCCCTTGTCAGCAGGTTTTATCACTACGTCCTTCCAGCTCTCCAGTTGTTTTAAGGCTGTCCTCTGCCGAGATGTCAGATTATCATTATGGCGCCTAGATGACAGATGGACAAAGTCATCTAGTACTAATCTTGTAAATATCTCGACAGAGGGGCAAAGTGACAAGGGGGGAAATCTAGTGGACCTAGGTAAAATGCATGATGGAAACACACCTGTGCCGTCGGGGAGTTGTTGCTCCGACTGAAGCTCCTCCAAAATTGCTAAGGCCTCTCTCTCCTCACGACTATCCAAACCAAAAGTTGGTGTCTTGTGATTATGTAACTTCTTTAACACCAGCTTTCTGGAAAAAAGATGAAGATCCTTCATAGCTGTAAAGAAGTTAAATGCATTAGTTGGAGAGAAAGATAGCCCTTTGGATAAAACCTCAGTCTGTGCCACCGACAGCTCATGGGTGGAAAGATTAATTACCTGAAGGGTACGATTATCTTTTTTAGATGTTTTTTGTGGGACTTGTTTAGTTGCTTTGAGTCGTGTCATTACACCTGACGTCATTGGATTAGGTCCCAAAGTCGTCCTATCCGTATTGCTGGAAATTGTCATTTCGTCAGACGAGACACCAGAAGCTTGTGATGTAGAACGCGATCGTGATCCTGATTTGGATCTAAATTTGGATCTAGACCTGTATGAAGGCTGCTGCCATCTATACATCTGATTTAATTGTTGATCACGAAGATCGCGTTGAAACGTTTTTATCTTAAAAGCCTGTAACTCCTTCTCCATCTTACCGAGTTCAAGGTCATTTTCAACATTGAACTTGGAGAGAGCCTCCGAGGATAATGAGGACTTAATCACATGAAGGAGTTGTTCCATTTCCTTCTCCATTTCTCCAATAGAAGAGCTATTCAGCTCACTTAGGAGTTGTAAATATCCTCTGGAACACGTGCTGGTGCGAGGTGGTGGCAGTGTTATAGGGTGGTCATGGTGTGTTGTCCAGTGTGACCCGTATTGAAGGGCAGTTTTGAAATAAATAAACGGATTATGACATTGGGAGGCTAAAGGGATTTGGGGTGGCGTGTGCTGCCACCAAGGATGAGGGGAGTGTGGTGCAGCAAGGTAAACTGGTAATGTTGCCTGGCGCATATATGGGATGGTCAGGGTTTAAGTTGAGGGATGGAACGGTTTAATGGTTGGTTTGGCTTTCAGGTTGGAGGAGCAAGCTTTGTGTGTGGGGGAGTCCAGGTGTCACGCTCCCCGGGTCCCCTGCGCTGCCCTCCGGCTCACCTGTCACGCTCTCTGGCTCCCCTGCCTCGCTTCCCGGTTCCTCTGTCCGGTCACCGCCGCTCCCCGCTCTCCAGCATCCATTGCCGGCGCGTCCCCGGCGTCCTGGTCCCCGCTCCCGGCGCCCGTCGGCTTCTCAGCCCCAGCCCGGCCCTGCTGCTTCCTCCTCGCAGCTTCCTGCTCTGGCTTCTGGCACTCGGGCCGCGCGCATGCGCATTAGGGCGCGCGCGCGGTCATTGACCCTTTCTTAAAGGGCCAGCGTCCATTAACAGGAAATGATGCAAACAGGTACAGGGTATAAAGGGGTTTAATGTCCAAGGGGGCGGGGCCTGATCTTCGTGTTTCTTAAGCTAGGAGTCAGGTCTCCTGGTGTCTCTGTGATATACTCACCTATCTCTCTTGTAGAGCCGTGCCTGCCTCGCCATCCGGTCCTGCCGAATCCCGAACCCCGAACGCTGTCCATCTGCCATCTTGACAGTCCATACCATCTCGGATCCCTGCGGTGACCCGTCATCTCGCTCCAAAGGTTACGGACCCCGCCTGACATCTTCTCGGCTTCCGAACCTGAGCTGCGTCACCCGGACTACCATCAGTGACTCCGTGGTCCCAGGGACTTCTCCGTTATACTCGTGTGCACGGACTGTTCTGCTGCCTATAGTGCTCCAGCTACCGGACCCCTTACCACCATCTAGGAGTTCGGCCCAGTGGATCCACCTCCTGGGTCTGCCCGTCCACCTGGCCCTGACACCAGGCCACGCAAGGTGTCACATGGCCTGTCATGTGGCGGGGTAGGTCTGGTCCAGAGGCGGTTTAACGGATAATGTTATTTGATTGGAGAGTCACTTGTAGGATATAGTGGCTCCGGTTACAGGGATCTTGCAGGCATGGGTCCTGCAAGGTGGGGGTATTGATCCGCAGGTGATTAATACCTCATCTCCTGCCCGGTGTGTGTTGCGGCCAGGGATCATGTTTTGGTGGTGGAAGGTGGTTTCTGGACCGGGCCTACCCAGGATTATGTATTGTATTACTTACTGCATTATTATTATAGTATTACCTATTGTTAAATGTTGGGGACTCCCGTTGGACGGCGCTCCCGCTTGTGTTAGTGTGTAAACAATAGGCAATAAAGGGCTGCTGTGGCCATTTATACCACCAGTGTCCGTGTATTATTGATAACGAGTAAGGGTAATTGGTAGAGTTGAGCGCGGTTCTAGGTTCGTGGTTCTCCAGTTCGAGGCTCGAGTGATTTTGGGGGCTGTTCTAGATCGAACTAGAACTCGAGCTTTTTGCAAAAGCTCGATAGTTCTAGATACGTTCGAGAACGGTTCTAGCAGCAAAAAAACAGCTAATTCCTAGCTGGCTTTCCGCTGTAATAGTGTGAGTCACTCTGTGACTCACACTATTCTGAAATTTCAGTGTATAGTGTGCGGGAACAGCGCCTTCAGATCACTGCTGTTTGTATAATGCCATTTTTTTTTCCCTTGTCTTCCTTCCCTAAGCGCGCGCGTGTAGTGGGGAGGGCCAGCATGTCAGCCAATCTCAGACACACACACAGCTAAGTGGACTTTTAGCCAGAGAAGCAACGGCATGTGTGATAGGATGTCCATGTCACATGTCCCTGCATTATAAAACCGGACATTTTCCTCCAGCACGCCATTATCTGCCTTCTGCGTCCTTGGTGTCAGACATTACTGGCGCAGCTCCGTCCTGAGTCCTATCGCCGATACTGCTGTATGCGCTCCATACACAGAGCTGGACAGCTTAGGGAGAGCACTTTCTATCAGTCTTTTTAAGGGCTCGTACCGGCAGGGTCAGAGCCATAGGTGACAGGTCCTGAAAACAGAGACAGCGTCTGTGTAGCTAAGGTCAGGGATTTCCTCGCTGCATTTCCTCATTAGGAGGGAATAGAAAGGCAGGCTTCCATTCCTCTACCCAGAGCCCCACAACCCTGCCACTGTACCCTCCTGTCCTCTGCACACTCCAACTCATTATAACTAAGCCATTATACTAGCAAACACTGAGTGTACCTAGTGTCATCCTAAACGTGGCTATTGGACTTCTGTATAGTCCCACTAGTGCAAAGATATTTGCAGAACCTCTGCCTGCATTGCACACTCAAACTGATAGTTATTAAGCCATTATACTAGCAAACACTCAGTGAACCTAGTGGCATTCTAAACGTGGCTGTTGGACTTCTGTATCGTCCCACAAGTGCAAAGATATTTGCAGCACGTCTGCTGCATTGCACACTCAAACTCATTGTTACTAAGCCATTATACTAGCAAACACTGAGTGTACCTAGTGGCATCCTAAACGTGGCTATTGGACTTCTGTATAGTCCCAGTAGTGCACAGATATTTGCAGCACGTCTGCCTGCATTGCACACTCAAACTGATATTTACTAAGCCATTATACTAGCAAACACTGAGTGTACCTAGTGTCATCCTAAACATGGCTATTGGACTTCTGTATAGTCCCAGTAGTGCACAGATATTTGCAGCACGTCTGCTGCATTGCACACTCAAACTCATTGTTACTAAGCCATTATACTAGCAAACACTGAGTGTACCTAGTGGCATCCTAAACGTGGCTATTGGACTTCTGTATAGTCCCAGTAGTGCACAGATATTTGCAGCACGTCTGCCTGCATTGCACACTCAAACTGATAGTTACTAAGCCATTATACTAGCAAACACTGAGTGTACCTAGTGGCATCCTAAATGTGGCTATTGGACTTCTGTATAGTCCCAGTAGTGCACAGATATTTGCAGCACGTCTGCCTGCATTGCACACTCAAACTGATAGTTACTAAGCCATTATACTAGCAAATACTGAGTGTACCTAGTGGCATCCTAAACGTGGCTATTGGACTTCTGTATAGTCCCACTAGTGCACAGATATTTGCAGCACCTCTGCCTGCATTGCACACTCAAACTCATTGTTACTAAGCCATTATACTAGCAATTTATGCTGCCAGTTTAAGGGCCGTAGTTGCATTGTCAGGGATATTTATTCTTTATTATTCTGCTGTTAATAAAGCTAGACCACCGCTGCAATCTACACCACCTCTCAATTTTTACTACCACATTTTCAGTACACAATCTTGTCGCAATCAACATGAGTGGCAAAATGACAGATGCTGGTGGAAAGGGGAAGAGGCGTGTTGGAAAAGGAAAAAAAGGGTTTGTCCGTGGGGAAGGTGGCAAAGCTCCATTATCATCTGCTGAAGATAGACCATCTACCAGCAAAAGTAAGATGTCTACTACTTACCGTGGACAATCCGATGTGCTCCCATTTTTACAGACACGAACAACAGGAACAAAGGTAGATGATGGCCAAAAAAGGAAAATGCTTGAATGGATCTCAAGTGGTCCAACAAGTGCCCTCTCAGCCACTTCAAGTACCGCATCCAAAAAACACCAGTCCTCTGAGTTGTCATCCCAATCAAACTTGCTTTCTCCCAGCTCTGAAGTCTCCATCAGCCCTGCACAGTATGGTGGAACTGAGATGGCTGAGTCTGCAGAGCTGTTCACTCACACTATAGCCTGGGAATCAGAGGTCTGCTCCCAAGCTACAGTGAGTACAGACCAGGAAATGGTCTGCAGTGATGCTCAGAACCTTTGTGACTCTGATTCAGGCCGTGAGGACCAAGTTTCTGAGCATAATGTTGACCCTTTGTCACAAACTGTAACACCTGTGGTTATAGACAATGAGGAACATACTGATGAAGATGAGACGCAGATACCCGATTGGGATGACAACTTAAATATTCGGTCAGGGCAAGAAGAGGCTCGGTCTGAAAGGGAGGGGAGTGCAAACACAACAATTGATGATGAAGTTCTAAATCCCACCTACTGTCAACCCCCAGTCAGGCACTCGAGGAGGTCAACAGAGGCGGTGGAGGAGGATGCAACCGACGACGAAGTTACCTTGCGCCTTCCTGGACAGAGTCGGAGCACTGGTAGCATGTCTACAACTGCATCCTCAGCCACCACTCTGCCTCTGAGCACTAGTCGGGGGGGGCTCAGCAGGTCGCATGCCCTCTAAGCCTTGCCTAGCCTGGTCCTTTTTTGACATAGCAAAAGATCGGCCAAATTATGTGATCTGTAAAATTTGTCGTGATTCTGTTAGTAGAGGGCAAAACCTCAGCAGTTTGACAACTTCTTCCATGAATCGTCACATGAATAAATATCATATATCCCAGTGGGAAGCTCACCGTGCTGCAATGCGGCCTAGCGGAGCGAACCATCCACAGCCTGCCCCTTCCAGTGCATCCGCACGCTCTTCATCTTCTAGGACTGTGGGGACAGCTGTCACACCTGGTTTTCCACGCACAACTTCCACCACTGTAACAGCAACAGGCATTTTGCTTGGTAGGTCGTCAGTTGGTTTGGAAGGGGAAACAAGTGAGTGTGTACAGCTCTCTCAGACATCGATAGCACCAACGTTGGATGAAGGCAACATCATGTCTCCGCCTGCACTTTCCTCACAAACCTGCATTTTTCCAGGGACACCCTACTCAACACCGTCTAAACACAGCAGCCAGATCTCTGTCCCTCTGATGTGGTCAAATAAAAGGCCATTTCCTGCGACCCATGACAAAGCTAAGAGGTTGACTTTATCCCTCTGTAAGCTGTTGGCTACCGAAATGCTGCCTTTCCGCCTAGTGGACACACAGGATTTTAGAGACCTTATGTCTGTCGCTGTGCCCCAGTACCAGATGCCTAGTCGCCACTACTTCTCTAAGAAAGGTGTGCCCGCGCTACACCAGCATGTCGCACACAACATCATTGCTTCCTTGAGAAACTTTGTGTGTCAACGGGTGCATTTCACCACCGATACTTGGACCAGTAAGCATGGACAGGGACGTTACATGTCGCTGACTGGGCACTGGGTAACTATGGTGATAGATGGTGAAGAAATTGAGGACGAACTGTCCATGGACATGGAAGACTCAGCAGATGAGGGAGACCTTGGTCAAATTTCAGTTGAAAGAGGTTGGGGGGAGATGTCAGAGGAAGAAAGAACGGTTAGCACCTCTATGCCACAAACACAGCGTGGACTTGGTACACATGGCTGCGCAAGACACATGAGTGCCTTCTTGTTGCACTACCTCCAACATGACCCTCGTATTGTCAAAATTAGAAGTGATGATGACTACTGGATTGCCACACTATTAGATCCCCGGTACAAGTCCAAATTTTGTGACATAATTCCAGCCATAGAAAGGGACGCACGTATGCAGGAGTATCAGCAGAAGCTGTTACTCGATCTTAGCTCTGCTTTTCCACCAAACAACCGTGCAAGTGCAGGGAGTGATTCTCCCAGTTGTAACTTGACAACCATGGGACGGTCTCGTCATCTTCAACAGTCTACCCGTACCAGTAGCACTGTATCTGGTGCTGGTAAGAGCAATTTTATGGAATCTTTTCATAATTTTTTTAGACCCTCCTTTGCAAGGCCACCAGAGACAACAAGTCTGACACATAGTCAACGGCTGGAGAGGATGATACAAGAGTATCTCCAAATGAACATCGATGCCATGACTTTGCAAATGGAGCCTTGCTCCTTTTGGGCTTCAAATCTAGAAAAATGGCCAGAGCTCTCCAGTTACGCCTTGGAGATTTTGTCGTGTCCAGCTGCCAGCGTTGTCTCTGAACGTGTCTTCAGTGCTGCTGGGTGTGTGCTGACAGATAAGCGCACGCGTCTGTCCAGTGACGATGTGGACAGACTAACGTTCATCAAAATGAACAAGTCAAGGATCCACAAGGAATTTACTACCCCTGTGTCATCCTGGGGAGAGTAAATGCTTGTGGATTTGGAATGTGCTTGATACAAATCAAAACATCCTGTTTGCAACTAGGGCACAAGTGCTGCCACTGAATGGGTGGGTGTGTGTGGGACACAATTTTTGGAAAAAAAGGGAGACTCCGCTTGGAGTAACCCTTGCTTGCTGTGTTTTTTTAAAATGATCCAAGATGAACAGAGCTGGGATCAGGAAAGACTTTGCTACCTACCCCGGTGTCATCCTGGGGACGGTTAAGTATGGCGTATTTTTGAATGTGCTTGATGCAAATCTAGCTGTGAAGTGTACAACTAGGGCACAAGTGCTGCCACTGAATGGGTGGGTGTGTGTTACATCTCGTGGCTCTCCTGAGGCAAGGACTGAGGCAGTCTCCCATTCCTTGCCTGCCACGAGCACTCCGGCTCAGCAGCGCCAAAGGTCTGCCAGACTGCGCAGTGTGCAGGAGATACCTTCTCAGAGAGGCAGCAGAAGGGTGACACCTAGTGGTTCTCCTGTTACAAGGAGTGAAGCGGTCTCCCATTCCTGGTCTGCCGCAGACTCTCCTGCTCAGTGGCCCTGAAGGTCTGCGAGGCTGCGCAATGTGCAGAGGTTTACTGCTCAGGGAAGCAGTGAGATTCCCGTTATCTCTGCACATTGTGAGACCGAGGATCCCGCCTCTATTTCCGAGAGGCAGAAGGGTGAGCATGTGCAATGCGTGGTAGGTCCTGATTCGCTCACTGACGTCACACGGCTTGATGACAAGGCTGGTGACGTGGTGAATCCTGACTGGCCAGGCTGGGACGTCGTGGACCCTGATTGGGTCAAGTCCGTCATCTCCGCCTCGCGCCCGCCCTCGGGTGGAGCTGCACCTCCTTAAAAGCTCCCCCTGCCATCATGGCGGCGCGCGACCGTCCTTCTATGTTTGGATGTCTGGCAGCGTGCTGCCACGCCACTGCTCAGGCATTACTGTCTCTTGTGGTCTTGGCCCTTGCTGCTCCGGCAGTACCTCGTTTGCAGGCCGTGTTCCTGCCTTGCTGCTCCGGCAGTACCCCCGTCAACAGGCCGTGTTCCTGTCCCAGGTGAGCTCCTCAAGTCTCCATTGGACTCACCTGGTTATTGAAAGCACACGTGCGTGGGCACCTCTGTGCTACCCTCGTGCCATATTCTCGTGACTTCCACTGGCACACGTGCGTGGGCACCTCTGTGCTTCCCCGTGCAACAGGTACACCGAGCCGTGAGATCTGTGCCATACAACCCTCACGGGTTAGGGCAGATCGGTGTACATAGATCGTCTGTGACATTCCAGACGATCGCTAGCAGCAACCCGCTCCCTCTTCCCCACCATAGCGGCGGTCCCTTACACCGCACAGTGGACCTTGACCGGCGGAAGCAGTCCATTTCCCATCTTGGCACGCTTCCCCGGGTCCCCCTCGTAACATTACGGTCGCGCCAAAGGTCTGGCTATGGCTGAAGAGCAGCAGCAGTTGCTGCGTTATGTGCAGCAGTTGGAGTCACGATTGGCAGCAGTGGAGCAGTCTTCCTCCGATAAGACTACTCTGACGACAGTCGCCACCCAGGCGGCTACCCAGGCTGTGCTATTGGGCGGAAGGTCTCCTCGCCTTGCGCTTCCAGAGCGCTTTAGCGGCAACAGCTCTGAGTGCCGTGGTTCTATAAACCAGGTTACCACCTACTTAGAGCTGTCCGCGACTCTTTACGCTACCGAGAAGGCGAAGGTAGCCTTCGTCCAGTCCCTGCTCACAGGGAGAGCGCTGAAGTGGTCCACGCCGTTGTGGGAGCGCGGAGATCGTGTGGTGAATAACTTAGCAGCTTATCTTGGGGCCATGAGAATGGTGTTCCTCGGGCCTCAAGTCACCCACGATTCCGCGCTGCGCCTCCTACGACTTCGGCAAGGGTCTGCTTCAGTCGGGGACTTTGCGGTACACTTTAGGACACTGGCCGCAGAGCTGGACTGGCCGGATAAGGTCCTTGTCCCTGTGTTTTGGGAGGGCCTGGCAGGGATTGTCAAAGACGCACTGGCCACACGTGAGGTGCCTGCCACTTTAGAGTCCTTGATTCAGGTTGCCTCTCGCATAGACATCCGCCAGGCGGAGCGAAGGCTCGAGGTCTCTTCAGCACCCACGTCTTCTCGGCCTAAAAAGCGTCTGACTCCCGTCTTCCATCAGACAGGTCCCCCAGCCAGTCCTGTAGGCGACTCCGTGGAGTCAATGGAGGTGTCCAAGGTGGTCTCCTCTGCCCCAGGTTCTCGGTCTTGTGTCATCTGCTTTTCCTGTGGGCAGAGGGGACACATAGCTACCCTATGTCCCAAACCGTCGGGAAAAAACAGCGTCTAGTTTCTATCAGAGGGGGGACTCTAGACGCTACTTCTCCCTCTAGGTTGACTATCAGCGCCCAGTTGCAGTTCGGCACTACTCTCTTCTCTGCCCTGGCTTGCTTGGACTCAGGCGCTGAAGGCAATTTCATCTCGACCTCCCTGGCAACCCGATACTCAGTTCCCCTGGTTCTGTTGCCCAAGCCACTCAGGGTCCGGGTAGTCGACGGGTCCATACTACTCGATCCTATCACCCAGATCACCATCCCTCTCAGGATGGATGTACCACCGGGACACCATGAGCAGGTGTCCTTCCTGGTGCTTCCAGGGGGGACGGATGAGATCCTACTGGGCCTTCCTTGGTTGAGACAGCATGCTCCTATACTCAACTGGGCAACAGGGGAGATCTCATCCTGGGCAGGATCCTGTAGAGAGCACCTCGTGACTACCGAACCACCCGCTACCATTAGGTCGGTTGGGTCCTCAGGGAATACTGAGGGGCCGGGTTTACCGACACCTTATGAGGCCTACAGGGATGTCTTTTCCAAAAGGGCCGCAGATACTCTTCCTCCCCACCGGCCATATGATTGCCGAATAGACCTGAAGCCAGGCTCCGAGCCCCCTAGGGGCAGAGTGTATCCACTCTCTGCTCCAGAGACGGAGGCTATGTCCAAATATATTCAGGACAGCCTGGCGAAGGGGTTCATTCGCAAGTCTATTTCACCGGCTGGTGCAGGGTTCTTTTTTGTGCAGAAGAAGGAAGGGGATCTGCGCCCCTGTATCGATTACAGGGGATTAAATGCAATCACAATCAAGAACAAAATACCCTTTGCCCCTCATTACTGAGCTATTTGATCGATTCCGCGGGGCAAAGGTCTTCACAATGCTGGATCTACGCGGGGCGTATAATCTAGTGCGAGTCCGAAAGGGCGATGAGTGGAAGACCGCCTTTAACACCAGGGACGGTCACTACGAGTATCTAGTAATGCCCTTCGGACTCTGCAATGCCCCCGCCGTATTTCAAGACTTTGTGAATGACATTTTCCGGGATTTGTATCTTTCCGTGGTTGCATACCTGGATGACATTCTTATCTTCTCCCCCGATCTTACCACCCATCGGAGGGATGTCATCCGAGTACTTAAGAGGCTCCGCACCCATTCGTTATATGCTAAGCTGGAGAAGTGCGTTTTTGAACAGGAATCCTTGCCGTTCCTGGGGTACATAGTGTCCAGTCAGGGGTTAGCAATGGATCCGGGGAAGTTGGAGACAGTGATGAACTGGCCTGAGCCCCGCTCGCTGAAGGCGATCCAGCGATTCTTGGGGTTTATCAATTATTATCGCCAGTTCATTCCCAACTTCTCGACGGTGGCAGCACCCATCATTGCCCTTAACCGCAAGGGTGCTAATCCCAAAGCATGGACACGGGAAACGGTAGAGGCATTTCACACTCTCAAAACTCACTTCTCCAGAGCTCCCATCCTTCATCGTCCAGACATCTCCAAACCCTTCCTACTGGAGGTAGACGCCTCTTCGGTCGGTGCAGGTGCAGTCCTGTACCAGAAAAACGAACGAGGAAGGAAACATCCGTGTTTCTTTTTCTCCAAGACCTTTTCTCCGGCCGAGAGGAACTACTCCATAGGGGATAGGGAGTTACTGGCGATGAAACTAGCATTCCAGGAATGGCGGCATCTCCTGGAGGGTGCGAAGCATCCATTTGAGGTTTTTTCTGACCACAAAAACCTCACATACCTCCAGACAGCACAACGCCTGAACCCAAGGCAGGCCCGTTGGTCTTTATTCTTCTCCCGGTTCCGCTTTATTATCCGCCACCTGGCCGGTGAGAAGAACGTACGGGCCGATGACTTGTCACGTTGTATGGTTGTGTTGGAGGAGGACGAGGAGGAGCCTCGTCTTATACTACCCCCGGACAGCTTGAGGATGGTCACTCCCACTTCTTTGGACCAGGTGCCACCTGGCAAAACCCTCGTTCCCCCTGAACTACGGAACGAGGTGCTATCGTGGGCCCATGCCTCCAAGGTCGGGGGTCACTTCGGGGTCAAAAGGACCAGAGACCTGGTGACCAGGCATTATTGGTGGCCGAGACTACCCCAGGACATACAGGAATATGTGGGAGCCTGTATGTCGTGTGCTCGGAATAAGCCGTCCCGGCAGAGACCGGCAGGTCTTCTTCACCCACTGCCAGTGCCGGATCGTCCCTGGGAAGTGGTAGGGATGGACTTCCTGGGAGATCTGCCCAAGTCAGCAGGGCACAGGGTCGTATGGGTCATCACGGACCACTTCTCTAAAATGGTCCACTTGGTGCCTCTCCCACGACTCCCGACGTCACGTGCTCTCGCCACCTTGTTCATTCGGCATGTATTTAGGTTGCATGGCATGCCTGACAAGGTGGTGAGCGACCGGGGTCCCCAGTTCGCGTGTCGCTTCTGGAGAGAGCTCTGTAAGCTCCTGCAGATAAAGCTGAACATCTCCTCCGCATACCATCCCGAGACCAATGGACTAGTGGAGAGGACTAATCAGACCTTGGTAACTTACCTCCGCCATTTTATATCCGCGCACCACGACAACTGGGCTAACCTCCTTCCTTGTGCCGAATTTGCCATTAACAATTCGGTCCATGAATCCTCTGGCCAGACTCCGTTCCTACTCAATAACGGACAACATCCCAGAATCCCGGTTCCGATGCCCATTACGTCACCCGATACTAGAGTGGAGGATTGGGCGACCAAGGCCCGGGAGATCTGGGATGACACCCAAGAGGCTCTTAAAAGGGCTAAAGACCGGATGGTGACAACGGCTGATGTTCGCCGCCGCCCTGCACCATCCTTCGCCCCTGGTGGCCTAGTATGGCTGTCCTCTAAGAATGTTAACCTACGGGTACAGGCAGCCAAATTCGCCCCTAGGTATCTGGGTCCGTTTAAAGTACTACAGCAGGTAAACCCAGTGGCATATCGACTCCAGCTCCCTCCACGCTGGGCTATAGCCAACACCTTTCACGTGTCCCTCCTGAAACCCATACGACTTAATAAATTCTCGGGGTCCCTGCCGGCTCAAACCGACTCCCCGTCCGACGACCCTGAGGTGGCAAAACTTGTGGAGACAAAAGTCATACAGGGCAAGAGGTACTACCTCGTGGAGTGGGCCGGCCGTGGTCCGGAGCATAGATCCTGGGAGTTGGAGGATCATATCCGCGCCCCGGGTTTGATAGCGGCCTTCGAGCATGGACAGGGGGGGGGGGCCTAGACAGGGGGGTAATGTTACATCTCGTGGCTCTCCTGAGGCAAGGACTGAGGCAGTCTCCAATTCCTTGCCTGCCACGAGCACTCCGGCTCAGCAGCGCCGAAGGTCTGCCAGACTGCGCAGTGTGCAGGAGATACCTTCTCAGAGAGGCAGCAGAAGGGTGACACCTAGTGGTTCTCCTGTTACAAGGAGTGAAGCGGTCTCCCATTCCTGGCCTGCCGCAGACTCTCCTGCTCAGCGGCCCCGAAGGTCTGCGAGGCTGCGCAATGTGCAAAGGTTTACTGCTCAGGGAAGCAGTGAGATTCCCGTTATCTCTGCACATTGTGAGACTGATGATCCCGCCTCTATTTCCCAGAGGCAGAAGGGTGAGCATGTGCAATGCGTGGTAGGTCCTGATTCGCTCACTGACGTCACACGGCTTGATGACAAGGCTGGTGACGTGGTGAATCCTGACTGGCCAGGCTGGGACGTCGTGGATCCTGATTGGGTCAAGTCCGTCATCTCCGCCTCGCGCCCGCCCTCGGGTGGAGCTGCACCTCCTTAAAAGCTCCCCCTGCCATCATGGCGGCGTGCGACTGTCCTTCTATGTTTGGATGTCTGGCAGCGTGCTGCCACGCCACTGCTCAGGCATTACTGTCTCTTGTGGGCTTGGCCCTTGCTGCTCCGGCAGTACCTCGTTTGCAGGCCGTGTTCCTGCCTTGCTGCTCCGGCAGTACCCCCGTCAACAGGCCGTGTTCCTGTCCCAGGTGAGCTCCTCAAGTCTCCATTGGACTCACCTGGTTATTGAAAGCACACGTGCGTGGGCACCTCTGTGCTACCCTCGTGCCATATTCTCGTGACTTCCACTGGCACACCTGCGTGGGCACCTCTGTGCTTCCCCGTGCAACAGGTACACCGAGCCGTGAGATCTGTGCCATACAACCCTCACGGGTTAGGGCAGATCGGTGTACATAGATCGTCTGTGACATTCCAGACGATCGCTAGCAGCAACCCGCTCACTCTTCACCCACCATAGCGGCGGTCCCTTACACCGCACAGTGGACCTTGACCGGCGGAAGCAGTCCATTTCCCATCTTGGCACGCTTCCCCGGGTCCCCCTCGTAACAGGTGTGTGTGGGGCACAATTTTTGGAAAAAAAGGGAGACTCCGCTTGGAGTAACCCTTGCTTGCTGTGTTTTTTAAAAATGATCCAAGATGAACAGAGCTGGGATCAGGAAAGACTTTGCTACCCACCCCGGTGTCATCCTGGGGATGGTTAAGTATGGCGTATTTTTGAATGTGCTTGATGCAAATCTAGCTGTGAAGTGTACAACTAGGGCACAAGTGCTGCCACTGAATGGTTGGGTGTGTGTGGGGCACAATTTTTGGAAAAAAAGGGAGACTCCGCTTGGAGTAACCCTTACTTACATTGTTTTTAAAAATGATCCAAGATGAACAGAGCTGGGATCAGGAAAGACTTTGCTACCTACCCCGGAGTCATCCTGGAGACGGTTAAGTATGGCGTATTTTTGAATGTGCTTGATGCAAATCTAGCTGTGAAGTGTACAACTGGGGCACAAGTGCTGCCACTGAAGGGGTGTCTGTTTGGCCCAATTTTTGGAAAAAAGGGAGACTCCGCTTGGAGTCACCTTGCGGTGTTTTACATGATTTTAGAAGGGCATGCCATGCCTATATTTGTGTCTCGTCCTCTTTTTCCTCGTAACGCTGTTTTGTTTTCACATGAGAATTTGTCCTTGTCACTTTCCCATGTGTTTGTGTTGTTTGTCACCTTTTGGACACCTTTTGAGGGTATTTTCTAGGTGTTTTTATGTGTTTGTGATTGCCTGCCATTGTTTCCTATGCAGTTCGAGTTCGGTTCGTCGAACGTTCGACGAACCGAACTCGAACGGGAGCTCCGTTCGGCGAACCGACCTCGAGCCGAACCGCGACCGGTTCGCTCATCTCTAGTAATTGGGAATAATATAGGAATCAACGACCGGAAAATCCCTCCTGGAAATGTCATGATTAGGGTGAGCTACCATAGTTGTACACATGGTTACCTGGTTAGGGGCCCAATCGCATGCTTCGCTCCTCCTAGCGGTACCCCTAGCTATGCCTCTGCCTACGTAGCATTTTATCACATGATCTGTATAAAATATAAAGTAACTTTTATTTAGTCTAGTATACATAGAAGAACCTCTACTCTACATATTCAGTGGCTATTTTGAATTGTGAAAAGTTTTACTTGCATAATTTCTTGCTGTATATATAGCAATATGATATAAAGAACAACATGAGTTTATTGCTCTTTTATTCGTAAATTCACTATTTCTGGTTCAATTCCTTTCATGTGGAAAGCAGTCAAATAGTTCTTGAAATGACAAGTCTGCCAAGCGCTGTGAGGTTATCGATTTCCCTTATGGAAGGAACTTCTCGCCTGTGTACCTGCCTCGGGAACTCAACTGTCAGCCTGATGACAATGGGACACAATATTTGTGAAACATATAAAGACTTTATCATTATTCATATTCATTATGTCAATCAATTTAAAGTAAAGCGAAATTGGATTTAAAAGGGAGTTAGCAATGTCAAAATATCTTCTGCATCCGAAAATCAAGATGGTTCATTCATAATTAATATAGTGTACTTTTCTGGCATTTTTATTTGCCAGCAATTCTACACGTATAATAATTTTATGATAGGAACAAAAACATAATAAGAAAATCCCCAAAGAAAACCAAAAAAACTCCAGCGCTGGAAAGACCGGACTGACGAGATGTATCATGTAAAATTTCACATTTATTTTAGTACATTAAAAATTATTATATGGTCAGACAGTTAAAAAAAACAAACATGGAGGGAGAGGTGGAAAAACACGGGGAAAACGACCGATGTGTTTCAGTTTAAGCCTTAATCATGGATCATGGTTAAGGCTTAGGCTGAAACAAAAAATAGAAAATACTTATCAGCCACTACACCACCATCTACAATTCCTGGTATAGAGAAACGGATGCATGGATCAGAGTCCAGCTGGTCAACAGGAGAAGCAATCCTAAAAAATTCAAGAAAAATCCAGTAATCCCAAACGATAAAAAATTCCAAAACCGAGAGACAATTTGAGTATTTCACATTTTAAAATTCTATGGTTAGGACTCCATTAAAAGGGAAACAGATGACGCGTTTTGAATCCAACAGATATACGTAAGGATCTGTTGGATCCGAAACGCGTCATCTGCTTCCCTTTTAATGGAGTCCTAACCATGGAATCTTAAAATATGAAATAAAGTTTTGGAATTTTTTAACGTTTGAGATTGCTGGAGTTATCTTGGATTTAGTTAGGTTGAAATGCGTCTGTCTTTTTGCCCTTTTTTTCCACCTCTTCCTCCATGTTTCTTTTTTAACTGATTCACCAACTGGCAATTAAAATAAATGTGAAATTTTACGTGATCCATCTCGTCAGTCCGGTCTTTCTAATGCTTTGGTTTTTTTGTAGATCTTCTGCCCTGCCCAGGCGTCCATGCAACGGATTGGAGACTGGACCATCTTTTCCGTAGGTGAGCTAACACTCTTTTTCTTTTTTAAGCAAATCCTCAACTCCTATTTAAAAGGTTGAAATATAAGTCAAATACAAGAAGATGTGTAGATAGGGAATTTTCTTAAAGGAAAATTAAAATTTTAAGAATTTAAACTGATAAATTGTATAAGGATAAATGAAGCAATTATCTATATAAAATGATTTATAGACTAATTTTCTCTAAACCCTATACTGGTGACTCTTTGGTTAGGCCACATATGTGTTCTTGCTATGTTTGTCATGGATTGAATATGTACATATTATTTTCTATGGTGCTGTTCACATTTCCATGGTTTTTTTTGCTGACTGGGTGTCCACAAAAAAGCACTGAGATATCTTTTTTTGATCCAAGCTACCGTTCAGAATAACCAAAGTCTATGAATCCATGCAAATCACGAAGGCACATGGATGCTATCAGAATTTAACATTCTAATGGGGATAGAGACATTTTTCAATATTTTGGCTTTCGAGAAAGTTACTAATGGTAAAAATGGACACACTGACCAAATAGTGATAGAAATCTGATCCAGCATACTGATGAAAATTGACGTCTGAATGAGGGCCCTCTGATCCTTAGGGTATGGTTCCACTAGCGTACAGCATCCAATGCGAGAGCATGAGAAGCAATATGCTAATGCCCCTCTGCTACGAGTGTCAGCCTAGGGTCATGTGACTGTGGGGGATCATGCAATCGCATCGCAGGTGCGGAGAAGAAGGAGGGAGTACTTTCTCCCCATCTCCTCCGTGGCCTGTCTCTATGAACATCGCACTGCACTCGGATTACATGCGAGTGCAGTGCAATGTTTCACACATTCCCATAGACTTGTACAGGGGGCATGAGCCGAGACTTGGTACCAAACACAGCATGCTGCAATTCATTCCGCATGCCGATATGGCATGAGAAATAAATTGCAGATGGACACTGCCCCATAGTTTTACACTGGTGCAAGCATCGGATTGCACTCGTCCATGCAAAACGCACGTGGAACTTACTTTAACACCCACATACCCGGGTAGATGGAAGAAGCAGTCCTATGGCTCATGCGTACTTTGCATATTTGCATGCATTTATGCTGCTTATAGCACTGCAGCATAAATGCATGCACCCTGCATCCCCTGCACAATCTATGTAGATTGTGCATGATACTTGCACACGTTGCTTTTATGAACGCAGCGATTTGGGTGCTAAAACTTTGACCCAAATACGTGCGTTCCTAAAAGCAGCATGTCAATTATTTGTGCGTTCTGGATGCAGCTCCCACTCTGTCTATGGCGGGGGCAGCAGCCAGAAATCGACTTTAACAAAAAAACTGCATTCATTATGCAGTCTTTCTGCATCGATTTGACGCGCACATGTGCTGTCAAATCGCTGCAGAATATTCTGCAGTTACGTGCGCATAAGCCCTAAGGAGTAATAGGACCTAAGTAGTCCTAGAAAAGGGATTTATTTGGGTGACTGTTTTTTTTTTGTTTTTTTTTCTTTCATTTTATGCCATGCTTCTAAAAAATATTTTTGTCTGTACAACCCATTTCAAAACTATAAAGAATATACTGAAAATAAAATTTGTGGAAACTTTTTATGAAATAAATAAGCTTCATTTGCAAAGCTGGTAATTAATAGAAAGCACAGTACAAAAAAACTTTCCAAAGCATCTTAGACCACGTGCACACGTTGAGTATTTGATGACTTTTTTACCTCTGTATTTGTAGCCAAAACCAGGAGTAAAACAGAGGGAAAGTATAATAGAAACCCGGGCACCACGTCTTTATTTATCACACACTCCTGATTTTGAGTTGCAAATACTGATGTAAAAAACTCACCAAATATGCAAAATGTGCACATGGCCTAACAGCATTCCCGACCAGGCGAATATTTCATGTGGTTTCATTTTTTTTCCTCTTTTTCTTCCAAGAGCCATAGCTTTTTCATTTTTCCATCCACATGGACAAAGAAAGTTTGTTTTTGGACGGCCATTAGTTGACCTGCAGTGTGTGCTTGATGTCCACAACATGTCCATTTCTTTTTCAGGTGTGATGAGTTTTCTGTGTAGATTTTTCCCATTGAAGTGCAATAGATGCAGAAAATTGGCAGGTAAAAAAGTCATATGTGTAAGGAATACCTTAAAAAACACGTGAAATCCACACATATCAACAAAATCTTGTCAAAACCAAACACCAGGAAGTATCAAAAACAAATCAGCTTTATTTAAAACCTGACATACCAAAAAGAGACAAAAAGAGCAGCATCAAAAATAAAGTAAAAAAGCATGTAAAAAAAAATCACAAATACCCTAATTTCGGTAATGTGTGCAGAAATGTTCAGAACAATCTGGAACAGCAAAAACAAACCAAATACTCATCTTATAAATGTACATTGTATAGCACTTAGCCATTTTATATGTTGACTATACGCCAGTGTGAGTGCAGCTTTAAAAATAAAAAGCAAAGTGCTCATGAGATTTCTATAAAACCAATTAAATTTGCTGGAACTGTAAGGGGTACTTTGCACGCTGCGACATCGCTACTGCGAAAGTGATGCACATCCGGCGCCGGTAACGGCGTCGCAATGTGTAAAGCCTACATGCGCCGATAAACGATCGCAAAAGCATCGAAAATCGGTGATCTGTGTAGCGTCGGTCATTTTCATAATGTCGCACCAACAGGAGATACGATGTTGTTCCTCATTCCTTCGGCAGCACACATTGCTGTGTGTGAAGCCGCAGGAGCGAGGAACATCTCCTTACCTGCCTCCACCGGCAATGCGGAAGGAAGGAGGTGGGCGGGATGTTACGTCCCGCTCATCTCCGCCCCTCCGCTTCTATTGGCTGCCTGCCATGTGACGTCGCTGTGACGCCGCACAACCTGCCCCCTTAGGAAGGAGGCTGGTCGCCGGCCAGAGCGATGTCGCAGGGCAGATAAGTGCGTGTGAAGCTACCGTAGCGATAATGTTCGCTATGGCATCTATCACAAGATATTGCATGTGCGACAGGGGCGGGTACTACCACGCTCGGCATCGCTAGCCGATGCTAGCGATGTCGCAACGTGCAAAGTACCCCTATCATACAGATTTTTTTGTACAGTGAAAACAGTCAGTATACAAATTCATCAAAACTCATTGTGAGAACTTAACCTTAAAGGGAACCTGTCAGGTCTGATAACGCTTTTAGGGTATGCTCAGAGGAGCGTATGACTCGGACGAGTGCAATGCGAGAAAATCTCGCATTGCACTCAGTCAATGTTATTAACTCAGGGGAGCAAACGGTCAGTTTTTTCTCATCCAGATTCTGGATGAGCGAAAAGTCGCAGCATGCTGCAATTGTCAGTGAGAGACGTGTCACTCGCACCCATACAAGTCTATGGGTGTGAGTGAAACATCGGACTGCACTCTGATGTTATACAAGTGCAGTGGGATAATCGCATCAGCTGACAATGGAGGAGATGGAGACATTAATCCCTTCCTCTCCTTCACAGCGGTGATCCAATCACAGGATTGAATCACAATTGCATAACACTCGGACCAAACTCATAGCAGAGCCTGAGCTGAGGGTCATTAGTATATCACATCTGATGCCCTCGCATCAGATGGCATACAATTGTGGGAATTCAGCCTTAACCTGCAGATATGAGGTTGATTTTCAGGTAGATCATAGTATGTAGGTGTCCAGCAGTCTTACAGGAAATTGGGTGATTTTTCATTTTTGTGCTTACATTTTCTCCTCTACTACTAAGAGCAATAACTTTGTTTAATTTTTTCATAGCAGCATGAGGGCATGTATTTTTTAATAAGAATTTTAATTTTAAATAATATTCATTTTAACAAATAATGTATTAAAAATAAGAGGAAAAAACCCTGAAATGTTGAAAAATAAGCAAAATTGCGCAATTCTTTTTTTGGGATTGGGAGTAGGACTTGTTCCTATGCCACTCTTGGTACTGGAAAATGACCTGGCAATAATTTTTTTGTACTCTTGATAAACGAACATGTAAAACACAGTAAGGGGACTCCAACAAGAGTCTCCATTTTTTCAAAAAATTGGGCCACTTAAGTGGCATCAATTGTCCTACAGTTGCAAACTTAACATGCTGATTTGCATGAAGCACAATCAAAAATCCACGAGCCTTTACTCTCCCCAGGATGACACAGGAGTAGAAAAGTCCTTGCGGATCCATGACTTGTTCATCTTGATGAACATTAGTCTGTCCACATTGTCACTAGACAAACACGTGCGCTTATCTGTCAGCACACACCCAGCAGCACTTAAGACATGTTCCGAGAGAACGCTGGCTGTGAGACACGACAAAATCTCCAAGGCATAAGTGGCGAGCTCAGGCTATTTTTCCGGATTGAAAGTCCAAAATGAGCAAGGCTTCAGATGCAGAGTCATGGCTAGAGTTGAGCGATGTTCGAGGTTCGCCACTTACATGTTCGAGTGATTTTGGGGGGTGTTTGAGCTCTAGCTCGAACTCCAGCTTTTTGCTAAAAACTCGACAGTTCGAGTTAGGTTTGAGAACGGTTCGATCAACAAAAACGTGGCTTTTCACAGTAAGGCTATGTGCACACGTTGCTATCTGCATGCGTCCAGCGTCCCCAGCGCAATCCCTCTCTCTTTCCTACTCACCGATCACGGGCATCTCGCTGCACAGCTGTCACAAATCTGCGGCGTCTTTTCCTCTTTAGAAAATGGCTGCCGCTTCATTAGTCAATCAGGTATTCCGTGCTTTTCCCGTCCACCAGCGCCCATGATTGGTTGCAGTCAGACATGCCCCCACAACGAGTGACAGCTGTCTCACTGCAACCTATCACAGCCGCCAGGGGGCGGGACTATAACGTGCAGTAAAATAAATAAATAAATAATACAAAAAAAAAAAATGCGGTTCCCCCATATTTGATACCAGCCAGGATAAAGCCACATGGCTGGGGGCTGGTATTGTCAGGATAAGGAGCACCACGAGCCCTCCAGCCTAACAATATCACCAAGCAGCAACCCGGAATTGCTGCATCCATTAGATGCGACAGTCCCGGGACTCCACCGAGCTCATCCCGAATTGCCCTGGTGCGGTGGCAATCGCGGTAATAATGAGTTTAATCATGCTAGGTGGAGACACCTTCCATGATTAAACTGTAAGTGAAAGTAAATAAACACACACAGCGAAAAATCCTTTATTTGGAATAAAAGACAAAAAAAACCCTCTTATACCAGATTAATAATCCCCAAATACACATCCAGGTCCAACGTAATCCACACGACACTGTCAGCTCTGCTACATAAAGATGCAGCAGAACCGTAGAACACGATCGCGCTGTGTCCTCTCCACATAGCAATGAAGTGAATCGCGCTGTCACCAGAGACTTCACTCTGCAATGCAGACATCAAGATTACCAAATCTGCCTATCTTTATCATAAGAGGCAGTAGCTCAGTGGATAGAGCGCTCGCATAACTTTACGAGTTCTAGTCCCGGTCAAGATTTTTTTTTTTTTATTATTTTTAATTTTAAATTATAATTATTATATATTTATAATTATAATTTAATTATGCACTGAGGAGAGGAGCCGGACATCAGCTGTGAGCCGCGGGACACACCTCTAAAATCGGAGCAGTTCATGGAATGAGGCTGCATTGCTCTCTCCTCTCTCTCTTCTCTCTCTCCCTCTGTCTCTCTCTCTCTCTTTCTCTGTCTCTCTCTCTCTCTTTTTCTCTCTCTCTTTTTCTCTCTCTCTTTTTCTCTCTTTCTCTTTCTCTCTTTCTCTCTCTCTCTTTCTCCATCTCTCTCTCCTCTCTCTCTCTTTTTCTCTCTATTTTTCTCAGTCTCTCTTTTTTCCTCTCTCTCTTCTCTCCTCTCTCTTTTCTCTCTTTTTTCTCCCTCTTTTTCGCTCTCTCTCTCTTTTTCTTTCTTTCTCTCTCTCTTTCTCTTGCTCCCTCTCTCCTCTCTCTCATCTCCATCTTTTTCTCTCTCTCTTTCTCTCTCTCTTTCTCTCTCTTCCTCTCTCTTTCCCCCCCTCTCTCTTCCCTCTCTCTCTTTTTCTCTCTCCTCTCTCTCCTCTCTCTCTTTTTCTCTTTTTCCCTCTCTCTCCTCTCTCTTTCTCTCTCTTTACTCTCTCTTTTTCTCTCTTTCTTTCTGTCTCTCTCTCTTTCTCTCTCTCTTTCTCTCTACCTCCCTCTCTCTCTCCTCTCTCTCTTTTTCTCAGTCTCTCTTTTTCCTTCTCTCTCTCTCGCTCTCTCGCTCTCTCTCTTATCTCTCTCTTTTTCTCTCTTTTTCTGAGTCTCTCTTTTTCCCTCTCTCTCTCTTCTCTCTCTCTCCTCTCTCTTCCCTCTCTCTTATCTCCTCTTCTCTCTCTCTCTCTCTTCTCCCCTCTTCTCTATCTTCTCTCTCTCTTCTCTCTCTTCTCTCCTCTCTCTCTTTTTCTCTCTTTTCGCTCTCTCTCTTTTTCTCTCTCCCTCTGTCTCTCTCTGTCTCTCTCTCTTTTTCTCTCCCTTTTTCTCTCTCTCTTTTTCTCTCCCTTTTTCTCTCTCTCTCTTTTTCTCTCTCTCTCTCTGTCTCTCTCTCATCTCTCTCCTCTCTCTCTTTTTCTCTCTGCTCTCTCTTTCTCTCTCTGCTCTCTCTTTCTCTCTCTCTATCTCTCTATCCTCTCTCTCCTCTCTCTCTCTTTTTATCTCTTTTTCTCTCTCTCTCTCTTTTTCTCTCTCTCTCTTCTCTCCTCTCTCTCTTTCTCTCTATTTTCTCTCCATCTCTCCCTCTTTCTCTCTTTCTCTGTCTTCCTCTCTCTCTTCCTCTCTCTCTCCCTCTCACGTCTCTCTCTCCCTCTCTCTCTCTCTCCTTTCTCTCTTTCTCTCTCTTCTCTTTCTCTCTCTCTCTCCTCTCTCTTTCTCTCTCTCTCTCCATCTCCCTCTCTCTTTTTCTCTCTCTCCTCTCTCGTTCCTCTTTCCTCTTTCCTCTTTCCTCTCTCTCTCTTCTCTCCTCTCTCTTTCTCTCTTTTCTCTCTTTTTCTCTTTTTTTCTCTTTCTTTCTGTTTCTCTCTCTCTCTTTCTTTCACTCTCTTTTTCTCTCTCTCTTTCTCTTTTTCCCTCTCTCTATCCTCTCTCCTCTCTTTCTCTCCTCTCTCTCTTTCTCTCTCTTTACTCTCTCTTTTTCTCTCTCTCTTTCTGTCTCTTTTTCTCTCTCTCTCTTTCTATCTACCTCCCTCTCTCTCCTCTCTCTATTTTTCTCTCTCTCTTTTTCTCAGTCTCTCTGTTTCTCTTTCTCCCTCTCTCTCCCTTCTCTCTTCTCTCTCTCATCTCTCTCTTCTCTCCTCTTCTCTCTCTTCTCTCCTCTTCTCTATCTTCTCTCTCTTCTCTCTCTTTTTGCTCTCTCTCTTTTTCTCTCTCTTTCCCTCTCTTTCTCTCTCATTCTCTCTCTCTCCTTCCCTCTCTCTCCTCTCTCTCCTCTCTCTGTCTCTTTTTCTCTCTTTTTCTCTCTCTTTCTTTTTCTCAGACTCTCTTTTTCTCTCTCTCTCCTCTCTTTCTCTTCTCTCTCTTTCTCTCCTCTCTCTTCTCTCTCTCTCTTCTCTCTCTCTCTTCTCTCCTCTTCTCTCTCCTCTCTCTCTTCTCTCCTCTCTCTTCTCTCTCTCCCCCTCTCTCTTCTCTCTCCTCTCTCTCCTCTCTCTCCTCTCTCTCCTCTCTCTCCTCTCTCTCCTCTCTCTCCCCTCTCTCCCCTCTCTCCCCTCTCTCCCCTCTCTCCCCTCTCTCCCCTCTCTCCCCTCTCTCCCCTCTCTCCCCTCTCTCCCCTCTCTCCCCTCTCTCCCCTCTCTCCCCTCTCTCCCCTCTCTCCCCTCTCTCCCCTCTCTCCCCTCTCTCCCCTCTCTCCCCTCTCTCCCCTCTCTCCCCTCTCTCCCCTCTCTCCCCTCTCTCCCCTCTCTCCCCTCTCTCCCCTCTCTCCCCTCTCTCCCCTCTCTCCCCTCTCTCCCCTCTCTCCCCTCTCTCCCCTCTCTCCCCTCTCTCCCCTCTCTCCCCTCTCTCCCCTCTCTCCCCTCTCTCCCCTCTCTCCCCTCTCTCCCCTCTCTCCCCTCTCTCCCCTCTCTCCCCTCTCTCCCCTCTCTCCCCTCTCTCCCCTCTCTCCCCTCTCTCCCCTCTCTCCCCTCTCTCCCCTCTCTCCCCTCTCTCCCCTCTCTCCCCTCTCTCCCCTCTCTCCCCTCTCTCCCCTCTCTCCCCTCTCTCCCCTCTCTCTCCTCTTCTCTCTCCTCTTCTCTCTCCTCTTCTCTCTCCTCTTCTCTCTCCTCTTCTCTCTCCTCTTCTCTCTCCTCTCTCTCTTCTCTCCTCTCTCTTCTCTCTCTCCCCCTCTCTCTTCTCTCTCCTCTCTCTCCTCTCTCTCCTCTCTCTCCTCTCTCTCCCCTCTCTCCCCTCTCTCCCCTCTCTCCCCTCTCTCCCCTCTCTCCCCTCTCTCCCCTCTCTCCCCTCTCTCCCCTCTCTCCCCTCTCTCCCCTCTCTCCCCTCTCTCCCCTCTCTCTCCTCTCTCTCCTCTCTCTTTCTCAGACCTGGCGATGATCAGCTGATGCGGTCACGTGACGGAATCAGCTGACACTATAAGTCGAGCGGTGTGGTCGGCTTTTTAGCGCCCGGCCGGCTAAACTATCAGCTGCTGACTTGTACTGGGGATCTAAGAGTGTGACAACCCAGTAGTCAGCATTACTTCTAATTCTGACAATCCGAGCATCATGTTGTAGGTAGTGCAGCAAGAAGGCGCTCATGTGTCTTGCGCATCCATGCGGATCAAGTCCTTGCTGTCTCTGCCCTCTCCCTCCAACCTCGCACAACAGAAATGTGATCAAGGTCTCCCTCATCTGCTGAGTCTTCCATGCCCATCGTCAGTTCGTCCTCCATTTCTTCCTGGGCTCCTGCACCTTCCTTAACATTTTGGCTGCTACCATGCGCCCTTGTTAATCCCTCTCCCCCACCATCCCATGCCTGCCGCCTTGGTGCTGCTGACCGTCTGGACCTTGTAGATCTTGGTATCCCTTCCGCATATGAATCCTCCTGTACTTCCTTCCCTTCTTCTTGTCCCACCACCTCACTCCGATTACTGTTTACAGTGTGCTCCAGCATGTAAATGACTGGAATTGTCATACTGATAATGGCATTGTCAGCGCTAAACATCATCATCGCCATGACAAAACTGTGCAAAAGGGTGCATAGGTCCTTGATCTGAGACCACTCCAGCAGCGTGATCTGCCCCACCTCAGGATCTCGTTGGCCCAGGCTATACATCATAATGTATTGCACCAGGGCTCGGCGGTGCTGCCACAGTCGCTGCAACATGTGGAGAGTCGAATTCCATTGTGTCGGCACATCGCATTTCAGGCAGTGAAACGGTAGGCCGAAAGACTTCTGGAGCGATGCAAGTCGTTCAGCTGTGGCGTGTGAACAGCGGAAGTGAGCACATAGTGACCATGCCCTCTGCAGAAGCCCATCTAGGCCAGGATAGTGGGTTAAAAATTGCTGGACAACAAGGTTCAACACGTAAGCCATACAAGGCACATGTGTCACATTGCTCCGGCGAAGGGCCACGCCCAGGATTGCAGCATTGTCACACACGGTCTTCCCTGGCTGCAGGTTGAGTGGAGACAACCATTGATGAAACTCGGTCTCCAGAGCTGACCACAACTCCTAAGCTGTGTGACTCACATTTCCCAGACTTTTCAACTTAAAGACCGCCTGATGCCGTTTAGCTCTGCTGTTAGCATAGTAAGGAGGTGTGCGGGATTCCCTTGTGCGCAGTTACAACGCGGGTGGCCTGACCAGACATGCTTTGGGCGGAGGTGGAGGACCCAGACGAGGTGGAAGATACAGAAGCAGTTGAGGAACTTCTACATACAGACGATTGACGCACAACTCGTGGGGACGGCAAGACTTGAACAGCAGACCCTTCTCCATATCTCACCATAGTTAACCACTGCCCAGTCAGCGACATGTAACGCCCCTGTCCATGCTTATTGGTCCAAGTATCGGTGGTGAAATGCACCCTATCACACACAGAGTTTCTCAAGGAAGCGGTGATGTTGTGTGCAACATGCTGGTGTAGTGCAGGCACACCTTTCTTGGAGAAGTAGTGGCGACTGGGCATCTGGTACTGGGGAACTGCATGGACATAAGGTCTCGAAAATCCTGTGTGTCCACCAGGTGGAAAGGAAGCAATTCTGTAGCCAACAGCTTGTAGATACTGAAAGTCAACCTCTTAGCTTTGTCATGGCTAGGAGGAAATGGTCTTTTACTTGTCCACATCAGAGGGACCAAAGGCTGGCTGCTGTGCTGAGATGGCGTTGAGTAGGGTGTCCCTGGAAAACTGCTGGTCTGTGAGGAAAGTGCAGGCAGAGACATAATGTTGCCTTCATCCAAAGGTGGTGCTTTCGATGTCTGAGAGAGCTCAACACCAGCAGCTGTTTCCACTTCCAAAACAACTGACGACCTGCCAATCACACTGCCTGTTGCGGATAAAGATGTGCAAGGTCTGCGTCCAAAAGCATGTGTGACTGCTGCCCCCATAGTCACAGAGGATGAAGAGCACACGGATGCACTTGAAGGGGCAGATGGTGGTTGGCCCGCTACTCTAGGCCTCATTGTAGCACAGTGAGCTTCCCTGTTATGATCCAGAACCATGGAAGACCACCATAAATCATTGGTAAAAGGTGACAAGAGCATTGGCAACTAATCTGGCCGCCATCCCCTTACTAACCATCAACACTAGAAGTAGCCGAGGGGTGAACTAACATCCTGTGCACCGCGAACCCAGCCGGAGAACTAGCTATCCTAAAGGATGGAAAGTTAAATAACTCTCTGCCTCAGAAAATAGATAAAGAATAGCAAGCCCCCCACATTCAAAGACTGCGGTGATATAGGAAAACACAATACACAGATAGATGATAGGATTAACAAAAGGTGAGGCCCTACTGACTAAATAGGACAGGATAGGAAAGGGACTGATGATGGCCAGAGAAAAACCCTGCAAAAAATCCAAAAACCTGAAAGTACAAAAAGTCCTCAGATCGCTAGATCTGAACTCCGTCCTATACCAGGCACTCTTGTCATACCAATGAACCGAAAGCAGGAATCATTACAAATTCAAGAAGCAACAAACACATGGACTAACAGGAGCAATATTCCAAACATAGCTGCAGGGAACTTCCCTGCTAAGCAACTGAATGGGAAGATGCATGCAATGCAATGCATGCAAATAAACTGAAAACAACCACAGCAAATGACAAACTCAGATAAGAGCAAAGAGAACCAAACAACAAATAAAGAGCCAAGCACTTATCTGGGGTAGATGTGGTCTGGAGCAGGATGAAGCAGGCTGGTGTACAAAGAACAACTGACATCCGGCATAGCCTGCTATCAGACCAGGGTTTAAATAAGCGGAGAGTTAGCAATGGAAACGCCCATTGCTCAACACACCTGGTCTCTGACCAAACCATTGCTGGCCACAAGAGGGAGCCTCACAGCAGCAAAAGCATAACTGACATTCACAACACTTCCCACTGCGACTTATGCTTCATATCCATGTGACGGTTCATGGACGAAGTAGTCAAACTAGTGAGTTTTTGGCCTCTACTTAGAGATTGGTGACAAATCTTACAGATGACATGAGTTGGGAGATCCTTTGCGATGTCAAAAAAGGACCAGGTTAGGCAAGGTTTAGAGCCCATGCGACCTGCAGAGCCACCCCGACTTGCGCTCAGAGGCAGAATTGTGGCTGAGGATGCAGTTGTTGATGTACTTCCAGTACTCCGTCTCTGTCCAGGAAGGCGCAACCTAACCTTGTCGTCAGTAGCACCCTCCTTCAACTCCTCTGCTGACCTCATCGACTGCCTGACTGTGGGTTGACAGTAAGTGGGATCTACAACCTCATCATCACCCTGTGTATTTGCAGTCCCCTCGTCCTCAGAGCCAACCTCTTCCTGCCCTGACTGAAAACTTAAGTTGTCATTCCAATCAGGTATCTGAGTCTCATTGTCATCAGCATGTTCCTCATTGTCTCCAGCAAGAGAAGTTACAGTTTGGGAATGAGGGTCACATTATGCTCAGAACCTTCTTTATCTGGGCCTGAATCTAACTCACAAAGCTTCTGGGCATCAGTGAAGATAATTTCCTTGTCTGGACTTACTGCAGCTTTGGAGCAGACCTCTGTTTCCCAGGCTATAGTGTGACTGAACAGCTCTGCAGACTCAACCATCTCTGTTACCCCATACTCTGCAGGGCGGGTGGAAACTTGAGAGCTGGTAGAAAGCAAGTGCGATTGGGGTGACAACTCAGAGGACTGGAGTCTTTGGGATGTTGAAGTTGAGGTGAAGGAGAGGCCACTTCATGGAGCACTTGAGATCCATTCAAGCATCTGCTGTTTTTGTTCCTCATCTACCTTTGGTAGCAATGGTCGTTTCCGTAACAAAGGAATCATATCAGATTGTCCACAGAAAGTAGTAGACATCTTACTTTGGCTTAAAGATGGTCTTTCTTCAGCAGATGTTACTGTTGCTTTACCACCTATCCCACGGACACAAACATTTTTTCCCTTTCCAACACGCCTGTTCCCCTTTCCACCAGCATCTGGCTTTTTGCTACTCATTTTGTTTGTGAACAAATTGGACACTGTTTGTTGCAGTTAAAAATTGGATAGTAGAAATGAAGAGGTGATGAAGCTTTCTTGACAGCAGAGGTACGTCACTGACTTTCACAGACACTCATACTATGCCCCAAAGAATTGCCTGCACTTTTTGCAGTTAAAATTGCGTAGCAGAAATGTAGAGGTGGTGTAGAATGCAGAGGTGGTGTAGCTTTCTTGTCAGCAGAGGAATGTCACTGACTATCCTAGACAATGATACTATGCCCCAAGGAATTGCCTGAGCTGATTTAGACAGACGCTGTGAAAAACCCTTGCATAGCGCTGGCACAGACCTGCCTAGCAAAAATGGCTATGAACTGCTCTAATCTCGCCCTGAAAAGGGCTGAAACTACAACTACTCCCTAAACCGATGTCTCGATTGCACATTATAGCGCCCACAGCAGCAGCAGCGGGAGCGGTGACTGACACACACTTGCAGCACTGAGATAATGACGGCGATGGGGAAAATGGCTGGGTCTTATAGGGCAAAGACATGTGACATGCACAGCCAACGACACATGCCCTTGCTTGTCTGGCAAAAATGCACTTTGCTGTGTGTGTGTCTGTGATTTGCTGACAGCCTGGTCCGCCCCACTGTACGCGCGGTTAGGAAAAAAAAAATGGCAATCACCATTCTTTCAGCACTTAGCAGCACTGATCTAAACCCCATCCCCCTGCACACTATACGCTGAATTTTGGAAATATCATTATTAACAGTGACTGACAGTATTACAGTGAAAAGCCAGCAGGTAACTAGCTACGCTTTTGGTGATCGAACCGTTATCGAACAGTAACTTGAACTGTCGACCATGAAGCAAATCGTTCGAGTTCGTCGAACCACTCGAACATCGCCCAAAACAACTCGGCGAACAAATTGGCGAATGGTTTGCTTCGAACATCGCTCATCTTAGTCTGCACACATATCAGTGATTTCTCACGGTCCGTGTGTCCATGCGACGCACATGTGTGTCCATGTGTTCCCGACGGAGACAAGTCCGTTTTTCTCTGACACCACATGGACCACACAGTTGTTATGAACTTCCGTAATCAAAGCAGTCATATATTCAACCTAGATCTGTGTACATCACTGGTCTCTGGATGAATGAGATAGCATGCTACTGACAAATTATTCATATGATTTGGAAACAGACGGATTTAAGGTGTAGATGCATAACTTGGATTGCATCACTGTAAATTATGGCCCCTTTAACACAGTGATGTGATCCATGTGACACACACTCGAGAAAACACGTCTGTGAAATAAAATTATTTTCTATACTCGCCAGTCTCCAGTGCTGCTGTCTTTGGCGCTGCTGTCTCCTGATTTAGGGCCCGCTCATAAATATTCACTGCTCTGCAGACCCAGAAGTAAGTGTGACCGCAGTACTGGAGAAATCAGCACCACAGACAGCAGCATGTATGGACAGGTGAGTATAAACTTCCTGCTCTCCGCATGCTATTACATATAGCACACAAAGAATACACATGTGCCAAAATCACGGTCATATGCACTTTCAACATGTTTAGTGAAAAACATGTGTGTTTTTTACTGACCTGTGAAAGAGGCCTTATTAAACAAAAAATGACCTACTTCTACGTTTTCATTGGTGGTCACATGACATCCACCTCAATGTTCTGTTCCTTTTTTTACTTTAAATCAACATGTCATATGGATCAGAGCCACCAAAGTTCTATACTGTTGATTGGATGCCAGCAATGACATGCTGTTTTGGGGGTACAATAAAAATGATGCCACTCAAGTGCCCAGCTGTTGTAAATTGAGGGCCCACTATAGGAAAATGGATAACAGTACTTCATGGCCCCAGTTCTTCATTTGCATTTTTTTGTGTCTGCATTAACTGACGTTTATTGCTCCAAATTAATCAAAAATGGCACATGCAGTTCATGACCTTGGCACAAAGTAAAAAAAAAGGGGGTTCTTGCCAGCTATGAAGCTTTTTTTTGCAAATTTATCAGTCAAAAGCTGCATATTTTACAAAATGTCACAAAAGATGTAACTTTGTAACAATGCATAAAATTATAGTAGGGGGAAACTGGAGTAGAGTTGTGTAAAATATTACAACTTTTTAAAAAGTCACTCCACACACAAAACGGAAAGCAAAAATAGGCTGGCATAGATAAAATAGACTTCAAAAAAGGTGGAAATTGAATAATGAATTGGGTGCAAACACAAAAAAGGCACAAAACTAGGCAAAGAGGCACAAAGGCAATGGTGAACTAGTATGTTTGTGTTTATGTTTTTGTTTTTAAGACATGGTCTGTAACACATTCAAACCTCGTTGCCAATTTTTAATTTTTTTCATTAATTTTAAAACCTATTCAAACATTTTCCAAGGTTCCCTGTAGGAGAATAAAATGAAGAATCATAAAAAATAATAAAGATATTATAAACTTTTGTTCCTTTTTTATTAGATTTAGAATATTATGTACCCTCATAAATTGCATAATATTGTACTAAAACTGTAAAATAAAGACATGGACCGTACATCCGAAACTGTATAATTTTACACAGAGTTTATCATCTTGCAAATTCAATTCATTAGTAAAATCTGATGACTGCTTTCATTATCACTAAATATATGTATTTATATTTTAAGTGAAAACTAACATTCATTGAACGTACGCTGTAATATAATGCCGACCTTCCCATTCCCAGCTGCCAGTTAGTTATAATCTTTCATCTTTTGTAGATTAATTTGGTAATTTCTTGAAGACGGCGATCTCTGAAGACGTGGATTTTTCTGCAGCAATTCTAAATTTTTTTCATAGACCTTTAATATATTGTTTTCATTTTTCCTCTATAAATATCTTCGAAACCAGCAAAAAAAAAAAAAAAAAATAATGGAGATAGGAAACATGACCTTTGCAGGCAAACAGGACAACAGAAATGTTTCACGGTCGACATTTTGCTAGGATATTGTACTGTGCTAACTACAGACAGCAACAAAACACATTCAGCCAAACAATGCCATAAATACTGCTCAAGTGCATGGCTAAGCGGAAATTTTGCTGATATCTTCTTCGGATGCATCAATCCATAACTTCCCTTCTTTTGAAGAAGTCAACAATGAAATATTAAGTCATTTTGATCTACTGGCCTCTACTTGCTTTATTTTTATTGTAGGTCGATGGTCGGTTAATTTCTAGCATAAGAGACAGTTTTGTCGACTGCACTCAAAGGTCTATGCGATCGTATCCTGGATTTGGACGGTCAGTAGAAGCTTTCGGAAAAAATACACTATTTCTTGGCTTCACTGTTAAAAAGAAATGGCCAGTGACCTTATATAGAATGGGTTTGTTCAAATCAAAAGAACAGCGTTGCTAAAATATTTTCTAATTTTGTTCCTAATGTTTTGATCCCAAGGTTAAATTAAAAACTATTGTATTATTAACTAGAGATGAGCAAACTTGAGGTTTGGGTTTTGAACCGAGCACCAAATTTAAAAATTAAGGTTCGGGTTCGAGGTTCGGATGCTTCACGTGTGAACAAAACTCGCACAAGCATCGCTGTGCTCAGGTACGCTTGGTGCTCAGCCATGTACAAGCCGCGTGCAGTGTTTGAATGGCTCTCACTGGGGATAACAACAGCGTGATCACATGTAGTGTGCAGCAAAAAAAAAAAGTTTGAAAAAGCCCGCTCACCCTCTCCCAGAAGAGATCTGCTTATGGCTGGCTGTATGTGGGCGGAGACTCAAACTTCCAATCAGTGACTTGATCTGGGGTTCGGGTCAAGCTTGAGCCTGTGGAGCTAGGCTTGTTTGCTGCCGGTAAACTGAGCCTTGATGGAACCGTTCATCTCTATTCTTAACACCATACTTTTATACCTCAACTGCTGAAAAGTCAAGATGGAAGGATAAAGAGGGTGAATGTCTGTTTTTTTATGGGTGTGCCTGTGTGAAGCCCTGGCCTATTAGGTCGTCACAGGGTATTGCACCAGTTTCCTTTCCCTGCAGTATCCATCTCTCCCTTGGTTCCAGGTGCCACCCAGGGATGTTGCTAAGACCAGCATGCAAATCCCACACACACACACACCAGTTGGTAGGTCCAGTGAGGAAAGGGCCGTACACTGAAGGGTTAAGCAGACTGAGTGGGAGGTGACTAGTCAGTCGTCAGCTGGGGAGCAAGGAGAGTGGTGGCTTTCAAGTAACTCTCAGGGGGAGAGCAGGCTGGGGAGTTGGAGCTCCCAGACAGCGTCAGAGAGCAGCCCTCAGAGAGTGAGGGGTTGAAGTCTAGAGTCTCCCGGAGGGTCGGAAGAGACTGGAACACACCAGTCAACATCACAGGGAACGGTCACCTGGACGTGTTCCCCCTCAGGGGCAGCAGTACTGCAGGACATTTGGTTTAATCACAGTCTGTGTGTTTACTGACCTACCAAATCAGCACAGCCTCATCTAGCACCACGACTACCAATTGTGAGTTTCTATGCTCCCTGTCTCCCAGGCCTACAGCCCACGTCTCCCCCTACCATCACAGAGCCCCGGGGCATTCCCCCTACCCACTGAGGGGTTAAACACCTGTCTGCCATTCCATCGCCACCGGGCACTCCCAACAGCAGCGGTGGTCCTCCACCTTACCACACACCATGGGTGGCATCATGAACTGCCTATACCATCCCCTGTACATAATTCCCCTTTATTTGAGTGGCCGCACGACCCCCGGGTTCGGAGACCCTCGATCCACCGTGGATCCGGATCCGAGCAGCCCGGCTGCTGATGTGGGGGCGGCACACCTGCTTTTATAGTTTAGGCCCATATATTGGAATAATAATTAGCTGTACCGCACACACTAGAGTTAAGCGAGTACCTAACTATTCGAGTAACCTAAATGTCATACTATTCGTGCGAATAGCAAATAGCGCGGCATTCAAGCTACTCGTTACTTTGTCAGTTTTCCCCGTTGACTTGCATTGCACACGCTACTCAGAATGAACACGCAAGTAGTAGACAGTACTCGTTATGAGTATAGCGAGTACGAAAAGTTAGGTACTCGCTCAACTCTAGCACACGCCTACAGAAAGGGGTGGTGGTGTTTCAAAAAGAAAATCAGTTCTTTTCTACTAATCTGTTTGGCAGAAATCAGTGCTTCATGTAAAAGCCCAAAGTTTAATAGGCACCCAACATTATCATAGAATCAAAGAATCATAGAATGATAAAGTTGGAAGGGACTTCAAGGGCCATCGGGTCCAATCCCCTGCAAGTACAGGCTTTCCTAAATCATCTCATTATTTTCAGGCAGATTTCAACTGAAATCCCCCTGAAAATGCATTGCAAATCCACCAGAAAAAAAATGAACATAATGCACAGCAATGTAAAATGACATTGCTGTGCATATCTTCAGTATTTTGTTACCTTTTTAATCACTTCAGGGCTCAGATCTGACAGCCCCATTCAGATGAATAGGATAGTCACAGAAAATTCTTCTATCTGTCATGGTCAGAATGTGGGAGCTGGAGAGACTAAAAGGCGTAGATAGGGTCTTACCCAGATGGGTGTAGAATGGAAAAGGAAAATGTCGCTCACTTGGGGTCGTTGTGAGAAACACAACTATTATAGACATAAATAGCAGGTATCTGGCTGCAGCAGTCCCCATAGTAGAGGATCAGGAAAAGTTGGGGAAAGGAAAGGGTTAAAAACCATACCAAATGTACCTATCTGTGATTTTGTTTCCTGAAGGAGCTTCTCTGCTCTGAAACGCCAGGAATAAAAATCACTTCTGATCTTCAATGAACCGTTCAAGTTTTGCTCTAATACGATAAGCAGTTTTTAACCCTTTCCTTTCCACAACTTATTCTGATCATATGCCATGCGCAAACATAGAGTCATTAGCAGAAATTTAAAGAGATGGCCTATTTTATTTGAGTGAACTTGAATGGTACTTGAATCCACAAAAATCCACCTTCTGGGTAATACAGATGTTTTGTTATTCAGTCTGCACAAATTCAGCAATTCCGCTGCACCTGCCATCTTGCTGAGCAGTAAAGAGTCAGCAAATGGTTAAAATGAAGAATCCAACTCACCCCACTAAAACCCCTCCAGTAACTCTGGTTCTTTATTTATGTAAAGAGATGGAGTCATTAAAACTAAAGTTCCCCACAGTCAAAAAGAATACCGCAGGGCTAGGTCCTCTGCATGGAAGATTGAAGGTCTTGCCCATCATAGGCATCAAAGAAGAAAAAGGCCACAAAGATTCACCCAGATCTTCAAAAGTTTTGCGTGCTGAAGGCAGTAATGCACCTAAACAAGTCAGTCTGTGGTGAGGAGTGCCAACCCCTGTAGAGCAAAAGGAAAGGGATGGTCCACCTATTGCTGAGTACCAGCAGAAAATGGAGGGAGACCTGGAAGAGACAAGAGAACCTCACCCAATGCAAGGTGGAGCCATAGCATAGGAGACTAAAAGGTGAGGGTGACAGAATAACTTGCCTGCAGGAAGATGTCTTCATTACTCTGGTGCCTGATAGTGCCTCGGGTGTAGCCAGTGTGAAACATAGAAGTCAAAGATTTTTTCGTCTTCAGAGAAGAGGTGGAGATAGGACTCGCACTTAATGCACAGTCAGGTGTTGGAGACAGTACACTGACACAGCTGAAGGAGGTATGTACCACCACGCGGGCTCGGCTGCATGCTCGTATGGTGGGTGGTGGCTCGAGCCTCTCACGGACCCGGGATCACGTCGCTCTGCAAGGGAGTTGGCGCTACACGCAGGGACTTGACTGGGTGGTTCCACGGCAGGGGCCGTGGTGGTTTGGTTTGGGATGTAAGTTCATGACGCCACCCACGGGTTGTGGTGAATAGATGGACACCACCGCTGCCGTTAACTAGGCCTCCCTGGGATGGTGTTGCGCAGCTTGGTGTTGACCCCTCCGTGGGTAGGGGAGCAATAGTCCCGGGGGCCCGAGGGAAGTGCTGAAGCGTGGGAGCGGTTGCGGGCGTATGCTGGTGCGGTGCAGCGCGGTGCGCGGCCCGAAGGCACTGGTGTACTCACTATGACACAATTCACTGGAGTCTCTGGTAAACCAAACAGGGTGATGAACGGGGCCTGCAGCTGGCTGCAGCTTCTCCCGGAATAGGTTGGTGGTTTCCGCCTTTCTCCTGCACCTCTTTGTATGGATGTTTTGACTCCTATGCCTAAGCAACGGTAGTCCGCTCCCCGACTTGTATATGCCGTAGGAGCCCGTTTGCCGCAGATGCTGGCCCTTTGCATCTCTATGACTTAGCGGTGGCTTTACCCTGTATGGTTGGGCTGTTGTCTTCTAACGGGTCTTATGTGGGATAGGTCATAAAGTCCAGTCTGCAATCAGTTGATTTGACTCGGCCCTGTCGGTTCAGGGCTTTGTACTGGGTCTGAGTACCCCTCCTGGTGCTCCGGTTTCCAATCAATTCCCCGGTTCGGTACCGGCGGGCCACCACCAGACCCCGGTCCCTACGGTTCTACCGGCTGTAATCCCAGCTCCTGCAGGCAGCCACCACCGTCTGCCTCCTTGCCAAAGGTACGAGAAGAGACTGTGGAAAGAAAGCGCAAATAGGGTCTTACCCCAATATATATAGGGTGGGGAGGGGGGAGTTACACTCACCAGATGTAGTTGTGAAAGTCACAACTACTATAACCGCATGTGATGTCGATCCACGGCTGCAGCCACCAAACAGCAGATAACAGAGAGTGAAGGAGAGATGGTGTTTACTTGCCGCGCCAACGGATCACTTAGACAGATGTTTAGATCAATGTCACTTTTATTTTCATATAGGTCGACGCGTTTCTGGAGCTTCTGCCCCCTTCATCAGGACCATCAGGAACCAAATAACATCAAATCTGCCCCATTGGGATGGTACATGCAATATATAATCACATTGACGTCATCCGACCATCCCTCAAAAGAAAAAAACCGGCGGGAACCAGCGCCACCTTGTCAAATGTGACGTACTCTATATCATTATTAAAAAAACATGAAGAAACACAAAAACATAAAACAGAAAATAAATTGTGGTGATGCAGAACATTATACAGTAAGGCAAAATGCAAAATAAATAAAAACAATTGTACATATAATACAAACAACCCAGTGTAATAAAAATGTGAACAAAAACTTCTTTATCCTTTTGGTTTTAATCATATGCGTATAACCGCATAACCACATGTTGTGTATACGTGAATCAACCATGTATAACCAAGTATCGAAGATGGGAGAAGAACTCTCCTTCTTGTGCGAGCTGATTGAGTGAATGTGTACATCTATACTCGGCATATATCTATGCCGCCACTATGGAAGTGTGTATCACTAATCCCGTGAAAATGAACCGAAACAGCTAAGGAAATTAACCCGCATTGCACGCGGGCCATATCAGGATGCCGCTACTCAATGATGAACTCAGACTAAGGTTCACCACAGAGCAGAAGCGTGCGACCCGTGGGACAGTGCTTTCTAGGAAAAGACAAAGTAGAGACCGCTTCTGACCGATGAACTCAGGCTGTGGTTCACCAAAGGACAGAAGCGTGGGAAACGCCGATAAGCGCATGCGCCAAGGTCTGGATCCAAAGTACAAAAGTTCACTGAAGGGCAAGAGCGTGGGAAAAAAACAAGAGCGCCTGCGCCGCACAAAAAGACACCGAAAAACTAGTGAAATAAGTATGTAATGACAAATATATAATAAACGGTGCACAGTAATTGTTTTAGGAACCATAACCCAGTCCTAGTCTAAATAAACAGATAATATGAGTGGTATGAGAACCAAGACATCCAGAATAGAACCCCATATACCAATAATGCATCCTAACGGAAAACATCCATATAGAAAAAAGAGGCATCAGTCAAAGACGCCAAAAAGTAATGTGATGTGAAGGAGTGTAACATAATACACTATCAAGTGTCAATCTAACAATACTATGCCCCCAAAACCCTAGCAGGCATATAGAAAAGTATATAACTACCTAGTGAAACAACGAGTATACATGTATATATATATATGTATATATATATATATATACAAATGGACACAAAGGAGGGAAAAGAGGAACGTGAAGAGAACCATATATTAATAGAAACACATAAATACTAAAAAAACTATAAAAACTTTTACTAAAAAGGGACCGGACCAACAGTCTAAATGCACATAAAAATATATATATATATAAAAAAATATATAATATTATATACATATATATAAAAATCGACCTATTGTATAAAAATGTGAATATATTAAAATGTGTAAAAAATACATAAAAACACGGTGAGTCCATAAAAAGGAACTAAAAAACCAATACTAATGAAATAAAACAGTGACCTCATTTAGACCATGAGGTTTTAGAGTATTTAACTTGTATATCCAATAAGTTTCTTTCTTATTTAAAATATCCAACCTATTGGGAATATATGGGGGTATTTGTTCGATAGGGGTCACATTAAGTCTGATTTTTTTATCATGATAAATAGTCGTGTGTCGGGAAAGTCCATGCATCATGTATCCCACCTTGATATTATGCGTGTGGGAGTTAATTCTATTGTGCAGAGCCTGAATGGTTTTCCCTATATATCGTTTATTACAATCACAGTCAATTAAATAAATAACGTAGTCCGATTGGCATGTCAGATGTCCTCGTATCACAAATTCCCCCGTATCAGGGACAGATCCAAAGGCAACTCTTCCATTCTGGATGGATTTACAACACAGGCAATTCCTAGTAAGACATCTGTATGACCCCATAGGCTTATTCGTCTCCATCCTATTAGGGGGACCCCTTAGTCTACTATTCCTAGATAAAAACTATCCCCCAACGGTCATTAGGAAAGCGTACCAAGATGTAAGACATCAGGAACAAAAAGATTACTCTCCTTTAGGGGATATGGTGGCTGATAGATCAGTATTAAATAATGGCTTTACCTCTAATTTCCTGACCACCTATAGCTGTGATGGAGAAGCCATTAAGGGAATATTAAGGAAGCATTGGTCCATTTTGCAGAATGACACATACCTCAAGGGAGTCCTTCCTTCCCAACCTGGTGTCACCTTTCGCAGGGCCACTAACCTGAAAAATCAGCTGGCCCCTAGTAGACTAAGGGGTCCCCCTAATAGGATGGAGACGAATAAGCCTATGGGGTCATACAGATGTCTTACTAGGAATTGCCTGTGTTGTAAATCCATCCAGAATGGAAGAGTTGCCTTTGGATCTGTCCCTGATACGGGGGAATTTGTGATACGAGGACATCTGACATGCCAATCGGACTACGATATTTATTTAATTGAATGTGATTGTAATAAACGATATATAGGGAAAACCATTCAGGCTCTGCACAATAGAATTAACTCCCACAGGCATAATATCAAGGTGGGATACATGATGCATGGACTTTCCCGACACACGACTATTTATCATGATAAAAAAATCAGACTTAATGTGACCCCTATCGAACAAATACCCCCATATATTCCCAATAGGTTGGATATTTTAAATAAGAAAGAAACTTATTGGATATACAAGTTAAATACTCTAAAACCTCATGGTCTAAATGAGGTCACTGATTTATTTCATTAGTATTGGTTTTTTAGTTCCTTTTTATGGACTCACCGTGTTTTTATGTATTTTTTACACATTTTAATAAATTCACATTTTTATACAATAGGTCGATTTTTATATATATGTATATAATATTATATATTTTTTTATATATATATATATATATATTTTTATGTGCTTTTAGACTGTTGGTCCGGTCCCTTTTTAGTAAAAGTTTTTATATTTTTTTTAGTATTTATGTGTTTCTATTAATATATGGTTCTCTTCACGTTCCTCTTTTCCCTCCTTTGTGTCCATTTGTATATATATATATATATACATATATATATATACATGTATACTCGTTGTTTCACTAGGTAGTTATATACTTTTCTATATGCCTGCTAGGGTTTTGGGGGCATAGTATTGTTAGATTGACACTTGATAGTGTATTATGTTACACTCCTTCACATCACATTACTGTTTGGCGTCTTTGACTGATGCCTCTTTTTTCTATATGGATGTTTTCCGTTAGGATGCATTATTGGTATATGGGGTTCTATTCTGGATGTCTTGGTTCTCATACCACTCATATTATCTGTTTATTTAGACTAGGACTGGGTTATGGTTCCTAAAACAATTACTGTGCACCGTTTATTATATATTTGTCATTACATACTTATTTCACTAGTTTTTCGGTGTCTTTTTGTGCGGCGCAGGCGCTCTTGTTTTTTTCCCACGCTCTTGCCCTTCAGTGAACTTTTGTACTTTGGATCCAGACCTTGGCGCATGCGCTTATCGGCGTTTCCCACGCTTCTGTCCTTTGGTGAACCACAGCCTGAGTTCATCGGTCAGAAGCGGTCTCTACTTTGTCTTTTCCTAGAAAGCACTGTCCCACGGGTCGCACGCTTCTGCTCTGTGGTGAACCTTAGTCTGAGTTCATCATTGAGTAGCGGCATCCTGATATGGCCCGCGTGCAATGCGGGTTAATTTCCTTAGCTGTTTCGGTTCATTTTCACGGGATTAGTGATACACACTTCCATAGTGGCGGCATAGATATATGCCGAGTATAGATGTACACATTCACTCAATCAGCTCGCACAAGAAGGAGAGTTCTTCTCCCATCTTCGATACTTGGTTATACATGGTTGATTCACGTATACACAACATGTGGTTATGCGGTTATACGCATATGATTAAAACCAAAAGGATAAAGAAGTTTTTGTTCACATTTTTATTACACTGGGTTGTTTGTATTATATGTACAAATGTTTTTATTTATTTTGCATTTTGCCTTACTGTATAATGTTCTGCATCACCACAATTTATTTTCTGTTTTATGTTTTTGTGTTTCTTCATGTTTTTTTAATAATGATATAGAGTACGTCACATTTGACAACGTGGCGCCGGTTCCCGCCGTTTTTTTTCTTTTGAGGGATGGTCGGATGACGTCAATGTGATTATATATTGCATGTACCGTCCCAATGGGGCAGATTTGATGTTATTTGGTTCCTGATGGTCCTGATGAAGGGGGCAGAAGCTCCAGAAACGCGTCGACCTATATGAAAATAAAAGTGACATTGATCTAAACATCTGTCTAAGTGATCCGTTCCTTGCCAAAGGTGACTGGGCTCCGACCCAGCCACCGGAGTAGTCTGTTGGCAGGCCTGGACACAGGTCTGCCCTTAAACTTGACTTCTCTCTCCTCTGCACTACCACTTGACTGACTGTTTTCCAGCCTCCAGGCCTTTGAACTCCTCAATGGGCAGAGCCAACCACCTGGCTCCGCCCCTCCTGGTGTGGACATCATACCTGGAGGGTGGTGACAAGGGTTTCTAGGTTGGCTGCTGTCACCTACTCAGGGAGGGGGTGTGTGTGTGTGACTACCTGGGACGACCTGACTAGTCCAGGGCATCACAGGTACTGTGTATAAAGATGACACCCCCATCTACTGGACTGCTGTGGGCCTGGAAAAATGCAATACATTGCCGTCTGCTGGTTGAAGGTAATAAGAGCAAGCAGGAACTAAAGATTTAAGTTTGCTTACTTAAGTGAGGAGTTTGGAAGAGAAGCCAGATCAGGTGAGAGTTGTGTCTCAGTTACCAAATAGAAAAAGGCCTGGCAAGACCAAGAATAGGAGGAGTTGGTACCAAAACCTGCACTAGCAAGATCATGTGGCAGCGAAATGGGTTTACATACTATACTACATACATACTATCACCACAGAAGATCAGTTGGATCCAGGAGAGGGCCTGAGGTATTCCAGAGCTGAGTAGAAGACTGTCACCTGCACCATGAAGACCACAGTCTACATAAGAAGCCCATGTCCTACGCCAGTAGAAGTTCGTGATCAGTACCAGCAGAAAACTGAGACTTGATCCAAACCAGGCTAGAGAGAAAACCAAGCTGTAGCAGAGGACCTTTTCTGCAGGCCGTTGCTTCCTGTGCAGACATACACTGTGTGCAGAATTATTAGGCAAATGAGTATTTTATCACCTGATACTTTTTATACATGTTGTCCTACTCCAAGCTGTGTAGGCTTGAGAGCTAACTACCAATTAAGTAAATCAGGTGATGTGCATCTGTGTCTCTCCAGTGATATCGCTCCAGCTTCAGGGATGCCACAGGGTCTTCTTTTAATATGGCAAACAGGTATGTCAAATTTTGTATGTTTTGTGACGCCACTCACGGCTTGCGGTCAGGGAAATGGATGGCCGCCACTGCAGATTTTATGAGCGTCTGCAGCTGATGGGGTCTGCAGTCAGATGGTGTGGCCTCCCATGAGTGAGGCAGGCACCAAGGGCTGAGGTGTGTAGGGTAGCGGGTCTCGGAATAATTCAGTCTCAGTCCAGAAAGTCTTTAAACTGCTTTTTACTCACTTAGTTGTTGTTGGTGAGCTGACCCGGGCGATGCTGTGATTAAGCAGGTAAGAACCAGGAGCTCCTTCAGGCCAGTCCGAGGGTAACAGGTTAGCTCGCCTTCCTAGCACTTCTGTGTTCGGATAACCCCCTGACCTGAAATACCATGGGGTGTCTATCCAGGGAGTCACTACTGCCTTTTCTCCCCGTGGACCAGGTGAGATGGCTTCTGGCTCTGTCTCCTTATGGGTCCCTGCGTTGCTGCTGAGGCTCGGACTCTGTGTGGTTGGTGAGGTACTTTTAGTTCCCCTCACCGGCAGGTTTAGCAGATCGTTAAAACAGGGTCTGTTCCCCGAACGTGCCTAGTCACCAGGAGCACCTCTCTCTGACTCCTCGGTGACCATTCTCCCCGCCAACTGTCACTACACCGCGCAGGGTCTGACTAGTGTGAGCGCGTGTATCACTTAGCAACCGCTGCTCACCACTACCAGACTGGCTCACTCCACTCCTTTCCTGACAGCCTCTGCACTTTAGCTCCCAGCCCCTCCGCTGCACCTCTTGAAAAGAATTGAAGGCTAGCCCCCCTCTGGAGACTACCCAAGGGTCCCCTCTAAAGATGTGGGAGACCTGGTTGCTATGTGTCTGTGTGTACACACCTCATTCTGGCCTTTAGGATTACCTGGAAGCACTGTCCCAGCATGGGTGCAGTACTCAGTGGTGCCTGACCGGGTCAGGGGCGCCACACATCTCTGTAATGAGGAGGGGTGTGGTGTAATGACATTAACACCCTACATAAGTTGTTCTTAATTATTAGGCAACTTCCTTTACTTTGGCAAAATGGGTCAGAAAAGAGATTTGATGGGCTCTGAAAAGTCCAAAATTGTGAGATGTCTTGCAGAGGGTTGCAGCAGTCTTGAAATTGCCAAACTTTTGAAGCATGATCCCCGAACAATCAAGCGTTTCATGGCAAATATCCAACAGGGTCGCAAGAAGCGTGTTGGGCAAAAAAGGTGCAAAATAACTGCTCATGAATTAAGGAAAATCAAGCATGAAGCTGCCAAGATGCCATTTGCCACCAGTTTGGCCATATTTCAGAGCTGTAACTTTACTGGAGTATCAAAAAGCACAAGGTGTGCCATACTCAGGGACATGGCCAAGGTAAGGAAGGCTGAAAAACGACCACCTTTGAACAAGAAACATAAGATACAACGTCAAGACTGGGCCAAGAAATATCTTAAGACTGATTTTTCAAAGGTTTTATGGACTGATGAAATGAGAGTGACTCTTGATGCGCCAGATGGATGGGCCAGAGGCTGGATCAGTAAAGGGCAGAAAAGCTCCACTCCGACTCAGACGTCAGCAAGGTGGAGGTGGGGCACTTGTATGGGCTTGTATCCTCAAAGATGAACTTGTGAGACCTTTTCAGGTTGAGGATGGAGTGAAGCTAAATTCCCAGATCTACTGCCAGTTTGTGATAGATAACTTCTTCAAGCAGTGGTACAGGAAGAAGTCAGTATCGTTCAAGAAAAACGTGATTTTCATGCAGGACAATGCTCCTTCACATGCATCCAACTACTTCACAGTGTGGCTGGCCAGTAAAGGTCTAAAAGATGAAAAAATAATGACATGGCCCCCTTGTTCATCTGATCTGAACCCCATAGAGATCCTGTGGTCCCTCATAAAATGTAAGATCTACAGGGAGCGAAAACAGTACACCTCTTGGAACAGTGTCTGGGAGGCTGCGGTGGCTGCTGCACGCAATGTTGATCGCAAACAGATCAAGCAACTAGCAGAATCTACGGATGGTTGGTCGTTGAGTGCCATCATAAAGAAAGGTGGCTATATTGGTCACAAATTGTTTGGGGTTTTGTTTTTGCTTGTCAGAAATGTTTATTTCTAAATTGTATGCAGTTATATTGGTTTGCCTGGTGAAAATAAACAAGTGAGATGGGAATATATTTGGTTTTTATTAAGTTGCCTAATAATTCTGCACAGTAATAGTTACCTGCACAAACAGATATCCTCCTAAGAAAGCCAAATCTAAAAAAAAACCACTCCAACTTCCAAAAACATAAAGCTTTGATATTTGTGAGTCTTTTGGGTTGATTGAGAACATAGTGGTTGATCAATAATAAAAAAAATCCTCTAAAGTACAACTTGCCTAATAATTCTGCACACAGTGTACAGTATTGAATGAGGACTGAGGCATCACTTCAGAGCATGAAAGCAGCCAGCCCGTAAAGTGTGTGCAGAGATCCTCCCAACTTGGACTTGCAGCCTAGTGGATAGAGTCGCCGACTTCATTAGGGCCTGTGCACAGTTTAGTATTGATTAGTTAAGCAAACAACAGTGACGAGTAGGGTGACACTGATGCTTCATTGATAGAGGGATTTAGCTTACGATAATGTTGATGGTGACAGTTGTATAGTGATAGGAATAATATGATGTAGATAATATTGTGATTGTATTTTGAATAATTCTGTTTCTAATTCCTCAACGGTAATATAATTTCAGTAGTCACTTTTGTTGTTCCTTGATCGTACCTTACCATTACCACTCCTTAAATTGTGTAAATAAATATCTGTTCTTGAGCCAACAGTGAGTTGCCTTAACTATGTTTTTACATCCAAGCAACCTTCCTACGTTTACGGCAGACCAGGGCTTTCGCTAGGCTCTAGCGTTCACTGCGCATGCGTAGTAAGATACTTAGCTGCTTATAGTGAGATGGAACAGACAGCGCGCAGTGAGCAGTTGGAACGGCCAGAGATGTGAATAAAGGGATTCTATTTGTTTTTTAAACTTTATAATTATTATACCCTGGGGTCTGGAGAATAACATCAAATCTAGTTTCTTGGTAAGATCTAAACAGACACATTAGAATTTTTCCTGATCCGCTTATCTCTAGCCATTTATTAATGTATTTGCACCAGTTTTTCTAGTAACTTGTAACCTAAAAAATGCAATGAATGAATGTAATGTTTCACTATTTACTTCAAATACTTTGCAGGAGGAGGCAATTCAAAATGCACCAAAATTGTTAGCAAATGTGTGACTTTTAAATATTTTGGTGATTTTCACTCCAAAAAAATGTGTGAAACACCAGTCATAATAAATCAACCTTATTTTGACAATGAATAAAATTTCTTTTGAATGTAAAAACTATAAACTGTTTTCCTAGGTCAAGACAATGTGTAAATTGAAAGAAAGGTCTATTTCATATCTCTTTTGGTCTAATGCAGCAGAATGCAAATATTATCTGACCTGAAGGATTTTTCTGCTGAAAGCAGGGATGACACGACAACAAGTAATCTGTACTGTGATAGCCTATGCAATAGGAATTCAGCATTGCTTCTTACAATAAATATTTCCAACATCATATTAATAATCACTGAACCTTCAATTCTTTCTAAATCCACCCACACACATTGGATTAATGGGTGGCTGCACCCATCAATAGCAACAGGTTCGACCAAAACTCTATTGTATATTGGGTGTCGGTCAACTGATGGTTGGTGGAACTATCAGTTGGTCAGCTGTGATTTTGGACTGTGGATTGCTTTATTCTCTAAGAACTAAGGGGCACTTTGCACACTACGACATCGCAAGCCGATGCTGCGATGCCGAGCGCGATAGTGCCCGCCCCCGTCGCAACTGCGATTTCCTTGTGATAGCTGCCGTAGCGAACATTATCGCTACGGCAGCTTCACATGGACTCACCTGTCCTGTGACCGTCGCTCTGGCCGGCGACCCACCTCCTTATTAAGGGGGTGGGTCGTATGGCGTCACTGCGACGCCACATGGTAGCTGGCCAATAGGAGCGGAGGGGCGGAGATGAGCGGGATGTAAACATCCCGCCCACCTCCTTCCTTCCGGATATCCTACGGAAGCCGCAGTGACGCCGGTAGGAGATGTTCCTTGCTCCAGCGACTTCACACACAGCGATGTGTGCTGCCGCAGGAACGAGGAACAACATCGGACTGTCGCGTCAGCGTAATCATGGATTACGCCGATGCTGCACCGATGATACGATTACGACGCTTTTGCGCTCATTAATCGTATCATCGAGCCTTTACACACTACGATGTCGCATGCGATGCCGGAAGTACGTCATTTTCAATTTGACCCCACCGACATCGCACCTGCGATGTCGTAGTGTGCAAAGCCCGCCTAAGGCACCAACAGAGATGTGTGGTGGTGGCTTTTTATAGAGAACACAGTTGAGCGAGTTTTTCTGTGCGGGAGAGATCAGTTGGGATGGCTGTCAGCAAAATGATCTTCAACAACATTGTTTCTCCAGCAGCCATCTAATGTGTATAGGGATAAAGTACAGCTATTTACAGGCGCCTGGTAGTGAAGACAAGTCTCATCACAGCCGCCAGTTCAACACTGTGCTCAGTGAGATCCGGTGCCTCTGAAGAGAGTTATCTTACTGCCCAACACCTGTGAATAGTTGTACTTTACTACTATTCGCAGTCACAGGAGCTGCAATGCGTGAAAGTGGATTATGATGGAATTTTGTAGAAACATTTTTGATAATTATACAGTGAACGAGAGATAGTGTTGGAAAGTCTTTATTCAAATAAGCTATTTTTTCCTGTGTGTGTTTTTTTTATTACTGGCTTAGTAATGGGGGTTTCTGATAGACCCCTCTCCATTGCTAACACTAGGGCGTGATGCTAGCTAACATTACACAGCTGACATTAAACCCAAAAGATATTACACCAATTCCCTCTGCACCAGGTAAAAGTGCCAGAGCTGGCGCATCTAATGTGATGTGCTAATTCTGGGATGGTTGTGGCCTGCTATTTTTAGGCTCAGAAGGGCCAAATAACCATGGCCCTTCCCACCCTCATAGTATGATCCCCCAGCTGTCTCCTTTACCTTGCTTGGTTATCAAAAATAGGGGAGACTCATGCAATTTTTTAAACATTTATTTAGCTTCCAACTGCGACTTGAGAGTCAAAGATGCATGCATCTTCCCCATGCTGTTCCTATTCTATGTAAGCACAGTTGCCATCAATTTTAGCAATTTTCCTGACCCCTTCCCACCCCCCCTCTTTTTAGAGTCTTCTGGAAAAATGCTCAAGTTTCCTATGGACTTCCATTATACTCCATGCTCGATTTGAGGCTGTCTGAGTGTCCCAGTCCTCGAGTCGAATAATGAGCACTTGAGCATCTTAGTACTCGCTTATTACTTATGTAGATTAATTTGGGTTGTTGGCACTTATACAATTTCAAAGAAGAATGGCAGTGAATAGATTAACTGGAGTGTATGGATTTTGGTGAAGTATGATTTATGACATTTTTGTATGAGTTGATGGTGAGTTCACAAATAAATTGGTTGAAATGTATTAAAACCTTTGCAGCCAAACCCAGGTCACAAATGTGTCTAAAAAAAAGTGTTCAGAACACTCTTCCATAGAAGTGAAAGAGGCATTTTGATTTCTCTCCCACATTTAACGCAAAACAGAACTGGAGCTCCCAGGAATGCTGATGGGACAAAAAAACTGACACCCAATGGCACACATTAAAAACAAATACATTAGTAAGTGCTATTATATAGCATTTTATAGATGATGGAACATCATTTTGTTCAGTTGGACAACTCTTTTAACCCTAGAACGCGCAAGCAATTCAATCTACCATAGAAAACAAATGACCTAGCAGGCCTGCGAGGCCCCAGGTATGCGTTCTAGGGTTAAGAATAATAAGCCTTTTTCTGTATATGTGCCACCCCTGTAGCAGTCGAACCACTCGGATCCAGGTTTGCTGCTGTGGCTCAAGGGTCTCCGGACCCGGGGGCTCGCGGGCACTCAAATGTAAAAAGGGGTCTATTAACAGGGGATAAGAGTTTGTGACGCCACCCGCGGTTCGCGGTAAGGGAGTACTGCCTCTGCCGATGGGAGTACCCGGGGGAGATGGGGCGGGAGTTATGATCCGGAACCATGGAAGATCACCACAAATAATTGGCAAAAAGGTGACAAGAGCCTTGGCAACTAATCTGGCCGCCATCCCCTTACTAACCAACACAACTAGAAGTAGCCGAGGGGTGAACTAACATCCTGTGCACTGCGAACCCAGCCGGAGAACTAACTATCCTAATGGTAGGAAAGATGAATAACTCTCTGCCTCAGAAAATAAACAAGAATAGCAAGCCCCCCACATTCAAAGACTGCGGTGATATAGGAAAAACACAATACACAGGTAGATGACAGGATAAGCAAAAGGTGAGGCCCCCGCTGACTAAAATAGGAAAGGACAGGAAAGGGACTGATGGTAGCCAGAGAAAAACCCTGCAAAATACCAACTTCCTGATAGTACAAAAAGGCCCTCAGATTGCTCGATCTGAACTCTGTCGTATACCAAGTGCCCTTGTCATACCAATGAACAGAAAACAAGAATTATAACAAATTCAACAAGCCATAAACACATGGACCCAAAGGAGCTATACTCCACACAGAACTGCAGGGAGTTCCTCAACAATCCACTGAGGGGAAAAATCCCTGGAAGGAAATAAACTGAAACCAACCACAACAAATGACAAACCCAGATAAGCAAATTAACCAGGCAATAAATAAAGAGCAAGAACTTATCTGGAGTGGATGTGATGTAGAGCAGGATTAAGCAGGCTAGAGATACAAAGAACAACTGACATCCGGCAACAGCCTGCAATCAGACCAGGACTTAAATAAGCAGAGAGTTAGGAAAGGAAACACCCACTGCACAACCCACCTGGTCTCTGTCCAAACCCTTCCTGGCCACCAGAGGGAGCTTCCCAGCAGCCAAGACATAACTAACATTCACAACAGTACCCCCCCCCCCCTTGAGGAGGGGTCACCGAACCCTCACCCATGCCACCGGGTCGCTCGGCATGAGCATGATGGAAGGCGCGAACCAACCTGTCTGCATGAATGTCAGAAGCCACAACCCAAGAGTTATCCTCCTGCCCATAACCCTTCCATTTCACAAGGTACTGAAGCTGACGCCTACTGCGACGGGAATCCAGAATTTTTTCAACCTCATACTCCAGATCCCCTTGTACCAAAACAGGGTCAGGAGGCGCTGCTGCAGGAACTGCCAGCTCCACATGTTTCTTCAACAAGGACTTATGGAAGACATTGTGAATCTTAAATGACGCAGGCAGAGTCAAACGGAAAGATACATGATTACTAATCTCTGAAATCTTATAAGGTCCAATAAATCTGGGCTTAAATTTAGGAGATGGAACTCTCATAGGAATATTTTTAGAGGACAACCACACCATGTCCCCTACTTTAAACCGGGGACCAACAGTCCGACACCGGTTGGCAAACTTTTGGGCAGTTTCTTGGGACTGAAACAATTTATCCACTACCTGCCCCCAAATCTGCTGCATTCTGTCGACCACCGAATCCCCCCCCGGAAAGTCAGACGCCTCAAGCTGCCCTGAGAGGAACCTAGGGTGATACACAAAATTGCAGAAAAAGGGGGACACCAACGTGGTAGAGCTAGCTCTATTGTTAAGGGCAAATTCAGCCAAAGGCAAAAACGAAACCCAGTCATCCTGATCCGCAGAAACAAAACACCGTAAATAGGTCTCCAGGGTCTGGTTAACCCTTTCAGTCTGACCGTTGGTCTGAGGATGAAATGCCGAGGAGAAAGACAGCTGAACACCCAATTTGGAGCAAAAAATCCTCCAAAACCTGGATACAAACTGCACCCCTCTGTCAGAAACAATATTCTCGGGAATACCATGCAAACGGACAACATGTTGCAAAAACAAAGGCACCAACTCTGATGAAGACGGCAACTTAGATAGGGGAACCAAGTGGACCATCTTGGAGAATCTGTCACAGATCACCCAAATCACAGTCATTTTCTGAGAGACGGGAAGCTCTGAAATAAAATCCATAGAGATTTGCGTCCAAGGTTTCTTAGGTACAGGCAAAGGCAATAATAGCCCACTAGAACGTGAACAACAGGGCTTGGACCTAGAACAAACTCCACATGACTGCACAAAACAACGGACATCTCGGGACAGGGAAGGCCACCAAAAAGAGCGTCTCACAAGATCCCGAGTACCAAAAATGCCAGGATGACCCGCCAAAACAGAGCAATGAACCTCAGAGACAACTTGGTCTCTCCATTGGTCTGGGACAAACAGTTTCCCTGTAGGACATCTCTCAGGTTTATCCCCCTGAAATTCCGCCAGTGCCAACCGCAGATCAGGCGAAATAGCCGAGAAAACTACACCATCATTCAGGATAGTAGACGGTTCGACAACCTCCAAAGAGTCAGCGCAGAAACTCCTGGAAAGGGCATCGGCCTTAACATTCTTGGTGCCCGGCAAAAAAGAGACCACAAAATTAAACCGGGTAAAAAACAAAGCCCACCTGGCCTGCCGAGGATTCAACCTCTTGGCCGATTCCAGATAGATGAGATTCTTGTGGTTCGTAAGCACCACAACTTGATGCCTAGCCCCCTCCAACCAATGCCTCCACTCTTCAAATGCCCACTTCATAGCCAATAATTCCCGGTTCCCCACATCATAATTCCGTTCAGAAGGAGCAAACTTCTGAGAGAAAAAGGCACAGGGCTTAAGTTTACCCGAAGTAGCGTCTCGTTGAGACAGAACAGCACCTGCTCCGATCTCTGAGGCATCGATCTCAACTTGAAATGGGCGAGACACATCAGGTTGCTGCAGAACTGGGGCAGAAGTGAATCGCCGTTTAAGCTCCTGGAAGGCCACAATAGCCTCAGGGGTCCAATGCTCAGCATCAGCTCCCTTCTTTGTCAAATCTGTCAGAGGTTTGACAATGGCAGAAAAATTGGCTATAAATTTACGGTAAAAATTAGCAACCCCCAAAAACCGCTGCAGGGATTTTAGAGAAGTCGGTTGCACCCAGTCGTAAATAGCCTGAACCTTAACTGGGTCCATTTCAATAGTGGAGGGAGACAGGATGAAGCCCAAAAAGGAAATCCTTTGCACCCCAAAAAGGCACTTTGGCCCCTTAACGTACAGTGCATTATCTTTAAGTATCTGAAAAACCTCCCATACTTGCCCCACATGAGAGTCCCAATCATCAGAAAAAATCAAGATGTCATCCAAATACACAATCAAAAATGTATCAATAAGGTCCCGAAAAATATCATTCATGAAGGCCTGGAAGACGGAGGGTGCATTAGTGAGCCCAAAAGGCATCACTAGGTACTCAAAATGCCCCTCAGGAGTATTAAAGCCGTCTTCCATTCATCACCCTCCTTAATACGGATGAGATTATACGCACCCTTGAGATCCAGTTTCGTAAACCATTTGGCACTCTGCACTCTAGAGAACAGATCAGAAATCAGAGGCAAAGGGTACTGATATTTGACTGTAATTTTATTAAGAAGACGGTAATCAATACAAGGCCTCAACGAACCATCTTTCTTAGCAACAAAGAAGAAGCCAGCACCCAAAGGAGAAGATGAGGGCCGATTGTGCCCCTTCTCCAATGAGTCTCTGATGTATGACCGCATGGCATCATGTTCGGGCACAGACAAGTTGAAAATCCGCCCCTTGGGAAATTTACAACCGGGCACCAACTCAATGGCAAAGTCACAGTCCCGGTATGGGGGCAGAGAATCAGATTCCTGGTCATTAAATACATCACGGAAATCAGACAAGAAAGCCGGAACATCAACTGCCTGAGCAGACGTGGACGACACGGAAAGGTCCTGATGCAAACCTTGACAACCCCAACTAGCTACCGACAAGGATCTCCAGTCAAGAACCGGATTATGGGTCTGCAACCACGGAAATCCCAGTACCAAGGTATCCTGTAGATTATGCAATACTAAAAATTATATCCCAATAGGAAGAAATATGAATTTTTTCATCCCAAAAAAGGAGTATTCACTGTCACGTTAATACAAAATAATTTTATTGACATTTAATTTTAAACAACACCACACAATAAAAATAGTAAATTGCAGTCAAAAAAGTGTGTATATCAGGGTGTTGCGGTATCAATACTGCACATAATATCCAAAAAATGTCCAATGTTAAATCTGTGTTCAATAAATATCATTCCAGGTATTTAAAATGTCAAAATACATTTATAAATCAACCTTAGGCCTAATGGTCACTATATGATGTCATTGTCAGTGTCTACATAGCTCCGGGATGTTCAGTGCTGTATTGAAGTCTATTTATAATACCTCCTCCCATGCCGAGTCAAGATCACTGCATTCGATGTTACTGTGCATATATGTCAATCAGTGTCAGCATTACAGCTCCACTATACATAATTAAAGTAATTTATGCGACAGACAAAGAACGGAGAGAGTCAAATCGGCATGAGCGGACGCATCAATTCCTTCAATCAGCCACCAATTTAATGAAAGAAAATTCATGTATATATAACCTGTTACAGAATATGCTATTTCTGCATATATATGATCAAAATCCCAGTGTACACCACCTCAAATCCTTGGTGGCCAAGACAGAGAAATAGATCTGATATGCAAAACAGTCAGAGCACAAAACTCCCTATCTAACGGCTAACAGCCATTGAACAACCCCGGAGATATCAACACCTTACTGACATCTGCTTATCATAATCCTCCTCCCACACCGTATCGCAATCACTCCATCAATTGTTGCTATTAGTATGCAGAGATACCTGTGCAAACACAGTGTGTCACTCTTTAGTAATTGTTACAGCTGACAAGAGATGGAGGAAGCGATAACGGCATACAGGATATGTAAATTAAGCCAAACGGACAAATTGGATTGTGTGCAAGGTTCCTAATGCTGTATCACAATGCCGCATTCCAGCAGCCACCTAGGCGACCGCTGTAAACACAAATAAGGACCGGCAAGGCAAAACCTCCGGTGCAGTATGCTAGCATGGCATCATGCAAATAAAGCAAAGTTACCTCAGTACGTGCGCCGCAAACACCCGATCCCCGACACGTGTTTCGCTCCCGGCTTCTACAGGGGGCATGTCGGGTCACGGTAGCCACAGGGATTATATATGTTGAGCCCTCCTATCCGGGATCCTTTGGGCGCTTGCATAGATCCGTCACTTCCTATTGAAAAGGGACTTCCTGCCAGGCGATAGTGGAACGCATCCTGCGTGTCAAGCACCGGATATGTGCAGCGACGCAGGAGCGTCCCCCATTCTTACGCCTATTATTCAGTCCGAGGAAGATTTTGGATCCCTGCAAGCGCTCCGTCCCAAGTTATTGAAATAACGGTAAACTCAATCAGGCAAAAAGGAATGTCATATACACACACTAGACAGAATTATTACAAGAATATGATTCTTATATGGCCTTCAGGCAGATATTTATATATGCTCCTCCTTTTCAAGCCCGATGCTTCATTCCTGTTCCAGAACAAAGAAGATAGCCCCATCTTGGATATATTCAATAACTTCTCAGTTTCATCATCTCATCATGGGACCAACATCACTATGGTGGGCATAAATTGGTATACACGTATGCAATTTATCTACAAAAAAATAACAAAAACAAATAAATATACCATATAACCACATACATATTTTTCCCCACTAACGAAAAAAAAAAAACCCAACATAAAAACAAAATTATATACAAAATTCTATACAACAAATTAAAAAAGATAAAAAACCACAGGATTGACCAGGAGACAACGAAAATGTCACCAAGCATACATATAAGATCTACAGGAACGCTCCGAATCCCAGGGTCTCATTGAGGCCCTGCGGATTCAGTGTACCCAACCTGAAGATCCATCGACTCTCTACCCTCGCCAAGATTTTACTCAAATCGCCTCCCCTTATACCTAATTCCACTTGATCGATTGCCTTTACTTTAAGGACATGTGGGTTGCTGTTGTGCATCTCCTTGAAATGACGTGGGAGTGTCTTGAGTTGAGTGTTATCCTCCACCGTTCTTGCCTTCGCAATGTCCCTACAATGTTCACGTATGCGAACCTTGAGTTCGCGGGTCGTAAGACCTACGTATAACTTTTTACATGGGCACTCACCTACATAAATAACCCCCTTTGAGGAACAGGTTAACCGTTTCCGTATGTCAAATCGTTTGGTACCATCAAAATTTGAAAAAGTCCTTGACTTGACGCAGTTAGCACAGGCCTTACAAAGGCCACATGGGAAAAAGCCCTGATCAGACACCGGTATCTCTTTTTTATTTATTTTCTCCCGATCAAAATGGCTACATACCAAAATGTCCTTAAGGCTTTTTGACCTGCGTGCTGTGATAAGGGGTCTGGGAGGGAGAAATCTCCTTATAATAGGGTCTGATTGTAAAATCCCCCAATGTTTGATCATTATTTCCCTCATCTCCATCCATTTATTATGATACGTGGTGATAAATCGTATAGGTTCCTTCTTCTCCACATCACTATTTCTTCCAGGTTCTTGATTTCTGGGAAATAATAAGATGTTCCTTGGGGTATGTCTAGCCCGTTGAAAACCCTTCCGGATCATTTTTTTACTATACCCCCTTTCCCTGAACCTATTGGCCAGTTCCCCAGATTGTCTCTCAAACGATTCTTGATCTGAACAGACGCGTTTGGTTCTCAGAAACTGGCCCACAGGTATCCCTGAAATCACCGACCTAGGATGTGAAGAAGAAGCGTGCAATAAACTGTTAGTAGCCGTGCTCTTTCTAAAGATGGAAGTTGAGAGAAAACCATCTTCTCTAGTTTGAATTAGAATATCAAGGAAGTCAAGTTCCCTCCCTTGCTTGAATGTCAATTTGATGTTCAACTGGTTATCATTAAGTGATTGCATCATTTGATCAAGACCATCAGGGGGACCATCCCAGATGAACAATACGTCGTCAATGTAACGCATCCAATTAAGGATGCAACTACAACCCGGGATGGTATCCCCCAAAAAAATCTCCCGCTCCCACGCCCCCAAAAAAAGATTCGCATACGAGGGGGCGCAGGCCGCCCCCATCGCAGTTCCCTGTGTTTGCAAAAAGAATTTCTGATCGAATGTAAACACGTTATGCGTGAGTACAAATTCCAATAGCAACAACAGCAATTCAATCATAGGCTTTTCGATGCTACTATTGTTGAGGAAATAGGAGACTGCCCGCAACCCGTCCGCATGCATAATAGACGTATAAAGGGACTCGACATCGGCCGTGACCAACGTCATATTTGGTCCCAATTGTATACCCTCCAACCTACACAAGGCCGATGTCGTGTCCCTAATGAATGATGGTAATTCAATGACTAATGGCTGCAGGTAATGGTCAATGATACTGCAGACGACCTCACACAGTCCCCCATTTCCTGCCACAATAGGCCTACCCGGCGGATCAGTTATACTTTTATGCACTTTCGGTATCAGGTAGAATGTTGCTAACCTAGGGTGCAATTTTTTAATATAGTCCACTAATTTCTTGGGTATTACTCCCTGTTCAAAGCCCGCTTCAATGATAATCAATAACTCCTCCTTAAACGAGTTAATTTTGGCCATTTTGGAATCATTGGAGGAGGAGAGCCAATCACAGATGGTGAGTGCTTTTCCTCATGATCTTTTGAATAAATCTACCAAATTCCCGGCTTTTAACTCATGCCCGGCCATAGAAATATTTACACGTATGGTTGCACAGGAATTTCAGCAAAAATTCACAGGACCCTTTGGTCCTTCGAATTTAACCAAGGGAGAAAGGGCAGCATTGATGGAACTACAGACATGGGATGATGTTGTGTTCAAGCCCGCCGATAAAGGCGGGAACATAGTGGTGTGGCCTACCACTATGTATGAGCGCCAGGCCTATAAGCTACTCAACAAGAAGCAATGTTATAAAAGATTGATCACCAATCCTCTTCCCTCGTTTAAGGAGGAGTTATTGATTATCATTGAAGCGGGCTTTGAACAGGGAGTAATACCCAAGAAATTAGTGGACTATATTAAAAAATTGCACCCTAGGTTAGCAACATTCTACCTGATACCGAAAGTGCATAAAAGTATAACTGATCCGCCGGGTAGGCCTATTGTGGCAGGAAATGGGGGACTGTGTGAGGTCGTCTGCAGTATCATTGACCATTACCTGCAGCCATTAGTCATTGAATTACCATCATTCATTAGGGACACGACATCGGCCTTGTGTAGGTTGGAGGGTATACAATTGGGACCAAATATGACGTTGGTCACGGCCGATGTCGAGTCCCTTTATACGTCTATTATGCATGCGGACGGGTTGCGGGCAGTCTCCTATTTCCTCAACAATAGTAGCATCGAAAAGCCTATGATTGAATTGCTGTTGTTGCTATTGGAATTTGTACTCACGCATAACGTGTTTACATTCGATCAGAAATTCTTTTTGCAAACACAGGGAACTGCGATGGGGGCGGCCTGCGCCCCCTCGTATGCGAATCTTTTTTTGGGGGCGTGGGAGCGGGAGATTTTTTTGGGGGATACCATCCCGGGTTGTAATTGCATCCTTAATTGGATGCGTTACATTGACGACGTATTGTTCATCTGGGATGGTCCCCCTGATGGTCTTGATCAAATGATGCAATCACTTAATGATAACCAGTTGAACATCAAATTGACATTCAAGCAAGGGAGGGAACTTGACTTCCTTGATATTCTAATTCAAACTAGAGAAGATGGTTTTCTCTCAACTTCCATCTTTAGAAAGAGCACGGCTACTAACAGTTTATTGCACGCTTCTTCTTCACATCCTAGGTCGGTGATTTCAGGGATACCTGTGGGCCAGTTTCTGAGAACCAAACGCGTCTGTTCAGATCAAGAATCGTTTGAGAGACAATCTGGGGAACTGGCCAATAGGTTCAGGGAAAGGGGGTATAGTAAAAAAATGATCCGGAAGGGTTTTCAACGGGCTAGACATACCCCAAGGAACATCTTATTATTTCCCAGAAATCAAGAACCTGGAAGAAATAGTGATGTGGAGAAGAAGGAACCTATACGATTTATCACCACGTATCATAATAAATGGATGGAGATGAGGGAAATAATGATCAAACATTGGGGGATTTTACAATCAGACCCTATTATAAGGAGATTTCTCCCTCCCAGACCCCTTATCACAGCACGCAGGTCAAAAAGCCTTAAGGACATTTTGGTATGTAGCCATTTTGATCGGGAGAAAATAAATAAAAAAGAGATACCGGTGTCTGATCAGGGCTTTTTCCCATGTGGCCTTTGTAAGGCCTGTGCTAACTGCGTCAAGTCAAGGACTTTTTCAAATTTTGATGGTACCAAACGATTTGACATACGGAAACGGTTAACCTGTTCCTCAAAGGGGGTTATTTATGTAGGTGAGTGCCCATGTAAAAAGTTATACGTAGGTCTTACGACCCGCGAACTCAAGGTTCGCATACGTGAACATTGTAGGGACATTGCGAAGGCAAGAACGGTGGAGGATAACACTCAACTCAAGACACTCCCACGTCATTTCAAGGAGATGCACAACAGCAACCCACATGTCCTTAAAGTAAAGGCAATCGATCAAGTGGAATTAGGTATAAGGGGAGGCGATTTGAGTAAAATCTTGGCGAGGGTAGAGAGTCGATGGATCTTCAGGTTGGGTACACTGAATCCGCAGGGCCTCAATGAGACCCTGGGATTCGGAGCGTTCCTGTAGATCTTATATGTATGCTTGGTGACATTTTCGTTGTCTCCTGGTCAATCCTGTGGTTTTTTATCTTTTTTAATTTGTTGTATAGAATTTTGTATATAATTTTGTTTTTATGTTGGGTTTTTTTTTTTTTTCGTTAGTGGGGAAAAATATGTATGTGGTTATATGGTATATTTATTTGTTTTTGTTATTTTTTTGTAGATAAATTGCATACGTGTATACCAATTTATGCCCACCATAGTGATGTTGGTCCCATGATGAGATGATGAAACTGAGAAGTTATTGAATATATCCAAGATGGGGCTATCTTCTTTGTTCTGGAACAGGAATGAAGCATCGGGCTTGAAAAGGAGGAGCATATATAAATATCTGCCTGAAGGCCATATAAGAATCATATTCTTGTAATAATTCTGTCTAGTGTGTGTATATGACATTCCTTTTTGCCTGATTGAGTTTACCGTTATTTCAATAACTTGGGACGGAGCGCTTGCAGGGATCCAAAATCTTCCTCGGACTGAATAATAGGCGTAAGAATGGGGGACGCTCCTGCGTCGCTGCACATATCCGGTGCTTGACACGCAGGATGCGTTCCACTATCGCCTGGCAGGAAGTCCCTTTTCAATAGGAAGTGACGGATCTATGCAAGCGCCCAAAGGATCCCGGATAGGAGGGCTCAACATATATAATCCCTGTGGCTACCGTGACCCGACATGCCCCCTGTAGAAGCCGGGAGCGAAACACGTGTCGGGGATCGGGTGTTTGCGGCGCACGTACTGAGGTAACTTTGCTTTATTTGCATGATGCCATGCTAGCATACTGCACCGGAGGTTTTGCCTTGCCGGTCCTTATTTGTGTTTACAGCGGTCGCCTAGGTGGCTGCTGGAATGCGGCATTGTGATACAGCATTAGGAACCTTGCACACAATCCAATTTGTCCGTTTGGCTTAATTTACATATCCTGTATGCCGTTATCGCTTCCTCCATCTCTTGTCAGCTGTAACAATTACTAAAGAGTGACACACTGTGTTTGCACAGGTATCTCTGCATACTAATAGCAACAATTGATGGAGTGATTGCGATATGGTGTGGGAGGAGGATTATGATAAGCAGATGTCAGTAAGGTGTTGATATCTCCGGGGTTGTTCAATGGCTGTTAGCCGTTAGATAGGGAGTTTTGTGCTCTGACTGTTTTGCATATCAGATCTATTTCTCTGTCTTGGCCACCAAGGATTTGAGGTGGTGTACACTGGGATTTTGATCATATATATGCAGAAATAGCATATTCTGTAACAGGTTATATATACATGAATTTTCTTTCATTAAATTGGTGGCTGATTGAAGGAATTGATGCGTCCGCTCATGCCGATTTGACTCTCTCCGTTCTTTGTCTGTCGCATAAATTACTTTAATTATGTATAGTGGAGCTGTAATGCTGACACTGATTGACATATATGCACAGTAACATCGAATGCAGTGATCTTGACTCGGCATGGGAGGAGGTATTATAAATAGACTTCAATACAGCACTGAACATCCCGGAGCTATGTAGACACTGACAATGACATCATATAGTGACCATTAGGCCTAAGGTTGATTTATAAATGTATTTTGACATTTTAAATACCTGGAATGATATTTATTGAACACAGATTTAACATTGGACATTTTTTGGATATTATGTGCAGTATTGATACCGCAACACCCTGATATACACACTTTTTTGACTGCAATTTACTATTTTTATTGTGTGGTGTTGTTTAAAATTAAATGTCAATAAAATTATTTTGTATTAACGTGACAGTGAATACTCCTTTTTTGGGATGAAAAAATTCATATTTCTTCCTATTGGGATATAATCTGATTAATGGAGTGTCCATAGATGGATTTGACCTTTTGCGTGGTGCAATACTAAAAATGTACAAGTTTCCTGATACGCTGGTGCAACTCTCATAGGCACCTGGGTCCAAAATTGGGGTTTATGTTCTGCCAAAGGGGTAGCATCAATGCCCCTTAAAGGAATAGGAGTTTGCAAAGGAACCATGGGAAAACCACAATCCCTAGCAAACCCAAAATCCATCAAATTGAGCGCTGCCCCTGAGTCCACAAAGGCAAATGCAGAAAAGGAGGACAATGAGCAAATCAATGTGACAGACAAAAGAAACTTTGGTTGCAAAGAACCCACAGTAACAGAAGTAGCCAATCTCCTTTCACGTTTAGGGAAGACAGAGATGTTATGAGAAGCATCTCCACAATAGAAGCACAGTCTATTCTTCCGACTGAACCCCTGCCGACTAGCATTAGAAAGGACCCTATCACACTCCATAGGCTCCAAAGGCTGTTCCACAGGCACAAAACCAGCAGGTATCTTCCTGCGCTCACGTAAGCGCCTATCAATCTGAATGGCCAAGGTCATAGAGGCATCAAGACCAGAAGGGACGGGAAATCCTACCATTACATCCTTCACAGCATCCGCAATACCCTTGCGAAAAAGAGCCGCAAGCGCATCATCATTCCATTTGGTAAGGACCGCCCACTTACGAAATTTCTGACAAAACGTTTCTGCAGAATCCAAACCCTGAGTTAAGGACAACAAGACCTTTTCTGCTTGGTCCACAATATTGGGTTCGTCATATAATAATCCCAAGGCCTGAAAAAAGGAGTCCACATCATTGAGAATCGGATCATCAGATGCTAAAGAGAAGGCCCAGTCCTGAGGGTCACCACGCAGCAAGGAGATGACAATCTTAACCTGCTGTATGGTATTCCCTGAGGACTTAGGGCGCAGGTCAAAAAATAATTTATAATTATTTTTGAAGCTCAAGAATCTCGACCTATCTCCCGAAAAAAATTCAGGAACGGGAATTTTAGGCTCTGCAAGGGGAGTCTGTGCAAGATAAGACTCTATACGACAAACCTTAGCATCAAGATGAGCAACACGCTCACCCAATTCATCCAAGCTAGACAAAAGAAATCTTCCACAGAACCCAAAGAAGAAGAGGAAAAACACCAAAAAAAAAACCTTTTCTCAGCAGCTTTTTTTTTTTTTTCCCTTCTTAAGAGTACCCTTTAAATTTGTTTAGCCGGATGTACTGTTATGATCCGGAACCATGGAAGATCACCACAAATCATTGGCAAAAAGGTGACAAGAGCCTTGGCAACTAATCTGGCCGCCATCCCCTTACTAACCAACACAACTAGAAGTAGCCGAGGGGTGAACTAACATCCTGTGCACCGCGAACCCAGCCGGAGAACTAACTATCCTAATGGTAGGAAAGATGAATAACTCTCTGCCTCAGAAAATAAACAAGAATAGCAAGCCCCCCACATTCAAAGACTGCGGTGATATAGGAAAAACACAATACACAGGTAGATGACAGGATAAGCAAAAGGTGAGGCCCCCGCTGACTAAAATAGGAAAGGACAGGAAAGGGACTGATGGTAGCCAGAGAAAAACCCTGCAAAATACCAACTTCCTGATAGTACAAAAAGGCCCTCAGATTGCTCGATCTGAACTCTGTCGTATACCAGGTGCCCTTGTCATACCAATGAACAGAAAACAAGAATTATAACAAATTCAACAAGCCATAAACACATGGACCCAAATGAGCTATACTCCACACAGAACTGCAGGGAGTTCCTCAACAATCCACTGAGGGGAAAATGACAAACCCAGATAAGCAAAAGAACCAGGCAATAAATAAAGAGCAAGAACTTATCTGGAGTGGATGTAATGTAGAGCAGGATTAAGCAGGCTAGAGATACAAAGAACAATTGACATCCGGCAACAGCCTGCAATCAGACCAGGACTTAAACAAGCAGAGATTAGGAAAGGAAACACCCACTGCACAACCCACCTGGTCTCTGTCCAAACCCTTCTTGGCCACCAGAGGGAGCCTCCCAGCAGCCAAGACATAACTAACATTCACAACAGGCGGGGTAGCCAGATGATGTTCCCTCCACGGATAGGGGGATCCCCGGGACTCTGGATGATGGTAGAGCAGGGGTGTGCAGAGCCAGTTGGAAGCAGGGGAGGATCATGTACTCACTCAGGCAGCATCGGTTATGGTGCGACCGCAAAGCAGACTCTGACAACAAGGTAAATCAAGTCTCTGGGTGTCATTGCCCTCTTGGGGAGCCCGTCCGGGTATCAGTCCCCTGTAGTACTTCCGGGTGATCTGGAGCCTGCCTCCATGCACAAATTTTAAAGTGTCTTGGTGGCCCGATGGTGTAAAGCTGTCCGAGCCCCACTCCCTCCTTTTCAATAGTGGAGCTGTGCTCTCAAGGGCTCATGCTTAGGATTCCTGTGGGCTGCATGGGTTGGAAAGCCCTATCCCCCTCATTGCATTAGTGCCCCTGATCTCTGAGCTTCTTGGGGACAGTCTATAAAATCACTATCCTCCAAAGGTTAATTGCCGGGTAGCCTGAAGCTACTTCCTGACCTAGGGTCCTGTACCCTGCCGTGCTTTCGATCCTGGACCGGTTATTAGTCTCAGATGCTTCCTGTCCTCCAAGACCAGGTCTAGGCACTCAGCCACTATACCATGCGACCGGGTCTCCAGCTGCTCTGGCCCAGACCACCGTTTGCGATCCAACCTGCCACAAACAGGGAGCCACACACTCCCCAGCTCCTCACTTCTCGAGGGCTACAACTACTCTCCTGGGAGCTCCAACCCCTAGCTTCCTCTTCCTTTGCTCCCCTGGTGCCGACTGCTATGTCACCTCCCACCAGTCTGCCTGACCCCTAGGTGGGTGGCCCTATTCCAGCTCAGCAGCCTACTGGTGTGCCTGACAGGGTGTGGTGTGAAGTGTGGTTGGGATTTTGGATGCTGATGGAGGCAGTACCACAGGTTGGGAACCCAGAACCATACTGCACCAGGATACTGCACCAGGAATAGGAAGTGCAGTACCCTGTGACACCCTGAATAGTCCAGGGGGGTCACATATATATATATGTGATTGAAATGGTAAGGAGAATTTATTTTGCTATGACAAATGCCACAGTGCAGGAATTCTGCCCAGAATCATCAAAGTCCACTAAACGGGTATATTTTCACATAACTACTAACAGGATAAGAAACTGGAAAGAACTTCAGGGAAAACAGTAAATATACAGTTAGGTCCAGAAATATTTGGACAGTGACAAAAGTTTTGTTATTTTAGTTGTTTACAAAAACATGTTCAGAAATACAATTATATATATAATATGGGCTGAAAGTGCACACTCCCAGCTGCAATATGAGAGTTTTCACATCCAAATCAGAGAAAGGGTTTAGGAATCATAGCTCTGTAATGCATAGCCTCCTCTTTTTCAAGGGACCAAAAGTAATTGGACAAGGGACTCTAAGGGCTGCAATTAACTCTGAAGGCGTCTCCCTCGTTAACCTGTAATCAATGAAGTAGTTAAAAGGTCTGGGGTTGATTACAGGTGTGTTGTTTTGCATTTGGAAGCTGTTGCTGTGACCAGACAACATACGGTCTAAGGAACTCTCAATTGAGGTGAAGCAGAATATCCTGAGGCTGAAAAAAAAGAAAAAATCCATCAGAGAGATAGCAGACATGCTTGGAGTAGCAAAATCAACAGTCGGGTACATTCTGAGAAAAAAGGAATTGACTGGGGAGCTTGGGAACTCAAAAAGGCCTGGGCGTCCACGGATGACAACAGTGGTGGATGATCGCAGCATACTTTCTTTGGTGAAGAAGAACCCGTTCACAACATCAACTGAAGTCCAGAACACTCTCAGTGAAGTAGGTGTATCTGTCTCTAAGTCAACAGTAAAGAGAAGACTCCATGAAAGTAAATACAAAGGGTTCAAATCTAGATGCAAAACATTCATCAATTCCAAAAATAGACAAGCCAGAGTTAAATTTGCTGACAAACATCTCATGAAGCCAGCTCAGTTCTGGAAAAGTATTCTATGGACAGATGAGACCAAGAGCAACCTGTACCAGAATGATGGGAAGAAAAAAGTTTGGAGAAGAAAGGGAACGGCACATGATCCAAGGCACACCACATCCTCTGTAAAACATGGTGGAGGCAACGTGATGGCATGGGCATGCATGGCTTTCAATGGCACTGGGTCAGTTGTGTTTATTGATGACATAACAGCAGACAAGAGTAGCCGGATGAATTCTGAAGTGTACCGGGATATACTTTCATCCCAGATTCAGCCAAATGCTGCAAAGTTGATCGACGGCGCTTCATAGTACAGATGGACAATGACCCCAAGCATACAGCCAAAGCTACCCAGGAGTTCATGAGTGCAAAAAAGTGGAACATTCTGCAATGGCCAAGTCAATCACCAGATCTTAACCCAATTGAGCATGCATTTCACTTGCTCAAAACCAGACTTAAGACGGAAAGACCCACAAACAAGCAAGACCTGAAGGCTGCGGCTGTAAAGGCCTGGCAAAGCATTAAGAAGGAGGAAACCCAGCGTTTGGTGATGTCCATGGGTTCCAGACTTAAGGCAGTGATTGCCTCCAAAGGATTCGCAACAAAATATTGAAAATAAAAAATTTTTTTTTTGGGTTTGGTTTATTTGTCCAATTACTTTTGACCTCCTAAAATGTGGAGTGTTTGTAAAGAAATGTGTACAATTCCTACAATTTCTATCAGATATTTTTGTTCAAACCTTCAAATTAAACGTTACAATCTGCACTTGAATTCTGTTGTAGAGGTTTCATTTCAAATCCAATGTGGTGGCATGCAGAGCCCAACTCGCGAAAATTGTGTCACTGTCCAAATATTTCTGGACCTAACTGTATCTACATATATTAGAGATGACTCATGGCATGATTAAGGGCAGGGGATCTGCCTGAAACGCGTAGACGGACAACTGGTCTAATTATGCTGTAATTATGGACTGTTTCTGTTTTTATAATGTTTTTCAATTAAAAGTCATGTTTTAATCTTCAATTGGCGATTGCTAGATCCCTTCCATTTTTTGCTCATTGTTTCAACCTTGTCACCGGTCCAGGATTTCCAAGCACCACTTTTTCTTTCTTTACGTCTGGTGAGCTGTTCACTTGTGTTTTTATGTCAGGTTTATGCTTTTGTTACGTCAAGCTTTTCAACTTGCATCAGAGATATACATCTCTAGGATGATTTGTACCTCCAACAACAGAAGACCGCAAAGAACAATATCACTTTGTACGGTACGGTACGTATTTATTGAGATACTGTACATAATCTATTCAGGACCTTCATCTTTTGGCACATACATGCTTTATAAAGCTTTGTGATGAAGGTACTTGATGGGGTCTTTGTAGCAGAAGAAGAAGGGGTTCAGGCTTTAGTTTTCTACTCTTATCACTAGTATGTGGCGGACCCTCCCATCTCCAGCGCACATTGTAGTGATTCCTTAGGCCCATTTAATGGTATAACTGTCCATATTTGAAAAGTTATCATTTGTATACAGGATACTGGTACTTTACTGTCAATCCCAGTAGTATAATATTCAAAGAATACAGCATTTCAGGACTTCATCTTGAACATTCTCTTGTTATAAGGTACTGAGGGTGAAAGTAGAGTAGAGCATCAGAACCATGTACCTGGATACAAATAAATAGTCATACAGAGCTCTTATATCTAGATTTGGGATTTTGTATATGACAATGGCAGAAGGAGAATGGAGGTGAAGACATTATTGACAAAATAATCAATAATCAAAATTTTCCTCTCAAAAGGAAAGCTCCAAGGAAAACTGTTCAGATGAGTAGTGACATCACTTGAGCTTCTAGATGTATCTAACACATGACTGTGATGGATGCCATACAGTACAATCTGTCACCCATAGGCTATTATTGTGTTCATTAAATGTTTATTGTTTCACCTAAGAGCCCTTGAATTAAATAGATAGTCTACTATTCCATGCCTTTTTGTGCATTATACTATTATAAACAGTAGTATTATATAGTAGCAAAACAAGTATGAAAGATGGGCACCACACATGTAGAAACTGTTTTCTCACTTTTTTCTCAGTGTCCTAAAGATGTGGCAGCTGGTATCCAAAATGTCAAATTTTAACTCATCAAATAACAATAGATTTTCACAGATCTAATGTTACGGTTACCGTTTCTGGGGATCTGCGTGTCTCCTTATCCTTTGCTGTGGTCTGGCTATGTTATTTCTTGGTCCCAGGTCTGTGTGGCGCTGGAGACTATGTTCTGATTCCATGCTACTGAGCATGTACGAGCGCTGGAGACTAAGTCCTATCTTGGAGCCACTGCACATGTGCGGGTGACATCATCGCTGACACGAGGTCACATGTCTCTGACACATTCTAAGCCGATTGGCCGCTGGTCATGTGCTTATGACGCTTTGGTCTGTGATAGGCCAGCGTGACGTCATTGCTGACGATTCTCGCAGCAAATTGGCTGGTGTCCTCCATCTTGGATGAGGCACAGAGTCTATATAAGACCCTGACACATGCTGCTCGGCGCTCAGTCCTCTTGGTTCCTGCATAGGAGTAGACGCTCTGTGCATGTCCCTTGCAGCATCTATTGTCTATCTAGGTGAGCGTTATCGGTAGGGTAACGCTCTTGTAACTTGCAGCTTATGCTGTGGTCCGTATCCTCGCACCTTAGTGGAGCGGACATAGGCAGGTGCTTGCTGCACATGGTCTGACTGGGCCTTGTGGTTCTACTCTGAGTTGAGCGCTATCGGTAGGGTAGCGCTCCTGTACCTTTCAGCCGTATTGTTGTCCATGTCCTCGCACCTTAGGGGAGCGGACATAGGTAGGTCAGGTGGTCGTCGCCTTCTAGGGTAACGCTCCACTACGCTGCCTCCTGCAGCAGTCCGTATCCTCGCACACTAGGGGAACGGTAATAGGCAGGAGTTTCAAGCTAGCAGCATTGCTGTTGTCCGTATCCTTGTACCACAAGTGGAGCGGATATAGGTAGGTGCCATATTGCCCACACTACACTTAGGCGGGCTTTGCACGTTGCGACATCGCAAGCCGATGCTGCGATGTCGCACGCGATAGTCCCCGCCCCTGTCGCAGGTACGATATCTTGTTATAGCTGGCGTAGCGATAATTATCGCTACTCCAGCTTCACATGCACTCACCTGCCCTGCGACCGTCGCTCTGGCCGGCGACCCGCCTCCTTGCTAAGGGGGCGGATCGTGCCGCGTCACAGCGCCGTCACACGGCAGGCGGCGAATGGCGGCGGAGGGGCGGAGATGAGCAGGATGTAAACATCCAGCCCACCTCCTTCCTTCCGTATAGCCGCTGGCGGCAGATAAGGTAATGTTCATCGCTCCTGCGGCTTCACACACAGCGATGTGTGCTGCCGCAAGAACGAGGAACTACATCGTACCTGTCGCGGCACCGGCATTATGGAAATGTCGGAGCCTGCACCGATGATATGATAATGACGCTTTTGCGCTCGTTCATCGTATCATCTAAGATTTACACACTACGACATCGCAAGTGACGCCGGATGTGCGTCACTTTTGATTTGACCCCACCGACATCACACCTGTGATGTCGTAGTGTGCAAAACTGCCCTTAGTCTCTGTGACTGTTAACTGAGACAGGTGCTTTCACGCTCACAGATTGTGAGACTTCTTTGCACTTTTATGTTGTATTCCTCACTCTTTTGCATTTCCACTCCTATGTTATGCTAAGAGGTTGTCGCTGTGACTTAAACAGTATACGCCGCTATTGGCCTTGGTGACACTGTGACATAACAGTGTCAGTACCGCTTTGGTGGTACAGGTTTCCCCTATCCTCTGCCCTACTCTGCAGCAGAGCTCTGCACGGTGGACCCTGACTGTCGGATAGCCTTCCATTCCCTTATTATCCAACAGCCCCCGTAACATCTAATGCCTAGTTCTTGTTTGGCACCAACAAATATTGTCTTCTAGTATGCGGTACTCAGTAATGGCTACTTTGTATTTATGGACTGTTGATCCCAAGATCTTCTTGCTATTTATTATCTCCATGTCTTATATAAGAGCTTATACATGATGTACTGTCAATTTGTGGTTTCTTAGGCTAGATTTGTCATAGCAATTGATTCTACAATAAGGCATACTGTATCACCCAGGGTTATGGAGTACTCGGTCCTGAGCAGTGTATAACTGGGGAATGTCACTTTGATGGCCGTTGCCTGGTTCCGTGCCCTGGGTGCTTTTTCAAAAGGGGAATATTTACAGGGGATTGTTGAATAAAGTTTATACGTGATGCCACCTGCGGTTTGTGGCTATGTGAATGTAGCCGCCGCTGCACAATCTTCACAACTGGGGCTGGTGGTAGTGTCAGTCTGGATGTTAGACCCTCCGCAAGCAGAGCCAGGCCCCAGAGGGTAGTTGAGGTAGACAGGTGTTAAAAAAAGGTAGGCCACAAAGGAGTTTCAGTGTAACTGGTTCTTTTTACTTACTGCAAACTGGTCACCCAAGGCTCGCTGGTCTTAACCACAGGTCCCTTTAGTCTCAGTGCCAGTTTAGTGACATGGTGGCTTATTTCCCCTGCACCTGTCTGTGGTTGGTGGATCCCTGTGGCTTGGAGCAGCTGGGGGTCCCCTCCTGGTTGTCTTCTTCAGCAGTCCATATGACGGTAGCGTGAACCCTGTGGGGTTGAAGTCTCTGGTAGAGTTGAGCGCGGTTCGTGGTTCGAGGTTCTCCAGTTCTAGGCTCGAGTGATTTTGGGGACTGTTCGAGATCGAACTAGAACTCGAGCTTTTTGCAAAAGCTCGATAGTTCTAGATACGTTCGAGAACGGTTCTAGCAGCAAAAAGCAGGGCTTTTTACAGCTACAGTGTGCAGGAGCCATCGCTAGCAGCCTGCCAGAAGCTGGTAACCAAGATAAACATTGGGTATCCCAGCAAAGCGCTTTGGTTAGTAACCCGATGTTTATCTTAGTTACGTGCAGGAAGCCCACACTTCCCCGCTCAGCTCGCTCCGCCCCCTCCTGCTTGCGGCATGTACACATATACACACACACACACACACACGGTCCCGCTCAGCTTACCTGCGGTGATGAAGTCCCGCCATCCCGACCTCAGCGCTGTCACTGTCCTCCATGGCCGCCGCTTGTCACATCACCTCTCGCTTCCGACCCGAGACTGACTAGCGGTGACGTCACGGGCCTCTCGCGATATATGGCTGTGAACTCAGTGACAGGTGCTGTCAGTGTGCTGGAGATCAGCGCAGGTAATGTACCTCGCTGACAGCAGCACTTATCCCCTGCAGTGACCTGGGCTGACCCATTGATGTTAGCTCAGGTCACTGCACTGCTCTCCCAGCCAATGGGGAACATCCTGCTCTTCATTGACTGGGACAGTGTGGATCGTCATGGCAACCCCTTGGATTACAGCAGACCTGGATTTGTTTTTCATTCTAATAAATTGGTTAAAGAGGGAATGTTTTGGGGAGTGTTTTTTCAAATAAAAATGTGTTTGTCGTCTATTTTTTTTTTTTACTGACTGGGTTTGTGATGTCGGGTATCTGATAGACGCCTGACCTCACCAACCCCAGGGCTTGATGCCAGGTGACATTACACATCTGGTATTAACCCCATATATTACCCCGTTTGCCACCGCACCAGGGCGCGGGATGAGCTGGGGCGAAGCACCAGGATTGGCGCATCTAATGGATGCGCCACTTCTGGGGCAGCTGCGGCCCGCTATTTTTAGGCTGGGAAGAGTCCAATAACCATGGACCTCCCTAGTCTGAGAATATCAGGCCCCAGCTGTCTGCTTTACCTTGGCTGGTGATCCAATTTTTGGGGACCCCTACGTGTTTTTTTTTTAAAATTATTTTTTTAATTTAAAATAACAGCGTGGGGGGCCCTCAGTTTTGGACTACCAGCCAAGGTGAGGTTGCCAGCTGTGGTCTGCAGGCTGCAGCCGTCTGCTTTACCCTAGCTGGCTAAAAAACTAGGGGGAACCCTACGTCTTTTTTTTTCATTTTTTTGGCTAAATACAAAGCTAAGCACCCCTTAGTGCCACATGAAAGGCACCAAAGGGTGCTCCACTTTTTCTCCGCTTTTTCTCCATTTTTTCTCCACTTTTTCTCCACTTTTTCTCCATTTTTTTCTCCACTTTTTCTACATTTTTTTCTCCATTTTTTCTCCACTTTTTCTCCACTTTTTCTCCACTTTTTCTTCACCTTTTCTCCACTTTTTCTCCACTTTTTCTCCACTTTTTCTTCACTTTTTCTCCACTTTTTCTCCATTTTTTCTCCACTTTTTATCCATTTTTTTCTCCACTTTTTCTCCACTTTTCTCCACTTTTTCTCCATTTTTTTCTCCATTTTTTCCTCCATTTTTTCTCCACTTTTTCTCCACTTTTTCTCCACTTTTTCTCCATTTTTTTCTCCATTTTTTCCTCCATTTTTCTCCACTTTTTCTCCACTTTTTCTCCACTTTTTCTCCACTTTTTTCTCCACTTTTTCTCCACTTTTTCTCCACTTTTTTCTCCACTTTTTCTCCACTTTTTCTCCACTTTTTATCCATTTTTTTCTCCACTTTTTATCCATTTTTTCTCCACTTTTTCTCCATTTTTTTCTCCACTTTTTCTCCACTTTTTCTCTCCATTTTTCTCCACTTTTTCTCCATTTTTTCTCCACTTTTTCTCCACTTTTTTTCTCCACTTTTTCTCCACTTTTTCTCCATTTTTTCTCCACTTTTTCTCCACTTTTTCTCCACTTTTTCTCCATTTTTTTCTCCATTTTTTCTCCACTTTTTCTCCACTTTTTCTCCACTTTTTCTCCACTTTTTCTCCATTTTTTCTCCACTTTTTCTCCACTTTTTCTCTCCACTTTTTCTCCACTTTTTCTCCACATTTTCTCCATTTTTTCTCCACTCTTTCTCCACTTTTTCTCCACTTTTTCTCTCCACTTTTTCTCTCCACTTTTTCTCCATTTTTTTCTCCACTTTTTCTCCATTTTTTTCTCCACTTTTTCTCCATTTTTTTCTCCCCTTTTTCTCCACTTTTTCTCCACTTTTTCTCCATTTTTTCTCCACTTTTTCTCCACTTTTTCTCCACTTTTTCTCTCCACTTTTTCTCTCCACTTTTTCTCCATTTTTTTCTCCACTTTTTCTCCATTTTTTCTCCACTTTTTCTCCACTTTTTCTTCATTTTTTTCTCCACTTTTTCTCCACTTTTTCTCCACTTTTTCTCCATTTTTTTCTCCACTTTTTCTCCACTTTTTCTCCGTTCTTTTTCTATGGTCGGTCTACCCATTAGCTCTGCCATGCATACTGTAGCTCTACACCTACTGCACATGTTACTTTTTGATTGACATCTCTTTCGTACCAGAGCTGTCTAAGCCTACTCTGACCCCATATTTGTCATTACTATATTGTCCTTGTACTGTATTATGACATTTGTATCATGTGTTTCATTTCTTGCTGTGTTGCAATTTTTTTGCTGCATCCCAATTGTACCTCTACATTGTTCGAGTTTATGTTATTGTTCTCTCACTCTTATATGATACTGATTATTGTCATTTTTCATGATTACATGCAGATAAGTCCAATCTGACGAAGGCTCAGGCCGAAACGTCATTTGTAACTTGTTTTGGACAAAAACATATATGCTTATGAAAATTTTTTTTTTCTTAATACGGACCAATAAAGAGTGATTTTGCATTACTATCTGTTGTGACTTACTGACTCAGTCTGGGAGATTTAGAGTGCCGAGGTTACTCACTAATTTTATCTATTATTACCTCTGAGCACCTATATACCAGTGAGCAGAGCTTCCTCTACAGTAGTTCTCCTGATTAGGCATGCCTTTACCTCATGAGCAGGGCATTGCAGCTTTGGTAGCAACCATTACGACATCGACTCTGCTGCTGTGGACCCGAGAAGAGTGAGTGCAGATTCATTGCACCCACACTCCTCACATGAAGGGTCCGCACTCCTAGAAAATGGGGGATATGTTCCCTGAGTGTCTCCCCCCCATATTCTAGACAGTCCAGAGTCGTCGTGGGACCCCTTTATTTTTTTTCTTACAATAAATTGGTGAAAGAGGAAATGTTTTGGGGACTGTTTTTTCAAATAAATTTCTTTTGTCGATTTTTTTTTTTTTGTTAGTACTGACAGTTTATGATGTTGGGTATCTAATAGACGCCATGACATCACAAACTGCTGGGCTTGATCTCAGGTGACTTTACAGCTAGTATCAACCCGATTTATTACCCCGTTTGCCACTGCACCAGGGCACGGGATGAGCTGGAGTGAAGCGCCAGGATTGGCGCATCTAGTGGATGCGCCACGTCTGGGGTGCCTGCGGCCTGCTATTTTTAGGCTGTGAAGGCCCAATAACTATGGACCTTCCCACCCTGAGAATACCAGACCACAGCTGTCCGCTTTACCTTGGCTGGTGATCCAATTTGGGGGGGACCCTATTTTTATTGTGTAATTATTAATATTTATAAAATAATTATAAAAAAGAGCCTGAGGGGACCTCCACATTGGATCCCCAACCACGGTAAAGCTGCCAGCTGTGGTTTTCAGGCTACAGCCGTCTGCTTTACCCTAGCTGACTATCAAAAATGTAGTTCTGCAGCTGCTGTGTGTCTGTATGGAGAAGAGCAGACAGCAGCTGCAGAACTACAAGGCTCAGCATACTCCATCCAGGACTGTATGCAGAATTTTTTTGCCCACCAAAAAAATGACGTGGGCTTCGCCATATTTTTGTATGCCAGCCAGGTACAGCAGGCAGCCACGGGCTGCCTCCAACCCCCAGTTGCCTATTTGTACCCGGCTGGGAACCAAAAATATAGGGAAGCCCGTTTTTTTTAATTATTTCACTTATTTCATGAAATAATTAAAAAACAAATGACGTGGGCTTCGCCCCATTTTTGTGTCCAGCCGGGTACAACTAGGCAGCTGGGGATTGGAATCCGCAGCACAGGTTAGCCCGAGGTTTCTGGGCGCCTCTGCTGTGGATTTCAGTCCGCAGCCGTCCCAGAAAATGGCGCTCTGATAGAAGCGCCATCATCTGGCGCTGTATCCAACTCTTCCAACAGCCCTGGAGCCGGGTGGCTTGTTGGGTAATCATGAGTTAATACTGGCTTTGTTTTACTAGCCAGTATTTAGCCAGAGATTCTTAATGTCAGGCATGTTTGACCCGGCCATTAAGAATCTCCAATAAAGGGTTAAAAAAAAACACCACACAGAGAAAAAATACTTTAATAGAAATAAATACACAGACACATTAGAGACTCCACCTTTATTACCCCATGTCAGCCCTCCACGATCCTGCTCTTCTGTCTTCTTTCTTTCTAGTGTAGTAGTTGTGACGATTGTAGTGAGGATGAGGTTCCCCAGCTCATCACTTGGGGCTGGGGAACCTCATCCTCACTACAATCCTCACTACAATCGGGAAGCAGCGTGCAGCCTTCACTCCGTGAGTGATCAGTGCTGGCTGTCAGCGGTAACAGCGGTAACGCTGACAGACGCGTTACCATAGCAACGGTGCTCTCGGAGCCGCGGTTAGCAGTGACGTCACCGCTAACTGCGTTGCTATGGCAACGGTGATCTCCGTTAATGACCGGCTGTGTCAGCCGGTCCCTAACGGAACGGGGAGTCGACCGTGTGCTAGAGCATGTCGCCTGTACACGGCGATACACATATGTGCACCGTGTACCGGAGAGATGCACTCGCAGGTCCTACATGACGCGTCATAGTCATGTGACCAGTCTGTAGCCAATGAGATAATAGCCACGTGACTGGTCACATGGCTATTTTGATGTCACGATAGGTCCTGCATCTCTGCTGGCAGTGCAGGTCACCGGGAGGATTAAGCGATCATCGGATGGAATAGCGGCAGGAGACAGAGTGCAGAAGGGATCGCGGGGACCGGTAAGTGTTATGGCAATGTTTATTAACTGTTTGTGTACATTTATAATGCATTTTTATGTGTTTGTGATTGCCTCCCATTATAGCCTATTGGTTCGAGTTCAGTTCGTCGAACGTTCGTCGAACCGACCTCGAGCCGAACCTCGACCGTTTCGCTCATCTCTAGTCTCTGGTCCTGTCCCTGGTTCTCCCTTTTCTACTCAGTCCCGAACTTCAAGGTCAGTGTGGTCCTTGACGGTCCCCTCACTGTGCAGATTTTATCAGGTCTGCCTGGAGCATTTTCCTAACCTAGGATTCTGTACCCCGTTGGTGCATAGTTCCGGAGTACTCCACCATACTCCTCCAGCAACTAACCGTCTGGGCTCTCAGGTCACTGTTACACTCTTGACAGTCCGTCTACTTACATTCACTATCACCGACTAACTATTCCGTCTGTCACTGTCCACTGTCTGCCCCTCCCACCTGGTTGTCTAGTAGACTGGAGTGGCTCCATCTCTAGGCAGCCATCCACTGGTCCGACCCAAGCCTTGTACAATTCTATGGGGAATTGTGGCACCCCTGACCTGGTCAGGCACCACTGAATACTGCACCCATGCTGGGGGCAGTACAATACGGGAAATCCAGAAGGCTGACCGAGGTGTAACTACACAGGCGCATAGTAATCAGGTCTCACACATGTACCTTTGGGAGGACTCCTGAGAGATTCCAGGAGGGAGCGTGCCTACATGTCCACTCAAGGGGTGTGGTAGAGAGCCTGGTTGCTAGGTTGCGTAGGCAAGAACAGGAGAGGAGGAGCAGTGAGCCAGTTAGTGAGTGGAGCTCAGGGAGAGCAGATGTATGCAGCAGACCCTGGAGTCTGACACAAGCTGACAGCGTACGCGCAGTGACTACTGACGGGGGAGATCGGTCACCTGGTAGTGCCACCCGAAATCCACCCAAGGCTAGAGAGAGCAAAGGGGTGGCAGAGTAAAGGGACTGCCAGTGAGGTACCAGGCCCGCAGGGGTAACAAGTCCCAGTGCAGAGATAGATCACCTTTCTTCTGCCTAACCTGCCGGTGTGGGGCCCTTAAAGCCCACACCATAACAACACAGAGTCCGCAGCCACATAGCAAAGAGAGGGCCCATAGTTCACAGGAGGCAAGCAGCCGGAGTGACCTGGTCCAGGCTACAAGCAAACGGGCCGAAACGAGGGGAGCAGCAACTTCACTGGGTGACCCCATAGGGACTGCAAGTCGGGGTCATCACAAACAACAGAAGGGCTAGAGAAGGCGAGTCAGAAGCCACCCTCACAAGTCAGCCTGAAGGACGCCTGGTTCCAGCCTGGTTCATCCCAGCTACGCCCGGGTTACTCACCCTGCCATCATCTGTGAGTAAAACCCCTGAAAGACATTCTGCTTGTGCGTGTGAGTCATTCTGCGACTTGTGGTTCCACACACCTACACAGGGTCCTGGGGCTTGCCTCACTCTCGGGAGACCACTACAACTGACTGCTCCCACCATCAGCCCCAGGCATCCCTTAATCTGCAGTGGCGGTCACCCTGACCGCAATACCGAGAGTGGCGTCACGACAATCCTAAGAAGACATCTTACCTGTGACCAGACTGTTCCATCCACATGGAGTCCCCAACGGTAATGCACCGACACAAAACCAGTGGGGCTTCACAGAATAATTGGGGAAAACAGGGATTATCTGGAGTTTTTGAATGTTACCGGCACTGGTCTTCTGGATCCCTAGGAGGTAGGCCCTACATCTTGGTGGTGATGCAGTATCTTGTAGCTCCCTGATGGATTCAGGGGCTGTTCAATACCAATCGCTGAGTATATGAAAGTGACCCGGACAATGTGTGGGAGGGGGACCCACTGAAGCATGTGCCTATTTAGGTGTGGAGAGGAGAATGCACAATTAGCTGAAATGTATTGCGGTGAAGAGACCCGCCGGGTCCCTGAACTGAAGTACATGCTGCTGGCCAAGCAGGGGCCAACAGCTAATATCGGCATTCCAGTCACAGGTGGTGCATTGAAGTTACAGGGAGAGTCCCAGGATGAGGGATATTATGGCAAGAAAGGGACCAAAATGGGGAACATTATAACAGGATGAGGACATTATTACAGGAAGGGGACTGAAAAGGGGACAATATAACTGTAAGGGAACCTTTATGTTAGGGATTATTAGTGGAAAGGGTAAAGGATGAGGAACATTCTTACTGGAAGGAGATTGTGTAGCACATTCTATTTTTGCCATCCGTGTGTACATGTGTGTAATATACTGTATGTATCTAACCCTGTGTGCTATCGATGTGCCATCCATGTAGCATGCACCAGAAAAAATTCATGACACTGAAATTAATGGTTTTTAAGTGTTAAAGATGAGCAAAGATATATGGATAGATAGGGAGAGAGAGAGAGAGAGAGATCATAGACAAGAATATGATAGATACCTAATAGATAGATCGTTAGATTGTACAGCTATTAGCCAAATAAACAAATAATTAAATGAAAAAATGATGTTGGGTTACCCCAATTTTTGATAACCAGCCATGGTAGAGCAGACAGCTGTGAGCTGATATTATCAAGCTGGGAAGGTCCATTGCTATTGAGCCATTCCCAGCCTAAAATATCAGGCCACAGACACCACAAGAAATTGAGCATCACAAGACGTTTCAATTCTGGTTCTTCCCCTCAACTCTTACCAATGCCTTGGTGCAGTGGCAATTGGTGAAATAGTTTTTGGGGTTGATATCAGCTTTGTAGTGTCCAAAAAATCAATTGGCATCAAGTGTTAGAAAAGGAGAGGTGTTTATCAGACACCCCGATTACTAACTAAATAAATTTAAAAAAAAAACAAAAAAACAGTAAAGCAAAAAAATACTTTATTGCAATAAACACTTAACTACACTTTTTCTCGTTCCTCACTTTGTTGGAAAAAAAAGCCACACAGGTCTGCTGTAGTCCAGGGAATTCACAGTGGTCCTCAAATGTAAACCTGAAAAAAACACAAACATACAAACACAGAGAAAAAAAAGCAAGGCACTTACCCTCACCCACCACTTTTTTAAAAATACAAATTCCAACTCAGATCCGACGTAGTTAAGTGTTTCCGATGAACAAAGTCTATAGACCATCGTTCTGACACTCCATAGACTTTGCTTTCATGTACTTCCGAGTCATGCTGAAAGTCATAAGAAGCACAGCACGACATGGAATGTCTGAAGAGCAGTGACATCAGTAACATTACCGCTCTTCAGTCATTCTGGGGCTAGCTGCGTTGTTCATGACCTGGCGACACTAAAGTGTGGTTATTTTACTGATGTCACCACTATTCTGAGGTGCCGGGTCTCACACAGAGACACGGAAGTGCCTGTTAGCAAAGTTTATAGAGTGTCAGAACAACGCTCCATAAAATGTATTTGATGTAATCACTCTGTATGTTGGACCTGCATAGATTTTTTTTGTAATAAAGTGTGGAGGCAAAGAAAGTTTTATGGAATCGTTTATTTTGATAAAGGATTTTGTGCATATGTTTCTTTCATTACTGACTTAGTAATGAGGATGTCTAATAAACACCTCTCCTTTACTAACACCAAGGTTTGATGCTAGCTGTATTTTTGAACAATTCACAGCTGACATCAACCCTATAAGCCATTACCCTGATGACAACCAAACCAGGGCATAGGAAGGAGCTGAGGCAAAGAATTAGAATTGGAGCATCCCTTGATGCTCCACTTTTGTCTGCTGCGTGCTTGTATTTTTAGGCTGGGAGGGGCCAAATTACTGTCGCGGGTGGGGAGGACGCCACCGCTGCTGCACGCTCGCTAACGCTCGGGTCCGGCGCTGCAGCGGCTGCTTGGTGGCTCGAGCGGTGGGCCGGATCCGGGGACTCGAGCGGTGCTCCTCGCCCGTGAGTGAAAGGGGTGGTTGGTTTGGGGGATTTAGTCCATGACGCCACCCACGGGTCATGGTGAAGATAGGCACCACCGCTGCTGGTGACGGGGATCCCGGGAGCAATGGTAGGGAGCAGCTGGGATGTTGTTTTCCCCCTCCGTGGGTAGGGGTCGGTGGTCCCGGGGCCCCATGATGTGACGGGGAGGCTGGGTTGGTGAGGTGCAGGGTTGCAGGGACAGCGCGGCGCGGTGCCGGATGACACGGGTGTACTCACTCAGCACGAGATGCACAAAGTCCTTGGTAAACCAAACAGCTAGATGGACGGGTCCCGCAGCCGGCTGCAGTGTCTCTCCCCGGACAGGTGATGGCGGCTGTCTTTCCTGCACCTTGATGTTCTTGTTTGACTACTATGGATCCCCAACGGTAGTCCGCTCCCCGGTGTATGGATGCCGGAGGAGCCCGTTTGCTCACAGGCGCTGGCCCTTGGGTCTCTAGCCTTAGGCGGTAGCTGTATACCCTCACGGTGTCGGCAGTTGCCTTCTATCGGGTCTTTGGTTGTTAGGAAACCCCTGGGGTTCCGTTCACATTCAGATTTGACTATTGTCGGCGGCTCCAAGCCTGGTCGGGGTCCGATGGCCCTGCCTGTGTGTGCTGGCTTCACTTCGTTCCCCGGTCGGTAACGGCGAGCCAATGCCCGACCCCGGTCCTATGGTTCCGCGTTGCTTCACCACTCCTGCAGACGGCCACCACCGTCTGCCAACCTTTCTGTCAGTGCCTGGGCCATAAACCAAGACACCCAAGTGCTTGCTCCTCTCACTTCAAACTCCAAACTCTGTCACTTTTCCCACCTCCAGGCCTGTGAACTCCTCGGTGGGTGGGGCAAACCGCTTGGCTCCGACCCACCTGGTGTGTACATCAGACACTGGAGGGAGGCAACAAGGGTTTTGTTTGGCTGGTGTCCCTGTCTAATAAGGGTGGGGGTGTTTGTGTGTTATCTGTGACAACCTGGCTAGTCCAGGACGCCACATTCCCCCTTGGTGAAATGCAGACCGTCCGCGGGCTGCCCGTCCATCACCGGTTTTATTTTTTTTCAAAATCTGTAAAAATATAAATTAACATATAAACATTTCAAACATATAAGCATTTTTGTTAGGACACTTAAATGTTGCACATTTAGAAACATTTTTAATAATAACGGACGGACGAACGGATGTCTTCCGCTCTCCCACCCAAGCAACCTAGCCCTGATGCTGCCCCTAAGAAGTGGGCAGCACCCCTTGACCCCAGTCCATGTTCAGGCTGCCCGAGTGGGAACGGGTATGGTTTCTCGCACCCGGCTGTCACTTCAGGGGGACCCCACGTCTATGGGGACCCCTGACCCCCGGAGAATGGCCACCGGTCCTGGTTTTGGCCGGGCCCCAGCCTGCTCTGCTGCTGGCCCTTCCTCCTATCTGCCTCTCTGGAGGCGGCAACGGTTTCAATCCCATAAAACTATTTACATGCCCACCAGTTCGTGGGTGGCCTGCCAGGTCTCGGCCATGTCCATGAGTAGTCTCTCATGCAGGTGGTAAAACTCAGAAAGTCCCTCCGGGGACAACTTGCCAGCAACGGCCGGAATAATCAAGTGGACAATCAGATGAAGATCATGGTTGATTAATGTCATTCACTTAAACTGCTGAAGGTCCCAACGGGGGACAACTGTTTGCAACGGCGGACCGCTGCCACTACTTGAGGTCATACTCCTCCAGGACCTCTTCTAGCTCCACATCTGGGTGGCTTGGTGGAGGAGGAGGGGGCTGGGGCCGCATCTGCTCACCACGGCTCTTCCTCTACTTGACGTCTCGGGTGAACCAGTCCCTCTCCCCGCAGTGGCGGGTGTAAGTCACCAGGTCTCCCGGCAACAGATCACGACCTGGATGGCCCGTGGGGAGGTGCGAATTTACATTGCGGCGGGCCACAAATACTTCGGCCTCCAGGCCCGGCTCGTAGATGAAGCCGAACCCTCTCCGCTGGTCAAACTGTCGGACTTGGCCCTCGTACACCGGGCCCCACACCCGAAAGGTGGCATGGCGGAGTGCATCTTTCTCTTTAATCACCCTCGCCATCACTTCGGCCCTCTGCTGCTCCCTGGCGGCAATCTCCCGGCCCAACGGGTTTGGTTCCCTGTCCCAATAAGGGGCATTGGCAGACCCCTGCGCCCGGGTCGGGCCCCGCTGGACCGCGCCCACACCGGCCACTACCGGTACTCTTTCATGGGGGTCCTGCGGTGACGTGGCCTGTACTGCTGCTTTGCAGTGGCGGCCCGGCGCAGCCTCAGCCGAGGCGGGGGATTCATGGTCATTTGGCCTCACCGGTTGGGCCTTCGGGCCGGCAGCGGCCGGTTCTTCCACGGCCGGGTGGACTGCCGGAGCCGGGACGGTCTCGGGTGCGGCCACTTCCGGGGCCGACGGCTTCTCATTGCGGATGGCTACTTCCCACGGGGCCTTCCATGGTAGCGGCAGGGACACAGGCCATTCCCGAACAATGCCCCCAGGCCGGTCCTCTAGGGCAGACGGGTTGGATTCCGCTACCGGTGTTGGGGGTAGTGGACTGAGCGGAGGGGCAACCGGTATGGATGGCGGGGGAGGCAGGAGGGTGAGCGGGCGCAGGCTGGGCCCCTCAGCCACAGCGGCCGGTCCTTCTTGGACACAGGGGCGTGGGTCGCTTATCCGCTCCTCCAACTCTGCCTCCACCTCGCGTCTCCGCATGGCCGCCGCCACTTCCTCCATCTCGGCCACCCAGCGCTCCATCAAAAACCGAACCTGGGCTTGAAGGCGGCAGCACATCTGTGCGGTTCGGGCTTCCACCACGCTGCTGTTCCTGGCGTGGGCTTGGGGATTTCCGCGGTGCCGGATGGACGGGACATCGTGCGTGGCCGTGTTCCAGGAACCAATTGTTTGCAGAGTCCTGGCGTCCAAGCTTTAATAGCCTCGGCTACATTAGGCAGACACACACCCGCCCCCCCTTGGTTCTCTTCAGCACTTCCGTTTGTTGGGGGCGGGGCTTCGCTTTCGCGCCTTCCCTGCTCGGAGAAGACACTCGAGCGGGAGATTTTCGCGCCAAGATGGCGGCGCTTCGAAATTTTCGGCCGGACACCACCGGCGGAGATCACAAGACGCACTTCTACTGGTAAGTAGAGGGGTTCAATCCTGTTCGTGATGCCAAGTTGTCGCGGGCGGGGAGGACGCCGCCGCTGCTGCGCGCTCGCTAACACTTGGGTCCGGCGGTGCTGCGGCTGCTCATTGGCGCGAGCGCTGGGCCGGATCCGGGGACTCGAGCGGCGCTCCTCGCCCTTGAGTGAAAGGGGTGGTTGGTTTGGGGGATTTAGTCCATGACGCCACCCACGGGTCGTGGTGAAGATAGGCACCACCGATGCTGGTGACAGGGATCCCGGGAGCGATGGTAGGGAGCAGCTGGGATGTTGTTTTCCCCCTCCGTGGGTAGGGGTCGGTGGTCCCGGGGCCCGATGATGTGACGGGGAGGCAGGGTTGGTGAGGTGCAGGGTTGCAGGGACAGCGCGGCACGGTGCCGGATGGCACGGGTGTACTCACTCAGCACGAGATGCACAAAGTCCTCGGTAAACCAAACGGCTGGATGGACTAGTCTCGCAGCCGGCTGCTTTGTCTCTCCCCGGACAGGTGATGGCGGCTGTCTTTCCTGCACCTTGATGTTCTTGTTTGACTACTATGGATCCCCAACGGTAGTCCGCTCCCCGGTGTATGGATGCCGGAGGAGCCCGTTTGCCCGCAGTTGCTGGCCCTTGGGTCTCTAGCCTTAGGCGGTAGCTGTATACCATCACGGTGTGGGCGGTTGCCTTCTATCGGGTCTTTGGTTGTTAGGAAACCCTTGGGGTTCCGTTCACATTCGGATTTGACTATTGTCGGCGGCTCCAAGCCTGGTCGGGGTCCGATGGCCCTGCCTGTGTGTGCTGGCTTCACTTCGTTCCCCGGTCGGTAATGGCGAGCCAATGCTCGACCCCGGTCCTATGGTTCCGCGTGGCTTCACCACTCCTGCAGACGGCCACCACCATCTGCCAACCTTGCTGTCAGTGCCTGGGCCACAAACCCAGACACTCAAGTGCTTGCTCCTCTCACTTCAAACTCCAAACTGTGTCACTTTTCCCGCCTCCAGACCTGTGAACTCCTCGGTGGGTGGGGCAAACCGCTTGGCTCCGCCCCACCTGGTGTGGACATCAGACACTGGAGGGAGGCAACAAGGGTTTTGTTTGGCTGGTGTCACTGTCTAATGGGGGTGGGGGTGTTTGTGTGTTTTCTGTGATGACCTGGCTAGTCCAGGGCATCCCATTACCATGGACCTTCTCAGCATGGTAACATCAACCCCCAGCTGTCTGCTTTTGTTGCGCCCCTTACCTGGTCAGGCACCACTGAGTACTGCACCCATGCTGGGTCAGTATAAACATCTAATCCCAAAGGCTGTGTAGGGTGTGTACGCACAGACACGAAGTAACCAGAACACACACACAGCTTAAAGGGGACCCCTGGGCAGACCCAGGGGGGGTGTAGCCCTCGCATCCCAGCTAGTGGTGGGTAGTGGGACTGGAGACAGAGAGTGTGCAGTGGCAGTCAAAGTAGTAGGAGTGAAGCAGCCAAGTTTGAAGTGTAGAGCTGAAGAGCAGGACACTGCCAGACCCTGCACCTATAGTGGCTGCTGGCGGGGGAGAACATTACCTCCAAGTTAGACTGAAAGACACCCGAAGAAGGAGAGCAGTAATGAGTCGACTACGCCAGACATCCATTTATTGGTCTGCTAAATCCTGCAAGCGGTGGGACTAGAGGTTCCACGCCAACCAACACAGAACCCGCAGCATCAACAGCAATGAGGGGGCCCATAAGGAGGATCGAGTCTAGAGCCATCTTAGCCTTGGTCCACGCTGTCAGCAAACGGGTCAGAAAGGGGAGAAAGGCAGTAGCGACTTCCCTGGACGCATCCCACGATATACTTCAAGTCAGGGGTGATCCGAAAAAAAGGTGCAGGAAGGCGAGTCAGCAGTCACCCTTATATCAGTCTGAGGGATACCCTGTTCCACCTGGTTCATCATAGCATCGCCCGGGTTGTCTCACTCTACCAGCAAAAAGTGAGTAAAAACCCTGAAAGACATTGGTGCCTGTGTGTGAGTTCTTCTGCAACATGCGGTACTACATATTTACACCTGAGCCCCTGGGGCCAGCCTCACTCTTGGGAGGCCACAACATCAGACTGCATTTACCATCAGCCCCAGATGCTCTCTAAACTACAGTGGCAGTCACCCCCTGACCACAATTACCGAGAGTGGGGTCACGATTCCTATTAAAGTTACCCTGACATACCTGTTGCCGGAAGATTCCCAGCACGTGAATACCCTGAGGCGACTTGCAGGTGAGGGGCTTCACACTTTACCTTTGCTGGAATACAGCAAATGTGTTCAATGCCACTTATGATATAAATATCAAAAAGCAAATAAGAGGCTAAAATATAACTTAATAAAAGTATGTAAAAGACCTTATACTTAGGCCAATGTAACCATAAGCATCCCCAACTGCTATCAGAATATAAGGTGTAGACCACGCCACACAAGAGAGAGCCCCTCAGGGATGACACAAATATAACAAACTAAACAAATAAACAAAAAAAGAAAAATATATATAGATTGTGTTTCCACGTGTTATCCGGACAGCTGTCCTATATACAAAACAAACTTAATAGAAAAACACAAAATACAAATGTACATAAAGAATTGGTAGTACAGTTGATATAGAAAAAATTGGAATAGTCTCACCAATTAGGTGGTCCGCTGGGTAAATCAGTCTCTCCCTCCTAGAGTTGCCATGGTGTCACTAACCCTAGTCCTGATGGGAGATATCCTCGACTGTTACCCCAGACTTCCACCCTAACAAGAGCAGACAACAGCTAGCTGTAATGTCAACCTCTGTACTCTCCCTAATAGCATCCCGATGCGTTTCGTCGATACAGACTCATCAGGGAATATCATCCTACAGAGGGGCAGAGGTCCTGCATCCCAGCTCACAAACAATCTATGGATCCATTTTTTCTACATCAAATGTACTATCAATGCCTTATGTACATTTCAACTGTTGACTGCTGTCAACAATCTATATGATTTATGTATTTTGTGTTTTTCTATTAAGTTTGTTATGTTTATAGGACCGCTGTCCGGATAACACGTGAAAACACAATCTATATAAATATTTTTCTTTTTTGTTTTTTCTTTTGTTTGTTTAGTTTGTTATATTTGTGGCATCCCTGAGGGGCTCTCTCTTGTGTGGCGTGGTCTACGCCTTATATCCTGATAGCAGTCAGGGATGCTGATGGTTACATTGGCCTAAGTATTAGGTCTTTTACATTCTTTTATTAAAAGTTATGTTTTAGCCTCTTATTTGCTTTTTACCTTTGCTGGCTATCAAAAATGGGGAGTGACCCCAAGTTGTTGTTTTACATCTAATTATTTATTTATTTGGTTAGTATGGATACTATCTATCTAGCTATCTAACTGTTATCTTTGGTTATCATTAGCTCATACAAATCATTAATTTCATGCATGCATTTATTATGGAACTTGCCACATGAATGACACACGGATGTCACAGTGTGCTGTGTGTGTTTTTCATGGACTCATTGACTTGTATGGCTTAGTGTGTCCATGCTGCCAGGAAAAAATGGACATCCGAGTGGATCACATGGACAAACATGGTTCACAGGGACATACTGTTTATGTGAAAACATGGAGGTGTGAAGATCAACATAGATTTTAATGTGAGTGCATGTGTACATATACTGGAAACACGAACATGTAACTGGCAAAATTGCTTATATTTACAAACATTATCAGTTAATAACTGTTGCAGTTTTCACATTGACCACCGATGCTATTTTACACTCATTTTTCCTGATTTGAAAAGATAATATTTTCAGCAGTCTCAATATCAACACAGACAGGATTAAAATTTCAGATAATAGATCTATGCACCTTTGAAAAATAAGGATCCACCCTTCATCGGTGATGCCACTGTTCCCCTGGTCCTCCTTTTTTCACAATGACTTTTGCACATGCTCATTATTGTTTGAGTCAGTCTGTTGTTCTTAATGTAACTGTTAATTTCTTATAAGAAAAGTAAGTAGAAATTTAGAACACTTCCAAGATTTCTAATTTCTAATTTATTTATTGTTTATAAATTGTAATATGAAAAAAGGATTACCAAATTGAAAAAAAAATTATCAAAAAAGTCTATTTTACATTGGCCACTTTATGGCGATTCAAGTCTTTTAAACAACATATTAAATAGATGGACTTTCACTTTAAGCCTATAAAATGATTAATTTGATTTTGTAACTACAAAACACTCATAAAATTCCTTTGTTTTATGACTGAATGAACTTAATATCTAAAACAAATAAACAATAAAGAATGATGACAATATTTTTGATTAGAAGTTTCCTCAAGTTATCTTTCAAGCTCAATTTATTCCTTCATAAGAAATACACTCAGTATTTCATTATAGACACATTATTCATATTAACTTTATAGCTGCCCTGATACAAATGCACTGGTGCAATACAATGTGCCTTTATCTGTGCATGAACATTTCTACTTGATATAAAAATAGTAATTATAGAAAATATATGAAATTAAATGGTAATGAAAAATTCCAAAGATTTGATTTTATTCCCTATGTGCGTTAATATTGTTGCCGATTTGCCATCTTCCCCAGATTCCATTGCTGCAAACAAATAAACCATAATGTGCTCCGAGGAGTCCGAACTTCAGTCACCTGAGTGAGAAGGGAACCAGTACAGCGCTGGAAACTGGGGAAGACGGCAATTGGCGAGTATATCAATGCACTTACACTATACACTTAAGGGCACTTTACACGCTGCGATATCGGAACCGATATCACTAGCGAGCGTACCCACCCCCGTCAGTTGTGTGTCACGGGCAAATCACTGCCCGTGATGCACAACATTGCTAACACCCGTCACACGGACTTATCTTCCCTGCGACGTCGCTCTAGCTGGCAATCCGCCTCCTTTCTAAGGGGGCAGTTCGTGCGGCGTCACAGCGACATCACACGGCAGTTGTCCAATAGCAGAGGAGGGGCGGAGATGAGCGGCCGGAACATGCCGCCCACCTACTTCTGTGATGCCCTGGACTAGTCAGGTCATCCCAGGTAGTCACACACAACACGACCCCCTCTCCCGATTAGGTGACAGCAGCCACCCAAGAAACCCTTGTCACCACCCTCCAGGTTTGATGTCCACACCAGGGGGGTGGAGCCAGGCAGTTGGCTCCGCCCACCGAGTGGTTCACAGGCCTGGAGGCGGGAAAAACACAGAGAGTAGTTCAAGTTGAAAAGTAGTAGTCTGGAGGAGATAGAGAGCAGTCAAGTTCATGGGCAGTCCTGTGTCCAGGCCTGCCAAGAAACTACCGGGTGGCTGGGTCAGAGCCCAGTCACCATTGGCAAGGAGGCAGATGGTGGTAGCCGCCTGCAGGAGCTAGGATTACAGCTGGTGGAACCGTAGGTATCGGGGTCGGGCGGTTGCCCGCCGGTACCGAATTGGGGAGCCGTTTGGAAACCGGAGCACCAGGAAGGGTACTCAGACCCAGTACAAAGCCCTGAACCGACGGGGCAGAGTCAATCATCTGATTGCGGACTGGACTTTAGGACCTAATTCCACACAAGACCCGTTAGAAGACAACAGCCCAACCATACAAGGTAAAGCCACCGCCAAGGCATAGAGACCCAAAGGGCCAGTGTCTGCGGGCAAACGGGCTCCTACGGCATATACAAGTCGGGGAGTGGACTACCGGTGTCTAGGCATAGGAGTAAAACATTTACACACAGAGGTGCAGGAGAAAGGCGGAAACCACCAACCTATTCTGGGAGAAGCTGCAGCCAGCTGCGGGCCCTGTTCATCACTCTGTTTGGTTTACCAGAGACTCCGGTATCTTGTGTCATAGTGAGTACACCAGTGCCTTCAGGCCGCGTACCACGCCGCACCGCGACACTTCACCCTGCACCCCGGCCCTCACCAACCGGGCCCTGAGACCAACATCCCCTACCCACGGAGGGGTCAACACCTAGCTGTGCCATTACACCACTCCTGGGAGCCCCCATACCTTTACCGTAGCGGTGGTGTCTACAATCACCACAACCCGTGGGTGGCGTCACGAACTTACATCCCAAATCAAACCACCGCGGCCCTGGCCGTGGAATTCCTCACCCAAGTTCCTGCGCGTACCGCCAACTCCCTTGCAAAGCGACGGGACCCCCGGGACCGTGAGAAGCTCGAGACACCACCCGCAGTACAAGCACGGATCCGAGCGGCTCGGTGGTTGCAGCCAAGCCCGCGGGGCGGTACACTTCCTTCCTCATTGCCAGTGGACGCAGGTAAGGAGATGGTCGTCGCTCCTGCAGTGTCACATATAGCGATGTATTACATCTCGTGGCTCTCCTGAGGCAAGGACTGAGGCAGTCTCCCATTCCTTGCCTGCCACGAGCACTCCTGCTCAGCAGTGCCGAAGGTCTGGCAGACTGCGCAGTGTGCAGGAGATACCTTCTCAGAGAGGCAGAAGAAGGGTGACACCTAGTGGTTCTCCTGTTACAAGGAGTGAAGCGGTCTCCCATTCCTGGCCTGCCGCAGACTCTCCTGCTCAGCGGCCCCGAAGGTCTGCGAGGCTGTGCAATGTGCAGAGGTTTACTGCTCAGGGAAGCAGTGAGATTCCCGTTATCTCTGCACATTGTGAGACCGAGGATCCCGCCTCTATTTCCCAGAGGCAGGAGGGTGAGCATGTGCAATGCGTGGTGGGTCCTGATTCGCTCACTGACGTCACACGGCTTGATGACAAGGCTGGTGACGTGGTGAATCCTGACTGGCCAGGCTGGGACGTCGTGGACCCTGATTGGGTCAAGTCCGTCATCTACGCCTCGCGCCCGCCCTCGGGTGGAGCTGCACCTCCTTAAAAGCTCCCCCTGCCATCATGGCGGTGCGCGACCGTCCTTCTATGTTTGGATGTCTGGCAGCGTGCTGCCACGCCACTGCTCAGGCATTACTGTCTCTTGTGGGCTTGGCCCTTGCTGCTCTGGCAGTACCTCGTTTGCAGGCCGTGTTCCTGCCTTGCTGCTCCGGCAGTATCCCCTTCAACAGGCCGTGTTCCTGTCCCAGGTGAGCTCCTCGAGTCTCCACCGGACTCACCTGGTTATTGAAAGCACACGTGCGTGGGCACCTCTGTGCTACCCTCGTGCCATATTCTCGTGACTTCCACTGGCACACGTGCGTGGGCACCTCTGTGCTTCCCCGTGCAACAGGTACACCGAGCCGTGAGATCCGTGCCATACAACCCTCACGGGTTAGGGCAGATAGGTGTACATAGATCGTCTGTGACATTCCAGACGATCGCTAGCAGCAACCCGCTCACTCTTCACCCACCATAGCGGCGGTCCCTTACACCGCACAGTGGACCTTGACCGGTGGAAGCTGTCCATTTCCCATCTTGGCACGCTTCCCCGGGTCCCCCTCGTAACATTACGGTCGCGCCAAAGGTCTGGCTATGGCTGAAGAGCAGCAGCAGTTGCTGCGTTATGTGCAGCAGTTGGAGTCACGATTGGCAGCAGTGGAGCAGTCTTCCTCCGATAAGACTACTCTGACGACAGTCGCCACCCAGGCGGCTACCCAGGCTGTGCTATTGGGCGGAAGGTCTCCTCGCCTTGCGCTTCCAGAGCGCTTTAGCGGCAACAGCTCTGAGTGCCGTGGTTTTATAAACCAGGTTACCACCTACTTAGAGCTGTCCGCGACTCTTTACGCTACCGAGAAGGCGAGGGTAGCCTTCGTCCAGTCCCTGCTCACAGGGAGAGCGCTGAAGTGGTCCACACCGTTGTGGGAGCGCGGAGATCGGGTGGTGAATAACTTAACAGCTTATCTTGGGGCCATGAGAATGGTGTTCCTCGGGCCTCAAGTCACCCACGACTCCGCACTGCGCCTCCTACGACTTCGGCAAGGGTCCGCTTCAGTCGGGGACTTTGCGGTACACTTTAGGACACTTGCCGCAGAGCTAGACTGGCCAGATAAGGTCCTTGTCCCTGTGTTTTGGGAGGGCCTGGCAGGGTTTGTCAAAGACGCACTGGCCACGCGTGAGGTGCCTGCCACTTTAGAGTCCTTGATTCAGGTTGCCTCTCGCATAGGCATCCGCCAGGCGGAGCGAAGGCTCGAGGTCTCTTCAGCACCCACGTCTTCTCGGCCTAAAAAGCGTCTGCCTCCCGTCTTCCATCAGACAGGTCTCCCAGCCAGTCCTGTAGGTGACTCCGTGGAGTCAATGGAGGTGTCCAAGGTGGTCTCCTCTGCCCCAGGTTCTCGGTCTTGTGTCATCTGCTTTTCCTGTGGGCAGAGGGGACACATAGCTACCCGATGTCCCAAAACCGTCGGGAAAAGACAGCGTCTAGTTTCTATCAGAGGGGGGACTCTAGACGCTACCTCTCCCTCTAGGTTGACTATCAGCGCCCAGTTGCAGTTCGGCACTACTCTCTTCTCTGCCCTGGCTTGCTTGGACTCAGGCGCTGAAGGCAATTTCATCTCGACCTCCCTGACAACCCGATACTCAGTTCCCCTGGTTCTGTTGCCTAAGCCACTCAGGGTTCGGGTAGTCGACGGGTCCATACTACTCGATCCTATCACCCAGATCACCATCCCTCTCAGATTGGATGTACCACCGGGACACCATGAGCAGGTGTCCTTCCTGGTGCTTCCAGGGGGGACGGATGAGATCCTACTGGGCCTTCCCTGGTTGAGACAGCATGCTCCTATACTCAACTGGGCAACAGGGGAGATCTCATCCTGGGCAGGATCCTGTAGAGAGCACCTCGTGACTACCGAACCACCCGCTACCATTAGGTCGGTAGGGTCCTCAGGGAATACAGAGGGGCCGGGTTTACCGACACCTTATGAGGCCTACAGGGATGTCTTTTCAAAAAGGGCGGCAGATACTCTTCCTCCCCACCGGCCATATGATTGCCGAATAGACCTGAAGCCAGGCTCCGAGCCCCCTAGGGGCAGAGTGTATCCACTCTCTGCGCCAGAGACGGAGGCTATGTCCAAATATATTCAGGACAGCCTGGCAAAGGGGTTCATTCGCAAGTCTATTTCACCGGCTGGTGCAGGGTTCTTTTTTGTGCAGAAGAAGGAAGGGGATCTGCGCCCCTGTATCGATTACAGGGGATTAAATGCAATCACGATCAAGAACAAATACCCTTTGCCCCTCATTACTGAGCTATTTGATCGATTCCGCGGGGCAAAGGTCTTCACAAAGCTGGATCTACGCGGGGCGTATAATCTAGTGCGAGTCCGAAAGGACGATGAGTGGAAGACCGCCTTTAACACCAGGGACGGTCACTACGAGTATCTAGTAATGCCCTTCGGACTCTGCAATGCCCCCGCCGTATTTCAAGACTTTGTGAATGACATTTTCCGGGATTTGTATCTTTCCGTGGTTGCATACCTGGATGACATTCTTATCTTCTCCCCCGATCTTACCACCCATCGGAGGGATGTCATCCGAGTACTTAAGAGGCTCCGTACCCATTCGCTATATGCTAAGCTGGAAAAGTGCGTTTTTGAACGGGAATCCTTGCCGTTCCTGGGGTACATCGTGTCCAGTCAGGGGTTAGCAATGGATCCGGGGAAGTTGGAGACAGTGATGAACTGGCCTGAGCCCCGCTCGCTGAAGGCGATCCAGCGATTCTTGGGGTTTATCAATTATTATCGCCAGTTCATTCCCAACTTCTCGACGGTGGCAGCACCCATCATTGCCCTTACCCGCAAGGGCGCTAATCCCAAAGCATGGACACGAGAAACGGTAGAGGCATTTCACACTCTCAAAACTCACTTCTCCAGAGCTCCCATCCTTCATCGTCCAGACATCTCCAAACCCTTCCTACTGGAGGTAGACGCCTCTTCGGTCGGTGCAGGTGCAGTCCTGTACCAGAAAAACGAACGAGGAAGGAAGCATCCTTGTTTCTTTTTCTCCAAGACCTTTTCTCCGGCCGAGAGGAACTACTCCATAGGGGATAGGGAGTTACTGGCGATGAAACTAGCATTCCAGGAATGGCGGCATCTCCTGGAGGGTGCGAAGCATCCATTTGAGGTATTTTCTGACCACAAAAACCTCACATACCTCCAGACAGCACAACGCCTGAACCCAAGGCAGGCCCGTTGGTCTTTATTCTTCTCCCGGTTCCGCTTTATTATCCGCCACCTGGCCGGTGAGAAGAACGTACGGGCCGATGCCTTGTCACGTTGTATGGTTGTGTTGGAGGAGGACGAGGAGGAGCCTCGTCTTATACTACCCCCGGACAGCTTGAGGATGGTCACTCCCACTTCTTTGGACCAGGTGCCACCTGGCAAGACCCTCGTTCCCCCTGAACTACGGAACGAGGTGCTATCGTGGGCCCATGCCTCCAAGGTTGGGGGTCACTTCGGGGTCAAAAGGACCAGAGACCTGGTGACCAGGCATTATTGGTGGCCGAGACTACCCCAGGACATACAGGAGTATGTGGGAGCCTGTATGTCGTGTGCTCGGAATAAGCCGTCCCGGCAGAGACCGGCAGGTCTTCTTCACCCACTGCCAGTGCCGGATCGTCCCTGGGAAGTGGTAGGGATGGACTTCCTGGGAGATCTGCCCAAGTCAGCAGGGCACAGGGTCGTATGGGTCATCACGGACCACTTCTCTAAAATGGTCCACTTGGTGCCTCTCCCACGACTCCCGACGTCACGTGCTCTCGCCACCTTGTTCATTCGGCATGTATTTAGGTTGCATGGCATGCCTGACAAGGTGGTGAGCGACCGGGGTCCCCAGTTCGCGTCTCGCTTCTGGAGAGAGCTCTGTAAGCTCCTGCAGATAGAGCTGAACATCTCCTCCGCATACCATCCCGAGACCAATGGACTAGTGGAGAGGACTAATCAGACCTTGGTAACTTACCTCCGCCATTTTATATTCGCGCACCACGACAACTGGGCTAACCTCCTTCCTTGGGCCGAATTTGCCATTAACAATTCGGTCCATGAATCCTCTGGCCAGACTCCGTTCCTACTCAATAACGGACAACATCCCAGAATCCCGGTTCCGATGCCCATTACGTCACCCGATACTAGAGTGGAGGATTGGGCGACCAAGGCCCGGGAGATCTGGGATGACACCCAAGAGGCTCTTAAAAGGGCTAAAGACCGGATAGTGACAACGGCTGATGTTCGCCGCCGCCCTGCACCATCCTTCGCCCCTGGTGACCTAGTATGGCTGTCCTCTAAGAATGTTAACCTACGGGTACAGGCAGCCAAATTCGCCCCTAGGTATCTGGGTCCGTTTAAAGTACTACAGCAGGTAAACGCAGTGGCATATCGACTCCAGCTCCCTCCACGCTGGGCTATAGCCAACACCTTTCACGTGTCCCTCCTGAAACCCGTACGACTTAATAAATTCTTGGGGTCCCTGCCGGCTCAAACCGACTCCCCGTCCGACGACCCTGAGGTGGCAAAACTTGTGGAGACAAAAGTCATACAGGGCAAGAGGTACTACCTCGTGGAGTAGGCCGGACGTGGTCCGGAGCATAGATCCTGGGAGTTGGAGGATCATATCCACGCCCCGGGTTTGATAGCGGCCTTTGAGCTCGGACAGGGGGGGGGCCTAGACGGGGGGGTAATGTTACATCTCGTGGCTCTCCTGAGGCAAGGACTGAGGCAGTCTCCCATTCCTTGCCTGCCACGAGCACTCCTGCTCAGCAGCGCCGAAGGTCTGCCAGACTGCAGGAGATACCTTCTCAGAGAGGCAGCAGAAGGGTGACACCTAGTGGTTCTCCTGTTACAAGGAGTGAAGCGGTCTCCCATTCCTGGCCTGCCACAGACTCTCCTGCTCAGCGGCCCCGAAGGTCTGCGAGGCTGCGCAATGTGCAGAGGTTTACTGCTCAGGGAAGCAGTGAGATTCCCGTTATCTCTGCACATTGTGAGACCGAGGATCCCGCCTCTATTTCCCAGAGGCAGGAGGGTGAGCATGTGCAATGCGTGGTGGGTCCTGATTCGCTCACTGACGTCACACGGCTTGATGACAAGGCTGGTGACATGGTGAATCCTGACTGGCCAGGCTGGGACGTCGTGGACCCTGATTGGGTCAAGTCCGTCATCTCCGCCTCGCGCCCGCCCTCGGGTGGAGCTGCACCTCCTTAAAAGCTCCCCCTGCCATCATGGCGGCGCGCGACCGTCCTTCTATGTTTGGATGTCTGGCAGCGTGCTGCCACGCCACTGCTCAGGCATTACTGTCTCTTGTGGGCTTGGCCCTTGCTGCTCCGGCAGTACCTCGTTTGCAGGCCGTGTTCCTGCCTTGCTGCTCCGGCAGTATCCCCTTCAACAGGCCGTGTTCCTGTCCCAGGTGAGCTCCTCGAGTCTCCACCGGACTCACCTGGTTATTGAAAGCACACGTGCGTGGGCACCTCTGTGCTACCCTCGTGCCATATTCTCGTGACTTCCACTGGCACACGAGCGTGGGCACCTCTGTGCTTCCCCGTGCAACAGGTACACCGAGCCGTGAGATCCGTGCCATACAACCCTCACGGGTTAGGGCAGATCGGTGTACATAGATCGTCTGTGACATTCCAGACGATCGCTAGCAGCAACCCGCTCACTCTTCACCCACCATAGCGGCGGTCCCTTACACCGCACAGTGGACCTTGACCGGCGGAAGCTGTCCATTTCCCATCTTGGCACGCTTCCCCGGGTCCCCGTCGTAACAGCGATGTGTGCTGCCACAGGAATGACGAACAACATCATACCTGCAGCAGCAACGATATTATGAAAAGGAGCGACGTGTCAACGAGCAACGATTTTCCACATTTTTGCGCTTGTTGATCGTCGCTTCTTGGTGTCACGCTGCAATGACGCCAACGGTGCCGGATATGCGTCACTAACGACGTGACCCCGACGATATATCGTTAGCGATGTCGCAGCGTGTAAAGCACCCTTTAGACAAGTTTAGGGAATATATAAATATCTTGGGAGTTCATCTTTAATATCCTATTACAATTCCTTCATGGAGTAATAAAGTCGCCTATTATCAATTAACTTATAGGGGTATTCTTAAGATTAGAAGTCATGAATAAGAAATTACCTCCAGATCTCTATAGGTTGAACTGCTGAGACCCTCACAATCTGGGGCAGAGCCCTTTGTGAATAGAGAAGTGTTTGACCACTGCATTCATTCTTAAAGGAAACCTATTAAGTGGAAAAACGCTATTAACCTGCAGACATGGGGTTAATCTGCAGGATAAAAGCATTCTGAAATGGTAATAGAAAGGGAGGGGGGAGTGGGAAATTGGATCCAGGACCCGCAAAATTCTTGTATAAAATAAAAAATGTATCGGTACATTAAAAAAGGAGCGGAAAGAGGCATGGGACACAAAAGGGGAGGATATCAAATTACACCCTCAAAGCATTCTGAACCTGCCTGGCGCCTGCACATTAAACCGCACTGCTGGGAGGAAATGAACTTTAATCCTCCTGACAGTTTCCTGTTTTCAGTCATGGAGGCGGTGTCAAAGCAAGTTCAGTCATTGATCTGTGTATGAAGAGCAACAGCTGTAACTGCGCCCCCCACACTGACTGACAGCCGCTCAGCCTCAGAACCAGCTTTCAGTGTGAGGGACACAGTTACAGTCGCTGATCTCTATACATAACCTGCATCGGTGACACCTCTTAACCTGAATGCTGCCAGGAGGATTAAAGTTAATTTCCTCCCACCAGAGAGGTTTAATGTGCAGGCACCCGTAAGGTTCAGAATGCTATTGTCCTGCAGATTAACAGCATATCTGCAGGTTATTCCACATGATAGGTTCCTTTAATAGGCTCAGTTCTCAGCTGGTTTTGGGCCTTTCATAACTTCCAAATTTGAGATTACTCCTTGAAAGCTGTGGATGTATAATGTCTAATATACGAGCTCAGTGTGAGTCTACTTGCAAGCAAGCCCACCATCGATCAAAGTTTTTTTTATACTTTTCTTTTATTCTTTTTATACTATTAGCTATCCTATAAGCTAATTTATCTCTGGAGCTGGCCAAATTTCCCACAATCCTTTGAGACTTGCATTTTTATTCCATTCCTAAAACTCATGCCCCAATCTGTCTAATTTATTATTACTCTAATTTACACTATTAGATTATTTTTGCTTTATTCAGATTAAGAGGGTTTTCCAGGTTTATGCACATTTTTTAAGTCCCTCTAATGTGACTGCAAATTGTGGAATCTTATTAGTGTGCAATGCACACACTGTATTCTTGTTTTGTACCTATTGTACCTTCCAACCTATTTTACAAGTACTGAACTGCACTTTAGTTGTATTATATGTATTGTACTGCTCTCTACCTGTACTATATGTACTGTACTGCTCTCTAGCAGTACTATATGTACTATACTACTATCTGTCCTATATGTACTGTACTGCTCTCTACTTGTACTATATCTACTGTACTGCTCTTTACCTGTACAATATGTACTGTACTGCTCACGATCTGTCCTATATCTACTGCACTGCTCACTACCTGCACTATCTGTCCTATACAGGGCCGTATTTGGAGTTCATGCTGCCCTAGGCACTGTCAGTGGTGGTGCCCCCTTCTGATCAGTCAGATTAGGGGTATGTGCACACAGCATTTTGTTTTCAGACAGATCCGCCCTGTAACCTGCCCAAAAACCCAAACTCTAAATATAAAAAGAATGAATTCATATACTGCAATATAAAAACGACTTGCTGTCCATATGTTCAGTCTTTGGAGCTTTTTAACCGAGTCAGGTTTCCTCAGACATGAAGCGGCTGACAGTGACCGGTCCATTATATGGGCGGCTGCTGCTTGGATGTCCCTTACTAGTTTATTTAAAAAAATAAGTAAAAATCTAGCTAAAAGATATTGGAAAAAACAACCAAGAAGCAACAGCAAAAAAAAGAAAAATTGCTTCAGGATAAAATGACGACTATGTCCTCAAATGTCTTTTGTCTGACTAACACAGGGGGTTCCCAGACATCTACAAGACGTGTGCACATGCCTTGAGGGTGCCCGAAGCCTTCAGATAGTAGTTATAACCTACATACACATTAACCTAAAGTTGTCTAAAGGCTACTTTACACACTGCGATATCGGTCCCGATATCGCTAGCGTGGGTACCCGTCCCCATCTGTTGCGCGACACGAGCAAATCGCTGCCCGTGCCGCACAACATCGCCCAGAGCCGTCACACATACTTACCTGTCTGGCGACGTCGCTGTGACCGGCGAACCGCCTCTTTTCTAAGGGGGCGGTCCGTGCGGCGTCACAGCGACGTCACTGAAGCGTCACTGAACCGCCGCCCAATAGCAGCGGAGGGGCGGAGATGAGCGGGACGTAACATCCCGCCCACCTCCTTCCTTCTGCATTGCGCCCGGGAGGCAGGTAAGGGGAGCTTCCTCGTTCCTGCGGCGTCACACGTAGCGATGTGTGCTGCCGCAGGAACGAGGAACAACTTCGTTACTGCTGCAGTAACGATTTTTAAGAATGGACCTCCATGTCGCCGATTAGCGATTTTACACGTTTTTGCAACGATGCAAAATCGCTTATCGGTGTCACACGCAACGGCATCGCTAATGCGGCCGGATGTGCGTCACAAATTCCGTGACCCCAACGACTCCGCATTAGCGATGTCGCAGCATGTAAAGCCCCCTTAAACCCACCAAAATCGACAGGTTCTGCTGACAGTCCAATGTGAATGGGGGATCTAACTTCTGATTGTCGGTGGAATAAGGATCCAGTATGTCTGATTATAGAGTGTAGATCCTATTATCCTCTAAATGATAAGCTGCTGCCGGAGATGTCTAGCAGCGGCTCTAATAAAGAACATAGGAACACTATGCAGAATGAGTGCTCCTGTATATTGGACAGCCGAGCAAGATAAGTGTCGGACGAAAGATCAGACTATAGTGTATGGGGGCTTTAGTCTCTTACTTATTCAGCTGACAGACATGCAGATAGCTGTACTTTTAGTCCAGCACACTGCCCTATGTTTTAGGATCAAGGCTGATAAGGTAAAGAATAACTATCCCCAGAACCAACATCAGTACAGTAATACATCACTAAAACCACAATAAATACAAGAATACATCACCAAAACCACAGTTAGTACAGTAATACATCAGCAGAACTACTGTCAATACAGTAATACATCACCAAAACAACTATTAGTACATGGATACATTGCCAACTTCATACAGCAATCAAGTGCAGTGTCAGGTTAGACCCATATACATATATGTATTGCATTAATGTGCAACTCCCAGTATGTCCTTAACAATGGTAAGGAGATGCTGGTAGTTGTTACCAGCCATCGTTAGACTGTGGACCATATAGGAACCACAATACCCATTAGTCACAGGCAGTAAACTTAACTTCTGGAGGATATCTTATATGTTTGGGTCCATTCATTTTGAGTAGATTAGTAGGGCAGAGGTGGGCTCAGTAGGGAGAAGTGGCCTAATGGGGTGGGACTTGAGACCCCCACCAAATGCTCAAAAGACCTCTTAAGTGCACAGCTCAGGAGACAGGACTATGAAATTCTGCTCCCGGCATCCATTCTGTCTGCCTGTTCTGATTCTCAGAAACACTGGGGGCCACAGTGGTCGGACCCCCCAGCGATTGAAAAGTTATTCCCCATCCCAAGGATAGGGGATAAGTTTTCAATGTGAAAAAAACCCTTTAAAGCAGCATAAACACTTCAGCCAAAGATGGGAAACTGATCACCCGATGAACGAACAAAAACTTTCATTCGTCAGGTGAGTTGATTTTTACGCTGGGTGAAAGGGAATCTGTCACCCCAAAATGACACCTAGACTGAAGAAATATTTATATGAGGGAAGTGGTCTGTGGAGAAATAATCCCACCCATATAGAGTTCAGCTTAAAAGGAACCGGTCACGTAATTTTTTAATATTAAAGTGCCCCAAATGTTTTGTTAGTCAGAAAATGTGCATCGCCTACACTGCGTCACTAAGAAGACATCGGGGCAGTTTAATATCGAAAAGCAGTGACAGGTTCCCTTTAATATTTACTGAAAAAGCCACATATATTTGTTATGAAAATGAGGATATTTCTGCACACCCTCAGCACGGCCTAAGCCTGGGTGCACCAATACCACCGAATAAAGGAAAATAGCCAAGCCTTTGTCTTGATTAATAGTGATCCATTGGTAAGAGTGAGCACTATAACATCAGATCTCCTGTCTGCAGCGCACCCAACACAGGAGGAGCACAGCAGCACACTCCAAGTGTCAGTGCGAGTGTGCAGACACAACACAGGAGGAGCACAGCAGCACACTCCAAGTGTCAGTGCGAGTGTGCAGACACAACACAGGAGGAGCACAGTGGTACAATCCAAGTGTCAGTGCAGGTGTGCACACAACATGATGGAGCACAGCGGCACAATTCAAGCGTCAGTGCAGGTGTGCACACAACACTGGAGGAGCACAGCGGCACACTCCAAGTGTCAGTGCAGGTGTGCACACTACAATGGAGGAGCACAGCGGAACACTCCAAGCGTCAGTGCAGGTGTGCACACTACACTGGAGGAGCACAGCGGCACACTCCAAGCATCAGTGCAGGTGTGCATACAACAATCGAGGAGCACAGCGGCACACTCCAAGTGTAAGTGCATGTTACGGTTGCTGTGGCTCTGGAGACTATGTCCGGATTTCTTGCCACTGCACATGTGCAAGCACTGGAGACTAAGTCCTATCTTGGAGCCATTGTACATCTGCGGGTGACATCATCGCTGACACGAGGTCACATGTCTCTGACACCTTCTAAGCTGATTGGCCACTGGTCATGTGCTTGTGACACGTGGTCACATGTCTCTGACACCTTCTATGCCGATTGGTCGTTGGTCATGTGCTTGTGACGCTTTGCTCGGTAATAGGCCAGCGTGACGTCATTGCTGTCATTCTGGCAGCGGATTGGCTCTGGTGTCCTCCATCTTGGATGAGGCACAGAGTCTATATAAGACCCTGACGCACGCCGCCCGGCGCTCAGTCCTCTTGGTTCATGCATGAGGGTAGACGCCCTGTGCACGTCCCTCTAGGCATCTCTCTGTCTATGTTAGGTGAGCGCTACCGGCAGGTTAGCGTTCTTATACCTTACAGCTTCGGCTGCAGTCCGTATCCTTACCTCTTAGTGGAGCGGACATAGACAGGTGCCTGAGGCACATGGTCTGGCTGGGCCTTGTGATTCTACTCGTAGGTGAACGTTGCCGCTAGGATAACGTTCCTTATAGTGCGTCTGGCTGTTGTTCGTATCCTCGCAAACTAGGGGAGCGAACAGAGGTAGGAGCTTTGTGCGGCTTATGCTGCTGTCCGTCTCTTTTGCACCACTAGAAGAGCGGACCTAGGCAGGTGCCATATCTAGTGGTTCGTGTCCTCGCACATTAGTGGAGCGAACGCAGGTAGGAGATTTGTGCGGCTTACGCTGCTGTCCGTCTCCTGGCACCACTAGAGGAACGGACCTAGGTAGGTGCCATTTCCCACTCACTGCTTTTGTCTCTGTGATCTTTAACAGAGACCATTCCACACACCCTCCAAGTATGGAGGAATTGCTTTATTTTCTAATTATATTCCTCTGTGAGTTTAACAGAGGTATTGCACTCTGCACTTGTGCTATTTTTTTTTACAGTGGCACACTTATATACCCCTTATCCTCTGCCATAGTCTGCAGCAGAGTCTTTGCACGGTGGACCCTGACTGTCTGACATTCCTTTAGGTTTTATTATCAGACAGCCCCCCGTAACAGTGCAGGTGTGCACACAACACAGGAGGAGCACAGCAGCACACTCCAAGCGTCAGTGCTGCATTTTGATGCCTGGATCCTGTGTCTGTAGCTGCCACTTGATACACCTGGAAGTTTAGCAAGTGAGCGGCTCCAGTGAGGAGGGGGACATGGCGCTGTGATGTGCTGTCTGCTCACTTCAACACCCTTCCTCATTGAATCTGCAGTCATATACAGACAGCAACCAGTTGTCAGAATGTACCTACAGTCACAGTGTGTGCACACCCACACTGACACTGCAGTCACATTGTGCATGCACCCAAACCGACATTGCAGTCACAATGTGTGCACACCCACACTGACACTGCAGTCACATTGTGCACGCACCCAAATTGACACTTTGAGTACTACTCTGCTCCTCCAGTGTCACGAAAGGTGCAGAAATGCAAAGTGATTTTAGACAGCACTGACTCACCTAAGGACAAGGGACTGTCTTTAGTATGCAAATGGAAGAGTGCACCTCTGCACCAAGACATCGGCCGCGCCAGGGGGGACACAACCGTCTGCATATATATAATAAAATATTAAGTTAAAACTGTATATGCCAGAGCGACGACCCCTGTATAAATGTGTATGCAGATTAATTGCCATTTTGGGAGTAAAAGTAAAATGTCATTGTTCTTAGAAACACATTGTCCTGCGTCTCCCAAGACTCCCCTCTTGTTTTGTCTGCTGCACCACATACTGAAACGGTGCCCGTAAAGGGAGTCAGTCACCAGGTTTTTGCTCCCCCATCTGAGACCAGCATAATGTAGAGACAGAGACCCTGATTCAAGCAGTGTATTACTTACTGAGCTGTTTGCTGTTATTTTCTCTGCTGCAGATCTCGCAGTTATACAAAGCTCATGGATATGCGTGACTACCTGCAGCACACCAAGTAGTCCTGTAATGATAAGCTACTTCTGATTAAAACAGTGATTTTATCAAAACTACACTAACCAGCCCAGTAAGTGACATTGGTGGAATCAGGATTTCTGCCCCTACATTATGCTGCTCTCAAATTAGGTGGCAAAAACCTGGTGACAGACTCTCTTTAAGGCAAACAGTGTCAATATAATATTGCTCACTAAAGAGTAACCACCATAAGTAAGCCCTAGGCAGTGCCCAAGAATAAATAATTGCCCATCACTGAGCTCACAGTACAAACAATGACCCCTCACACTCACTTATAGTATACAGCCTCTACATTATTCTCTCCTATAACATATTCCCACTACACTGTTCCCTCAAATGAAACCCCCCACTGTCCTCCCCACTATGAATTACACCCTCCAGACCTTCCTCATTTATGAACTATGTCCTCCACTGTCCCCACCTCTCCATGCAGCACCCACTTCACTGCCCCCCTCATGCTGTCCCCATGGTAGCATAAAGCCCACTATAACCAATTAACTTACCATTAATAAAGAATAAATACTCAGACACATGACATTTGGATAAAAATGGCCGTGGTGTTTTATTATTGGTAACTTGATAAATTAAATTCACCATATTATTGAAATTCAATAACCATAAAATTCCATAAATACCACCATAAAGTACCATTAACCACTTATAAAACCACAATCCACCCAACATAGTTGGGCGATTTTTTCCCAACTAATAAAACATCACGACAAAAATAATAAACAGTTAAAAACCATGACTTTACACTGGGAGGGCGGGCGGGGGATTCTTCTTTCTTCACAGCTGGAAACTGACACAGCTGGCTCACAGCTGGCTCCTTATAAAGGCAAGTCTCCTGCATATTTACCTCTGTCCACCAATGACAGACTTTAAAATTGGCGCGCAGCAGGCTGACCAATCACACAGCCTGCTCGCGTTACTCACAGGGGGCAGATTAACCCCATAAATTCCCATCATAACAACTTCCATTACCACCACGCAGCAGGCTGACCAATCACAGCAGCCTGCTCGTGTTACCACATGAAGGGAATTAACCCTTCATTCCCCATACTGAATTTGGCACCGCTCAATGCCACAACTTAAACTTGAAACACCTATAAACATACTGTCAGGGGGCCCATGCCACCATGTAATCACCAGGCTATACGCTGCTGGTGATTATACATGGTAGCATAAAGCCCACTATAACCAATTAACTTACCATTAATAAAGAATAAATACTCAGACACATGACATTTGGATAAAAATGGCCGTGGTGTTTTATTATTGGTAACTTGATAAATTAAATTCACCATATTATTGAAATTCAATAACCATAAAATTCCATAAATACCACCATAAAGTACCATTAACCACTTATAAAACCACAATCCACCCAACATAGTTGGGCGATTTTTTCCCAAACGGCCGAGTATTAACAATACGAGGCCCCCCCCAAACACCGCAGCCATTTTTCTATCATATTCTGGATACCCACATTAAAAATGTCCAGACCAACGTCAGAGAGATGTACCCCATCAGACCTGTACAGGCCAACCGTAAAACCTTCCAGATCACTATGGCGATATGAGAAGTCGCCCAAACTAACAAAAAATGTTGCCATGTCGCGATTGACACGTTTCCTTATTTTTTCCAAAAAGGCAAGCTGGCCATTCCAAACCAGTCTCGGAACAATTTCAGAAAAAATCAATGCTGAATAAGGAAAAAGATTCTTTAATAACGCAAAATCTCTGCGGAAATTAGATAACAAGTCCAAAGTCTTTATTTTACCCAAGTCATTCCCTCCAATGTGTAAAATTATAAGGTCAGGATACGGATGAGTCAACAGCATACCTTTTAAGGTGCCAAGTAAATTAGAAAATTTCAGACCCCTTATACCGTACCAAAAAACATTTATCAGTTCATACTGAAAAGATAAGTTTTCTGTGTAACTTCTACAAGCCGCTCTCCTCTGCGCCCAGTGTATAAACGAATGGCCTACAAGCCAAATCACCATTGGGCCTAGAATTGGAGAGAGACAGAATAAATTAATTATAATAAATTCGGGCGTATATACAACTGATAGCGTTTTGACGCCCATCTGCCAATTTTACCAATTCTTTTTCCCGAGAGGCCAGCTCTTGCTGCCTCGGTTGCCGCCCCGATCCGAAAAGAATGTGATGAGAAGTTGGAGCTATCTAGCTGCAACTTAACCATACATTTTTTTAATATTGCATTAAATTGAAACTTAGTGGCAGGCGAACCGTCTACATGTAAAAACAACAAACCCGGGGTATCCCCCCGTACAGTAAGCCATTTACATAAATTGGTGACGGGGCATATACATGAATCCCATAAAGGACGCAACTTCACAGAACACCCTTTACCAAGTTGATCCATTTTGGACCTACTAATAAATAACACCGCACAAGAGTCAGATACATAAACATCCTTTCTATATAAACCCGAGGTGTTGTACCGACTATGGGACAACAACTCACTAATTCTGAGTGCTGCGAAGAAACAAAGCACAAAAGCTGCACGAAATAAACATAACTCAAAACTGTTAAAACAAACTTCGCTCAACATAAACCATAATCTTTCTAAGAGATTCACGGATATAGGCCTGCGGCGATCAGGCACAACACAACCTTTTTTACAACCTTTTAGCGCCTGCCGAACCACAAATAAGCTTAATAGAGACTCCTCACCATATAATTTTAAGAAAAAAGAAATTCCACAAAATGTTTTATACAAAAAATTATAACGATAACCTAAACCAACATAAAAATTCAAAAAACCAAGTGCTGTCGACACATCACACTTGCGGGGAACCAGATTCCTGGAATCACAAAATTGATTCCATGCCAACCAAGCAGCCGAGTATGCCTTCCAAGTCCCTGGTGCAATAGAATTTTTAATGGAATCTGCTACTAATCCAAAATTGCCTCCCACAACTGGGACGGGCATGCAGTCACAAGGGGATCCATCTTTCCTGAACTCTTACTGAATTCCTCTAACCGCTGAGAAGAGAGGTAAAAAACGGAAGCATTATTGCACTCAGGAGCAAAACGAGCCTTCAACCAAATATTCCACTTCAGACACAATAGAACCAATCTGCGCAACACACCACCCAGAAACCTACACTTCACCACCAAGGTGTTCAAAGCAAAAACCAAACCTTGACAATGCGATATGAGTATAATCCTCCTATTCGCTAGTTCCTTACCCCAAATATGCACTGAAACAAAAACCGGAAAAAGCTCCAATAACACCTGCTTCTCCAGCAAACCTTCCGACAACCAAGATGAAGGCCATGAAGAAAAGCACCAGTGTGTACGAAAAATCGTACCGAACCCCACTTCCTTAGACACCCCTGTAAACCAAAGGAGATCCTGAGACAACATAAAATCCTGTTGAACGCAGCTAATCCCGTTGAAACTTTCTAAAAATTCATACCAAATTCTTAAATCCTTCCTCATCTCACACGAAATTCTAATGTGTGAACCTGAACACCTAACACCCTTAGTTGCATCATACAAACGTCTGGAAAACACTCTCCCCATTGGCAGAATTCTTAATGCAAAGTTCAAACCACCCAGCAGAGATTGGAGCTCTCGCAGGGTACACTTTTTCTTCACTAAAAAACTCGCAATACAGCCTTTTAACTTCGTAATCTTCTGGCCAGGGAGCCTCAATTCCATTTTTTGTGAATCCAGAACAATCCCTAAAAACTCAAGCTCCGTACAAGGGAAAACTGTTTTATCCTGAGCTAACGGCACCCCAAAAAACTTCATCAAACCCAAAAATGTATTTAGCAATTGCAAACAACGTCCTGACCTACCAACAAAAAGGAAATCGTCCAAATAATGTAACATACCCCCCTCTGGAAACCCCTCTTGAACTGACCAATGCAAAAACGTGGAAAAGGACTCAAAATAATAACATGATAAAGAAAAACCCATAGGGAGGCACCTGTCAAAATAAAAAGAGCCCTCAAAACAAAAACCCAAAGAATTAAAACCCAAGGGGTTAATTGGCAGAAGCCGGAAGGCAGACTTGATATCAGATTTGGCCAGGAAACAATCCGGGCCAAACTTCCGTAGCAAATCCACAGCCTCATCAAAGGATGTGTAACTCACCGAAGATGCATTAGGATCAATAGCATCATTCAGTGAGCTACCTGCTGGATAAGACAGGTGATGTATGATCCTAAAAGAATTAACCTCCTTCTTGGGGACAACCCCCAAAGGTGATATCCTAAAATTTGTAAACGGAGGAAATTCAAAAGGACCAGACACCCTGCCTAACAACAGCTCTTTTTCAATATGTGCCCTGACTACCTCCTTATGGCTATCAACTGATTGTAAATTCCTAGTTACATTACAACCTATACCTTCAAAAGAAGGTACAGGAAAACCTGCCTGAAACCCACTACGAACCAGAGCTGCCTTCGGCCTGTCTGGAAAACGGTCTAGCCACGGGAGCATTCCTTCCAGGCTCACTGGAGTCTGAGCCTTTGAAAAACTGCTCCCTAACACCAGATGGCTGTACCGTGGACTGACCATGCTTTTTAAAACATTTAAACAAGGGGTGAGCCCCGCCACAAAACGAGCACTCATGGCGAAAGCGACAGGTACCCTGCCACTTGCACGAGGACTCATTGAATGCAAAGCACACCCCCTTTTTGAATTGACATTCACCTGCTGTCTGTGAGGGTTCTGTCGCTGAGGCAGCATTAAATTCAGCCATAACCCGACATCCTTAACACCCCACTTGACAGCAGGGTGAACCGCCAACTTCTGCCTGAAAGACTCATCGTAATTCAGCCACGCTAAGCCACCGAAATTACGATAAGCCTCCAGAATACAATCTTGGTGCTGAAACAAACCACTACACAATTTAGGAAACTTCTCCCCAAGAACTGCAGCATAAATGGAGAAAGCCTGTAACCATGAATAAAATGATTTAAAATTTTTCTTTCGTTCTGACTCAACCTCTTGTTTTCCATCCGGTTTCTCCACTTTATGCTGCAGTTCCCTAGCAACCGGTAACAGAGAAAAGATCTCTACATATTCTTGTCTCCAAATCTTTTCCTTAAGGGAAGCACTGAGATGAAAACCCAAAGGGGAAACATCACATGTCAGTGCTTCCTTTAAATGAGACTCTGCCACCCCAGGGAACCTGTCCCGAATAGAAACTTCAGCAACAGGTGCCTGGGGTAGCACTACATGGCCCCCAAGCAGTTCAGACAAAGTCCTAATGACCATGTCCTTTACACAATTAACATTGGGTGCTCCAGCAAGGGGGCTCTCACCATGTCCTCCGCTCCCGGGTCCATCCAACGCGCTGGACTGGGGTTGACGACCTCCACTCGCTGCGACGTCCTCTTCGGATTCTTCTGTCGAGCTCCAGACCTGCGTCGCCGCCGCCAAAGCCCCAGCTGAGCTCTTTTGCAATGGGGCTGGCGGCGCGTACAGGCCCGTGAGCGATCCAGGACCTCCGCTATACCCGGCCACAACAGCCGGAGCGGAACTCCCGACGGCGACTTCCGGGATAATCGCCCGCCGAGCCTTCTGGGAGTCGCGCCCTGATGACGCGGCCAAATCTCGTCGGCTTCTTGGGCGGTCTCGCGATGCTCCGGACCCTCCTCTCGCCGGAACTCCCGCCTCTCGCGATGTCTCCGGCGTCTTCCTCCCATCGCCGCGCCGACCGCGAGCAGATGCCGACCTCTTCCTCCCTCCGCCGGACCGCTGAGAACATGCTGCAGGCGGTGAGTAGACGTCGCTCTTCTTCCTCTTCTTCCGCAGGGATCTCCGGACGTCTTCTCCTTCTCCGGGCCGCAGAAGTTCTTCCCTCCGCGCAGGAACGCCGGCGAGATCCGAAGCTGGATCCAGGACCACTTCGGCGGCTTCGTTCACCGGCGCCAGACACCTCTTCAGCCACTCCTCGCCGTCCGCTGCGCCGACCCGAGCCATCATCTTCTCCAGGAGGGACTCCATCTGGATTCTTCTTTCTTCACAGCTGGAAACTGACACAGCTGGCTCACAGCTGGCTCCTTATAAAGGCAAGTCTCCTGCATATTTACCTCTGTCCACCAATGACAGACTTTAAAATTGGCGCGCAGCAGGCTGACCAATCACACAGCCTGCTCGCGTTACTCACAGGGGGCAGATTAACCCCATAAATTCCCATCATAACAACTTCCATTACCACCACGCAGCAGGCTGACCAATCACAGCAGCCTGCTCGTGTTACCACATGAAGGGAATTAACCCTTCATTCCCCATACTGAATTTGGCACCGCTCAATGTCACAACTTAAACTTGAAACACCTAGAAACATACTGTCAGGGGGCCCATGCCACCATGTAATCACCAGGCTATACGCTGCTGGTGATTATACACTCTATAATAAACCTTATGCATTTCATTCTGTATACCGAGCCCTCCCAGGGTCCTAGCTGAGCGCTCCCCATGCTCTCCCTTCTCCATATCAAGTCCCCTCATTCTGCCCCTTCTCCACATCAAGTCCCCTCATGCTGCCCCTTCTCCATATCAAGTCCCCTCATGCTGCCCTTTCTCCATATCAAGCCCCCTCCATACCAACCCCCCCATGCTGCCCCTTCTCCATATCAAGCCCCCTCCATACAGAGCCCTCTCCATACAGAGCCATCCCATGCTACCCCATTCTCCATACGATGCCTCCCCCCTTGCTACCCCATTCTCCATACTGCAAACCCCATTTGCTATGCTGTCCACCACCCTCATTTTCCTTCCCCCCATTCTCCATGCTGCGCATCCCCATCCTGCTCCATCCCCCATGCTTCGCACCCCCATCCTGCTCCATCTGTGAGGCCCCGAGAACGCTGTATCGGTGCATTACCTTCAGGGACTCCACTCAGCTGGATCTTGTCACTGGTAGGGAAATCTTCTGTTTTGATTGTCGTGACGCCACTCTCAGAATTGCGGTCAGTGGGGACCGCCACTGCAGGTTGAGGGTCGCCTGGGGCTGATGGTGTGTGCAGTCAGTTGGGATAGCCTCCTGAGAGTGAGGCAAGCCCCAGGGCCCGGTGTAGGTGTGTAGAACCACAAGGCGCAGAATAACTCCACACAAGCAGGATGTCTTTCAGGGGTTTTACTCACTTCAGATGGCAGGGTGAGTAACCCGGGCGTAGCTGGGATGAACCAGGCTGGAACCAGGTATCCTTCAGGCTGACTTATGATGGTGACTACCGACTCGCCTTCCTTAGCCCTTAGTGGTTTGGGGTAACCCCGACTTTTAGTCCCTATGGGGGTCACCCAGGGAAGTTGCTGAAGCCTCTCTCCCCTTCAGTTGCCGTTTGCTTGTCGCCTGGACCAGATCACTCCAGCTGCTTGCCTCCTGTGAACTATGGGCCCTAACTGTGGCTACGTGGCTGCGGCTTTTGGGTGTTGTGGTGTGGGCTTTGAGGGCCCCACACCGGCAGGTTTAGCAAGGAAAGGTGGATCTATCCCCGCTCCGGGATCTGCCGCCCGTTTGGGCCTGGTACTCCCTAGCAGTCTCCTTACTTCCCACTCCGTGCTCTCTCTGTAGCTGGAGATGGGTTTCGGGTAGCACTCCTAGGTGACCGTTCTCCCCCGTCGGTAGCCACTGCGCGGACGCTGTCAGACTGCAACAGCCCCAGGGGTCTGCTCCTCTCTGAGCTCCCTGGACTCTGCACTAAACCGGCTCACTGCTCCTCCTCTCCTGTTCTTGCCTACGCCACCTAGCAACCAGGCTCTCTTACCACACCCCTTGAGTGGAGATGGAGGCTTTTGGCCCCCTCCACTATTCCAGTGGAGGTGAAGGCTTTTCCCCCTCCTGGGATCCCCAGGGGTCCTCCCAAAGGTACATGTGTGAGACCTGATCACTATGCGCCTGTGTAGTCACACCTCGGTCAGCCTTCTGGATTACCTGTATTGTACTGTCCCCAGCATAGGTGCAGTACTCAGTGGTGCCTGACCAGGTCAGGGGCGCCACATTCCCCCTTAGTTATCACCAGCACGTCCTCGGGCTGCAAGACAACATTTTAAATTGCATAAAACATTAAAACATGGTAAAACATTTTTAAAACCACCAGGTACCATACATCACCACCCTCCACCCACAAGTCCGTTAACCCACCCAAACCCTTTCAGGAGGCAGGTCACCGGTCCTTTTGGTAACCAGATCTGGGCCATCTACTTTGCCAGACCTTTCCTCCAATCTGCCTCTCCCGTTGGCCGCGCCTTCAGCCACTTCTGGCAGGATGTAGAGGCGGCTTTCATGGGCTGGTGGTCTTCAGGGCATACCTGGCCTGGTGAAGCCGCGCCTTCAGCCACTTCTGGCAGGATCCAGAGGCGGCCTTCACAGTTGGTGCTGACCAGGTACCCTCTTTGTGGTGGAGAGCCAGGCCCCATAAACAGGCATGCTCTCTGGTTGCAGGTAAGCCAAGGCCCTATATACGGACGTGCTCCCTGGTTGCAGACGAGCCAAGCCCCTAAACAGGCTGACTCTGGTGGTGGTGGTGCCCTCTGGTGTAACTATTGACACTGCGAGAGTTTGTGGCTATAGCCAGTTCATAGCCTTAAGGTTCATTTCTCACATTAGTTTATGTGGGCACATTGCTTAAACTTGAAAACGTTGCAAAACTTCAAACTGGTCAAACAGTAACTTGGTGTACTTTACTTTATGCAGATTCCTCCTCACCAGGGCTTGGGCCTGTAGGGCTGCGGCACCTGCTGCTTTCTTGACCTCTTTCTTCGTCTGTGTCGGTTTCTTTTTCTTTAGGACATGGTGTTACATCTAGCGCATACCAGCCTCGTTCTCCTTGATGCATGGTAAACTGCACTGTGTCTCCCATCCTTAGGTTCCTTCCAGGATGTCCTCTGGGCAAATGAGCTCTCACGTCTCTTCTGTTGACAAAAATGCCTTCTTTCATACCAGGTGCTACGATGAAGCCGTATCCTGATTTTAGGCTAAAATCTTCCACTACTCCTCGACAAAGGGGTCCTCTGACCTGGGCTTTGGCTCTTCTCAGGAACCGTTTCTCCTCTAGGTCTCTGGCCGTTATTTCATCTCTTTGCTCTGGGGACTGCGGTGCAGGGAAAGACTGGGTTCTGTTACGGCGCCGTGTCTTGCGGGCTGGATTCTGCGAGGTACAGCTTACAAGCTCCCAGGTGAGGCTTTTGGGTAGATCTTCTTCAGCAGACGGTGTTAGGTCTTCCTCATCCCAGCGGGAATATGGCAACATCTCCGGCTCTGGGTATGGATCCAGTGCGGATGGCTCTGGAGTCAGCTTCTCAGCTTCCTGGCCTCCCCTCCCCCTTAGTTCTGCTGAGCACTCCGGTGGTGGCAGTGCTGGGGATGGGTGCTCTTCAGCCGGCCCAGGCGGGGATCTCTTTGGCATGGTTGCTGCAGGAGTCGTCTTGGGGGTATGCGGAGGGAGCATGTACCGGTCCACCATCTCCTGTGGGAACTTGGCCTCCAGGTCAGCCTTCAGCTGCCAGTATGCGGGGTCCTCACCTACCAGGGACTTCCTTAGACTGGGGAGCGGTGTCTGCTCTGGCCTTGCAGGCCGGGGTAAACAATGGTACGTCTGTCTTTTCTTGGCGGGCCGCGCCCGATATGGCGGCGGCCTGGTCTTGGCGGGCCGCGCCTGACATGGCGGCGGCCTGGTCTTGGCGGGCCGCGCCTGGCATGGCGGCGGCCTGGATGGGCGTTTCTGTCGCAGCCGGAGCCTTAGCGGGCATCGCTACCGTGGCCGGTGCTTGGCGGGACGGACTGGGCGTTGCTGCCGCGGTCTGGGCTTGGCGGGCCGGGCCTAGCATGGCAGCGGCCTGGGTCAGCGTCACACCTGCGGCGTGGATTAGGGTCGCGGCGGCAGCCGGATCTTTGCGGGCCGGGCTGGGCGTTGTTGCAGGGACCGGGTCTTGGTGGGCCGAGCAGGGCATCGCTGCGTCGGCCTGGGCTTGGCGGGCCGCGCCTGGCATGGCTGCGGCCTGGACCAGCGTCGCCGCGCCGGGCGCCTCTTCAGGGACCGCGGGCGTGGCAGCAGGGGTCGGGGCACTCGCGCTGGCAGGGGCATCACTGGACTCACCCATCGGTGGCAGCATCGGGGTCTGAGTCGTCACCGTCCGGTCTGGCACTCGGCGCGCGGCTCTCCCTTCATAGGCTTGAACCGCCGCGGTCATCCCCAGGAACTCCGCACGTCCCTCTCTGATCTGCCTTCCGACCCTGGCCTCCAGTTGATCGCAGAACTCGGCAAGCTCCCGACACCACCAGGCAGTGGAGCCTGGCTCTGGGTCTCGGTGTTCAGACGCCATTTTCTCTAGCAGCAGACTTCTGGCTCCCTTTCTGTCCCGACGTCTCTGAACGCTTCCGCTCTCTTCACTGGCGAGGTCAGGACTCTGCAGGGGATCTCTGGGTAGCCACACCTCTTCGTGGGCGGTAACTTCTCCCAGCGCGGGCTGCTGTTGTTTTTCAGCGCGCTTTTCATGGTGGCAATATGGCGGCGCTTCCAATTTTTCAAGCGGACCGCCCAGGCACATGGTCACCTGTCTGGACAGGTCTAGTCCTTATCCTGTTCGTGACGCCAGATGTGAGGCCCCGAGAACGCTGTATCGGTGCATTACCTTCAGGGACTCCACTCAGCTGGATCTTGTCACTGGTAGGGAAATCTTCTGTTTTGATTGTCGTGACGCCACTCTCAGAATTGCGGTCAGTGGGGACCGCCACTGCAGGTTGAGGGTCGCCTGGGGCTGATGGTGTGTGCAGTCAGTTGGGATAGCCTCCTGAGAGTGAGGCAAGCCCCAGGGCCCGGTGTAGGTGTGTAGAACCACAAGGCACAGAATAACTCCACACAAGCAGGATGTCTTTCAGGGGTTTTACTCACTTCAGATGGCAGGGTGAGTAACCCGGGCGTAGCTGGGATGAACCAGGCTGGAACCAGGTATCCTTCAGGCTGACTTATGATGGTGACTACCGACTCGCCTTCCTTAGCCCTTAGTGGTTTGGGGTAACCCCGACTTTTAGTCCCTATGGGGGTCACCCAGGGAAGTTGCTGAAGCCTCTCTCCCCTTCAGTTGCCGTTTGCTTGTCGCCTGGACCAGATCACTCCAGCTGCTTGCCTCCTGTGAACTATGGGCCCTAACTGTGGCTACGTGGCTGCGGCTTTTGGGTGTTGTGGTGTGGGCTTTGAGGGCCCCACACCGGCAGGTTTAGCAAGGAAAGGTGGATCTATCCCCGCTCCGGGATCTGCCGCCCGTTTGGGCCTGGTACTCCCTAGCAGTCTCCTTACTTCCCACTCCGTGCTCTCTCTTTAGCTGGAGATGGGTTTCGGGTAGCACTCCTAGGTGACCGTTCTCCCCTGTCGGTAGCCACTGCGTGGACGCTGTCAGACTGCAACAGCCCCAGGGGTCTGCTCCTCTCTGAGCTCCCTGGACTCTGCACTAAACCGGCTCACTGCTCCTCCTCTCCTGTTCTTGCCTACGCCACCTAGCAACCAGGCTCTCTTACCACACCCCTTGAGTGGAGATGGAGGCTTTTGGCCCCCTCCACTATTCCAGTGGAGGTGAAGGCTTTTCCCCCTCCTGGGATCCCCAGGGGTCCTCCCAAAGGTACATGTGTGAGACCTGATCACTATGCGCCTGTGTAGTCACACCTCGGTCAGCCTTCTGGATTACCTGTATTGTACTGTCCCCAGCATAGGTGCAGTACTCAGTGGTGCCTGACCAGGTCAGGGGCGCCACACATCCACCATGCTTCGCACCCCCATCCTGCTCCATCCACCATACTGTGCACCCCCATCCTGCTCCATCCCCCATCCTCCATGTTGTGCCCCCACATCATGCTTCATCCCCTCATCCTCCATGTTGCGCCCCCACATCATGCTCCATCCCCAGCCCCCATGTTGCGCCCCCACATCATGCTTCCCCCCCATCCTCCATGTTGCACCCGCACACCATGCTTCCTCCCCCATCATCCATGTTGCGACCCCCACACCATGCTTCATTCCCCCTATCCTCCATGTCGCATCCCACATCATGCTTCATCCCCTCATCCTCTATGCTGCGCCCCCCACATCATGCTTCATCCCCCATCCTCCATGTTGCACCCTCACATCATGCTTCATCACCCCATCCTCCATGTTGCACCCCCACATCATGCTTCATCCCCCCATCCTCCATGTTGCACCGCCACATCATGCTTCATCCACCCATCCACCAGGTTGCACCCCCACATCATGCTTCATCCCCCCATCCTCCATGCTGCACCCCCACATCATGCTTCATCCCCCCATCCTCCATGTTGCATCCGCACATCATGCTTCATCCCCCATCCTCCATGTTGCACCCCCAAATCATGCTTCACCCCCCATCCTCCAGGTTGCACCCCCACATCATGCTTCATCCCCCATCCTCTATGTTGCACCCCCACATCATGCTTCATCCCCCCATCCTCCAGGTTGTGCCCCCACATCATGCTTCACCCCCCACATCCTCCAGGTTGTGCCCCCACATCATGCTTCACCCCCCCACATCCTCCATGTTGCGCCCCCACATCATGCTTCACCCCCACATCCTCCATGTTGCACCCCCACATCATGCTTCATCCCCCCATCCTCCATGTTGCACCCCCACATCATGCTTCATCCCCCCATCCTCCATGTTGCACGCCCACATCATGTTTCATTTCCCCATCCTCCATGTTGCACCCCCACATCATGCTTCATCCCCCCATCCTCCATGTTGCACCCCCACATCATGCTTCATCCTCCCATCCTCCAGGTTGCACCCCCACATCATGCTTCATCCCCATCCTCCATGTTGCACCCCCACATCATGCTTCATCCCCCCATCCTCCATGTTGCACCCCCACATCATGCTTCATCCTCCCATCCTCCAGGTTGCACCCCCACATCATGCTTCATCCCCATCCTCCATGTTGCACCCCCACATCATGCTTCACCCCCCCCCACATCCTCCAGGTTGCACCCCCACATCATGCTTCACCCCCCACATCCTCTATGTTGCGCCCCCACATCATGCTTCATCCCCCCATCCTCCATGTTGCACCCCCACATCATGCTTCATCCCCCCCATCCTCCATGTTGCACCCCCACATCATGGTTCATACCCCCATCCTCCATGTTGCATCCGCACATCATGCTTCATCCCCCATCCTCCATGTTGCACCCCCAAATCATGCTTCACCCCCCATCCTCCAAGTTGCACCCCCACATCATGCTTCATCCCCCATCCTCTATGTTGCACCCCCACATCATGCTTCATCCTCCCATTCTCCAGGTTGTGCCCCCACATCATGCTTCACCCCGCCACATCCTCCATGTTGCGCCCCCACATCATGCTTTACCCCCCACATCCTCCATGTTGCGCCCCCACATCATGCTTCATCCCCGCATCCTCCATGTTGCGCCCCCACATCATGCTTCATCCCCCACATCCTCCATGTTGCACCCCCACATCATGTTTCATCCTCCCATCCTCCATGTTGCACCCCCACATCATGCTTCATCCCCCCATCCTCCATGTTGCACCCCCACATCATGCTTCATCCCCCCCATCCTCCAAGTTGCACCCTCACATCATGCTTCATCCCCCATCCTCCATGTTGCACCCCCACATCATGCTTCATGCTCCCCCATCCTCCTGGTTGCGCCTCTACATCATGCTTCATCCCCCATCCTCCATGTTGCACCCCCACATCATGCTTCATCCCCCCCATCCTCCATGTTGCGCCCCTACATCATGCTTCATCTCCCCCCATCCTCCATGTTGCGCCCCCCACATCATGCTTCATCCCCCCATCCTCCATGTTGCACCCCCACATCATGCTTCTTCCCCCTCATCCTCCATGTTGCTTCCCCACATCATGCTTCATCCCCCCCATCCTTCATGTTGTGCCCACACATCATGTGAATACATATCCCCCCCCAGGGCTGTTTGTTCACGTTGTCTTCGGCTGTAAAGCGCTTACCTACTTCAAGCTGAATCTCCGGTCCTCGGCGGCGGCTCCTCCATCTCCGGTCCGCGGCAGCGGTGGCTCCATCTCCGGTTCTCGGTGGTGGCAGCTCCATCTCCAGTCCTCGGTGCTCCATCTCCAGTCATCGCCAGCAGCTCCATTTCCCGTCATCCTCCATGTGATCGCTGCTTCACGCTGCTGTGACCCCTGCAGAGTGAGCGCAGCGCACGGCTGCACGTCGGGGCTGGGAGCTGATTGGAGCCTCGCTGACCCGGAAGTGCCGTCGCACTCACAGATTAATTTACGTATATTCGAGTGATAGACACGAATATAAATGACTGCAGCGCCCCCTCCCTCCTCCAAAAGACGCAAGATTTAATAAAGAGTTTGGAAGAGGGAGGAAGATTTAACCTTCGTCCGGCTGAGTAGGTATAATTGTAACTATTCCGTTTTAAAATTGCAATAACTTTTTTTTGAAAAGCCGTAGAGGGCTGAAAATTTGTGACATCTCTGCAGTTTTGGTCCAGAATATATTGGCCAAATTTCAATAAAATATCTCCAACCCTTTCCGAGATAAGGGGTCAAGATATTTTTGCATCCATAACAAGCTGCATAGGTACAAATGTACCCTCATATATTTTGAATGAAGATAATGCAGGGAAAAAAGAATAATATTTTTTTTAATGATAATTCTATTTTATTATCATAAACAAGTAAAACAACTGTTCATTTACATTATAAAAGAAAATGTAAGAAACTTTTTTTATTGATTTTCTTCGCAAGTAATGCATGTTGTCTTTGCTACCGAGTGTTCATCGCAAATGGGTTTCACACAAACCACACAAGACTTTCTAGTCTTACGTTGTTTTCGCCTCAGGTCTCGGCAGACATAGCAACTACCAACAACAGGGGAGGGTCCACGACTACCATGAGTTATTTGAGGGCCAGCTGCTGCTTGTGATGCTACCAGAATGTATCGTCCAAGCACCATTTCTACTACACCTCGAAGAAAATGGTTTCTCATCATCATTCGGTTTGTACTACGATCTTCAATTGCAGGCATACACAGCTGATTTGCGAGATCTTTCAGGAACTTTCTTCGTTGATCCTTTGTCCTGAAGCTTGGATTGTGTTCTCTGTAGATGATGTAGGATGCTAACCCAGTGACGTCAATCATATTGTAGAAAAATGCCAGAGGCCAACGTAATGTTCGTCATTTCACAGTATTCTCTCCCAACATTTTATCCATAACATCAACTGCGCCTTTTGTTTTGTTGTAGTATTTTATTATCTCTGGCTTGACTGCTAGTGTCTCTTCAACTTCTCCCGTCATGTGCATAGATGATAGAAGCACGACTGATTTGTTCTTCTTTGGTACATATGAACAGACTGTTGCAACATGATTGTAGGCAACATTTGTCGAGTTTACAGGCCTTTCTTTGGCAGGCTGCATGTTGCTAGGTAGGAACCTTTTGTTTTTTCTCACTGTATCAACTAGTGTCATGTTCCAGGAGTTCAATACTGTAATACTATTGTATGAACTGAGGATTTCGATTGCGTTAGGGCAACGACAACCAGAGACGGGTTCTTGGTGCAAAGAAGTTTTATAATATGCAACCAACAATATGTACACAGAACAGAACATAAACACAGTAAATACCTGCCAGGCTCAGAGCAAAGGGGAATTCCCGGGACCGCGCACCGGACTCCCCCAGGGAGGACACCAGGAGCAAACCCCTATACAGGGGCTGTCTGGCAATCACCCCAGAAAAAAGAAATGCGCAGCAGCTGGGACACGAAAGGGCAACAGGTTATAGTCCAAAAATGTCCGTACTGGATATGGAACATGAGTCCTAGGGTGGATATGTACCGGAAGGGACCAGGCACAAACGCCAACCAGAGACGGCAGACAGAGTCCGGGACCAGCGAGGGCACAGCTCGATGAGACCAGGTGGAGTCCAGGGCCGGTGTCAGGTGATTCACCAGTATCCAAAATAGCAACCAGGAAATGAGAGCAGCAGGGCAGGAGTAGACAGGAAGCAGTATACTCAAGCAACTAGACTAAGCTTAGGTGCGGGCTTTTAAACAGATGAACAGGAAGTAGGGCAACAGAACAGAAAACTCCATGTTAACAAAGGGCAAGATCCAATGTCAGCAAACTGGAAATCCCGGAACACTGACAAATACCTTAACTAGTTCCATGGTTGTCAAGAAGTTATCGGTGGTGACATTTCTTCCAGAGCCTTTATATGAGCTCACTAGGTCCAATACTGTTCGTTCACCAATGTTTACTTGTCGAGGACCATCAGTTGGCTTCCCAGTGTAGAACTAACCTTGTAATGGGTAGGCATTTGATGAGTCACAAGCCCAGAAAATCTTTATGCCATATTTAGCTGGTTTTGAAGGTATATACTGGGTAAGTTTAGTATTGCCTCTAAATGGAAATAATTACTCGTCGACGGTGATACAATTATATGGCTTGTAGGCTCTCTTCAGATTTCTGTTCAGCATTGTCCAGATGTCCCGTATTGGTGCACCTTTATCTGTTTGCACACGTTCTGCATGTGTATTTTTGTTGTAAAATCTGATAAATCTGAGTATCATCTTGAAGCGGTCACGAGACATAGCTGCACGTATAAGAGGCAGAGCAGCAATATTCCACATTTCCTCCAGATTCTCTTTGTTGTCTCTGTGCACACCAACAGCAATCAGTATGCCCAAAAATGCATGGAGTTCAGTTTCAGTAAATTGCTTGAATGTTTTTTGTGGTGGCCGTTCAGAAGAATCAGGAAAACGTTGTCCCAGTTCGTTGTTGTAAGCATCACAAACTCTCTTGGCCTTTCGATTTGTTTCTCGTAATATGATGTCACACATCTCGGGAGTCATGATTGACTTGAATAGCTCTTTTGCTGTATACAGGTTGCTGATTGCTGCAGGGCCACCTCTTTGTCATAGGACATTACGAGATTTTGTTTGTGCATTTGGCAGTGGATCATTACACCATTGAGTTTTATCCTTAGCAGTCCAAATGTCGCCTGCACTTTGAGGCACAGACCCATCCTCAACACTTTCGTCTGAGTCGTATTCTTTTTCCTGCTCTATGACTATTTCTTGTTCAATGTCTGAGTCTTCTTCAGTAACATCCACTTGTGGTACATAGTTTTCATCATCAGATGCAACATATGGTTCTTCCTCATGCTCAGAATCAGATTCTTCTAGCATTCGCATTATTTCGTCAGACGTAAATCTGTAAATATGAAAAAATGAAAAATAAATAATTTTCCGAAATACTACACAATACTACATGATTGGCTTCGCAATTTAGTTCAGTAACACATGGCAAGTAGAATGAAACTCGATTCTAAAGTGCAGATAAAAAAGTAAATTATTTCTAATGATAATTATTTATAAATGTAATTTATATATTATGTAAACCGTATATGGTTTCAGAATTTTCATTCCATCTTCGACTGTTTTTTCGACCGATAGGAAAATTGTAACAGAGCCACCATCTTTATTTTGTGCTGAATATAAGTAACACATCGTAAAACAATATGTAGATACTAATTATTATCCATTTTTCGTATATAACAATAATACCTATAGTGATAAGTTTCATATAAAATATATGTAAGCAAAGTCCAGGCTCAAAGACAATTTCTGACTGTTCTGTCCCCACATAAGGCGAATGAAGGTATAACTGGCTGTTAGATGCTGTGAGACTTTCCTACCTTCGTATCCAAGAAATTTAAGACTTCACAAGCCTAGAAATGTGCTCACAGCAATGAGATGAACAGCAAAATGGCTACTGAGAGGAGGGCGGCAGGAAGAGAAGTAGAAGCTACTCCCAGTTTGAATCAACTTAATTGACAGCAACATAAGTGAGCAGTAACAGCACTGGCCAATAGATATCAGCATAACATTTGTAGCTGAATGAACTTTAGTTTCTGAAACCAAGTAAAGGAGAAAGTCTTCCCACAGTGGAGGTATATATGAAGGTACAATTGTATCTCTGCAGCCTGTTAACGTTGTAAAATTATGCAGCCTGACGAAGGTTAAAAAAAAAAAAAAAAATTTTAGTTTCGGTTTTGGCGCCGCCCCCTGGAAGTCGCCGCCCCAGGCACGTGCCCTCCAGTGCCTAGTGGTAAATGCGGCCCTGGTCCTATATGTACTGCACTTCTCTCTAACTGTACTATATGTGCCGTACTGCTCACTACCTGTCCTATATGTACTGTACTTCAATATGAAGAAAAATGAGGCAATCATCGGTCTGTAGATTTTTTAGAATGCAGTGGCTTATTCAGGCATAGGGGAGGGTGCAAGGATGTTGCGCACATGGACAGTGGCCGTTTCGCACCGATTACCGATGCTTCCATGGGTCCAAGGCATCGGTAATCGGTGCGTAGCGGCCATTGTCCGTGTGCACAACATCCTTGCACCCTCCCCCTATGCCTGAATACACCACAGCATTCTGAAAAATCTACAGACCAGTGAGTGCCTCATTTTTCTTCATATTGTAGTTGCACAGTTCTGGATCTTTTGAGAGCACCATTGATGGTAGATCCATACTGAAGACCATGTTTGTCACTGAACAGGTGAAAATTAGCTGCAAATTGGTCCCATGCGTGAAAAGGCGTATATTGGTGAGTGTTATATTCGTTCGGGTGAAAAATAGTGCCCAGTTTATTCCTTCTCATTTTTTGCTATATGTACTGTACTGCTAACTGCCTGCCATATATGTACTGTACTGCTCTCTACTTGTACTATATCTACTGTACTGCTCTCTACTTGTACTATATGGACTGTAATGCTCACTACCTGTACTATATGGTCTGTAATGCTCACTACTAGTGATGAGCGAGTACCAAAAAGCTCGGGTGCTCGAGGCTCGGGCCGAGCATCCCAAGATACTCGTGTACTCGGCCCGAGCACCGAGCCCAATGTTATCCTATGGGAGACCCGAGTATTTTTCTGAAATGACCCCCAGCAGCATGTAGAAACCCTAAAAATGTCACAAAAGTTTCAGAAGAGTGCTCAAATGACATGGCAACAGCATGGGGAAGACCCCTTGAAGCATTTATCACTCAAAAGTCACAGCTGTGAACAATTTTGTCCAAGTTTTACGCCATTTTTACGGACTCACCAGAAAACCTTCCAAAATGACACCAAAATGAATTTTCATGGCGGAAATGTTAAGGGCACATACCCAATAGTGAGATAGAGCTGGTGTATGTTACTTTTTGAGATTATTACATGAAAGATTTTACGTAAAACATTGTGTGGCACTCCGATGTCCAAAACGCACGTTTTGTGCTTTTTACTAGCGATGTCGGTCATTTTTTTTTTCATTCTATCTCCCGTCGGTCGGTCTTGCTCTGTCTGTCTCTCTCTGTCTTGTCTGTCCCCCTCTCACAGTCTGTCGGTCAGTCTTTCGCCTCTCTCATACTTACCGTTCCCCGATCACTGCCGCGGCGCTGCACAGCTGTTCACTAAACTCCGGCGGCTTTTCCTCTTTTGAAAAAGCCGGCCGCTCATTTATCAATCTCGTATTCCCTGCTTTCCTGCTTTTCGGCGCCTATGATTGGTTGCAGTGAGACACGGCCCCACACTGAGTGACAGGTGTCTCACTGCACCCAAACACAGCAGCCGTTGGGTGTGTGTATACTGTGCAGTGAAATAAATAATTAAATAATTAAAAAAACGGCGTGCGGTCCCCCCAATTTTAATACCAGCCAGATACAGCCATACAGCTGAAGGCTGGTATTCTCAGGATGGGGAGCTCCACGTTATGGGGAGCCCCCCAGCCTAACAATATCAGTCAGCAGCCGCCCAGAATTGCCGCATACATTATATGCGACAGTTCTGGGACTGTACCTGGCTCTTCCCGATTTACCCTAGTGCGTTGGCAAATCGGGGTAATAAGGAGTTAATGGCAGCCCATAGCTGCCACTAAATACTAGATTAATCATGTCAGGCGTCTATAAGACACCTTCCATGATTAATCTGTAAATTACAGTTAAAAAACACACACACCCGAAAAATCCTTTATTAGAAATAAAAAACACTAACAAAGGCCCTCATCACCAATTTATTAACCCCGACAAACCCTCCATGTCCGGCGTACTCCACAGTCCTCCAGCGTCGCATCCAGCTGTGCTGCATGTAGGTTACAGGAGCTGCAGAATACACCGCCGCTCCTGTCAGCTTCACACAGCAACTGAAGACAGCTGCGCGATCAGCTGAGCTGTCACTGAGGTTACCTGGATCCAGCGGTGGATGCAGCGGTGGCCGCGGGTAACCTCAGTGACAGCTCAGCTGATCGCGCTACTCACCGCCGCACCGGTCAGCTCCACGCAGCAACTGAGGAGAGTATCGCAATCAGCTGATCTGTCACTAAGGTTAATCGCGGCCACCGCTGGATCCAGCGGTGGCTGTGAGTTACCTGACTGACAGCAGCTGATCGCGATACTCACCTCAGTTGCTGTGTGAAGCTGACAGGAGCGGCGGTGTATTCTGCCGCTCCTGTCACCTGCATGCAGCAGAGCTGGACGCGACGCTGGAGGTCCGTGGATTACGCCGGACATGGAGGGCTTTGTTGGGGTTAATAAATTGGTGATGAGGGACTTTGTTATTGTTTTTTATTTCTAATAAAGGATTTTTCGGGTGTGTGTTTTTTAACTGTAATTTACAGATTAATCATGGAAGGTATCTCGGGGAGACGCCTGACATGATTAATCTAGGATTTAGTGGCAGCTATGGGCTGCCATTAACGCCTTATTACCCCGATTTGCCAACGCACTAGGGTAAATCGGGAAGAGCCGGGTACAGTCCCAGAACTGTCGCATCTAATGTATGCGGCAATTCTGGGCGGCTGCTGACTGATATTGTTAGGCTGGGGGGCTCCCCATAACGTGGGGCTCCCCATCCTGAGAATACCAGCCTTCAGCCATATGGCTTTATCTGGCTGGTATTAAAATTGGGGGGGACCGCACGCCGTTTTTTTTAATTATTTATTTATTTATTTTACTGCACAGTATAGACACGCCCACCGGCTGCTGTGATTGGGTGCAGTGAGACACCTGTCACTCAGCGTGGGGGCGTGTCTCACTGCAACCAATCATAGGCGCCTGTGGGCAGCGAAAGCAGGGAATATGAGATGGCTGTGTGCAGAGCACAGCGCGCCCGCCGGTATAACGGCTCGGTCACGCTGTGCGGACCGGCCAATCACTGCAATTCCACAACTAACAGGGCTGTGGCATTGCAGTGGTCTGCCAGCCAATCCCTGCATGAGGGCTGGCTCTCAAAAGAGCGCCAACATGCAGGGATGAAGACCACGAGCACAGCACGAGTATCGCGAAATTAATCGGTACCCGCCGAGTAGCCCGAGTACAGTGATACTCGTGCGAGTACCGAGTAGTGACAAGCATACTCGCTCATCACTACACACTACCTGTACGATTTACACTGTACTGCTCTCTACCTGTACTATATTTACAGTACTGCTCTCTACCTGTCCTATATCTACTGTACTGCTCTCTACCTGTACTATATGTACGGTACTGCTCTCTACCTGTCCTATATCTACTGTACTGCTCTTTACCTCTACTATATGTACTGCACTGCTCACTACCTGTATTATATGTACTATACTGCTCACAATCTGTCTTATATGTACAGTACTGCTCTCTACCTGAGCCCCATGTAGTGTACTTTCATATGTTTGTACTATCTGTCCTCTATATAAAAAGTGGCTATTTTGCTTTCCAGAGCCATTTCTAAATCTTCTATGTAAGAACTTGCCTTATTGTTTTATCTGTATTAGTTATTTTCCTTTTTTTTTTCATTGTAACCAATTACTAGTTGTCTGTTCTCCATTAAGTGCAGTTCCAAAAATATACTACTAGTAATAATAATTATAACTACGTTTAATCATGGATCATTTTTTTTCTTCTCATAATTTTCTTCCATATGCTTATCATTATAAATACTCAAAAAGTGACACAGTGCACATTTTTCCAGAAGCTCATTACCAGAAAAATAAAGCTTATAGCAGATTTGTATAGATTAATATTGACATAACATATGCAAAAAACACATTGAAACAATCTCCTTTTATGCTCGTACAAATTGCACGCACACGTCCAATATAATTAAGCCTCTATAAAAATATTAATATCTGTTTCTTCGTCTCGTTCAAGAATATGGTAATTTAGTAATTTAACTCAGACACTGTGTAGAATATTCATGAACAAAACAAAAGAGCCCCTATTTTTAGGTGCAAAAATGAGCTAAAATACTTAAGCAATTGAGATTAGATATTTTTATAAACTAATCAACGGTGAATACTCGTTTATGCACGTGATACAACTTTATTAGTCAATCCAAATAGTACGTTTTCATTTCAGTCTGTATTTTTAGATATTTGTCAGACTCTCAATGTGCTGCAGTTAAAGGAAAGTTCAGAAAAATGGACAAAAGCGCTTTGAGAAGACTTAAAGGTTACAGAGAAAGCACTTTGGCCTAAAAATACAGACAGAAACATTCAGTGGTTTTTTTAATTACCTACTAAAGAAGAATTAGTTGCATACTATTAGTGCAGGGGTCTTCACTGTTGATCTCTTTTGTACCCTACCTATGCACCTGAACTATGCTGAGTGTCATGTATCCTATCTAAAATACATTTATAAACTAGTTGCATTTGAAAGAATAGCATTTTTTGCCATGCTCTACCCTTTGCTCCTGATTTAGGCTATGTGCGCACATTGAGTATTTGGTTGCAAACATTTCTGCACCAAATATGCACCTTCTGGCAGAATAACGCATCAAAACACATTGCATTTTTGTTGCATCTATTTGCCAGGAGATGCAGATTTTGTGCAGAAATTTCTACAACCAAATTCTCAATGTGCGCAATAGCCCAATCCAGTAATCCAGCATTACGTTCCATGAGTTCTACTCAGGTGAGTTCACTGAGTTCAACGAGTTCACCTCAGGGGAGTTCACTTGAGGTCACAGCTGGAGCAGCATGGAAACCAACAGCGGTGATCTCATTTGAACCCACTGACATCACCGCTTTCACAGCCTCGGCTCTGTCAGTGTGCCACGCAAGCTGCAGTGATAGGTCACATTTTTTTATGTGACCGTGCATTGTGGTGTTAGGTTGTAGCAGAGTCGGGGACATCGTGGTGTGGATTACGTCAGACTTGCCGGGTTGTTTTGTGGTTAATCAAGTGGAAAAATAGGATTTTTTTAAGTAATTGTTTTTTCTCTTTGTTTTGTGTATATTTCTTTTTATTTACTCAATTAGTAATGAAAGAGTCTCATAGACCCCTACTCATTACTAATCCATGGCTTTGTGGCAGCTGTGATTATTTTTTTGATAGGGTAAAGTACTAGGATTGGTGTTTCTAATGCTGTGTGTGCTAATACCTGGTATGTCAATTCATGCATTCTACCTTTGCACTATATCTGACCTGTTCTTTCTTTGCTTCAATATCTTCCTGACATCCTCCAGCATCTCAGTGTGATCTTTCCCCCCCTGTTTTGCACCCCCCTTTTATGACCTTTGTTTATTTTGCCTATGTTAAGCTGCATCTTTTTTTTTTTTTGATTGAGTGATCAAGGGGTTAGTCTTGCAACCCACCCCTTCACAGCTGAGTGCACTTGTATGTGTATATAGTGGGGCAATTAAAAGTCTGCACAAGACTTTTCGTCTGCACCAATACAAGTATGCACCATATAAGTATGATGCATTGAATTAGGCCAGAATTGGGCCGGAAGTGACCGGAAGGTAACAGCATACATAGTCAATGTTAACAATGTTTGTGTTTCTATTCACTTTCACCCCTATAATACTGCACTTTTTACTGCCCCCTCTGAACCCTAAAGCCAGTAATGAACTATTCATCTCTCCCTCCATTCTCCCCACCCATCTTACCTTCCCCTCAGATATTTTCCTCCACATTTCACCCAGTGTCTCCAGACACACACGTCCATCTCATGGCCTCTCCTGCTCCCACTTATTAACACTCTCATTGCTTCTCCTCACTGCTGGAGATATTGCTCCGAATCCTGGTCCTCCTCACCACATCCCTATTGTCACTTCAAACCCTCTTCAACAACCGAACACAAATTTCCGCAACCTCGCAAACCTCATACCCATCCACCCAGCCCCCGCTCCCCCAGTCCCACTAACAGGAGCTCTATGGAACGCTCGCTCTGTCTGCAACAAACTATCCTATATTCATGATCTGTTCATCACTAATAAACTCTCCTTCCTCGCCATCACTGAAACCTGGCTCACCCCCTCTGACACTGCCTCTCCTGCTGCACTTTCTTATGGCGGTCTCCAACTCTCTCACACCCCCCGCCCCAGTAACAAGCATGGTGGAGGAGTTGGTTTGCTCCTGTCCGACCAATGCTCCTTTACACCAATTCCACTACCACCCTCTGTCACGCTCCCCTCTTTTGAGGTGCACTCCGTACGCATCCACGCCCCCTCCAACCTTCAGCTGGCTGTCATTTACCGCCCTCCAGGGCCAGCCACTGCCTTTTTTGACCATTTCACCACCTGGCTACTACAATTCCTTTCCACCGACATCCCCACCATCATCATGGGTGATTTCAATATCCCCATTGACACTTCCCACTCATCTGTCTCCAAACTTCTAACACTCGCTTCCTCCTTCAGCCTCACCCAATGGTCTTCTGCAGCTACTCACAAAGATGGCCACACGCTGGACCTCATCTTCACTCGCCTCTGTTCCCTATCTAACCTCTCTAACTTGCCTCTCCCCCTGTCTGACCACAACCTACTCACATTCTCTTCCCTCTCTTCTCCAAGTATGCAACCCCCCCTCCACAAATTTTCACACCCTCGCAGAAATATCAAACACATTGATTTACATGCCCTTTCTCAGTCCCTTCTCCCCCTCACAGACATTGCATTTCTACATGATGCAGATGCTGCTGCAACTTTATACAACACTACAATCTCTGCAGCTCTCGAATCAGCTGCCCCCCTCACACACACCAAAACCCGCACAATCAACAGGCAACCCTGGCACACGAGGCAGACTAAAGAACTTAGACGGGCTTCCAGGATTGCTGAGCGCAGATGGAAGGGGTCTCATTCCACTGAGCACTTCATTGCATATAAAGAGTCCCTCACCACTTTCAAGTCCACACTCACTGCTGCAAAACAAACCTATTTCTCATCCCTCATATCTTCTTTCTCTCACAACCCTAAACAGCTATTCAACACTTTCAATTCTCTCCTCCGTCCTCCGGCACCACCTCCCTCTCCTCTCATCTCAGCTGAAGACTTTGCCTCTTTCTTCAAGCGGAAGATTGACAACATCAGAGCAAGCTTTGGCCCACAATCACCACAGCCCCTCATCATAGCTACTCAGCCATCTTCCTCCAAATCCAGCTTCTCCACCATGACAGAATACAATCTCTCCACTCTACTCTCAAGATCACATCTAACCACCTGTGCACTGGACCCGCTCCCATCGCACCTCATCCCCAACATCACCGCAGTCCTCATCCCAGCCCTAACCCATCTCTTCAACCTATCACTAGCAAGTGGTGTATTCCCTTCATGCTTTAAACATGCCTCTATTACACCCATCCTCAAAAAGCCCTCCCTTGACCCATCCTCTGTGTCAAACTATCGCCCCATATCCCTTCTCCCCTACGCCTCAAAACTACTGGAACAGCATGTCCATCTTGAATTGTCCTCATACCTCTCCTCCTGCTCCCTCTTTGACCGGCTTCAATCTGGCTTCCGACCACATCATTCTACCGAAACTGCCCTAACCAAAGTCACCAATGATCTACTAACCGCCAAAGCCAAGCGACACTACTCTATCCTCCTCCTCCTGGACCTGTCATCAGCCTTCGACACAGTAGACCATTCCCTCCTAGTACAGATTCTCTCATCTCTGGGCATCACAGACTTGGCCCTATCTTGGATCTCCTCATACCTAACCGACCGAACTTTCAGCGTCTCCCATTCTCACACCACTTCCTCATCTCGCCCCCTATCTGTCGGTGTCCCTCAAGGCTCAGTTCTTGGACCCCTGCTGTTCTCCATCTATACCTTCGGCTTGGGACAGCTCATAGAGTCCCACGGCTTCCAGTATCATCTCTATGCCGATGACACACAGATCTACCTCTCTGGACCTGACATTACCTCTCTACTAACCAAAATTCCACAATGTCTGTCTGCTATTTCATCCTTCTTCTCGGCGCGATTCCTAAAACTTAACATGGACAAAACAGAGTTTATTGTCTTTCCTCCTCCTCACTCATCTCCTCCAACAAGCCTTTCCATCAAACTTGATGGTTGCTCACTCACCCCAGTCTCACAAGCTCGTTGCCTTGGAGTGACCCTCGACTCTGCTCTATCCTTCAAGCCACACATCCAAGCCCTCTTCACCTCATGCCGATTACAACTCAAAAATATCTCCCGGATCCGTGCTTTTCTTAACCAAGAATCTGCAAAAGCATTAGTGCATGCCCTCATCATCTCCCGCCTCGACTACTGCAACCTCCTGCTCTCTGGCCTCCCTTCCAACACTCTTGCACCCCTCCAATCTATCCTAAACTCTGCAGCCCGCTTAATCCACCTCTCCCCTCGCTACTCCCCAGCCTCGCCACTCTGCCAATCCCTTCACTGGCTTCCCATCGCCCAACGACTCCAGTTCAAAACATTAACCATGACATACAAAGCCATGCACAACCTGTCTCCTCCCTACATCTGTGACCTAGTCTCCCAGTACCTACCTGCACGCAACCTTAGATCCTCACAAGATCTCCTTATCTGCTCCTCTCTTATCTCCTCTTCCCACAATCGTGTACAAGATTTCTCCCGTGCATCCCCCATACTCTGGAACGCTCTACCTCAGCACATCAGACTCTCCACGACCGTGGAAAGCTTCAAGAGGAACCTCAAGACCCACCTCTTCCAACAAGCCTACAACCTACAATAGCCCTCAGCCCAGTAGACCACTGCGCAACCAGCTCTGTCCTCACCTATTGTACCATCACCCATTCCCTGTAGACTGTGAGCCCTCGCGGGCAGGGTCCTCTCTCCTCCTATACCAGTCTGTCTTGTACTGTTAATGATTGTTGTACGTATACCCTCTTTCACTTGTAAAGCGCCATGGAATAAATGGCGCTATAATAATAAATAATAATAATAATAATAAATCACAGCTGTCATTAACTCCTGATATTATCCCAATTGAGACCGCACCAAGGCAATCTGGATGAGCTAGGTAAAGTTCCAGAATTGTCACATAGAATGGATACAATTTTGGGTGCCTGCAGGCTGCTTTGTTTAGACTTGGGAGGGCCCAATAAACATTGGCCTCTCCAGCCTGCGAATACTGGCCTCAAGATGTCTCTTATCTTGGCTGGGTATCATAACTATGGGGCGACGTTACACTTTTTGAAAAAATATTTATTTAAATAATTAAAAAAACAAACAAACAAACAACTTGTGGGTCCCCCATATTTTGATACACAGCCAAGATAAAGCACACAGCTCAGGGCTGCAGCCATCAGCTGTGTGCTTTATCTAAGCTGAGTATCAAAATATAAGGGATGGGTAAGCAAGGAATATTCATAAAGTTTAGTGAGTGGACCCGGAAATAGTGTGACAGCCACATGGAAACTCACTAAGTATAATTGTCCTGCTTTAATCCCTATTTTGCTTTATTTTGCAGTCCCCCTAGGCCTTTATCCTTTCGGTCAAACCTGAACAGTAACTCAGACTTCCCTAAGAAGTCTGTGTTAGGGGGCCATGTGTAATAGGGGGAATTGAGCTACACACTTCAGGTTGTCAGTATGGTTGTTTACCACACATGTAACTGTTGCGGGCGGGGGCCGCTGCCGCTTCTCTCTTTCTCTGAGGGGCCTGCTCGGGTCCGGGTTCGCTGCTGCGGCTCGAGTAGTGACCGGACCCAGGCTCGCACGGCCGCCCCTCCTCACAACCGTCGGAAAGGGGATATTTACAGGGGAGTTGTTGTGTCTGTGACGCCACCCATGGGTTATGGTGAGAGATGGTTGCACCGCCACTGCCTGGTGATGGGGCGCCCGGGGCTGATGGAGCGGGGCAGCAAGATGGGATTTCCTCCACGGGTAGGGGAGGTGTAGTCCCGGGGCCCGTGGATTGAACATGGAAGTGATGGCTGCTGGAGGTGGCGCGCCGGGCTGGACCGGGGGACAATGGTGTACTCTCAGTTCAGTAATTTCACACAAGTCCAGTGGTAAACCAAGTTGGGTGCATTCGGGTCCCATACCCAGATTAATGAACAGGTATCCCTTCCTCCTGCACTTTGTGTTTGTCTTTCCTTTTGGACAACTTCGCATGGAACAGAGAAGTCCACTCCCAGTTCTGTGTATGTTGGGAGCTGTGGCCCGCGAAAGCTGACCCTTGGGATCTCAATGGGTTCTGACGGACACCCTATCCCCCGCGTTGGCCTTCCGTTTCGCTCTATCTGGGCAGTTAATGGGACAAAGTCTGGAACCTTGTCCCCGGATGGTTAATTGGAGAGGGGCTTGCAACCTTCCTCGCCCTAGGGTCCAGGCACCCCGACTGTGCACAGCCTCCAGACCGGATTCCCGCTGTTGGCACCGGCGGGCTACAACCCTGCCCTGGTCCACTTTAGGTCCCCCGCGACCGGATCTCCGTCGCCTGTGGCCCTGTTCACTGTCTGCCACCTAGCTGGGTAGTCCAAGGGCTACTACCCGTGACTACACTGCACACTTCGCTCCTTTCACTTCAACTGTCAAGACTCATCTATGAATTCCCATCCTTGACACCTCAGGACCCCTAGGTGGGCATTCGATTCTGCCTCATCCCGTCCACTGGTGTGTTCTTATTATCATGAGGGGGTGGCTAGGGTTTAACGGCTGTGTGTTATGCCTAAGTGTGGGTTTCTGGTGGTAACAAGGAGGATGTAAAACTTTTGTGACTACCTGGTTTTGCCAGGGCATCACATAACGATAAAATCTGGCCACGAGATGTCAGTAACACTCACTATTGGTCTGAATTTAGTACGTGTTGAAAAACAAAGCTTGAATCATTTTTATATAAACCGTGACATATTTAACAGCAGAACTGTGCAGTGAAAATACAACTTTGTTGCGGGTTATGTAAAATACTTTTAATGCATCATCGCTTTGTCACTTAAGCTGATGTAAGGGAGTGATGGAGCAAGGACTGGACCTGCGTTGTGTGAGCTCCTGAAAAGAAGGAAAGAAAAGAAATGGAAGGATCTGAGCTAGTGATCCTGGAACCTTGCATACAGCAGCAAGTTCATGCTCCTCCAGTCAACCTCTAACCCTATCCAGTAGAGGGAGCGGAGAGGCCCATCAGCGAGTTAGCAAATGCATAAGGCGGCCATCTTGTGAGGAGTGATGCACCACCTGTAGTGGGTAAAGTACCCTGAGTTACAACCCAGGATAAGGTATCTTGTTTTCATCCACCTGTACTGAAAGCTATTTGACTGGTCCAATGGGCTATTTAGGGGCAGTCAGGTAATTGGACTAATCAGAATAACTTTTCTTTAATGGGTCTGTGTCAGCAAAGCCTGAACTGTGTTTACACTATTGACAACTGTGGATTGCACGGTACGAAGATCCAAAAGGACATAGCCTGTGGTGAAGCTCTCAAGGCCCCAATTATCCAGATTGGATCATCTGCAGAGACTGCTGATTGATTAAAACTGCTAACAAACAGACTCCTGTGATAGGGAATGAAGTATGGTTGTTTTAATGTTCTAGTTGTTATGAGAATTTGATGTGTATTTGTCCTCGCTGTGCAGCTGAGATAGATCACACCAGAATCCTGGCGGGTTAATGGTTGGGGTAGAATTACGATTATGAACCAGGAGAAAGGACACATTTCACGGCTCCCTGTAGAAACTAGCCCTGTTTAGGCCCAGTCACATTTAGAAGAGGGAGCGGCATTGTGGGCCAAGAAAAGAACCCCCTCTCACTGGGACCAGAGATACATGGATGTTCTCCTGGAAGAGAAAGACATATATTTTTCATTGTTGCTAGGGTTAGGTTTATTGTTTAGTCCATTTCTTGTGAGATTACCGTATTTTTCGGACTATAAGACGCACCGGACCATAAGACGCACCCTGGTTTTAGAGGAGGAAAATAAGAAAATAAAATTTTAAGCAAAAAATGTGGTCATGACACACTGTTATGGGGCTAGGATCTGCTGTTGACACTGTTATTCGGGTAATGTCCCCAAATTCTTTACTAAAGTACCCCATACTGGTAATGATCCTCCTGCCTTGTATATACAGTATATATCCCTCAACCTGGCATAGCCCACATAATTCTATATGCCGTCATCCTGGCATATGGCCGCATCCTGCTATATACTGTCATTTGGCCGCATCTTGCTATATACCGTCATCCTGGCATATGGCCCCATCCTGCTATATACCTCCATCCTGCTATATACCCCCATCCTGCTATATACCTCTATCCTGCTCATATACCCCCATCTTGCTCATATACTCCCATCCTGCTCATATACTTCCATTTTGCTCATATACCCCCATCCTGCTATATACCCCCATCCTGCTCATATACCCCAATCCTGCTCATATACCCCCATCTTGCTCATATACTCCCATCCTGCTCATATACCCTCATCCTGCTATATACCCCCATCCTGCTCATATACCCCCATCCTGCTCATAATATACCCCCATCCTGCTCATGATATACCCCCATCCTGCTATATGACCTCATCCTGCTATACATCCCCATCCTGCTATATACCCCCATCCTGCTATATACCCCTATCCTGATATATGGCCCGCATCCTGTGGCACATAAAAAAAAATTAAGCGTTCATACTCACCTTACTTCACTCCCTGCAGCATCGCTCCTCCTCCTGTCTGTGTCAGAAACAGTGCCCCTGAGTGGAGCCGGCCACAATCCCTGCAGCATCGCGATGTCCTCCTGCCTGTGCCGGCGGCGGCTGCGTGTGGACACGTGCAAACAGCGATGATGTCATCACTGTGCGCACCGCTAGTTTCCACACTGCCGCCGCCGGCACAGACAGGAGGAGATCGCGGTGCTGCAGGGTTCGTGACCGGTGAGTATACTGATTCACTGCCCCCTGCACTGATGATGATGCGCGGGGGCAGTGAATACAGCCGCACATGATCACTCCAGGCTGTAGTTGCCAGGGGTGATCATGCGGGCCGGCTGTTTATCCCTCACCCATCATCCCACTCACCTGTCAGCGCCGGTTTCATATTAAATGAGTGGGTCCACGTGGTCATGGCAGGCTGCTACAGCCTGCTCGTGCAGCCGATGACCCGCTCCACCGCAGCACCCTCATTCCCCGCAGCCTTACATTCAGACTATAAGATGCACCCCCCACTTTCCCCCAACATTTGGGGGAAAAAAAGTGCGTCTTATAGTCCGAAAAATACGGCATAATTTTTATATTTCCTCCCCATAAAAACAGGGGTGAGTTGGCTTTAATAAATCTTATTATTGTACCACCGACATGGAGGCTTGCCTTTCCTGTCACTGGCACCACTGTATTTAAATGAATCCGGATCCCTGCAGTTACTGGGGACCTTTACACGTGCATGGACACTAGGTGTCTGGTATGGACCCCGAACTTTACAGTTCGGATTAGCCCATCACTACTCCTGAAAGGTTGTAAGTGGGCATGGCTTAGGATTGTCTATGTATTAAATATATTTATGACTTGTTTTCTACAAAACATTGAACAAATAATTGTTGCAAATTATACAAGTTCCAATCTGGTGAGATTTGACCTGGTTAACATAAATTAGCACTCACCCTGGGTAAGCATCCAAGTGAAAGTTATTTTATTTATACTCAATAAAAATAATAATTGTGCTTGAATTCCTTTTTTTATTTTTTTACTCTTTGATGACATATTCATGACATTTTTATAGACTAAACTAATATTAAGAATATGTAAATCAGCAGCTTGCAGCTCAGTGGTAAAGCTTTTTCCATTCCACATAACAGCTTTCTAGTGTGAATCCTCACATTATAGAGTAACCCTTATTTTTATTTTTCATAAACCAATAGTATACGTGAAAATAAGAAACTTTGTAATATATCATACTAGTGAAATCTGCTTCTTTCACCTTCTGGACTGATCATTCATTTTCAAAATTCTCCATTCCCAGGTAAAATCTGGTTTTAGTGAATACACATTTTCCCATTACTGAGATAGGTTATGATACTTGGTGCTCATGTGACGCCCCTGGCCTATCAGGTCGTCACAGGGTACTGCACAAACTGCCCTTCCGTGCAGTATTCCAAGTCCCTCATGGTTCTGGGTCCCTATCTTACGGTGTTGCCTCCAACAGCAAATCAAATCCTAGATACACACTGCACCACACCCACCAGGCTCATCAGTGGACGGCTTGAGTGGAATAGAGTCGCCCACCTGGGGGGTCAGGGAGGTGAGTAGTGTAGTCAGTCATTAAGAGAGTAATGAGTGAGTGAGTGGTGGCTCCCAAGAGAAGCTGTTTAGGTTGCAGACGGTGGTCTGGACCTAGAGTAGTCGGACCCCCGGTCGCAGGGGATTGCGGCTAGGTGCCTGGACCTGTCAATGAGGACGGTCAGCAGCCTGGCACTGTCACCGGCCTGGGACCAAAGGTACGGCATGGTACACAGACCCTAGGTCGGGGAGAAGCTTCAATTAAGCTGGCAATTAATGTGAGGAGAATTGAGCCTTTATGATCTGTTCCCACCGGCTCCAGAATCGGGGCACTAGTGCAACGAGGGGGATAGGGCCTTCCAAAGAAATGGTCAAAGAAAATCTCAAGAGTGAGCCCTGAGAGCATGCCCTCACACTTAGCCACAGTGGGGAGCTGGGCCCGGCAAGTTTCAGACTACTGGGCCACTACATTGAAGTTAAACTTAGTGCCAGGAGGCAGGTCACGGATCACCAGGTAACACTGTAGGGGATGGGACCCAGACGAGCTCCCCTCAAGCGGCAGCAATACCCTGAGATTTGGTTTACCCGGTTTTCAGTGTCTGCTTATTGACTGAGGGAGTACCTGAGTGATCCCTGCACCCTACGGCATCCCACCGAGTCTCGGGGCCTTCCCCTACCCATGGAGGGCAACAACACCTTGCTGCCCCACTCCATCACCCCGGGTACTCCCATCGGCAGCGGCGGTATCCCTTGATTACCGTACACCACAGGTGGCGTCACGAACTATACCACCCTTGTAAATAACTTCCCCCTTTACGTTTAGAAGTGGCCCCAAGCCCCCGGGTCCGGAGACCCTCGAGCCACAAGTCATTACACGGATATGAGCGGTTCAGTCCACTGCAGGGGCGGCACACTCATAAAGTTCTATAGAGAACAGTAACTTTTATTCCAGGAGAATGTGCAGCAAAATGTCTGTGAATGCCTTATGTTCTTTCCCTTCCCCATTTTACAAGCACTGTCATTTCTTATCTTAGTAATGTGAAATTCACACTGGTTGTCTTGGCCTTCAGTCTTTAACCTTCGCACAATAATCTAGGGGTGATGTCATCAGAAGATGTGTATAATTGGGTGTCATCGGCATGTAGTTGGTCATGGAAACTAAATTTGCTAGTGGTTTGTCCAATTGATGTCTTCTATAGAGAAAAGGGTTGGGAACCTAAGACTAAACTCTTAGAAATCCCAACAAAAGGAGGAAAAGGAAGAAGTACCTGCAAGTAATATACTGGAGGAGCAGTCGGATAAGTAAGATGAGAACCACGTGAGAGCGTGTAAACAGTTACAATGATACAACGGCACAGATAATGGCAAGACAGTGATAATTTAGCCAACAATAATGTATTTACTTTATACAGATTGTTACCATAGAAAATATTGCAATACAGACATATGGGATATAATAAACTCAATACTATTTACACATTATTATTTTACTTCTATATTTAAATAACGGTGAGCATCAGCATTTATTATTCCTTATCTCCTAACCAAGGAAGCATCAGTATAACTCTTCTATCCATCACTGTCGTCAACTATGTAAATGAGTCTAAAAGGCACATAGGCCCTAATGAGAATTTACTGCACTGTCCTCTAGGCCGCAAGTGCAATTTGCTACAGAATGGTAATGTATCCATAAAAATGAATGGCATAAGGACAGTCCACATGTCATCCATTTTTTTCTAACACCCATAGACTTGTGTTTGTGAGTCTCATACGATATACCATACGCAGCATGCTGGAATTGATCCTCAGGCCAAAAACAGCCATTGAAAAAATTACAGATTAGCATGCCTCATTGTTTAACGTTAGTGCAAGTACAATCAGATTTTTTATTCGATGGCACTCACCGTATTTATACGCCGATGTGAGTGCACCCTAAAACTACCCTGTTTCCCAAAAATAAGCCCTAATCTGAAAATAAGACCCAACAGGAATTTTCTGCTTTCTGAGTAAGGGTGTTACAGGGGGATCGGCAGATTAGGACCAGGGGGTATATATCCCAATCGCCAGTCAGGGCCCACCAAGCTCCAGATGGCAATGGAGCTGCTTTCAACCCGAAGGTTAGGCGGAGAATACAGAGGTCGGTGGCTCTGAGATAACCCAGGAAACCTGGGAACCGGTCATGTGTGTAGGGACACGTCAGACCAAACGACAACCCAGTTATCGTTTTGGTGTACCTGGCGCTACACCGGCCCCGTGTGCAGGGTGTGACTAGGTATCGTTGACCGAAAGACTGCCACGAAAGCACCCTGTCGGCCACGTGGTCCTCTGATTAGCATTTCTGGTCACCTCTCGTCTGGCCACGTATGTGAAGGACACGTCAGGCCAGGTGGTCACACCAGTAGCATTGACTTGGAGGCCGATACGAGGGGAATAGGGTACACACACCCAGCCCAGGAACTCCTTGTTAATGCCACAGGGGTCCTGGGGTACGCTGTCCGTGTGCGTAAGGGCCACAACCGGACAGGAGGCGTAGCAGCCAAGTTAACTCCACTGGGCTGCACAAGCAGGACTATACAGTAGGAGGTGGAAGCTCGGCACCTGACCCTAACATGCTGAGCCACGGGTGTCTTGGCGTGACAAGCACCAGACGCTTAACCCTACCTACCTCTTCTAAACAAACGCTTATGCCGCAATGAGGCTCTAACATGGAGGTGTGCTCTGTCTGAGCAAATGTGAAGACTGCACACCTCTATGTTGTCTCCAGCCCCTTTTATAACCTGGGATCGCCTCAAACCCAGGGTGGAACCACCAAGGTCCAATAGCAGTGCCATGTCATCAGCAACATCACAAGCGGCCTATCTGGAACTGCCACGTCATTGATGACCTCATGGCAGCCATGCCCCAAACACTTCACCAATCATCGTCTCACGACCAATGGTGAAGTGCCATGTCATAGGGGCGGGCCTCCGCGAGCCAGTCCGGAGTGGCCACATCATCAGGGCACCTAATGTGTGTCAGAGCCTGCCACCTCACTGACATGCCCAGTGAGGTCCTTACCGGGCCTAGCCTCTGATGCACTAAGTGCCTGAGCATGGTCAGTAGCCTGAACAACAGTCTCAAAAATGAGACTATCTGCCTGAGCATGCTCAGTAGGCACAACACAGGACTTAGACACGGCACGATGTCCAACTACCTGTGCATAGAGGCTTTGCGCACTAAGTGTAGGAGCATGCTCAGTAGCCTGAACCAAGGACATAGCCTCAGAAATCAGGCTGAGCATGCTCACTAGGTGAAACACTGGACTAAAGGCGGCGTCACACGAGACGATATATTGTGCGATCGCATGAGCGATTGCACCCGCCCCAGTCGTTTGTGCATCACGGACATCACAGTGACGTCACACAGCGGCCGCCCAATAGAAGCGGAGGGGCGAAGATGAGCGGGTTGTAATATCCCGCCCACCTCCTTCCTTTCACATTGCCGGCGGCCGCAGGCAAGCTGTGTTCGTTGTTCCTGGGGTGTCACACGTAGCGATGTGTGCTGCCTTGGAAACAATGAACAACCGGCGCACAGAAGGAGGAATGACATTATGAAAATGAACGACGTGTCAACGAGCAACGATAACGTGAGTATTTTTGCTCGTTAACAGTCGTTTGGTGGTGTCACACGCTACGATATCTCTAACGATGCCGGATGTGCGTCACAAACGCCGTGACCCCGCCGACATACCGTTAGATATATCATAGGGTGTGACGGGGCCTTTAGGCTCTGGCTGGGGTAAATCGGCGCGAGCATGCACACTAGATGCCTCTCCACACTTAAGGCCCCGTCACACACAGAGATAAATCTTTGGCAGATCTGTGGTTGCAGTGAAATCATGGACATATTGTTCCATTTGTACACAGCCACAAACCTGGCACTGATTGTCCACAATTTCACTACAACCACAGATTTGCCACAGATTTATCTCTGTGTGTGACAGGGCCTTTAGACGTGGAGGAAGAAGCAGCCAGCTGGACGACCCGAGGCATGGCCAAAAATGGCAGCCGGCGCCAGGGCGCAACAGGGACCACAGCAGGCTGCTTGCGGCTATGGCGGCGCCGATTCATAACAAAGGGTTATACATAAGCGCTACCCCTTAAATAAGCCCTAGTTGCGGTTCAATAATGAAGTGTTCATGCAGCTAAAAAAGTTAAAGAATACTGCAAGACACTTCATTAAAGAAAACAGACACCCCCAAAAAGGAAAAAACAGATCCCGCAATCATACTCACTAGACTCACCAGACCAGAAGCTGTGAAACGAGTGGACCTGTGATGGAATAGACACACAGTCAGTGATACCATATGGCTCCTGTGACACAGTAGAATGTGAGAAACCTGTGGTGGAATGCATCAATTACCTGAGATAGAACACACATGGTCATACCATACTGCTCCGGGGAACTGGGACGCTGTGGAATGCGATGACCTGTGGTGGAAAACAGCAAGGGCCTGCAATCAAACACAACGATGCGTTCCACCACAGGTCCTTGCGTTCCTCTGCCCTGCCATCCATGTGTGTGTGTGTGTGTGTGTGGGCCGGAAGCAGAAGAGGACCTCCTTTTTTGTGGGGTAAACTTTCCCTAAACCCATGTTTCTCCATAAGTAAGCCCTAACCCAACAATAAGCCCTAGCACATTTTTCAAAGCAAAAAAAAATATGACTGTCTTATTTTCGAGGAAACACAGTAATACTAATAGTTTCAGTTTTACGCTCTTATCAAAAATATACCCAATGAGTTCAATATATCAGAAAACTGGAAATCTGTCAATTTGTTTATGCAGCCTTCTCTACAAGGTAGTGACACAAGATAAATTAAGAAGTGTGCTATTTATGTGTTAATATGCTTTAATTTCCTAGAGCTTACCAATTAAGTGTTGCCCATATACAATATGTTGCACTCTATCTCCATAATTATTGCAAAATAAGAATGATTAGTTAAAAAAAATGGAACTAATTTTATTGCTGAATAGTATCCCAGACACAGAGTGTGTACAGAGGTAGGATTAAAGGCTGCTTTACATGCTGCAATTTCTCGTGTGATCGCATTTGCGATTGCACCCGCCCCCATCGTTTGTGCGGCACGGGCAATTTCTTGCCCGTGTCGCACAAAGTTGTAACCCCCCTTCACACGTACTTACCTTCCAAACGACCTCGCTGTGGGCGGCAAACATCCATTTCCTGAAGGGGGAGGGACGCTCGGCGTCACCGCGACGTCACACAGCGGCCGGCCAATAGTAGTGGAGGGAAGGTGGCGGAGATGAGCAGGAAGTAAACATCCTGCCTACCTCCTTCCTTCTGCATTGCCGGCAGCCGCAGGTAAGCTGCAGTTCATCATTCCCGGGGTGTCACACGGAGCGATGTGTGCTGCCTCGGGAACAATGAACAACCAGACGTTCGATATTTAGAAAATGAGCGAGGTGTCAACGAGCAACAAAAAGGTGAGTATTTCTGCTCGTTCACACTCGCTCGTAGCTGTCACACACTACGATATGTCAAACGATGCCGGATGTGCGTCACTTACGACGTGACCCCGACGGCATATCGTTTGATATATAGTAGCGTGTAAAGCCCGCTTTACTCCTTGACACTGATGACTGATTTTTGCTACATTCACACATATGTTTCTAATTTTACAACTGTGTAAAAACATCTGATTTTATTGCTAAACTGGATGTCATTGACTAGACACTAAATATTGAAATTATACTTCAATGCAATAAAACTCATTGAAATAGAAAACTCATCAAGTCTTAAAATATAGTACATATTTTACTTTATTAAGCTCTGTGATCCATCTAAATTGATATTTGTGCAGTCCTCAGCCTGCTTAATAGGTCATCCATTAGAGAGTATAGTTTATATACTTTGACAGGTCATGGAAAGACCATCAAACTCGTATTATAATCTAGAAGAGAATAAAGGACATACGTATATATATGTACAGTATATATACTTATATTATATATATATATATACACATATATATATATACCTATATATATATATATGTATAAATATATATATACACACACATATATATATATATATATATATTTACATATATACATACACATATATATATATATATATATACATATATATATATACATACACATATATATATATACTATATATATATATATATATATATATATATATATACACATATACATATATATATATATACTAGAAGGTGGCCCGATTCTACGCATCGGGTATTCTAGAATTACGTATTGTGTAGTTAATGTATGATTTTTGTTATATATATATATATATATATATATATATATATATATATATATAGATGTTGTTGTGTGTAGTTACCAAGTGTTTGTGTAGGGCGCTGTACATGTTCTGGGTGTTGTCTGGGTGTGGCGGGGGGTGAGAGCGGTGTTGTTTGTGTGTTGGGTTGTGTGTATTGCGTTGTTTGTGGAGCGCTATGTGTCTGTAGCGTTGTGTGTGTGTGTTGTGCGGTTTGTGTGGGTGTGGGGTGTGTGTGTGTGTTTTGGTGGGAGGTATGTTTTGTGCAATGTGTGTGTTGTGCGGTATGTGCGTATATTTGTGTGTGCCGCGGTGTTTGTGTGTTGGATGTTGTGTGTGTGCGGCGTTGACTGTGTGTTGGTGTCTGTGTAGGGCGGTGTTTGTGGTTCCCAGTGTGTGTGTGGTGTGTTGTGCAGTGCGTGTGTGGCGGTGTGTGTGTGTTTTGGAGGGAGGTGTGCACCCCCCATTGTGCTCCATCCCCCATGCTGCGCACCCCCTATCGTGCTCCATCCCCCATGCTGCGCACCCCCCATCGTGCTCCATCCCCCATGCTGTGCAACCCCATCGTGCTCCATCCCCCATGCTGTGCACCCCCCATCGTGCTCCATCACCCATGCTGCGCACTCCCCATTGTGCTCCATCCCCCATGCTGCGCACTCCCCATCGTGCTCCATCCCCCATGCTGCGCATTCCCCATCGTGCTCCATCCCCCATGCTGCACACTCCCAAACGTGCTCCATCCCCATGCTGTGCACTCCCAAACGTGCTCCATCCCCCATGCTGCGCACTCCCCATCGTGCTCCATCCCCCATGCTGCGCATTCCCCATCGTGCTCCATTCCCCATGCTGCGCACTCCCAAACGTGCTCCATCCCCATGCTGCGCACTCCCCATTGTGCTCCTTCCCCCATGCTGCGCACTCCCCATCATGCTCCATCCCCCATGCTGCGCATTCCCCATCGTGCTCCATCCCCCATGCTGCGCACTCCCAAACGTGCTCCATCCCCCATGCTGCACACTCCCAAACGTGCTCCATCCCCCATGCTGCGCACTCCCCATCGTGCTCCATCCCCCATGCTGCGCACCCCCCATCGTGCTCCATCCCCCATGCTGCGCACTCCCCATTGTGCTCTATCCCCCATGCTGCGCACTCCCAAACGTGCTCCATCTCCCATGCTGCGCACCCCCCATCGTGCTCCGTCCCCCATGCTGCGCACTCCTTATTGTGCTCCATCCCCCATGCTGCGCACTCCCCATCGTGCTCCATCCCCCATGCTGCGCATTCCCCATCATGCTCCATCCCCCATGCTGCGCACTCCCCATTGTGCTCTATCCCCCATGCTGCGCACTCTCAAACGTGCTCCATCTCCCATGCTGCGCATCCCCCATCGTGCTCCATCCCCCATGCTGCGCACTCCCCATTGTGCTCCATCCCCCATGCTGCGCACCCCCCATCGTGCTCCATCCCCCATGCTGCGCACTCCCCATTGTGCTCTATCCACCATGCTGCGCAATCCCAAACGTGCTCCATCTCTCATGCTACACATCCCCCATCGTGCTCCATCCCCCATGCTGCGCACTCCCCATTGTGCTCCATCCCCCATGCTGCGCACTCCCCATCATGCTCCATCCCCCATGCTGCGCATTCCCCATCATGCTCCATCCCCCATGCTGCGCACTCCCAAACGTGCTCCATCCCCCATGCTGCGCACTCCCCATCGTGCTCCATCCCCCATGCTGCGCACTCCCCATCGTGCTCCATCCCCCATGCTGCACATTCCCCATCGTGCTCCATCCCCATACACGCGCACACCCGATCGCATACACGCACACACACATTGACGATATTGCACATACGCGCTCACACTCACAACATCCGGAGATACCACATGCTTCTGGCCATGTGATCTTCTGGCAGGTCCTGGAAGGTCACTGCACGCACAGTATCGCCGCCGAGAAGCAAGCGATATCACTGGAAGTTGTGAGTGTGTGGATGCGACCTGATGTGTGTGTGAGGTGTGTGTGAGAGTGAGTGTGATCTGATGTGTGTGTGTGTGTCTGTTGTTAAGTGTGTGCGTGTGTGTGTGTTCCGCCGCTGCAGGACGTGGATGCGATCTGATGTGTGTGTGAGGTGTGTGTGAGAGTGAGTGTGATCTGATGTGTGTGTGTGTCTGTTGTTATGTGTGTGCGTGTGTGTGTTCTGCCGCTGCAGGACCTTGATGCGCTCACCTGGGGGCCGGTGTACGCTGGTAACCATGCTACACAATATTAGCCGATGTGTACCATGGTTACCAGCGTACCCCGCCCCCCGCTCGCACGGGAGCCCACACCAGCGTACGCCAGAAACCCCAGGAATGCGAGGGTATGTGTCAGCTGGGTTGCCGGCGTACGCTGATGTGGGCTCCCGGGGGTACAGCACTCACCTGGGAGTCGGGGCCAGAGCGAGCGTGCAATGCGTGAGGGGGGCGGGGCGTGGCCGAGTTGCCAATGCGTGCAGGGGGCCGGGGCGAGAGGCCAATCTGTGTGGGGGCGGAGCCTGGGCGAGCGGCCAATCTGTGCGGGGGGGCGGAGCCGAGGCGAGCGGCCAATCCGTGCGGCGGGGCGGAGCCGAGGCGAGGCGAGCGGCCAATGAGACTCTTGTCGCGGTAAGAACAGAATTTTGGAGACAGACAGACAGACAGACAGACAGAATAAGGCAATTATATATATATAGATATATATATATACATATATATATATATATATATATATATATATATATATATATAGCATGTCCAGAAGTCAGAAAAATGCAGTAAGCGTATTAAACTCCAAATTACACAATTGGATAATATACCGTATTTTTCGGACTATAAGACGCACTTTTTTCCCCCCAAATTTGGGGGAAAGAGGGGGGTGCGTCTTGTAGTCTGAATGTAGAGCTGCGGGGAATGAGGGTGCTGCGGTGGAGCGGGTCATCGGCGACACGAGCAGGCTGTAGCAGCGCCTGCCGTGACCACGTGGACCCGCTCATTTTTATATGCACGCCCATCATCCCGCCCATCATCTCTCAGCGCTGAAGCCGGCGCTGACAGGTGGGTGGGATGATGGACGAGGGATAAACAACCGGCCCGCGTGATCACCCCTGACAACTACAGCCAGGAGTGATCATGTGCGGCTGTGTTCACTACCCCGTGCATCATTATCAGCGCGGTGTGCAGTGAATCAATATACTCCCCGGCCACCACTCCTGCAGCACATGTCCTCCTGTCTGTGCCAGCAGCGGCTGTGTGAGGACTAGCGGTGCGCACAGCGATGACATCATCGCTGTCCACACTTGTCCACATGCAGCCGCCGCCGGCACAGACAGGAGGACATCGCGATACTGCAGGGATCGTGGCTGGCTCCACTCAGCGCCTCTGCTGCTGGCACAGACGGGAGGAGGAGCGATGCTGCAGGGAGTGAGGTAAGGTGAGTATGAATGTTTATTTTTTTTATGTGCCACAGGATGCGGGCCGTATACCATGATGGGGGTTTATAGCAGGATGGGGGTATATAGCAGGATGGGGGTGTGAGGAAAGATGGGGGTATATGAGCAGGATGGGGGTATATGAGCAGGATGGGGGTATATAGCAGGATAGGGGTATATAGCAGGATGGATGTATATAGCTGAATGGGGTATATTGCAGGATGCGGCCATATGCCAGTATATAGCAGGATGCGGCCATATGCCAGGATGACGGTATATAGCAGGATGGGAGCTATACCAGAATAAGGAACATATACTGTATATACAAGGCAGAAGAATCATTACCAGGATGGGTACCTTAGTAAAGAATTTTAGGACATCACCCCCATAACAGTGTCAGCAGCAGATCCTTGCCCCATAACAGTGTGTCATGACCACATTTTTGCTTAAAATTTTATTTTCCTATTTTCCTCCTCTAAAACCAGGGTGTGTCTTATGGTCCGGTGCGTCTTATAGTCCGAAAAATACGGTATGCCCTACTTATATATATATATATATATAAATATATATATATATATATATATATATAAAAATATTCCCTACTAAAGAAGACAGTGATACGAAGGGCTCCTGATAAGTCTTTGGCTTTACCCAGAAAGAAACGAGATAGGATGGTGAAAATTTACATTTATTCCACATATTCTCCACTGATGTCAGCACACTTCTTACATCGGTATTCCAAGTTCTGTAAGCCTAGCAAAAAGAAGGATTTTGGTTGTGCTTCAAACCAAGCATCCATAGCAGCCGTGGCATCAGAAATGCTGTGAATTTTGGTACCCTTGAGGTGTATCTTTAGGTTTGGAAACAGATGATAGTCGGAGGGAGCTAGATCTGGTGAATAAGGTGGGTGGTCAACCAGCTGGAAGCCTAGATCTGCCAGCTTTGCCATGGTCACTTGTGCAGTGTGAGCGGAGGCATTGTCTTGTAGAAACAAGTTTCCTTTGGACAGCTTGCCACACATTTTTGTCTTCAGAGCTGCCTTCAATTAGTCCAAAAGTTCAATGTATTACCTTGCATTGATGGTGGAACCCTTTTGAAGGTAGTCCACTAGCAGCATGCCCTCCTTATCCCAGAACACAGACACCATCACCTTAGTGGCTGATTTTTGCACCCTAAACTTCTTTGGACAAGGAGAACCACTGTGCCTCCACTCTTTTTACTGCTCCTTGTTTTCAGAGTCATACAAATAAATCCAGGTCTCATCCATAGTGACTAGTCTATCCAGTAAGTTCATATCAGTCTGTAAACGCTGACAAATGTACCGGGAAGTTTTCACTCGCATGCTTCTCTGATCTGCTGTCAAACATTTGGGGATCCACTTTGCAGATCGCTTCCTCATGTCCAAATGTTCATGGATAATGACACAAACACATTCACAGGAAATCTCCATGATGTCTGCTATTGCTTTAGTTGAACTTTGTCGCTTCTCCAGTATGAGGTTGTGCACAGCATCGACGATCTCTAGAACAACAACCACTCTCGGTCGTCCAGGACGTTCCTCATCATTGGTTCTGAAGTAGCCCGTTTTAAATTTGGCAACCCAGCTCTTAACTGTGGAATATGAAGGGCATTGATCCCCCAATGTCTGCAACATATCCCCATGAATATCCTTCGTGGACTTTCCTTGCAGAAACAGGAATTTTGTTTACTCCTCTGCTCTCAGTTTCTCTGAATATCGCATCTATTGACAGAGCATCTCACTTGCCACACTACCCTGCTCCACACAGCTTCCACCGCAGCTAGCACAGCCCCCACTGCAGCCAGCACAGCGCCCATTCCCCACCTCCCGGTAAGCTATATTCGCATTATATGACGCACCCCTCTTTTTCTTTCCAAATTTTTGGGAGGAAAGGTATGTCTTATAATCCAAAAAGTATGGCAATTGATATGCCATCTACTTTTTAGTTTGCTGAAAGATTGTAAATACTGATGAGAAATTACATTACAGCCCAATTCAAATGTGAATTGAAAATCATCTCTTTAAATGACATCTTTATTAAGATGCAGAATAACAGTTCTGTCCAATTCCGTTACATTTTAAGAAACAATTGAGCATTTTATAATAAAAACACAGTTAACAAAGGCCATTAAGTGAGATGTGCTCAAGTAAAGAAAGATAACATCCATGTCACTCCTTTAATGCTGATTTATTACAATACATTCGACAATTTTAAGCTCTTTTCATGAATTCCAAGACAGAATTCAAAGATTTGCCAATACACATTAATCACAGCTCTATAGAATAGCTGACTTCTCATTGCAAGGCTTCCAAGAGTCTATTCCTGAATTCAGCCAGGCAAGTACAAGAGCTTGTTAAAGCCAAAGAAAGGATGGCTCACTTGATGTTAAAATAGGATGCGCACATCACAATGCATCCTGATTATAAAAAAATGCAGAAATCTAATTTCTTGTTTCCTTGGCTGATCCCTAAATATTTTTGAAGTCTAAACATTTTTAATTCACTTGTGTCTGTATTCAGCAAATTACACCAAGAACATATTACAAATATAATACAGGATGAAAAATGACAAGGTTAGTTTTATCCAACAACTGTAAGACATCTGGTCACAGGTCATGTCTAGTGTTGCTGCTTGGCACAAAGGAAATGAATGGAGTTCAAATCAAATCAAATCAAATCAAATAAGCTTTATTGGCAGGACCAAATACAAATTAGTTTTGCCAAAGCAAGTGTACATTAGGGGCTGGGGCTGTGGGGATGGTGGGTGGGGACTGTAGGAAGGATGGATGGGGCTCATCCAGGGTGGGGACTGTGGGGGCACTTCTAGGATGGGGGCTATGGAAGTCCATGGCTTATGATGGGGCATATCCACGGTGGGACTGTGGTAACGGTGGATGGGACATATCCAGGGTGGGGATTGGGGGGGCCACATCTGGGATGGGGGGCTATGGAAGTCCATGACTTATCATAGTTCTCTTTCTCGAAGTCTATGGCATTCGCTCACATACTGCGCTACTATCTCCACTGCGCTCTCTTCTTCCCCCAGCAGGATATATATTTTCTCTTCCTCCTTCATGGAGCTGAAATCCGGGAAGAGATGGGAGAGTCTCCTGAAGTGAGTGTCCCTCACTGCTGAGTACTTGGTGCAGTGTAGCATTTATGTAGCATTTGTCACTATGTTCAGTGGCTCTAATGATGCTTATGTCCGCCCCCTGTAAAACAGGATTCAGATGTATGCCTCCATGGACCTACTGACTATAATGATGATTATGTAGACAGAGTCAAAGTGTGCTCTGTAATTAGTGATGGGCGGACTCGCAGATAACCGGGACCAGTGGGTCCCGGTTATCTGGTTTTTAAAATACGGTTCAGTTTTCCATATAAGTCTATAGGGACCAGAATCCGGCTATTAAAAATGTTGGTTAGAAGGGATAAGGATATAGGAGCAAGTGAGTTTTACTTACCGAGAAGTGGTTCACTGCTTCCAGGCCGATCATTCAATTCCAGGGCCGATAAGTAACCCTCATTGAATATTCTCTGCTTTCCGTGCCCACTGGCGCCAGTGATTGGTTGCAGTCAGACGTGCCCCCACCCTGAGTAGTAGTGTTTTAGCTGACTGCTTCGAATCACAGGCACTGTGCGCATCTATATTGTACAGTAAAAAAAAATTAATAAAAATATTGCTGTAGGGTATCCCCATATTATGATAGCAGCACAGATAAAGCATATGACCACAAGCTGCAGCCCCCAGCCATGCGCTCATCTTGGCTGTGTATCAAAGTAAGAGGAACCGCATGTGTTATTGGTTTTTTTCTCATTATTTAAATAAATAATTTAAAAAACTGACATGGGGTCCCCCCAATTTTGATACCCAGTCAAGATAAAGCCAACAGCTGGGGTGTTATGATCAGGAGACCGCTGACTTTCCCATAAATATCCCATTCAAGGGTAAACTCTTTCCCTATCCAGAGATAGAGGCAACCTAAGAACTATGAACTAATACCCAAAGAGTCCAGGAGTAAAGAAACAGGTGAAGCCCAAAAATAGAGCACGAGTGGCTGGAAACTAACTGGCAGCAACCTACCTAAACGCGTTGACACCACTTAAGAATCTAGCTAGCCTCGAAAATGAAGAAATGAACCCTAACTTGCCTCAGAGCAGCCCCAAAGAGACAGTTAAAGCCCCTAACATATATTGATGATGACATAAGAAGCAAATTACTCACCCCAGGGCTATGGAGTACTCGGTCCTGGGCCGTATATTTATAGGGACAGTACACTGGGTGGCCGTTGCCCGGTTCCGTGATCCTGGGGGTCGCCTGAATGGGGTTATGTACAGCTGAATATTTATAAAGTTTGTATCGTGATGCCACTTGAGGGTTGCGGTTATGGAGATGAAACCACCGCTGCATAGTCTCTCACCGCTGGGGCTGATGTTAGTGGCAGCCTGGATGTTGCGGCCCTCCACAAGTAAGGCCTGGCCCCAGGGGATAGGTGATGGAGTTAGGCGTGGAAAGAAGGTAGGCCACACAAGGGATTGCAGTGAAACTGGTTTCTTTACTCACAGCGTTGTTATGGCTGGTAACTCGAGGAAAGCTGGTCATCACCACTCCCCTTAGTCCCAGTGCTGGTTTGGTGACCTGATGGCTTCTTTCCCCTGCACCTGTCTCTGGTTGGTGGATCCCCGTTGCTTGGAGCATCTGGGGGTCCCCTCCTGGTAGTCTCTCAGTCTTAGTCCGTACAGCGGGCAGTTTGAACCCTGTAGGGTGGTCGGTGTTCTGTTCCAGTCCCTGGTTCTCCCGTCACTGCTGGTGCCCACAGACTTTACGGTCAGTGAGGTCCTGGATGGTCCCCTCACTGTTAAGATTTTATCAGGTCAGCCTGGAGTGTTTGCCTGACCTAGGGATCTGTACCCCGTCAGTGCTATGGTTCCAGGAGTACTCTACTGTACTCTTTCAGCAACCACACACCTGCGCCTGACAGGTCACTGTTACACACTCCCATCAGTCTGGTTACGTCCGTCTCCTTTCACTTCCACTTACTGACTGTCTGACCCCTCCTCCCTGGTTGTCATCTAGTGGACCGGATTGGCTCCACCCCTAGGTGGCCATCCATTGGGTCTGACTCTAGTCTGTCACCAGTCCTTGGAAAAGGGAAAAACAGGGATTATATATGTGTTTTTTTGTTTTACCGGCACTGGTCTTCTGGGTTCTTGGGAGTAGGCCCTGCATCTTTGACAGGATGCAGTACCTTGTAGCTCCTGATGGGTTCAGGGGCGCTACACAAACAATACACAGTTTTTTAGGGATAGAATTGAGTAAAGAGAGGCCCTGCTAACTAAGACACAAAGAATAGGATAGACCACTGGGTGCAGCCAGAAAAACCCTAATATATGCCAACTCCTGATAATTAAAATTCCCATAGGACTACACGATCCTCCACCCACTACATCAGGGAACTCTTGTGCTGGACACGGGGTAGGATTAGCATCCAAAAAGGTTATCACAAAAATGGGTTAGTAGCAAATGCCATAGGCAGAAAAATATCCAATGTTCAACATGACTAATAATGAGCAGTACATAGAAGTGGAATACTAAATACAACAAAAAGTAAATATGCAAAAAATGGAGGAAAAAAGCCTTCACTGGATTCTCACTAATGTCCTTTTGTTAAAGGTCATCAGTGGAAACACAATGGAACATAAACGCATATTTGAGCGAAAAAAATGTAGAACAATGTTCAGACAGAGAGAAAAAAAACCTCCACTATGCGTTTTTTCACCAAGAATGAACAGTTTCCATAGCATTATCAAAAAAATTGAAACAGAATCAAATAAAGATTGCACACAAGAGAAAAATGCATCAAAACCATTCAGTCACAGGAAAGAAGACAAAGTACTTATCCCAGGCTTTAAAAAGTGAGATCAGGATGACTAGGAAAAAAGGCCAAAATTGCATCCAAAAAACAGACACACTGCAGCAGACAGCACTAGGATTCTCCAAGGGAAGAAAAGGATTGTCCAAGGACTGGACATGAATGGCCCACTGGGATTACAGCCAGACCCTGCACCTGTCCTAGTGACAAGCAAAGAACCTGACACACTTTCAGCACTGGCAACTAAAGGGAGCCCAGAAACATCCTCAGGAATAATCTTGACCTCTTCACAACCAGCAACAGCCAAGCCAACAGAAACACCATCCGTAGCACTGGGGGCTGGTATTCTCAGACTATGGAGGTCTATGGTTATTAAGCCACCCCCGACCCTAAAAATAGCAGCCTGCAGCCGCCTGGGATTATTGCATCCATTAGATACGACAAGCCCGGTGCTTTACTCAGCTCTTCCCGATTTCCCTGGTGCGGTAGCAATTGTGGTAAGCCTGTAGCCACGGACTTCACCTGTGCTGGGTATCAGAATATGGGGGGACCCTACGCCAAATATTTTATTTATTTATTTTTATACCATGAAACTGACCAGCAGATTGGTTGCAGTCAGACACTGTCACAATGGCTGGGGTGCATCTGTCTTCAACCAACACAGATGCCAGGCCGGCCGGTGGGTGGGGAAAACAGTGCATATGGATTAGCGATAATGAGCAGCCCAGAAATTGAATGAGAGGCCATGGGTCAGTTACAGCTGCGCCAGAGCCTCGGTAAGTATGAAGCGCTTGTTTCATTCTGATTTTCCTTATTTTTCCTTTATTTTTTTTAATTTCTTAAGTGTCAGATCCGGCACCCAGGTACCTTTGAAACCGCTCGGATCCGGACTTTTACAGTCCGGGTCCGCCCATCACTACCTGCCATACATAATTTTCAGACTTATCGTATATTAGAAGAAGGTAAAAAGACTTAATTTTGCTCTTCATGGCTACTTTTGTTTTCCACAAAGCCATTTAGCTAACCTTTTTCAGTCCTTTATGTACCCAAAATAAAATATTTCATCTAGCAAATCTTATTGGTGTTCACTCCCACACAGTAGGGTACTCTATTTTAGTACCCACAGTGCCCCACACACACAGTATGATACCTCTATGTTTAGAGATGAGTGCATTTTTTTAATTCAAATTTGCTGACTTTGTTGACTTTTCCCCCAAAATTTGATTTGTGCTGAATACATTTGCATGAACCTCACAATTGCAAAACTTATAATTGCCTAGAAAATATTTGTGTTGGAGAAAAAAAGAACTTTATTGACCATAAGAGCTTACACTCTACAGCAGAGACAGAACTCATCTGAGAATAATGAGCATGCAGTTTCTTCTGACTGTGAACCCAGAACTCCACCCTATTACCAGACTCTATTCATGATCCTATATAGCCAGGAGCCTGTCTGCCCATACCTGCAGATTTTTAATAGCACATGGAGACATTAAGGTTAGGTTCCCGAAAAATAAGAGATTACCTGGTCGTTGGTTTCGGGCTCATTTGCATTGATCAATACATTTGCTAAATATCTCTACTAATTTCAAAAATTCATAGCAGTTTTGCAATACCATTTTCATATATTCATTTTTTCCAGATAGCTAAATGTATTTTTCATTGTTCATAGCATCCCTATAGCAGTAATGCTTTAGCATTTTTCATGTTTATATTTTTATAGTGGTTAGTGTGCAGATTATTATTTATATTATCATCTGAGAATAAGACCTTACACTCTACAAGAGTGAGAGAGAGAGGACCCTGCTGACAATAAGAGCTTACACTCTGCATCAAAGATCAAGAAAGAGAGTACCCTGCTGATAAACTCTACAGGAAAGATAGAGAGAGAGGACCTCACTGACAATAAAAACTTAAGCTGGTGTCACACACAGCGACAATGACAACGATGTCGCTGCTACGTCACCATTTTCTGTGACGTTGCAGCGACGTCCCGTCGCTGTCGCTGTGTGTGACATCCAGCAACGACCTGGCCCCTGCTGTGAGGTCGCCGGTCGTTGCTGAATGTCCAGCTTCATTTTTTGGTCGTCACTCTCCCGCTGTGACACACACATCGCTGTGTGTGACAGCGAGAGAGCGACGAAATGAAGCGAGCAGGGAGCAGGAGCCGGCACTGGCAGCTGCGGTAAGCTGTAACCAGCGTAAACATCGGGTAACCAAGGGAAGACCTTTCCCTGGTTACCCGATATTTACCTTCGTTACCAGCCTCCGCCCTTGCTGCCAGTGCCGGCTCCTGCTCTGTGCACATGTGGCTGCAGTACACATCGGGTAATTAACCCGATGTATACTGTACCTAGGAGAGCAAGGAGCCAGCGCTAAGTAGTGCGCGCGGCTCCCTGCTCTCTGCAGTGTGACATGTAGCTGCAGTACACATCGGGTTAATTAACCCGATGTGTACTGTACCTAGGAGAGCAAGGAGCCAGCGCTAAGTAGTGCGCGCGGCTCCCTGCTCTCTGCAGTGTGACATGTAGCTGCAGTACACATCGGGTTAATTAACCCGATGTGTACTGTACCTAGGAGAGCAAGGAGCCAGCGCTAAGCGCGGCTCCCTGCTCTCTGCACATGTAGCACAGCGACGTTATGATCGCTGCTTCTGCTGTGTTTGACAGCTAAGCAGTAGTGATGAGCGAGTACTAAAAAGCTCGGGTGCTCGAAGCTCGGGCCGAGCCTCCCAAGATACTCGTGTACTCGGCCCGAGCAACGAGCCCAATGTTATCCTATGGGAGACCCGAGTATTTTTGTGAAATGACCTCCCGGCAGCATGGAGAAACCCTAAAAATGGCACAAAAGTCTCAGAAGAGTGCTCAAATGACATGGCAACAGCATGGGGAAGACCCCTTGAAGCATTTATCACTCAAAAGTCACAGCTGTGAACAATTTTGTCCGCGTTTTACGCCATTTTTACGGACTCACCAGAAAACCTTCCAAAATGACCCCAAAATGATTTTTCATGGCAGAAATGTTAAGGGCACATACCCAATAGTGAGATAGAGCTGGTGTATGTTACTTTTTGAGATTAATACATGAAAGATTTTACGTGAAAACATTGTGTGGCACTCCGATGTCCCTGAGAAGAGACGTACATGAAGGCCTCTTGAGTCTAATGTGCCCATTTTGAGGAAGTGAGTCTTTGTAGTATTTTCCTTTGCCAGGGCAGTCCAAAATTGTGAGGTTCACCAATGTCCCTGGATAGAGACGTGCATGATGGCCTGTAAACCTGAAGTGCCCATTGTAAGGAAGTGGGTCTATTTCAGTATAGCCCTTTGCCAGGGCAGCCAAAAATTGGGAGGCTCCACATTGTCCCTGGATAGAGACGTGCATGATGGCCTGTAAACCTGAAGTGCCCATTGTAAGGAAGTGGGTCTATTTCAGTATAGCCCTTTGCCAGGGCAGCCAAAAATTGGGAGGCTCCACATTGTCCCTGGATAGAGACGTGCATGATGGCCTGTAAACCTGAAGTGCCCATTGTAAGGAAGTGGGTGTATTTCAGTATAGCCCTTAGGCAGGGCAGCCAAAAATTGGGAGGCTCCACGTTGTCCCTGGGTAGAGACGTGCATGAGGGCCTCAAAACATTGTTCCCATTGCAAAGGAGCGGGTCTCCTGTCGTTGTAATGTCCATTCTGCAAAGAATGGGCGAAAAAATTTACCACTGGGGGTATACCTGAAACAAAGACCTAACTATTGTAACGGTCATCATGATGGCGCATGAGGAGAAGGAGGAGCAGTCCAGCGATTATCCAAAGTCGAGAAGTGTACCCATGGGTGAGTGGAGGTACATGGCAAACTTTAAACTCCGCTCTCATTTGCTGGTGGTGTGGTGAAGTCTGGCCCAATCCAACCCTTGTTCATCTTTATCAGAGTCAGCCTGTCAGCATTTTCAGTTGACAGGCGGGTGCGTTTATCTGTAATGATTCCACCTGCGGCACTAAAAACACGCTCTGACAAAACGCTAGCAGCAGGGCAGGCCAGGACTTCCAAGGCGTAGAGAGCCAATTCATGCCACGTGTCCAGCTTGGATACCCAATAATTGTAAGGCACAGAGGAATGTCGGAGTACAGTTGTTCGATCTGCAAGGTACTCCTTCAGCATCTGGGCAAACTTAGGATTTCTTGTGGCACTACCCCGCACCTCTGGGGCTGTGGTACGTGAGGGGCTGAGAAAACTGTCCCACATCTTAAAGACTGTTCCCCTACCTCTGGCGGATTGGACTTGTGCCTCTCTCGGCTGTACGCCTCGGTTGTCCACTGATTCCTGACCTATGCCGCTAGCGTTTTGTGAGGGGAATGCTTTGCCTACTTCCGTGACTATGGCCTTCCGAAACTGCTGCATTTTGGTTGACCTCTCCTCCACGGGAATAAGAGACAAAAAGTTCTCCTTGTAGCGTGGGTCTAACAGTGTTACCAACCAGTAATGATTGTCGGCCAAGATGTTCTTAACGCGAGGGTCACGAGACAGGCAGCTTACCATAAAGTCAGCCATGTGCGCCAGACTCTTAACAGCCAGGACTTCAGTAGCCTGACCAACAAGATGACTGAACATGCTGTCCTCCTCCTCCTCCTCCTCCTCCTCCTCCTCCTCATCTACCCTGTCCTCTGGCCAGCCACGCTGAATCGAGGATATGACTGGTGTGCATGTCATATCCTCAATTTGGCCGGAGAGTTGCTCCATGTCTTCATCCTCCTCCTCGTCATAGTCCTCCACTGCACGTTGTGATGAGACGAGGCTGGGCTGTGTGTTATCACCCACACCCACTACTGTTTCTTGCTGCAACTCATCGCGCTCCGCCTGCAATGCATCATGTTTGTTTTTCAGCAGGGACCATTTTAGAAGGCAGAGTAGCGGTATGGTGACGCTAATAATGGCGTCATCACCACTCACCATCTTGGTGGAGTCCTCAAAGTTTTGGAGGATGGTACATAGGTCTGACATCCATCTCCACTCCTCAGGTGTTATGTGTGGAGTTTGACCCATTTCCCGACGGCTTAGGTGATGCAGGTACTCAACAACTGCCCTCTTCTGCTCACATATCCTGACCAACATGTGCAGAGTTGAATTCCAACGCGTGGGGACATCACACACCAGTCTGTGAGCCGGAAGATGCAAACGGCGCTGAAAGCCGGCAAGGCCGGCTGAAGCAGTAGGTGACTTTCGAAAATGTGCAGACAGGCGGCGAACTTTTACCAGCAGATCAGACAGCTCTGGGTATGACTTTATAAACCGCTGAACCACGAGGTTGAGCACATGGGCCACGCATGGAACATGTGTCAGCTGGCCTCGCCTCAAAGCCGCCACCAGGTTCCGGCCATTGTCACAAACGACCTTTCCTGGCTTTAGGTTCAGAGGTGTGAGCCAGTGATCTGCCTGCTGTTTCAGAGCTGTCCACAGCTCTTCTGCATTGTGGGGTTTGTCACCTATGCAGATTAGCTTCAGCACAGCCTGTTGCCGCTTCGCCGAGGCAGTGCTGCAGTGCTTCCAGCTTGTGACTGGTGTGGAGGGCACAGTGGATGAGGATGCGCAGGAGGAGGAGGAGGCTGAAGAGCATGACATTCCGGAGCTGTAGAGTGTGGGTGAAACACTGACTGAGGTAGGGCCTGCAAACCTTGGTGTGGGAAGGACGTGTTGCGTCCCTCGCTCAGACTGGGTCCCAGCTTCCACAATATTAACCCAGTGTGCCGTCAACGAGATGTAGCGGCCTTGCCCACAAGCACTTGTCCACGTGTCTGTGGTTAGGTGGACCTTGGGTGAAACAGCGTTGTTCAGGGCACGTGTGATGTTTTGTGACACGTGGTTATGCAACGCGGGGACGGCACACCGGGAGAAATAGTGGCGGCTGGGGACCGAGTAACGTGGGACAGCTGCCGCCATCAGGTCACGGAATGCTTCTGTCTCCACCAGCCTAAAAGGCAACATTTCCAGCGCAAGCAGTCGCGAAATGTTAGCATTTAGAACTGTGGCATGTGGGGTGTTGGCAGTGTATTTGCGCCTGCGTTCAAAGGTTTGCTGAATGGATAACTGAACGCTGCGCTGGGACAAGGACGTGCTTGATGATGGTGTTCTTTCTGCGTAGGCAACTGCAGGTGCAGGAGTGGAGGAGGCTTGTTCGCAGGCAGCATGGACAGAGGATTGGCTCGCATGCACAACCAGCGAAGACGTAGCAGTGACATCAGCAAGCACTGCTCCTCGACTCTGTTGTACTTCCCACAAAGTCGGGTGCTTGGCTGACATGTGCCTGATCATGCTGGTGGTGGTCAGGCTGCTAGTTTTGGTACCCCTGCTGATGCTGGCACGGCAGGTGTTGCAAATGGCCTTTTTTGAATCATCTGGATCCAACTTAAAAAACTGCCAGACTCGTGAAGACCTAACATTTGTACAGGCACCTTGTGTCGTCGTGTTGTTCCGGGGAACGGTTGCCTGACTTCTGCCTGGGGCCACCACCCTGCTTCTTACTGCCTGTTGTGATGCTACGCCTCCCTCCCCCTGTGCACTGCTGTCCTCGCTCTGCATATCCTCCTGCCAGGTTGGGTCAGTTACTGGATCATCCACCACGTCGTCTTCCTCTTCCGCACCCTGCTCCTCCTCCTGACTTGCTGACAATTGTGTCTCATCATCGTCCACCACTTGTTGAGACACGTTGCCAACTTCGTGAGAACGTGGCTGCTCAAATATTTGGCCATCTGTACAGACGATCTCCTCATGACCCACTTCAATATGAGCTGGCGAGAGGCCAGAATGTGTGAATGGAAACGTGAACAGCTCTTCCGAGTGTCCAAGTGTGGGATCATTAATGTCCGAGGAGGACGTGTACTCAGCCTGGTGGTAGGAAGGAGGATCAGGTTCAGAAATGTGCGGTGCAGTATCACGGCTACTGACACTTGACCGTGTGGAAGACAGAGTGTTTGTGGTGGTGCCAATCTGACTGGAAGCATTATCCGCTATCCAACTAACAACCTGTTGACACTGGTCTTGGTTCAAGAGCGGTGTACTGCTGCGGTCCCCAAGAATTTGGGACAGGACGTGCGAGCGACTAGATGTGGCCCTTTGTTGTGGCGAAATTAGAGCTTGCCCACGACCTCGGCCTCTGCCTGCACCACCATCACGTCCACTTCCTTGTTCCTTGCCAATGCCCTTGCGCATTTTGCAATGCTGTGCACTGCTGACGTGTATATTCACTACTTGTGCGTTATATCAAAGTTTCTGGAAATTGCACACAAGTGCACCTGTACGCTGCCACCGACAGGCACACACGTGCGGTTTTTAAATGCAAGCACGGACGCAATAATAACCTAACACAGGTTTTAGGAGCAAAAATTAAGAACTCTGACACTATCAGCCACTGCTGACTGACGTGTATTATACACTACACTTGTGCGTTATATAATAGTTTGGTAAACGCACACCAGTGCACCTGTACGCTGCCACCAACAGGCACACACGTGCGGTTTTAAAAACCAAGCACGGACGCAATAATAACCTAACACAGGTTTTAGGAGCAAAAATTAAGAACTCTGACACTATCAGCCACTGCTGACTGACGTGTATTATACACTACACTTGTGCGTTATATAATAGTTTGGTAAACGCACACCAGTGCACCTGTACGCTGCCACCAACAGGCACACACGTGCGGTTTTAAAAACCAAGCACGGACGCAATAATAACCTAACACAGGTTTTAGGAGCAAAAATTAAGAACTCTGACACTATCAGCCACTGCTGACTGACGTGTATTATACACTACACTTGTGCGTTATATAATAGTTTGGTAAACGCACACCAGTGCACCTGTACGCTGCCACCAACAGGCACACACGTGCGGTTTTAAAAACCAAGCACGGACGCAATAATAACCTAACACAGGTTTTAGGAGCAAAAATTAAGAACTCTGACACTATCAGCCACTGCTGACTGACGTGTATTATACACTACACTTGTGCGTTATATAATAGTTTGGTAAACGCACACCAGTGCACCTGTACGCTGCCACCAACAGGCACACACGTGCGGTTTTAAAAACCAAGCACGGACGCAATAATAACCTAACACAGGTTTTAGGAGCAAAAATTAAGAACTCTGACACTATCAGCCACTGCTGACTGACGTGTATTATACACTACACTTGTGCGTTATATAATAGTTTGGTAAACGCACACCAGTGCACCTGTACGCTGCCACCAACAGGCACACACGTGCGGTTTTAAAAACCAAGCACGGACGCAATAATAACCTAACACAGGTTTTAGGAGCAAAAATTAAGAACTCTGACACTATCAGCCACTGCTGACTGACGTGTATTATACACTACACTTGTGCGTTATATAATAGTTTGGTAAACGCACACCAGTGCACCTGTACGCTGCCACCAACAGGCACACACGTGCGGTTTTAAAAACCAAGCACGGACGCAATAATAACCTAACACAGGTTTTAGGAGCAAAAATTAAGAACTCTGACACTATCAGCCACTGCTGACTGACGTGTATTATACACTACACTTGTGCGTTATATAATAGTTTGGTAAACGCACACCAGTGCACCTGTACGCTGCCACCAACAGGCACACACGTGCGGTTTTAAAAACCAAGCACGGACGCAATAATAACCTAACAGGTTTTTTTGGGGAGCGACAATTACAGTACAGACAAGTCAGACACTATCTGGACTGTTTTACACTGTGTACACCAGCCCCAGATATGAAGGCTGGTATACGGTCACCACTACCCTGCCTGCCTGCCTGCCTGTATACTGCTACAATAGTCCTGACAAGGACTCTTTTGGTCACTAGCCTGTATTCAGACCTGGCTATACCCTGCCTGTATATAGCAACAATAGTCCTGAGAAGGACTCTGCTACTGTACGCCGACCTGGCTATACCCTGCCTGCCTGTATACAACTAGAATAGTCCTGAGAAGGACTTTTGGTCACACTGTTTGCAGCCCTGCAACTGAAAAAGCTATAAAGGGCCGCAAAGCTTTCCCTGAATCAGCGACACTCTCCCTACACTCACTGTCAGAATAGCTGTGAGCAGAGCACAGCGCGCCGGCCTATATAAAGGCTCGGTGACGCTGTGCAGGCCGGCCAATCACTGCAATTCCACAACTAACAGGGCTGTGGCATTGCAGTGGTCTGCCAGCCAATCCCTGCATGAGGGCTGGCTCTCAAAAGAGCGCCAACATGCAGAAATGAAGACCACGAGTAAAGCACGAGTATCGCGAGATTACTCGTTCCCCGCCGAGCAGCCCGAGTACAGTGATACTCGTGCGAGTACCGAGTAGTGACAAGCATGCTCGCTCATCACTACTAAGCAGCGATCATAACAGTGACTTACAAGGTCGCTGTTACGTCACAGAAAATGGTGACGTAACAGCGACCTCGTTGTCGCTGTCGCTTAGTGTGAACCCAGCTTTACACTCTACAGAAAAGATAGAGAGAGAACCCTGCTGATCATAAGAGCTTACACTTTACAGGAAAAAGAGACTTACATTGTGTAGTGAAAAGTACCTATTCGTGTTCAGATTATTCATAACGAATCCCAAAGTACTATTCCAGTAGTCGTCACGATTAACAAACCAAATGCAAGTCAATGGGGAACCAGTACATTTTTCTTGTTGTGATTAGTCGCAGATATATGGGATCTGTGGGACTAACCAGACTTAAAAAAAAATGGATTTGATCCCAAATATCTGGCCATATAAATTTATGGGGACCATATTCCGGCACTTAAAAATGGTGGTAGAAGGGATAGGGGGATTAGAGTAAGCACACTATACTTACCAATTCTCCAGCCTGGCTGTAACTGCTTCCAGGCCTCTCACTCATCTTCTGGAGAAGCTCATTTACCGTCATGCATATTCACTGTTTCCCCCGCCCACCAGCAGTCCTGGTGTCTGTGATTGGTTGCAATTAGACACCCTCCCCAAGGGTTGGTATTCTCAAGTTGGGGAGATCCATGTTTATTGGACCGCCCAGCCTAAAATAGCAGCCTGCAACAACCCAGGATTGCTGCATCCAATAGATGTTACAATCCCAGAACTTTACCCGGCTCTTCCCGATTGCCCTGGTGCAGTAGCAATTGGGGTAATAGCAGTGGTTAATAACAGCTCACAACTGCCACTAAGCCATACAGTAGTAATGGGAGGTGTCTATGGAGACACATAGCTACATTTTGAATTATGCTGGCAAAAGAAGGCGCCAGTTGCATGTAAACATAGGAGAACATTTTGGGAAGATCAGAAATAATACATACACACCCATCACTAGGCAAATTCATAATAGACATGGCGGTAATGAGAGTTCTATTTGCTTCCACATGATAAAGTTGGTTCCTCTATCAAAAGAAAAGGTGATTAGGATAGAAAAATTATACACAGAGAGACCAGATGGTTGAAAGCTCTTACCACATTGGGGTAAATGTCAATTAAGTTTTTCCAGCTTCATCTAGAACATTATTTTGGCTCTGTTTATGATACTATCTTCCACGGTGAGAGAAATTTAGAGATAGTATATTATTCTTATATTACATCCCCTTTATCTTTTATCTCTTATATGCTCAGTGTTCTGAACAATCATAGTGATGTCCATTTTGGGATAGTCCTCTCATTACACTGATTACTGGCTTGTTTCCTATTGTATACAATAATTGTAATATCAATTGTTAATTATATCAACTTTGTTTTAGTCCTGTCTCTGGGTATTTTAGCATTGACGTTTATGGACGGTTATTATATCAATGTCCCATTGTTTTTATTTTATTATCATTGGTGGTATTCAGTCTCCAAAAAGATTAAATCTTTTAGTCAACTCTACTCCCGGGTGTGCTTCCTACTGTGGTGCACAGTTTACAGGAGGTATTGTCGTGTTGGTTTGCAGTGGGTCCCATTGTGGAACGTACGCAATAGGAAATGACATTGCTTTATTGAATGTGCTTTCTACTCTGGAGCCCATGCCGGAAGACGTGATATTGCATTACCAGATGTGCGTTCCATCTAAGGTTGTGCGCTGTTGTGTGTTACGTTACTTTTACTTTTCCTTGGTTAATATTGTGTGCCTTCATTTTGGCACGTTTCCTGAGAAGTTCATCATGTTACTTGCTGAGTAATGTTGCTGGGCATTCGACCAACTATGCTTCATTAATGGGTCTGTGAATCTATTCTCATTATGACCCTCGATTTTCCTGGTGGACGTGTCAGAGGAGTTCCTATGATTCATCATTGAATTGTGATGACTACACTATTTAATGGATGTTAAATTTTTGTTTATCTTTCTTATTCAATTATCTGTGAATATAAATTTGAGTATTGGGATTGCTACCATGTTATTTCATACGATGTCTTCTATTTATGTTTCTCTATATCACCAATAGAGATATAAATGGACAATTTAGGGCTCAGTCTCTGTCAAATGTTTATTTATTAGGGTGACAGTCTTCACGGTTAGGCAAGGTTTGTTTTTTTTTATCAGGGACCTGTAGGGCTCTTTATTTGCAAATATAAGTCTATTATTTAACCCTTGCTACCTTTCTCAGTATTACTACACAACCTAACTCTGGGGTCCCTACTGCCTCCCTCACATGTCGGTGTTTTAACACATACATGAAAAATTGTACCGGTATCATCAGTATTTTGGATCAGTTGTCATAAGTGTGACATTCCTGTATCCGTTTTTACCATCATTGTTTTTTACAGATGGTTCATTAATAGAGATTGGCGAATAGTAAAATATTCAGGTTCAGATTCTTCGTACCGAACACAGAGTACTATTCCAGTATTGATCACTAATAAAGCATCTAATGCAAGTCAATAGGGAATTCAACTTTTTTGGGGGGGGGAAATCTTCACGAAAAATGCTTGGGTTCCCCATTGACTTGCATTAAATTCGTTATTCGTGGAAAATACTGAACTAGTACTAGGTATTCAGTTAGCATAACCCGAATTTGAATATTTTGCTATTTGCCCATCTCTAATAATGAACTAAAGTAATTACAAAGGTTCTCCTATCCTTTACAATGATAAACATGAACAGCATATAGATTGTACACTATTGCCAACCGTGTGTTGTACATGTTTTCCATGGACATGTATTGGCTTCTGTCATCCATGCTGCCGGAAATAGACATGTCTCCATATTCTTTGCATGAACTAATGATCCATTTAAAAATATGGACATGTGAGCAGCACCATAGGTTACAATCAGTGGCGTAGCTAGGGGTTCAGCTCAGGGGGGGCGAAACATCTGAGTGGGCCCCTTACCAAGTAACCATGATAACTACGGTGGAGGAGACTAATTGTGGGTATAGAGGATCCTCAGCAGATGACAGTTATATTATCGCAATATGGTGACTATATAGTGGTAGATATCGGTGCTGCAGCACATACAAGAGATCACAGTGCAGTTATAGATGGTGACTTACAGCTGACATTCTTTCGGATGGAATTGTTCACTTCTTCCATCTTTTCTATCTGGCCCAGACCGACATGACAACTTCTTCCAGCCACAACTTGTCTACAGAGATTACAACAAAGACATATTTGGCGTCTCACATTTCTGGCACCGTCCCGATCTAATTCCAACCTGCACAAACTCGTCATCCTGTCGTCACCCCAATACTGAGCCACTGCTACCATATGTGTCCATATTACTGCACCCACTGTGTGGCACAAAAACCGACTCTACCGATCTCCAGATGATAATAATACCCCCACTGTGCCCCCCACATATTAGTGCCATCACTGTGCCCCAACATCTTAATGCCACCATTGTGCCCTTTACATGGTAAAATGCCTCCTTTGTGCCCTCTAGATGGTAAGATTTCTCCCTAGAAAATATTAATGTCCTGTATAAGTGCCCTAGAAAAATGCCCACATATTGCTCCTAGAAAGTAATAATGCGCCCAATGTGCCTGTGATGGTCACAATACCTTGAGTGCCCCTATTACAATAATGGTTCTTAAGTATCCGCTTAACATTTAACAATGTCCCCCCATGTACAACTCGTCTATACACAGTATGAAGCCCCTATACCTCTACTATACACAGGTTGTAAGAATATTTTCCAGCTCAGCATGCCTTTAAAGTCCTGAGGAACCCTTCTGCAGTGCTCAGTACATAAAGTCGGCATCAAACTTGAGAAAACAAAGGATTTTTTCGGCAACATGCGTCCAAGCTTAAAATCAGTTTATTCCAAAACAAAAATACACAGAACATGACAAAAAAGTGAATAAAAAAAATCCCATGCGTTTTTTTAATCAACTTTTTTGTCATGTTCTGTGTATTTTTTAGGGGGTAATAATAAACTGATTTTAATCTTGGACGCATGTTGCCGGACAAATCCTTTCTTGTTTTCTGCCCTATTCACAGTATGATGTTCCCATAGCTCCCCTATACACGATATGATGTTCCCATAGCTACTCTATAAACAGTATGATGTTCCCATAGCTGCCCTATACACAGTATGATGTTCCCATAGCTCCCCTATACAGTGTGATGTTCCCATAGCTCCCCTATACAGTGTGATGTTCCCATAGCTTCCTACACACAGTGTGATGTTCCCATAGCTCCCCTATACACAGTGTGATGTTCCCATAGCTCCCCTATACACAGTATGATGTTCCCATAGCTCCCCTATACACAGTATGATGTTCCCATAGCTTCCTATACACAGTGTGATGTTCCCATACCTCCCCTATTCACAGTATGTTGTTCCCATAGCTCCCCTATACACAGTATGATACCTCTATACCTCCCCTATACAAAGTATGATACATTTTTGTGTAAAAAAGTAAAATTTTCATTTTTTTCCTTCCACATTGCTTTTGTTCCTGTGAAGCACCTAAAGGGTAAATAAACTTCTTGGATGTGATTTTGAGTACCTTGAGGGGTACAATTTTTAGAATGGTGTCACTTTTAGGTATATTCTGTCACCTAGGCCACGCCCAAAGTCCCTTCTAACGTGATGTGGTCCCTAAAAAAAGGTTTTGTAAATTTTGTTGGAAAAATTAAAAATTGCTGATGAACTTTGACCCCTTCTAAAGTCCTAACAAAAAAAAATGTTTCGAAAATTGCGCTGGTGTAAAGTAGACATGTGGGAAATGTAATTTAATTACTATTTTGTGTGACATATCTCTCGAATATATGGGCATAAAATTTAAAAGTTTGAAAATTGCAAAATTTTCCCCAAATGTCCGAACTTTTCACAAATAAACGCAAAAAGTATCGGCCTAAATTTACCACTATCATGAAGAAAAATATGTCATGAAAAAACATTCTCAGAATCACTGCGATCCGTTGACGCGTTCCAGAGTTATAATCTGTGACACTGGTCAGAATTGCAAAAAATGGTTGGTCATTAGGGAGTTTTACTGGCTGGGGTTGAAGGGGTTAAGATAAGTTTCATTTTTTTCCCTCGATGATACAGTGCCTACAAGTAGTATTCAACCCCCTGCAGATTTAGCAGGTTTACACATTCGGAATTAACTTGGCATTGTGACATTTGGACTGTAGATCAGCCTGGAAGTGTGAAATGCACTGCAGCAAAAAAGAATGGTATTTCTTTTTTATTTTTTTTTTTAAATTGAGAAAAGTTTATTCAGAGGGTCATTTATTATTCAACCCCTCAAACCACCAGAATTCTGTTTGGTTCCCCTAAAGTATTAAGAAGTATTTCAGGCACAAAGAACAATGAGCTTCACATGTTTGGATTAATTATCTCTTTTTCCAGCCTTTTCTGACTAATTAAGACCCTCCCCAAACTTGTGAACAGCACTCATACATGGTCAACATGGGAAAGACAAAGGAGCATTCCAAGGCCATCAGAGACAAGATCGTGGAGGGTCACAAGGCTGGCAAGGGGTACAAAACCCTTTTCAAGGAGTTGGGCCTACCTGTCTCCACTGTTGAGAGCATCATCCGGAAGTGGAAGGCTTATGGAACTACTGTTAGCCTTCCACGGCCTGGACAGCCTTTGAAAGTTTCCTCCCGTGCTGAGGCCAGGCTTGTCCGAAGAGTCAAGGCTAACCCAAGGACAACAAGGAAGGAGCTCCGGGAAGATCTCAAGGCAGTGGGGACATTAGTTTCAGTCAATACCATAAGTAACGTACTCCACCGCAATGGTCTCCGTTCCAGACGAGCCCGTAAGGTACCTTTACTTTCAAAGCGTCATGTCAAGGCTCGTCTACAGTTTGCTCATGATCACTTGGAGGACTCTGAGACAGACTGGTTCAAGGTTCTCTGGTCTGATGAGACCAAGATCGAGATCTTTGGTGCCAACCACACACGTGACGTTTGGAGACTGGATGGCACTGCATACGACCCTAAGAATACCATCCCTACAGTCAAGCATGGTGGTGGCAGCATCATGCTGTGGGGCTGTTTCTCAGCCAAAGTGCCTGGCCATCTGGTCCGCATCCATGGGAAGATGGATAGCACGGCCTACCTGGAGATTTTGGCCAAGAACCTCCGCTCCTCCATCAAGGATCTTAAGATGGGTCGTCATTTCATCTTCCAACAAGACAACGACCCAAAGCACACAGCCAAGAAAACCAAGGCCTGGTTCAAGAGGGAAAAAATCAAGGTGTTGCAGTGGCCTAGTCAGTCTCCTGACCTTAACCCAATTGAAAACTTGTGGAAGGAGCTCAAGATTAAAGTCCACATGAGACACCCAAAGAACCTAGATAACTTGGAGAAGATCTGCATGGAGGAGTGGGCCAAGATAACTCCAGAGACCTGTGCCGGCCTGATCAGGTCTTATAAAAGACGATTATTAGCTGTAATTGCAAACAAGGGTTATTCCACAAAATATTAAACCTAGGGGTTGAATAATAATTGACCCACACTTTTATGTTGAAAATTTATTAAAATTTAACTGAGCAACATAACTTGTTGGTTTGTAAGATTTATGCATTTGTTAATAAATCCTGCTCTTGTTTGAAGTTTGCAGGCTCTAACTTATTTGCATCTTATCAAACCTGCGAAATCTGCAGGGGGTTGAATACTACTTGTAGGCACTGTATATACTATTTCTGTATATCTCAAGTAAACCCTAGTTTCTCCCACAAATGTCTGATTTCAGTTACTTCTGCTGAAGTCAGAACTCTGCAGCGGTTCCTACAGTCTATGGCTGGTCACTATATGTAGTCACCACAGTCTGACTGGTCACTATATGTAGTCACCACAGTCTATGGCAGGTCACTATATGTAGTCACCACAGTCTGACTGGTCACTATATGTAGTCACCACAGTCTATGGCTGGTCACTATATGTTGTCACCATAGTCTATGACTGGTCACTATATGTAGTCACCACAGTCTATGGCTGGTCACTATATGTAGTCACCACAGTCTGATTAGTCACTATACGTAGTCACCACAGTCTATGGCTGGTCACTATAAGTAGTCGCCACAGCAGAGCAGAGTGACTGATGTTCTTGAAGGTGGACCTGCACATTCCTGCCTCTCTCAGGTGCATGCTGGAGATTGTAGTGCTGGAGGTTGTAGTGCTGTGCTGTCTGATGTCAGGGGCATGCTGGAGGTTGTAGTGCTGTGCTGTCTGATGTCAGGGGCATGCTGGAGGTTGTAGTGCTGTGCTGTCTGATGTCAGGGGCATGCTGGAGGTTGTAGTGCTAACCTGTATGATGTCAGGGGCATGCTGGAGGTTGTAGTGCTGTGCTGTCTGCTGTCAGGGGCATGCTGGAAATTGTAGTGCTGTGCTGTCTGATCTCAGGGGCATGCTGGAGGTTGTAATGCTGTGCTGTCTGATCTCAGGGGCATGCTGGAGGTTGTAGTGCTGTGCTGTCTGATCTCAGGGCATGCTGGAGGTTGTAGTGCTGTGCTGTCTGATCTCAGGGCATGTTGGAATGTTACAGTTGCTGTGGCACTGGAGACTATGTTCGGATTTCTTGCTACTGCACATGTGCGAGCACTGGAGACTATGTTCGGATTTCTAGCTACTGCACATGTGCAAGCGCTGGAGACTAAGTCATATCTTGGAGCCATTGCACATGTGCGGGTGACATCATCGCTGACACGAGGTCACATGTCTCTGACACCTTCTATGCCGATTGGTTGCTGGTCATGTGCTTGTGACGCTTTGCTCGGTGATAGGCCAGCGTGACGTCATTGCTGTCGTTCTGGCAGCGGATTGGCTCTGGTGTCCTCCATCTTGGATGATAAATGAAAGGGAGAGAAAAGCACACATAATGTGGGCGCACATCAAAACATTTAGGAATTTAATATACAATGTATTTTTATTGGGTCAAAATCATCTTGGATGAGGCACAGAGTCTATTTAAGACCCTGACGCACGCTGCCCGGCACTCAGTCCTCTTGGTTCATGCATGAGAGTAGACGCTCTGTGCACGTCCCTCTAGGCATCTCTCTGTCTATGCTAGGTGAGCGCTATCGGCAGGGTAGCGTTCTTATACCTTACAGCTTCGGCTGTGGTCCGTATCCTTACATCTTAGTGGAGCGGACATAGGCATAGCCTGAGGCACATCGTCCGGCTGGGCCTTGTGATTCTACTCGTAGGTGGATGTTGCCGCTAGGGTAACGTTCCTTATACTGCGTCTGGCAGTTGTTCGTATCCTCGCACACTAGGGGAGTGAACACAGGTAGGAGCTTTGTGCGGCTTATGCTGCTGTCCGTCTCTTTTGCACCACTAGAAGAGCGGACCTAGGCATGTACCATATCTAGTGGTTCGTGTCCTCGCACACTAGTGGAGCGAACGCAGGTAGGAGCTTTGTACAGCTTACGCTACTGTCCGTCTCCTGGCACCGCTAAAGGAACGGACCTAGGTAGGTGCCATTTCACACTCACTGCTTTTGTCTCTGTGACCATTAACAGAGACCATACCACACACCCTCCAAGTAAGGGAGGAATTGCTTTATTTCCTAATTATATTCCTCTGTAAGTTTAACAGAGGTATTGCACTCTGCACTTGTGCTATTACTATTTACAGTGGCACACTTATATACCCCTTATCCTCTGCCATAGTCTGCAGCAGAGTCTTTGCACGGTGGACCCTGACTGTCTGATATTCCTTTGGGTTTTATTATCAGACAGCCCCCCGTAACATGAAGGTTGTGGTGCTGTGCTGTTTGATCTCAGGGCATGCTGGAGGTTGTAGTGCTGTGCTGTCTGATCTCAGGGCATGCTGGAGGTTGTAGTGCTGTGCTTTCTGATCTCAGGGGCATGCTGGAGGTTGTAGTGCTGTGCTGTCTGATCTCAGGGCATGCTGGAGGTTGTAGTGCTGTGCGGTCTGATCTCAGGGCATGCTGGAGGTTGCAGTGCTGTGCTGTCTGATCTCAGGGGCATGCTGGTTCTCAGTATAAGAGGACAGTGGATGTAGAACAGTTAACAGAAGATATGCAGAACCCTGAGCAGGGCTGCAGTCCTCTCTCCCCATGATGTGAAGGTTGTGGCTAAATCCTGGTATTGTATGGCCCTTCCTCCCTCGCTCTCTCCTGGGACAGGTGCTCACCCGACCCTGCACACTACAGAAGAAGTAACCAGTGTGAGTGCGGCACCTGAGCTCCGTCCATGGCTGCCATTCTGCAGCAGGCAGGAGATGACTGGAGGCTTCTTTCTTCCGTACTGATTTATAGAGCAGAAGACAGAAGCTACTGCTCGACCAATCATCGCGCATCAGACATTGTCCCAACCTCTCACCCTAACTTGCAGCCTATCTGTCACGCTCCCAGTGTCCCAGCACCACTCCTTACCCACTGATCCACTCCATGTGTCCACCAGTCATGGCTGCCGCTCCCGCTCCTGCTCCCCTGACTCCTGCTCCTGGTCTCAGGAGTCTGACTTTGAGTATTGGCCTCATGGTTCTGTATAGGACCAGGCCGCGCCCACTCTCCTGGTCTTATGGGCCCAGCACACCTGATGCAGGTAATGACATGGGGCTGTGCTGGGTATATAAGACTTGCCTTTCCATGTGGGCGGGGCCTGATCAACGTGTCCTTTTGCTTGTCTTTAGAGCTAGGTGCTCAGGTCCCCTTGTGCTGTGTCCTGTGTCCTGTTACTGTTTGTCCTTTGCAACCGGGTACCTGTGCCTGTTTCCTGCAGTATCCTATAGAACTCTGTGACCCTAGTGACCCGATTATAACCGTCCCGGCCACGCCAGTGCTCCGGCTGCCGTGTACTCTGCCCCCCGGTGGGGTACTCGGTCCAGTGGATCCACCTCCTGGGCCCACCAGTCCTCCCGGCCCTGACAGATTGATCAGGCCATGGATCCCGCTGGAGCACAAACATCTGAGCTGGCCGAACTACGCCAGGAACTGGTGCAACAGCGTGACACCTTACACCGGATGCTGAAATTCCTGGCGTCCATGGACCACCGGTTATATACGCTGCAGACCGCTGCCTCGTCTGAGTCCACGCAGCAACCAGTCTCCGGCTCCGAACCAGTTTCCGCCACGGCCTCGCAACTTCGCCTCGCTGCTCCGCCTCGCTATGCAGGGGATCCCAAGTCCTGCCGCGGCTTCTTGAACCAGTGCTCCCTGCATTTCAAGTTGCTTCCTCATTTGTTTGTCTCAGACCAGGCTAAAGTGGCGTTCCTGATGTCGCACTTGGAAGGCGAAGCTCTAGCCTGGATTAACCCCCTGTGGGAGAATGAGGATCCAATGACCACTAACATCCGGGAATTCCTGCACGCTTTCCGAAGTACATTCGATGAACCCGGACGTACCACCACAGTGACCTCTTCGCTCCTCCGGCTACGCCAAGGGACCCTGACCGTCGGCCAATACGCCATCCAGTTCCGCACGCTCGCCTCTGAGCTGGGCTGGAACAATGAGGCCTTGACGGCGGCCTTTTGGGAAGGACTCTCTGGCCGCGTCAAAGACGAGCTTGCTGGCCGTGACGTTCCACGCACCTTGGACGCTTTAATATCCTTAGCCACCCGGATTGACCTCCGTTTTCAGGAACGAACCAAGGAGGTATCCCGGGAAAAGCGACCAGTCCGTCACGCCTTTGTCCCGCAGAGGTCTACCGTTCCCCCGCCACTGCCGTTCTGCGACTCCACTCCTGAGCCAATGCAAATAGACCGGCTGAGCCAAGCCGAGCAACGTCGTGCAGAGCGACTCGCCCGGGGCCTGTGCTTCTATTGTGGAAGCGGTTCACATCTGCTCCGCTCTTGCCCTGAGAGGCCAGGAAGACCCCAAGTCCAAGGGATGGTGGGAACCGCCACCCTTGGTACCGGAATCCCGTCAGTCCCGGTTACACAGACTGTCCAGGTCACGACCGAGAAGACCCAGTTCACGGCAGAGGCTCACATTGATTCGGGAGCAGCGGGTAATTTCATCCAACAAGCTACCGTGGACCGTTATCGGATACCGGTCATCCCGCTTGCAAAACCCCTCTGGTTCGCCTCCGTGGACGGAAAACAATTATACGAACCTGTCCGGTACACCACCGAACCCGTGAGACTTTGTATTGGTACCCTGCACACTGAGACTATTGCGTTTTATGTCATCCCGAGAATGGCTCCTGAGCTCCTGCTGGGTCTGCCCTGGCTTAAACTCCATGATCCTGACATCAGTTGGCGCTCCGGCGCAATCTCTCGCTGGAGTCCCTCGTGCCATGATACCTGTCTTCAGCCCGTCCCTCAGCCCCTGGCACCTGATCCTATCATGTCACAAGAACAGGAGAAAATGACGCAGTCCAGCGTTGTACCACAGATCCTGGCACTTGTGCCTGTGGTGCCACCGGAACCGGAAGTGATGACGCACCCCAGCGTCGTTCCACCGTCCCCGACGATTGAGACTCTGATGCCACCAGCTACCGGGGATGAGTCACCGTCCTGTGCCCGGTCCGAGTCGCCCGGGCCGGTTCTCCACGATGTCAGTACTGTTTCTGTCGGTCCTCCTCTTCCCGTTGCCCCCGCTGCCACTGCTGGTAGATCGGCTAAGCGCCGTGCGGCTAAGAAGGCGGTACGGGGTCAGAGGTCCTTCCCCGCCTTTGCGTTGGGCCCCGGCCCGGTGTCTCGATCCGGGGTGCCCCTGGGGTTCTGTGCTCGGAGGGGGGGGCTTAGAGGGGGGGGTACTGTCACGCTCCCAGTGTCCCAGCACCACTCCTTACCCACTGATCCACTCCATGTGTCCACCAGTCATGGCTGCCGCTCCCGCTCCTGCTCCCCTGACTCCTGCTCCTGGTCTCAGGAGTCTGACTTTGAGTATTGGCCTCATGGTTCTGTATAGGACCAGGCCGCGCCCACTCTCCTGGTCTTATGGGCCCAGCACACCTGATGCAGGTAATGACATGGGGCTGTGCTGGGTATATAAGACTTGCCTTTCCATGTGGGCGGGGCCTGATCAACGTGTCCTTTTGCTTGTCTTTAGAGCTAGGTGCTCAGGTCCCCTTGTGCTGTGTCCTGTGTCCTGTTACTGTTTGTCCTTTGCAACCGGGTACCTGTGCCTGTTTCCTGCAGTATCCTATAGAACTCTGTGACCCTAGTGACCCGGTTATAACCGTCCCGGCCACGCCAGTGCTCCGGCTGCCGTGTACTCTGCCCCCCGGTGGGGTACTCGGTCCAGTGGATCCACCTCCTGGGCCCACCAGTCCTCCCGGCCCTGACACTATCAGACTTTAGCTCCCTCGGGCCGCCCTGCCCCCTGCAGAAAAAAAAACCATGCAAGATTTCACATAAAGTCTTACAGAAGAAGGATAATAGGGAAAAATAAAATTGCACTTCGGGCCTGAGTGGGCCCCTCTCTGAGCACGGGGCCTGGGTTGCCCGTACCCCCTGCCCCCCCGGTAGCTACGCTACTGGTTACAATGGGTGAATGAAGATGGATAACTAACTAATAGTGATGATCAAGCACTACCTTTCTTGGGTACTTGGTACTCGTAACTACTGATGAGTGGGCACTACCTTTTTTGGGTGCTTGGTATTCATAACTAGTGATGAGCGAGCACTACCATGCTTGGGTGCTTAGTACTCATAACTAGTGATGAGCAGGCACTACCATGTTCAGGTGCTTGGTACTTCTAACTAGAGATGCTTGGGTGCTTGGTATTTGTAACTAGTGATGAGTGACCACTACCATGCTCAGGTGCTCAGTACTTGTATCTAGTGATGAGCGAGCACTACCATGCTCGGGTGCTCAGTACTCGTAACTAGTGATGTGTGAGCACTACCATGCTTGGGTGCTTGGTACTTGTAACTAGTGATGAACGAACACAGCCATGCTCAGGTGCTTGGTACTTGTAACTAGTGATGAGCGGGCACTACCATGCTTGGGTGCTCAGTACTCGTAACGAGCAGTTGGACTCTCAGACGGTGTTGACTAGTCTACCGAGTATAATGAAAGCTAATGGGAAACTTGAGAATTTTTCTGGTATATTGTCAGGAAAAATGTTCAAGTTCCTCATTGAGTTATTTTCGAGTGCTTGAGTTGAGACCATCTGAGCGTCCAATTGTTCGGTTGGAGTACCAAGCAATGGAGCATTAGATTAGGAAGAGACAAGCAAAAATAGGATCTTATCTGTGAAGACAGTGGAGAGACAAAACAGGACAAATATCCTGCTCACCTGGAGGGTTTGTGTGAGACAGAACCACTATTCAAGCGACTGATGACTAGAGATGAGCGATGTTCGAGGTTTGCCAATTTCATGTTCGAGTGATTTTGGGGGGTGTTCGAGTCGTTCGACAAACTCGAACGATTTGCTAAAAGTTCGACAGTTCGAGTTACGTTCGTGAACAGTTCGAACACAAAAAGCGTGGCTTTTCACAGCTACATATGCAGGGAGCCATCGCTGGCAGCCTGCGGTAAGCTGGTAACCAGGGTAAATATCGGGTATCCAAGCAAAGCGCTTTGCTTAGTAACCCGATGTGTACCCTGGCTACGTGTGTAAAACTCCTCGAAAGCCACACAGAAGCACTTCTGTGTGACTTCCGTCGGATGCCACTGCAGTCTGTGTCCCGCTCCAGCCCCAGCCTTGCGGCTACCAGCTCAGCAGTGTCCACAGCTGCCTGCACTGTATGGTGTCCGCAGCTGCCCACACTGCAGTGTCAGCATCTGCCCGCACTGTAGTGTGTCCGTGGCTGCCCGCTCAGCAGTGTCCGCAGCTACCTGCACTGTAGTGTGTCCGCAGCTGCCCGCACTGTACGGTGTCCGCAGCTGCCCACACTGCAGTGTCAGCATATGCCCACACTGTAGTGTGTCCGCAGCTGCCCGCACTGTATGGTGTCTGCAGCTGCCCACACTGCAGTGACAGCAGCAGCGGGGATGACAAATGCTGCCGTCAGGAGATTAGTAAAGTTCCTTACCTGCGGTGATGAAGTCCTGCCCTCCTGACGTCAGCGCTGTCACTGTCCTCCATGGCCACCGATTGTCACATCTCCTCTTGCTGCTGACCCAAAACTGTCACTAGTGGTGACGTCACAGGCTCCCGCGATACTTGGTTTGTGAAGGTGGCGGTCATTGAACTCAGTGACAGCACTGCTATCAGCAGTGCAGTGATCATTAGAGTTGAGCGCGGTTCGAGGTTCTCCAGTTCAGGGCTCGAGTAATTTTGGGGGCTGTTCTAGATCGAACTAGAACTCGAGCTTTTTGCTAAAGCTCGATAGTTCTAGATACGTTCGAGAATGGTTCTAGCAGCAAAAAGCAGGGCTTTTTACAGCTACAGTGTGCAGGAGCCATCGCTGGCAGCCTGCCACAAGCTGGTAACCAAGATAAACATTGGGTATCCAACCAAAGCGCTTTGGTTAGTAACCCGATGTTTATCCTAGTTACGTGCAGGAAGCCGACACTTCCCCTCTCAGATCGCTCTGCCCCCTCCTGCCCGCGGCATGTACACACGTACACACACACACACACACTCTGCACACACACTCTGCACACATGGTCCCGCTCGGCTTACCTGCGGTGATGAAGTCCCGCCATCCCGACCTCAGCGCTGTCACTGTCCTCCATGGCCGCCGCTTGTCACATCACCTTCTCTCGCTTCCGACCCGAGACTGACTAGCGGTGACGTCTCGGGCCTCTCGCGATACTTGGCTGTGAAGGCGGCGGTCATTAAACTCAGTGACAGGTGCTGTCAGTGTGCAGGAGATCAGCGCAGGTAATGTACCTCGCTGACAGCAGCACTTGTCATCCCCTGCAGTGACCTGGGCTGACCCATTGATGTTAGCTCAGGTCACTGCATTGCTCTCCCAGCCAATGGGGAACATTCTGCTCTTCATTGACTGGGACAGTGTGGATCGTCATGGCAACCCCTTGGATTACACCAGACCTGGATTTCTTTTTCTTTCTAATAAATTGGTTAAAGAGGGAATGTTTTGGGGAGTGTTTTTTCAAATAAAAATGTGTTTGTCGTCTATTTTTTTTTATTACTGACTGGGTTGGTGATGTCGGGTATCTGATAGACGCCTGACCTCACCAACCCCAGGGCTTGATGCCAGGTGACATTACACATCTGGTATTAACCCCATATATTACCCCGTTTGCCACCGCACCAGGGCGCGGGATGAGCTGGGGCGAAGCACCAGGATTGGCGCATCTAATGGATGCGCCACTTCTGGGGCGGCTGCGGCCTGCTATTTTTAGGCTGGGGAGAGTCCAATAACCATGGACCTCCCTAGTCTGAGAATATCAGACCCCAGCTGTCTGCTTTACCTTGGCTGGTGATCCAATTTTAGGGGGGACCACTACGTGTTTTTTTTTTTTTAATTATTTATTTAATTTAAAATAACAGCGTGGGGTGCCCTCAGTTTTGGATTACCAGCCAAGGTGAGGTTGCCAGCTGTGGTCTGCAGGCTGCAGCCGTCTGCTTTACCCTAGCTGGCTACAAAACTAGGGGGAACCCTACGTCATTTTTTTTTTCATTTTTTTGGCTAAATACAAAGCTAAGCACCCCTTAGTGCCACATGAAAGGCACCAAAGGGTGCAAAATTACAAAATGCAGGAGAGTGGGACATTATGTGTCTTTCTGCCATTATAATGACAGAAAAGACTGATATGAAGTGCACAAGCACAGGAAAATCACCAGAGCGCTCTACGCTGTGAAAACCAGTAGAAAATGGCACTGGAGTGAACATGTGACCGCCTCATGTAGGATGAAGCTATGGATCCTGGGTAAATTTATGCATTTACCCTCCTTCAGTTTTTTTGCAGTACACAAAAAAAACGGAAGGCACACGGATGACAAACAGATGACATACGGACCGTCTACGGAACGGAAACGGATGCCACACGGATGCACCCGTGAAAAAAAAACGGACTGTTTTTTGCAGACCGCAAAAATGGATCGGTCGTGTTAATGTAGCCTTATTCTGATCTGCCATTTATAAACAGCAGGCAGAAATAAGTGAATAACACCCCCCGGCGTCAGAAAATCTCCGGGGTTTTAGGGCTAGCTGATACCCTGGAGATCATGATTCAGGACGGTTTTTCTGGTCCCCGCTCACGTGATCACAGGTATACACCGTACACAGATGATCACGTTACAGTAAATGACAGCGCAGGTAAAAAATTATTTATCTCCCATCTGGCATGAACAAACACTTCTTCTCCACTTCTTCTCCACTTCTCCACTTTTTCTCCACTTTTTCTCCACTTCTTCTCCACTTCTTCTCCACTTCTCCACTTCTTCTCCACCTTTTCTCCACCTTTTCTCCATTTTTTCTCCACTTTTTCTCCACTTTTTCTCCACTTTTTCTCCACTTTTTCTCCACTTTTTCTCCACTTCTTCTCCACTTCTTCTCCACTTTTTCTCCACTTTTTCTCCATTTTTTCTCCACTTTTTCTCCATTTTTTCTCCACTTTTTCTCCACTTTTTCTCCATTTTTTTCTCCACTTTTTCTCCACTTTTTCTCCATTTTTTTCTCCACTTTTTCTCCACTTTTTCTACATTTTTTCTACATTTTTTCTCCACTTTTTCTCCACTTTTTCTCCACTTTTTCTCCACTTTTTCTCCGTTCTTTTTCTATGGTCGGTCTACCCATTAGCTCTGCCATGCATAGTGTAGCTCTATACCTACTGCACATGTTACTTTATGATTGACATCTCTTTCGTACCAGAGCTGTCTAAGCCTACTCTGACCCCATATTTGTCATTACTATATTGTCCTTGTACTGTATTATGACATTTGTATCATGTGTTTCATTTCTTGCTGTGTTGCAATTTTTTTGCTGCATCCCAATTGTACCTCTACATTGTTCGAGTTTATGTTATTGTTCTCTCACTCTTATGTGATACTGATTATTGTCATTTTTCATGATTACATGCAGATAAGTCCAATCTGATGAAGGCTCAGGCCGAAACGTCATTTGTAACTTGTTTTGGACAAAAACATATATGCTTCTGAAAAAAAAAAATTTCTTAATACGGACTGTGTCTGTAATATGTCTGTCTGTATGGAGAAGAGCAGACAGCAGCTGCAGAACTACAAGGCTCAGCATACTCCATCCAGGACTGTATGCAGAAGTTTTTTGCCCTCCAAAAAAATGACGTGGGCTTCGCCATATTTTTGTATGCTAGCCAGGTACAGCAGGCAGCCACGGGCTGCCTCCAACCCCCAGTTGCCTATTTGTACCCGGCTGGGAACCAAAAATATAGGGAAGCCCTTTTTTTTTTAATTATTTCACTTATTTCATGAAATAATTAAAAAACAAATGACGTGGGCTTCGCCCCATTTTTGTGTCCAGCCAGGTACAACTAGGCAGTTGGGGATTTGAATCCGCAGCACAGGTTAGCCCGAGGTTTTTGGGCGCCTCTGCTGCGAATTTCAGTCCGCAGCCGTCCCAGAAAATGGCGCTCTCATAGAAGCGCCATCATCTGGCGCTGTATCCAACTCTTCCAACAGCCCTGGAGCCGGGTGGCTTGTTGGGTAATCATGAGTTAATACTCGCTTTGTTTTACTAGCCAGTATTAAGCCAGAGATTCTTAATGTCAGGCACGTTTGACCCGGCCATTAAGAATCTCCAATAAAGGGTTAAAAAAAAGACACCACACAGAGAAAAAATACTTTAATAGAAATAAATACACAGACACATTAAAGACTCCATCTTTATTACCCCCTGTCAGCCCTCCACGATCCCGCTCTTCTGTCTTTCTCGTTCAACAAATGCAGCTCTGCTACATCACTGCTGCATGGGGGAAGACGCTGCTTCCAGTGGAGCATTCACTCCGTGAAAGCTGCACGAGAAGCAGCGTGCAGCCTTCACTCCGTGAGTGATCAGTGCTGCTAGCGGTAACAGCGGTAACGCTGACAGACGCGTTACCATAGCAACGGTGCTCCCCGGAGCCGCGGTTAGCGGTGACATCACTGCTAACTGCGTTGCTATGGCAATGGTGATCTCCGTTAATGACCGGCTGTGTCAGCCGGTCCCTAACGGAACGGGGAGTCGACCGTGTGCTAGAGCATGTCGCCGGTACACGGCGATACACAAATGTGCACCGTGTACCGGAGAGATGCACTCGCAGGTCCTACATGATGCGTCATAGTCATGTGACCAGTCTGTAGCCAATGAGATAATAGCCGCGTGACTGGTCACATGGCTATTTTGATGTCACGATAGGTCCTGCATCACTGCTTGCAGTGCCGGTCACCGGGAGGATTCAGCGATCATCGGATGGAATAGCGGCAGGAGACAGAGTGCAGGAGGGATTGCGGGGACCGGAAAGTGTTATGGCAATGTTTATTAACTGTTTGTGTACATTTATCATGCATTTTTATGTGTTTGTGATTGCCTCCCATTATAGCCTATTGGTTCGAGTTTGGTTCGACGAACCGAACTCGAACGGGACCTCCGTTCGGCGAACCGACCTCGAGCCGAACCGCGACCGGTTCGCTCATCTCTAGTGATCACCGCAGGTAATGTATCTCGCTAACCTCCTGACAGCAGCACTCGTCATGCCATGCAGTGACCTGGGCTGACCTATTGATGGTCACTGCATTGCTCTCCCAGCCAATATGGAACATTCTGTTCTTCATTGACTGAGACATTTACTATGGTATGGATCGTCATGGTACCCCCTCATTGGATTACATCAGACCTGGATTTGTTTAACTTTCTAATAAATTGGTGAAAGAGGGAATGTTTTGGGGAGTGTTTTTTCAAATAAAAATGTGTTTGTCATGTGGTTGGTGATGTTGGGTATCTGATAGATGCCTGACATCACGAACCCCAGGGCTTGATGCCAGGTGACATTACACATCTGGTATTAACCCCATATATTACCCCATTTGCCACCGCACCAGGGCAACGGGATGAGCTGAAGCGAAACACCAGGATTGGCGCATCTAATGGATGCGCCACTTCTGGGGCTGCTGCGGCCTGTTATTTTTAGGCTGGGGAGAGTCCAATAACCATGGACCTCCCTAGTCTGAGAATATCAGACCCCAGCTGTCCGCTTTACTTTGGCTGGTGATCCAATTTTGGGGGGACCCCCACGTGTTATTTTGTATTTAATTATTTATTTAATTTAAAATAACAGCATGGGGTGCCCTCAGTTTTGGATTACCAGCCAAGGTGAAGCTGCCATCTGTGGTCTGCAGGCTGCAGCCATCTGCTTTACCCTAGCTGGTTATCAAAAATAGGGGGATCCCCAGGTCATTTTTTTTTAAATTTATTTATTTTTTTGGCTAAATACAAGGCTAACCACCCCTTAGTGCCACATGAAAGGTACCAAAGGGTGCAAAATTACAAAATGCAGGAGAGTGGGACATTATGTGTCTTTCTGCCATTATAATGACAGAAAAGACTGATATGAAGTGTACAAGCAAAAGAAAAACACCAGAGCTCTCTACGCTGTGAAGAGCAGTAGAAAATGGCAATGGAGTGAACATGTGACCGCCTCATGTAGGTTGAAGCTATGGATCCTGGGTAAATTTATGTATTTTCCCTCCTTCAGTTTTTTTGCAGTACGCAAAAAACGGAAGACACACGGATGACAAACAGACCGTATACGGAACGGAACAGAAACGGATGCCACACGGATGCATCCGTGAAAAAATGGACCGTTTTTTGCGGACCGTAAAAACGGATAAATCATGTGAATGTAGCCTTATTCTGATCTGCCGTTTATAAACAGCAGGCAGAAATAAGTGAATAATAACACCCCCCAGCATCAGAAAATCTCCGGGGTTTAAGGGGGTAGCTGAGACCCTGGAGATCATGCTTCAGGCCGGTTTTTCCGGTCCCCGCTCACGTGTTCACTGGTATACACCGTATACCGAAGATCACGTTACAGTAATTGACAGCGCCGGTAAAAAATTTTTATATCCCATCTGGCATGAACAAACAACTCAGATGGGAGATAAATCTCCTCCCCGGTTTCCTCCGATCCCCCGGTGTCGCCAAAGTGCCCCCCCGACCCTTTCCCGGAAATACAAGATGGCCGCGCGCACAGCAGCGCGCCGGCCGCATTCACCCTACTCCTCTGATTTCTGTCGCATGTGCCATGACACATGCAACAGAAAATCCCTCCCCAGGCCCTGCCAGGTCACCCCCTATAACCCCACCGGTGTTCCCCTGTGTCCATGGTACCTGTGCAACGTTAATCCCCCGCGGCCCCCTCCTTCACAATAGACGCTGCCGCTATTGCAATGCCCTGCTCATGAGGAAAGGAACATAGTTGATCAGGAGAGCTATACTACATTTCCAAATGGAGGTATTTGATTTTATAGTTGCCCTGCTGAACGACTACCAAACATGAGAGTCCGTTATGCGCCACAAGAAAACATGTCTAGATAGCAAGCTCTGTTTAGTATTCATTCAGCAGGATAACTGGACTTAAGGGGGTATTCCATCTCCAAGATCCTATTCCCAATATATAGTAGGTGGAATAGCAATAATATCAGCAAATACCAATATTTGGAAATGTAGAATAGTTCTCCTGATTAGGGATGCCCTTACCTCATGAGCAGGGCATTGCAGCTTTGGTAGCAACAGTTACGACATGGACTCTGCTGCTGTGGACTCGGAGAGAGTGGATGCAGATTCATTGCACCCACACTCCTCACATGGAGGGTCTGCACTCCTAGAAAAAGGGGGATACGTTCCCTGAGCGTGTCCTCCCATATTCTAGAAGGTTCAGAGTCGTCGTGGGACCCCCTTATTTTTTTTTCCTTACAATAAATTGGTGAAAGAAGGAATGTTTTGGGGAGTGTTTTTTCAAATACATTTTTTTTGTCTAATTTTTTTGTTAGTACTGACAGTTTATGATGTCGGGTATCTGATAGATGCCATGACATCACAAACTGCTGGGCTTGATGTCAGGTGACCTTACAGCTAGTATCAACCCCATTTATTACCCCGTTTGCCACTGCACCAGGGCACAGGATGGGCTGGGGTGAAGCGCCAGGATTGGCACATCTAGTGGATGCGCCACTTCTGGGGCGCCTGCGGCCTGCTATTTTTAGGCTGTGAAGGGCCAATAACTATGGACCTTCCCACCCTCAGAATACCAGACCACAGCTGTCCTCTTTAGCTTGACTGGTGATCCAATTTGGGGGACCCTACTTTTTTTTTTGTAATTATTATTATTTATAAAATAATTTTAAAAAAGAGCCTGGGGTGACCTCCACATTGGATCACCAACCACGATAAAGCTGCCAGCTGTGGTTTTCAGGCTACAGCCGTCTGCTTTACCCTAGCAGGCTATTAAAAATGGGGGGACCCCACGTCATTTTTTTTTTAACTATTTTTTTAAATAAAAAAAATGAATGGGCTTCCCTGTATTTTGATTGCCAGCCAAGGTAATGCCAGGCAGATGGGAGTGGCAACCTGTAGCCTTCTGCTTTATCTGTGCTGAGAATCAAAAATACCGCGGAGCGCTACATCATTTTTTTTAATGATTTATTTTTACAGTACTGTGATGTCAGGCAATCAAAATACAGGGAAGCCAATTTTTTTTAGTTATTTAAATAAATAATTAAAAAAAGTATATATGGGCTCCCGCTGCATTTTTTTGTATTGCCAGCTAAGGGTAATCCAAGCAGCTACTGGCTGCTAACCCCCACTGCTTGGTGTTACCTTCACTGGCAATGGAAAATCCAGGGAAGCATTTTTTATTTTTTTTGCCAAAAAACTAAAAAAAAAAAATGACGTGGGCTTCACCATATTTTTGTATGCTAGTCAGGTACAGCAGGCAGGTATGGCTACCCCCAACCCCCAGATGCCTATTTGTACCCGGCCAGAGATTCTTAATGTCAGGCAAGTTTGACCCGGCCATTAAGAATTTCCAATAAAGGGTTAAAAAATAGACACCACACAGAGAAAAAATACTTTAATAGAAATAAATATACAGACACATTAGAGACTCCATGTTTATTACTCCCTCTCATCCCTCCACGATCCATGGTCTTCTGTCTTCTTTCTCCTTCAACCCATGCAGCTCTGCTACATCAGACAGCACTGCATGGGAGGAAGACGCTGCTGCTTTCCATGCAGTCTAATCATTCAGTGAGTGAGCAGAAGCTGCGTGCTGTAAGCGGTGATGTCACCGCTGACAGGCAGGATGCTATAGCAACGGTGCTCCGATCACGGTGCTCCGATCACGTGATTCCCGGTGCCGCTATTCACTGACTGTGGCATCTAGTATCTGCATGTGGGCTGACTCTCTAAAGAGCGCCCACATGCATGGATGGGGAAGCCAACCATGTGCCAGAGTATTTCGCTGGTACACGGAGATGCTGGAGCGGTCACCGTGTACCGGAGAGATGCACTGACAGGACCTAGAATGACCTCTAGCCATGTGACCAGTCTGTAGCCAATGTGACTGGTCACATGCTATTTTGACGTCACGGAAGGTCCTATCATCAGTGTTGGTTACTGGGAATATGCAGCGATTATCGGAAGGAAAAGCGGTGGGAGACAGAGTGCAGGACACGGGGACCTGTAAGTGTTATGGCAATGTTTATTAACTGTATGTGTACATGTATAATGTATTTTTATGTGTTTGTGTTTGCCTCCCATTGTTTTCAATGGGGTTCGAGTGGTTCGTCGAACGGAGCTTCCGTTTGACGAACCGAACTCGAACGCTAGGGGGGTGGCTCATCTCTACTGATGACAGCTGCAGCAGCCCCACAGCATGAAGTGTATAAATTGGAGATGAAAGGGTTAAAGGTGATGCTGCTGTCCACAAGGAAAATGCAGGGGATTTTATTCAACGCGTTTTGGAGTTGAAAACTCCTTCATCAGGATTCACACCACTACTCATTACTATTAACTAACTAATACTCTTTGATTTTTTTAACTCATTGTTGGTCAAGTAATTTGCCAGAAATATTGAGATACATTGGTGTACTGTTTTTAAGTAAACTAAATAAAGAGATATTATTAACAGGGTTTTTCTTTGGTATTTTTACTTGCTCTACATTGCTACCCTGTTAGCAACAACCCATGCTAAAGTATATAAAAAAGCAATAAATCAAAAGGACTATATCTCTGTATCCCTATGGTGAATAAAACAAAATAATAAATAACAAATAAACGGAATATTCAGCAGAAAGTCACTAGTTGTGAATTAGTCACAAATGCACTTTAAACTCCTCATCTTACACTGCACAATAAATATGCATTATTGATTATAATGATCATGCAGATATTATATGCCTAACAGTTCCTAAATAAGTGCCTTTAAATGCAGATAGTCCAGGTTAAACATACCCACGGTTTACTGATTCTAAAACATAAATTGTGCATTCAAAATGACTTGCTGGTATCACTCCCCCTTTCACAGTCAGCAGTAAAATTGTGTCTGCAGTTTCTTGGCGCACTGATACGGCTGCTGCTGCTTTCAGCCTGCACTGCAGTGAGATCCAGGATTCCCTGAAGAACATTAGCTCTGCCAAATAAAAAAATGAATCTGTCATGAATTCCTGCAAAGTAAAATAGCTTGTTAGAAATGTAATACACATCAGTTATGTATACAAGTAATACAGAAAAAGACGATCCTTGGCTATACATCCAAACGAGGTCAAGGGGTTAAATTGACTTTTTAGGACAGAGATTGACAATCAGTACAGTTTTCCTTATTTGTATGCTGTTATTGTAAGGTTGTCTACTCCTCAATCCCATATGTTTTACTGATTGAGCTGTGATATTCCAGTCGCCTCTTTACAATTGTCATGTATCTATACTGACACTGTTTTCGATTGCACATATAAAAATTATATACATTAATAATGTTTTATAGCTTAAAAAAGGTTGCTGTCTATTGCGAAACTATAACGTAATGGTAATCTGACAGCAGACTTTTGCTATATAATCTGCGGACAGCATGAGGTAGGGGTTAAACCACAGAATTCAGCAATGTGTCACTTATCACACTGTGTACTGTTGTTTATTTATAATGAAGATTTTATCACTAGTTGATTATTACTGATGTGATAAGCTGGCACCTAAGGGGTGCTTCACACATAGCGAGATCGCTACCGAAATCGCTGCTACGGCACGGTTTTGGTGATGCAACAGTGACCTCATTAGCGATCTCGCTGTGTGTGACAATGAGCAGCGATCTGGCCTCTGCTGCGAGATCGCTGCTCGTTACACACAGCCCTGGTTCGTTTTCTTCAAAGGCGCTCTCCCGCTGTGACACACAGATCGCTGTATGTGACAGCGAGAGAGCGACGAAATGAAGCGAGCAGGGAGCAGGAGCCGGCATCTGGCAGCTGTGGTAAGCTGTAACCAGGGTAAACATCGGGTAACCAAGGTGGTTACCCGATATTTACCTTAGTTACCAGCCTCCGCAGCTCTCACGCTGCCTGTGCTGCCGGCTCCAGCTCTCTGCACATGTAGCTGCAGTACACATCGGGTTAATTAACCCGATGTGTACTGTAGCTAGGAGAGCAAGGAGCCAGCGCTAAGCAGTGTGCGCGGCTCCCTGCTCTCTGCAAATGTAGCTGCAGTACACATCGGGTTAATTAACCCGATGTGTACTGTAGCTAGGAGAGCAAGGAGCCAGCGCTAAGCAGTGTGCGTGGCTCCCTGCTCTCTGTACATGTAGCTGCAGTACACATCGGGTTAATTAACCCGATGTGTACTGTAGCTAGGTAGCTAGGAGAGCAAGGAGCCAGCGCTAAGCAGTGTGCGCGGCTCCCTGCTCTCGCGGTTATGATCGCTGCTTCGGCTGCTGTGTTTGACAGCTAAGCAGCGATCATAACAGCGACTTACAAGGTCGCTGTTACGTCACAGAAAATGGTGACGTAACAGCGACCTCGTTGTCGCTGTCGCTTAGTGTGAACCAGCCCTAAACCTCCTGAGATAAGCAGCTCATTGTCAATAGACTATGTACATGGAGACTCTGGTGTTGGTGAGGTCAGCTTTCTCATCTCTGCTTCATCCTACATTGTCAAAATGGATGCATCCATTAAACTAAATGATTCATCGTCAGAATCAGGGCTTCTTATCCTACATTATGCTTTTTTCAGATAAGCTAGCAGAAACCTGCTGACAGATTCCTTTTAATCAATTCAGAACCTGAATGAAACTAAAAACAGGGTATACTTAACTCCTGCAATGGCATCGTTGTGGCAAAGTTGGAGCCCATATTCCCGACATGGCAGTGATGTGACGTTGTTGCGTCACATGCTGGCTGCAGCTAATTAGTAACCGCTCATCAGCTGCAGCCCTCAAATTGTTATCAGCATTACAACTCTGCTCTGCTGGAATATTGATGAGCTGCAGCTGAGAAGGAGTTATTATGTAACACAGAAAAGTTGTGTCACAGCCAGAAACAGCACCGCTGACTTTGCTGCAACGACTTCATTGCATCTTAAGGGGTTCTGAATTGATTAGTTGGGGATGTCCATTAGTGAACAATCTGGCTAAATGGGACTTAAGGATGCTTTACACGTTGCAACATCGCTAGCAATTGCTAGCGATGTCGCGTGCGATAGCACCCACCCCTGTCGGTGGCACAATATGTGGTGATCCCTGCCGTAGCGAACATTATCACTACGGCAGCGTCACACGTACATACCTTGTCAGCGATGTCGCTGTGACTGCCGAACAATCCCTCCTTCAAGGGGGAGTTGCGTTCGGCGTCATAGCAATGTCACTGTGACGTCACTAAGCGTCCGGCCACTAGAAGCGGAGGGGCGGAGATGAGCCGGACGTAACAGCCCGCCCACCTCCTTCCTTCCTCATTGCCTGTGGAGGCAGGTAAGGAGATGTTCGTCACTCCTGCGGTGTCACATATAGCGATGTGTGCTGCCGCATGAACGACGAACAAGATCATAATGGCAGCAGTAACGATATTAAGGAAATGAGCGACGTGTCAACGAGCAACGATTTTCACGTTTTTGTACTCTTTGATCGTCGCTCATTGGTGTCACACATTGCAATGTCTTAACGGCGCTGGATGTGCGTCACTAACGACGTGACCCCGAAGATAAATCATTACCGATATTGCAGCGTGTAAAGCACCCTTTAGAGATGAGCAGATCCGGAAAAATTCTAATGCACCTGTTTATTTTTTCAAGGAACTTTGATTAGTGAAGAAGTCATTCTCTGCTAATTTCATGCCCTATAGTAACAACAAAGGTCTCAACACTAGGTGGATGTAAAAGATCTCTACAAACTGAAAACCAACAGACCGAGGTCCAACTTGAGGACCACAGATGTGAGATCAACGCCAAAATATGTAAAAGTGTTACATTTTATTAATGCTTCATCAAAAATAAAGCACGGAAATTACTCCTATGAGTAGAAAAAAGGAGGAGACAATGGACACTTGACAATTACAGTATGTGTGTAGATAAAATTCAAAAATGCATACAGTAAAAAAATTAGCTACAACCAGATATGTCTGCACCTTCTCAAAAAGATATGTAAATAAGTCTATGTAGACCAATTTACTATATATGCAGAATATACAAAAATACCTAAAAAACGTGATCTATTTATGATAAATAGTAACATAATTCATTGACTTGTGCAAAAAGTATTCAAAATATTTATATGCACAAAAAAATTGCAGAAATATGCATTAAATACAACATTTTATGCAAATACTGATCCACATAGGTAACAAATTACACATATAAATAATATGCATTGAATATAATTGTACTAACCGGATACAAAACTGCACACAGTGTCAGACTGGCTACCGGAGAAACCTCCAGTAATACCAGTCCTTGCTGCGGTTACCTGCACTGAACTCCGGAGCTCTCACCTGAGCTCCGGAGTGCAGCCTGGAATGAACTCAGGGATTCCTTGACTGAACTGCGAGCACCGACTGATTCTCCGGCAATTGCAGTTCCGTTAATGACAGCAGTGAACAGGCCGGGCTGCACTCCGGAGCTCAGGTGAGAGCTCTGGCGTTCAATCCAGCCAACCGCAGCCAGGACTGGTATTACTGGCGGTTTCTCCAGTAGCCAGTCCGACACTGACTGCATGCATATGTAGTCAAATCATCAATATTAAACACAACTCAAATTAATGAGACCCTATAAATGATCAACCACCAGCTGAGCTGAGTCACTTTGTGCGCAAACATATGCCAGATACAAAGGTACAACTTGTATATATGGGCAATCATATCACTATTGCAGAAGAAACTGCATATCTGTAACCAAGGGGCTAGTAAAAATATATTTGAAAAAAGTGGATGTGGTAATTCTTCCTTCCTTCCTGATCACCAGAGGTTGTGAGGTCCAAGAATTGAATATCAGTTTTGGAAACAGTAAAGGTACATTAAAGACCCCAGGGGATATTATTCAATTTGTTAACAAATAAATTAATCTCATCAGGAGTCCCCTTCCAAATAAAGGAGAGATCATCAATAAATCTCCGGTGTAAAACAATTTGACCCATCGACAAGGATTACTGTGCAATGAAGGCAAACTCAAATTAACCCATAAAAAGATCACCATGTTTGACCCAGTTAAAATAACAATGCTTATACTACAGTACCTCAAGTGCCTTCACCATTCCAGTGATATCAGCACTCCCTCTCCTGAGGCTAAAGTGACCTTTTTATGTTACCCTATTCTGGCACCCATCAGCCCTGTCTTCCCTCTCATCGCCTTTGGAAAAATCAAATATCAAGAGGCAGTCAGAGCTGCGGCTGCCGCTCACTTCCTATTGATATTTTGCAGGGAGAGTGAAGTCAGCGCTGATTAGATGCAGGGCTCATGGGACATAAAAATGTCATGTCAGCCCCAGGAGAGTGAGTGCTGATATCATTGGAATGGCGCTGACATCAGAAGTGAATATAAGCGTTGTTATTTTAATGGTCGCAAAAGTGCTGATTGAGAAAGGATTGTCCAAGTAGTGAACAACCGCTTTAAGACAGGACATTACAGTTGTGATAAGTATACTGAAGATGAAAGGGTCAAACTTTTTTTTTGTGATAACTATTGGAGTAAAATATTTAATACATGTTATATCTCTTTTTGTGTTTTCATCTTAGAACTCTTAATACAGCGTGCGTTGAATGTTAGACTAATTGTCACGGCTCCGTCTCCCCGTCTACATGGCTAGGGGGCGAAGCCTTCCCCCAAGCCTCACTTCCGGAGCTTGGATGCTTTAAAAGCTGACATCTCCAGTGAACCAGCGCCGGCTGTAAGCTTAGCGCTGCTCTGCCTGTGATTGCTGGTCCTGTAAGTGTTATCCTGATCCATCTGTGCCTGTGGTCCCATGCCCTGTCTGTGTTCCGTCCCCTAGTCGTTCCCCCATTGCTCTGTCCCCTCTCCTACCTCCCCAATTGGTTGCTTCCTCTGGTACTGACCTCGGCCTGACCTCAACTCTGCTTCTGCTCTTTCCTCCGGTCCTCCTTCTGCCCGTACGGTGTTTGATCAAGCCTGCCTGACCATTCCTCGCACACCCCGCAGCTCTGCTCCCCAGCTGTGCTGTGAGGCAGTGTACGAGCACACACTGTGTATTTACTTCCTGGTTCTTGTTGCTCTGTGTAATGTGTTCTGCTGCAGAGCTACGGCTCCCCCTGGTGGCAGCTTGACACTCATACCATGTTTACCTGCTCTGCATATTGACAAATAAAAAATATATTTACAAGAAAGTAGAAAAAAAGTTTGAGTAGAATAAAGAGCGCGTCATTTCCAGCCGTCTCTCATTAATACCTATGAATTTTTATGTCTGTCTAGATGATGACTACATTCTTTTAAATAAAAATTAAGATGATTCTATATAAATATCTCACATGAAATGTGACAAAGGTTTTGTTACAAGTTGTGTGAGATGACATTAATTTAATGTGAGGTTCCCTATCTGTGACAAGTGTTTCTTATAGATTAATCGCTTTAAGAAAGAAGTAATTCTCACCATTTTTGGTCGCATCCTCCACGACAGATTTTCAAATCAAGAGTTTATCCTCTTGGAGAATAATTAGAGGAATTGCTCAGTCGATGCTTGGAGCACACACCATTGTCTGGAACTCTCGTCTCTGGCTACAGCAAATTGGCCTAAATATTGGATATAAATGAATGTGGATATGAGCAAATCCCGGCATGAGAAATCATTTCAATGAGCCAACTTAAAATGACTCTGTCCATATCAATTCCTTGGTGACACGCACGTTGTCGTTTTATTTTTAGCCTCCTGATTGTCTGTCATTCATTCATCTTTGTTTTCAGCCATGGCAACGGCATATGATTTGAATAATTTTTAATGCTGTCAAGTTATACTAATTTACATCTCCTATTTTGTAATCTTTAATATCTGCATATATGGATGAATTGTGATTTTTACACTTAAGCATATGGCACTTATTGTAGCATGTTATACGCGCATTTCTCATTTTCTTTTTTATTATAAGATAATAAGGAACCTAAGAAGACTGGAAAAGGATGTCTGAGCAGACACTATTAGAATTGCACTGCAATCATGTAAGCATGGTCAATAATGGTCATTATTTCGATTTTTTTCATTATTTTAGTGGATTAACAAAAAAAAGAGAAAAAAATCATGACTTGATGTAGTCTTAATGGAGACCTCTTTAGCACCAACAGTATCAAAATAGGAAAAATAGGACATCACTCTAAGGCAGGTGATATCTTTCACATTCTTCTTTATTAAAGCACCACTCCAGTGTTTTGGGTTTTTGCACCGCTGGCACTTTAAACCTAAGTCCTGTCTTTTACTTAACCTCCGGCATTTTCATTCTTTTTTTTTATGATGCTCAAGCTTCACGGCACTATTTTGTGTTCATAACTACTTACTGGGTCGAGATCAGTAGTTACATCAGAAGAGCTCAAGATAAGCCTATATGTACCAGAACGAGGCTCTCATAGACTTTTATTGATTGGTGATCTCCGGCACACTCTATGAAACACTGCAGGTTGGTCGAAGCATTGGTAAAGACGCTGGAAGATGAGTATTAGATAGGGGGCAGGGGACTTAGATTTAAGCACTACACTAGCGGTGAAATATAGAAAAGACACTGGAGTGGTGCTTTAAACAGCTATGTAGGACTCCGCTACACCATATAACAGTATGGAGCAATATAGGCATAATAGGATGGTTGTTATGACATACAACCCCCAGAGATAGACTATGCACCAAAATATACATTGGGGTAGGCACTACAGCATCAGAAGAAGACCTCATGGTTAAGTATAAACTGTGTTTCTTTTATGCTGTGATGGTTTGCATTATTCCCATAGAAAATCATGTGCTATGTTTTGCCATAAATATTTTTCTTGAAATACTCTTATTATTCAAGTCATCTTAGAATTTAATAGCATGGAATACCCCTATAAATTCCTTATATTGTCATTACCTAGGTTAATAATGCCAAATTATCCATAAAAATCTAATTTAACCACTTAATGACAAATGGGGTGTTCTTTTTTATGATGTACTTTTCCCGTGGCTGCTAATGACACTGACATTCTCTGAACTGTGAATCTCTGCAGCTCTTCATAAGTCACCATGGGCATTTTGGCTGTTTCTCTAATTAGTGCTTTCCTTTCTTGGGATGTCAATTTAGGTGGACGGCCATGTCTGGGTAGGTTTGCAGTTGGTCCATACTGTTTCTATTTTTGGATGATGTATTAAACAGTGCTCTATGAGATGCTCAGAGCTTAAGCTACCTTATTATAACCTAACCCTGATTTACTCTTCTCCACAACATTATCCCTGACCTGTCTGGTGTGTTCCTTGTTCTTTATGACACTTTGAACCCTAATGTTGAGGCCCTCGCAGAACAGCTGTAGTTACACTGAACATAAATTACACACAGGTGGATTCAATTTACTAACTAGTTAACTTTTAGGGGTTATTGGTCTCTCAAGATTTTATTTAGATGTATCAAACTACAGGGGGCTGAATACAAATGCACAATTTTCAGATTTATATGTATAAACCATTTCCTTTACACTTTCAGTTGAAATCAGAAGTTTACATACATTATCTAAAAAGGCACATCTGAAAGTTTTTCTTGTTATCTGAACTTAAATCAGAGTAAACTTTTCCCGTTTTAGGTCCATTAGGAACCAAAATTATTTATATTGACCACATGCCAGGATAATGAGGGAGACAATGTTTTAAGGCATTTTTATTACTTTCTGCAAAGTCAAAAGTTTACATACATTCATTAGTATTTGTTACCATTGCTCTTACACTGTATGACTTTGGTCAAAAAATGTGGATATCTTTCCACAAGCTTCTCACAATAGTTGGTAGGAATTTGGGCCCATTCCTCTTGACGGAACTGGCGTAACCAGTTTTGAGCCATGTTTGTAGGTCGTCTTGCTCGCACCGGCCTTTTTTCAGCTTTGCCCTTAATTTTCAATTGGATTAAGCTCAGGGTTTTGTGATGGCCACTCTAAAACATTGACTTTGTTATCCTTCAGCCACTTTGTAACCAGTTTGGCAGTATGCTTCAGGTCATTGTCCTTTTAGAAAATCCATTTCCGCTAAAGCTTTTAGTTTCTGGCTGATGTCTTGAGATGTTCCTTCAGTATTGCCACATAATCTTCTTTCCTCATGATGCCATCTATTTTGTGAAGTGCACCAGTCCCTCCTGAAGCAAAATAATCCCACACACGATACTGCCACTCTCGTGTTTCACAGTTGGACGGTGTTCTTAGGCTTCAAAGTTTCTCCCTTCTTCTTCAAACGTAACGATGGTCATTATGGCCAAACAGTTCAATTTTAGTTTCATCAGACCCCAGGACATGTCTTCAAACATTAAGTTCTTTGTACCTGTGTGCATTTGCAAACATTATTCTGGCTTTTTATTGTTTCTTTTGGAGTAATGGCTTCTTCCTGGCAGAGTGGCATTCCGGCACATGTTGATACAGTACTTGCTTAACCTTGGATTATGAGACAATCTTATCAGCTTCCGCCAGCACCTTCACAAGGTCTTTTGCTTTTGTTCTTGGGTTGATATGCACATCTGATGAAAGGACGTTCATCTCTGGTATACAGAACCCATTTCCTTTGTGACTGGTATGATGGCTGGACATTACCATCTTTTTTGTACTTGTGTATAAATGTTTGTACAGATGAACGAGGCACCTTCCTGTATCTGGAAAATGTACGCAAGGATGAATCAGACTTGTACAAGTTCACAATTCTCTTCCTGAGATATTGGCTGATTTCTTTTGACTTTACCATGATGCTACAAAAAATAAGCAATGTGTTTCAGTTGTGCATTAAAATACATCCACAGGTGTGTCTCTAATTAACTCAGATATTGTCAATAAACCTATCAGAAGCTTCTAAAGACATGTCATCATCATATGGGCTGTCTCATATTGTTTAAATAGTGGTATTAATGTAGTTAGTATACAATATAATAGGTTTAATGTATGTAAACTTTTGACTTTGCAGAAAGTAATAAAAATAACTTAAAACATTGTCTCTCTCCTTATTCTGGTATTTGGCAAATATAAATAATTTTGGTACCTAATTGACCTAAAACAGGAAACGTTTATTCTGATTTCATGTCAGACAGTGAGAAACACAGGCAGATGTGTCTTTTTAGATATTGTATGTACACTTCTGGTTTCAATTGTATATGCTTTATCTTTATGTAAAAAGGCTTTTTTTAATTAAAAACATTTTCATGCAGAATTATTATTTTTTATTAAATCAATTGTTTGCACATACTGATATGGCAAACTGAATTTCTCCCTATTTATTGGCCTGAATAGCTTGGATTGGGTCTGAAATTGGTGCATCTTGTGTTCATTTTACCATGTGTTATTTTTTTTGCTTCTAGTTTTACTGAATTCATTTGCTTAATATACAATAAACTGCACAGACTTCAGGAAACAGTCTTCCCATTTGACAACAATAGATCAAATTAACTAATTGTCAGACTGCACACACCCTTCAAGGTACCGTATAGCATTGAAGATAGAACAAAATTAGTATTTTTGAATATAGACAAAAAGACTGACGGCACTCACCAACCTGAAGTGTGAACAGCATAACTGAACATGACATAAAATACAAAAATACAGTTTGCACTCTGATAATACTAAAGTATGGAAACTATGAATGCGTGAATATAGACCTGCATTACTGCTAAGGGAAATCTAAGAAAAATTAGATATTTAACATATAGAAACAGCTATTTGTATATCTGCCCAATTGCCACATCACAGAATATATCGTAACTTAGATGTCTCTTAGCTGTAATGCATTTACATTATATACATATTTATTTAAGATATTTACAGTACAGCTTTGGTTTTGCTACGACTGATAGGAAATTATAAAGGGTTTTGAAACTACATGGCACTCCAGTAGGTACTAGATATTCTCCTTATTTTGCTTATAGTATTGTAAGGGGGTTCCTTGGCTCTGCCCACCCCAGACCTGCAGACTGGCTGCAACCTGTATTCTACTGTTGTGTAATGTCATTTTACTGTTTGGCTACAAGATGGCCATGGTGTGCTTGGTCATTTCCCTGGTCCTGGGAGTTAGGGCAGGGATAGTGGGGAGGGGCATGGGTGACAAAAGGTAGCTGCTGGAGAAAATCAGAAGGAATGTCACCGAGAGGAGTACCTGTACACATCTATGGGAGGTGTGAAGTGGAGGCCTGACCTCAGTGAATTAGTGGACCCTAAGGGCCAATCCTGGACCGGCGGAACGAGGGATCCTTAAGCTGAAGGATTGTCTGAACCTTGTTCCCTGCTGCGGGTACTGCCCGGCTGGTCGAGAAGGTGCCAGTTACCCTGCTGTGGATACTCAAAGAACCCCCCTGACGACTGACAGTTGGTTACGACCTCTGGAGAAGGGTATGTCTGGTCCAGTCCGGACCACAGCCAAAGAGGAATACTCTGTAAGTCCCTTCCAGGCAGCATGCAAGTCCCTTTGGGTGGGATGGAAGGGCTTAGGAGCTACAATGACTTGGCCCATGCCAGTGTAACGTCTGTCAGGGGGATGAGGGACCTAGTAGTGCCCAAAGGGACACAGGTGCCAGGGAAGTGACTGGCTGCCAAATTAGGCTGTGTAACTGAGAATGTAAAGTTTATGGAGAACCTCTGTGGGTCAAATTCTCGGCCCTGTTTGCCGAGACTGTTGTAACTGTGAAGAACCCTGTGGGACCAATCTCGGTGCCCTGTTTGGTGGAACTGTTGGTAGTAAAGAAAAGTTGTTGGAAATAAATCTCCGTATGTGTTTCTTCCTGTCTCCGAAGAATGAGGGAATGGCGAGTTGAAGACACGAATACCCCCTTTTCTTTGGAGCTCAGACTGGGAGGCATGGGGCTAACCGCTGGCCGTGCTGCGGCCTTACAATCCCTGAAACTACAGCTACTACTGCCTGCCAGCCTGGCTTCAATAGAATGATAGCATTATTTAACTTTAGTATTTAAAAAAATAACCCATGGGTTAAGTAGTGATCAAGCTGTAAACTTAATAGTATTATTAGCACTAGAATTTTAGTTTTTTTCTTCTTATTTTTTCAAAACATCAATGATACTTGAATCCAAACCTTTTGTCAGACATAAGGCATGTTTATTACTTTGTATACTACACAGATTCACATAATAATGTCTTGAAGAGGATTTTGAAACTAACAAATGCATCTGTTAGAAGTGGAGGAGGATATTCCTTTTTCTAAGTGTTTGAACCTCCATTATTGTAAGAAAGTTTATTGTAGAAGAAACCAAAGAATGGATTGTCAGATATAATTACAAAAGCTCTTTAAACTGTTCAGCAAGGTCACTGAGTTGCAATAATTGGATGTTTTAATAGGAAACTCATTATTGTGATGTTAGCAGTTTGATATCATATACAAATTGATGAGTTTCACTGACAGTAATGATTAAATTTGTGTCAACGGGCAAAGATTTCCAGTAAATTAGTACCTTGAGTTTCTGCACATTTTTGACATGCATGGCAATTATGAAGGAACAATTGTGTATTGTTTTTCACAAGGCCATCTTGTGAGCACAATGCACATTGTATCGTGATGCATTACATTATCTGCCTTGAGTTCAATGGAAGAAAGCTTTGGATAAAGCTGAGTATAATAATATATAGAGTTACACGTATAATATATTTTTCTGTTGATAGAAGCATCAAGAATAAAATTAGTTCTCATTTCAATGTTAGCATTCCAGTATTTCTTAAGGGTGTGTAGTGTAGATTAAATCATGATATTAGCACTTTTCTCCCCATGTATTGACTTTCTACATTATATTTTCAGGTCAAAGCTACTCATATATGTTATAATAATATTCCTCATAACCATGTATAAATATGTGGGTTCACGGATGCCCCTCATGGGGACAATCCGTGGCCAGCACTTACTCCATTACATAAATAGAAACAGGAGAACTGGAGTACTATATAGTGCAAATTATCACAAATATTTATTAGACAATACAAAATTCAAAAAGCACACACCAAGAAAAAAATGGCCATGATTAAAAATGACGATAAAAACAGCATGGAAGGGGAAATCAAGCCCTGGGTATGGAAACAACAATGATGTCAAAATGTATAAACACCCATATACAAATGTAGATTATTAGTATGAAACAGTATATATATTATATACAATATCAATATTTGTTTGAATACCCCAATCTGGGGAGGACAACATATGGCCCAAGCAAAATGCGCATCCTAAAGTATCAAAAACACACAGTGGCAGGTGAACATAAGAGCCTGCTAACAGTCTTGCACCTTTCCAGTCATCCTTAAATCTGTTACCCGTCAGATCCACCTCTCTCCTCACTACTCCTCAGTTGCCCCCCCCTCTGCAAATCTCTTCTTTGCTTCCCAATTCCCCAATGTATTCAGTCCAAATAAATAACATTTATTTTCAAAGCCATCCTAAATCTGTCTCCTCCATATATCTTTGAAGTAATCTCCTGATATCTTTCCACACATAATCTCTGGTCCTCCCAAGACCTCCTTCTCTCATCCACACTTATATGTTCATCACCAAATTGCCTCCAAAACTTGTTCATAGTATCCCGATCCTTAGATTCTGTGCCCCAACATGCCCGTTTATCCCTTATTTGTAACATTTTGGCAAAACTTGAAAAACCATCTCTTCAAGAAAGTTTACTGTCTGCAATAACCTCAATTTCAACTCATCACCACCAGAGCTACCAAAAAGTCCCTAACCTACTATTTTCTCTCAATTATCCTGTAGATTCTAAGCCCACAAGCGCAGGGCCCCTTCCCCCTTGTCCAATCTGTCATTGTTAGTTTGTTCATTGTGATCTATATTTGCATTTGTATGTTACCCTTCTCAAATACAGCACCATGGAATCAATGTGTTTTAAAAATAAATAATAATAATAAGTAGACTATAGGTCATACAAAACTCCTTAACTTAAATATGCAAATAGCCTAATCACAAAGAAGACAACTTGCTCTCTAGTGTAGCTGTTATGATCCGATGTTCAATGACTACAATGAGCACAGTCCACCAGAGTCGTAGGTAATAACGTACTGACCGCAAGCCCTGAACTTAACACCACACTAGAAGTAGCTGGGCAGCATACCTGACAATCCTAGATGCCTCAAACTCAGCCAGAGGACTACATAACCTACTGTCACGGCCGGGCGGTCGGGCAGACCCAGGAGGTGGACCCACTGGACCGAACTCTCTGAGATGGTGGTAGGGAGTCCGGCAGCTGAAGCACTGATGGGCAGTAGAACAGTCCGTGCAAGTGAAGGCAGCGGAGGAGTCCCAGGGACCACGGAGTCACAGAAGGTGGTCTTGGTGACGTAGCTCAGGTTCGGAGGCCGAGGTGATATCAGGCGGGGTCCGGAACCTCTGGAGCAAGATGACGGGTCACCGCAGGGATCCGGGATGGTACGGACTGTCAGATGGCAGACGGACAGCGTGCGGGGATCAGGACACGGCAGACTGGATGGCGAGGCAGGTACGGCTCTACAAAGACAGATAGGTGAGTACAGGCACATAAACACCAAGAGACCTGACTCCTAGCTCAGGGAACACGAAGATCAGGCCCCGCCCCCTTGGACAATGACCCCCTATATACCCTGTACCTGTGCAACCTCATTTCCTGTTAATGGACGCTGGCCCTTTAAGAAAGGGTCAGTGACCGCGCGCGCGCCCTAATGCGCATGCGCGCCGCCCGGGTGCCAGAAGCCAGGGAAGGAGGCTGCGAGGAGGACGCAGGGGAGCCGGCCAGGTCCAGGGAAGCTGTCGGGCGCCGGGATCGGGGGCCCGGAGCCCTGGGACGGACGGAATCCGGTGACTGGGAAGCGGAGATCGTGGCAGGTGAGCCGGGGAACGGGGGTGAGGACCCGGGGAGCGTGACAGTACCCCCCCCCCCACGCCCCCCTCCCCGCAACCGGGACATGAAGGCACGGATAAGAGGAGTGCCCACGTTCTCCCTGGGCTCCCAGGACCTATCCTCAGGACCATACCCTTCCCAGTCCACCAGGAAGAACTGTCGACCTCGTACGGTCTTCATGGCCACGATATCCCTTACCGCATAGATGTCATCATCGGCAATAGGAGGAGGGGCCGGACTGGCAGCAGCGGAGAAGGGACCAAGGACAACCGGCTTGAGCAGAGAGACGTGGAAGGAGTTGGGTATCCTCATCGTGGCCGGGAGCTGTAGCTTGTAGGATACCTCATTGATCTTGCTGAGGACCTTAAACGGCCCGATGTAGCGAGGACCCAGCTTGTAGGAAGGTATCTTCAATCGGATGTACTGGGAAGCAAGCCAGACCAGGTCACCAGGAGAGAAACACGGAGGATCCAGACGTCTCTTGTCAGCGTGTTTCTTCATCCGCTGGGAAGCGCGCCCAAGGGACGCTTTGACAGAGTCCCAAATGGTAGCAAAGTCACGAACTGCAGTATCAGCAGCCGGGACATCCGATGAAGGGGATATAGGCAATGGGACGGCGGGCTGGAGTCCATAAACAACATGGAAGGGAGATTCGGAGGATGACTCACTGACGTGGTGGTTATGGGAGAATTCAGCCCAAGGTAGAAGCGAGGACCAGTCGTCGTGATGGGCGTTGACATAGTGACGTAGGTATGAGGTCACGATTTGATTGACCCTCTCCACTTGGCCGTTAGACTGAGGATGGTAAGAAGAAGAAAAGTCCAGAGTCACTCCCAGATGTTTGCATAGAGCCCTCCAGAAGCGGGAGGTGAACTGAGTTCCTCTGTCGGACACTATGTGGGATGGAAAGCCATGCAAGCGGAAGATGTGATGTATATAGGCTTCCGCGAGTTCCTGAGCAGAGGGCAGTCCGGCCATAGGAACGAAGTGGGCCATTTTGGAGAATCGATCAACCACGACCCATATGACTGTGTGCCCGGAGGATAATGGCAAGTCCGTAATAAAGTCCATTGCTATGTGTTGCCACGGGACTGAGGGTATCGGTAAAGGCAGAAGACGGCCATGGGGCAAGTGTTTGGGCGTCTTGTTCCTGGCACAGGAGGAGCAGGCAGAGACAAAAGCAGCGACGTCCGTGCGAAGGGATGGCCACCAGTAATGGCGTACAATCGCACCCCATGTTCTCTTCTGACCAGCATGCCCGGCTGTTTTTGAGGCATGACCCCAGTGTAACACTTTTTGCCTGTCGGTATCGGAGACATAGGTCTTCCCGGGCGGTATCTGGGCTAGGGTGACAGGGGCCACCGGAATGATGTTGCTAGGACAGATGATGGGTTGGGTAGTCTCTTCCTCCTGCTCCATGGGCATGAAAGACCTGGACAAGGCATCAGCGCGTACATTCTTGTCCGCGGGTCGGAAGTGAAGCTGAAAGTCGAACCTGGCAAAGAATAAGGACCACCTGGCTTGCCGTGGGTTCAGTCGCTGAGCGGACCGCAGGTATTCTAGGTTCTTGTGGTCCGTGTAGATGATCACGGGATACACTGCACCTTCCAGGAGGTAGCGCCATTCCTCCAGTGCCAGTTTGACTGCCAAGAGCTCTCGGTCCCCGATGGTATAGTTGCGTTCAGGCGCTGAGAAGCCCTTGGAGAAGAATCCGCAAGTCACCATCTTCCCGGAGGAGGACTTCTGCATGAGCACTGCTCCGGCTCCTGAGGAGGAGGCATCCACCTCCAAGGTGAACTGGCGGTTTAGCTCCGGACGGTGAAGTACAGGCGAGGAAGCAAAAGCCCGCTTCAAAGAGCCAAACGCGGCGTCGGCCGCAGGCGACCAGTCCTTTGGATTTGCCTCTTTCTTAGTCAAAGCGGAAAGTGGAGCAGTCAGAGCAGAGAAGTGAGGGACGAATTGGCGGTAGTAGTTGGCGAATCCCAGGAAGCGTTGGATTGCCTTCAGTCCAGAAGGGGGAGGCCAGTTGAGAATGGCGGAGACCTTCTTGGGATCCATCTGCAGTCCAGTCTCAGAGATGATGTACCCCAGAAAGGGGAGAGAAGACTGCTCAAAGACACACTTCTCATACTTTGCGTACAGACGGTTCTCTCTTAGTCGTCGTAGAACCAGCTGTACGTGCTCTCTGTGGGTTGGGAGGTCCGGAGAGAAGACAAGGATGTCATCTAGATATACTACCACACAGGTGTAGAGGAGGTCTCGGAACACGTCGTTCACCAGTTCTTGGAAGACGGCAGGAGCGTTACACAGGCCGAAGGGCATCACGCAGTACTCATAATGTCCATCGCGCGTATTAAACGCGGTCTTCCATTCGTCACCAGAGCGGATGCGCACCAGATTGTAAGCACCCCGAAGATCCAGCTTGGTGAACAGACGGGCTCCTCTAAGCCGGTCAAACAATTCGGGGATGAGCGGCAGAGGGTACTTGTTCTTAACAGTGATCTGATTCAGACCCCGGTAGTCGATGCAGGGACGTAAATCGCCCTCTTTTTTCTTGACAAAGAAGAAACCTGCTCCAGCAGGAGAGGAGGATCTCCGAATGAATCCCCTAGCCAGACTCTCTGAGATGTAAGTAGACATAGCCCTTGTTTCGGCTGGAGACAAAGGATATATCCGTCCTCGTGGTGGCGTTGTTCCAGGGAGCAGGTCGATGGCACAATCGTAGGGGCGATGTGGCGGCAGTACCTCGGATTCTTTTTTATCAAAGACATCAGCAAAGGACCAATAAGCCGAGGGCAGCCCCGGTAGGTTCTCAGGAACCGGAGGTCGTCGGATGGGTTGTGTGGATTTTAGGCATCTCTCATGACACGAAGCACCCCAGCGGGTGATTTCGCCAGTGCCCCAGCTGACTGATGGTTCGTGAGTCCGTAACCATGGAAGGCCCAGCAGGATCTGATGGGACATGTGCGGAAGGACGTAGAAGACGATGTTCTCGGTGTGAAGAGCACCGATGCGCAGTTCAACCGGCCTGGTGGTCCAGGAGATGGTGTCAGAAAGGGGTCTCCCATCCACAGAGGCAATCACCAGGGGCTTGTTGAGTGGGATAACAGGCACCTGGTATTTATCCACGGTGGCTTGCTGGATGAAATTGCCTGCTGCCCCGGAATCAAGATAGGCCTCAGCCGTGAACCGCGTCTCTCCAGTTGACACTTGCACAGTCCACATAACCGGGTCTGAGAGAGTCCCAGCACCTAGGGTGGCCTCTCCTACCAACCCTAGGCTTTGGAGTTTCCCGGCCTCTCTGGACAGGAGCGTAGCAGGTGGGTGTCCTCACCACAGTAAAAGCAGAGGCCCTGGGCGAGCCGCTCTGCTCGACGTCGTTCAGACTGCCGCACTCGGTCGATCTGCATGGGCTCGTGGACGGGAATCCCAGCTGTTGATGACTGAGGAACGGAGGACTTCTGCGGAGGAGGAGAATGCCGTACCGGGCGTCTCTCCCGAGATAGCTCTTTGGAGCGCTCCTGAAACCGTATGTCCACACGAGTTGCTAGGGCGATCAGTGCATCTAGGGTGGAGGGCACGTCCCGACCCGCCAACTCATCCTTGATGCGACTCGAGAGTCCTTCCCAGAAGGCGGCTGTTAGGGCCTCATTATTCCACCCGAGTTCTGAAGCCAAAGTGCGGAAACGGATGGCGTATTGACCCACCGTCAGTGTCCCTTGACGTAGGCGGAGGAGTGATGAAGCAGAGGCAGAGGCGCGTCCTGGCTCGTCAAAGGTACTGCGGAAGGCCTGTAGGAACTGTTGAAGATCCTTGGTCATGGGGTCCTCCTTCTCCCACAAGGGGTTCATCCACGCCAGCGCCTCGCCCTCTAGGTGGGACATTATAAAGGCGACCTTGGCTTGGTCGGAGGCGAACAGATGTGGCAGCTGCGTGAAGTGAAGGGAACATTGGTTTATGAAGCCCCTGCAGGTCTTGGGATCTCCAGCATACCGAGGAGGTGACGCCAAACGGAGTCGGGAAGCATCTGAAGAGGCTGCCACTGGTACGGGAGCCATGGCTTGCCTGGCGGGGGACCTGGGTGCCGCAGGCGTCATTGATGCTTGTAATGTGTACAGGCGGGTGTCCACGGAGGTCATGAATTGCAGCATGCGGGTCTGGACTTCACGCTGGCGTTGGAGTTCCTCTTGCAGGGCCATTAGTGCAGCAGCGGGATCCATGGCCTGATCTTACTGTCACGGCCGGGCGGTCGGGCAGACCCAGGAGGTGGACCCACTGGACCGAACTCTCTGAGATGGTGGTAGGGAGTCCGGCAGCTGAAGCACTGATGGGCAGTAGAACAGTCCGTGCAAGTGAAGGCAGCGGAGGAGTCCCAGGGACCACGGAGTCACAGAAGGTGGTCTTGGTGACGTAGCTCAGGTTCGGAGGCCGAGGTGATATCAGGCGGGGTCCGGAACCTCTGGAGCAAGATGACGGGTCACCGCAGGGATCCGGGATGGTACGGACTGTCAGATGGCAGACGGACAGCGTGCGGGGATCAGGACACGGCAGACTGGATGGCGAGGCAGGTACGGCTCTACAAAGACAGATAGGTGAGTACAGGCACATAAACACCAAGAGACCTGACTCCTAGCTCAGGGAACACGAAGATCAGGCCCCGCCCCCTTGGACAATGACCCCCTATATACCCTGTACCTGTGCAACCTCATTTCCTGTTAATGGACGCTGGCCCTTTAAGAAAGGGTCAGTGACCGCGCGCGCGCGCCCTAATGCGCATGCGCGCCGCCCGGGTGCCAGAAGCCAGGGAAGGAGGCTGCGAGGAGGACGCAGGGGAGCCGGCCAGGTCCAGGGAAGCTGTCGGGCGCCGGGATCGGGGGCCCGGAGCCCTGGGACGGACGGAATCCGGTGACTGGGAAGCGGAGATCGTGGCAGGTGAGCCGGGGAACGGGGGTGAGGACCCGGGGAGCGTGACACCTACAAGGCAGAAAGTGAAAAGAAACTATCTTGCCTCAGAACAGATTTCCCCAAAGAAAATAGGCAGCATCCTACATGTACTGACTGTGAGCAAAGATAAAAAGACATACACAGTAAAAGCAAAATGGAGCAAAGAGAGGCCACTCTATACTAAATACAAAAGACAGGATAGGGAACTCTTGCGGTCGGTATGAAAAAACCCTATCAAAACTTCCTACACAGAATGTGCAAAAAAGGAGGAGTAATCTAATACTCGCACATTCATAATCCGTACAAGACTGTGGTGAAATTGTAGGAAAAAACAAGCAATTACCCTGCTGACTAACACTTGCTAAAATAAATAGCAAAGACTGACTAGGAAGATAAATCTTCCTTATCTGAAGGCACAAACAAAACAGGATACGATACAAAAAACCTTCAGAGATAATTCACAGAAGCATAAGCAAATAACATGAAAAGTATGAAGCAAAACCATGAACTTAGCTTAGCTTGGTATCGGGGAAGCCAGAGGGAAAAGAGACAGACTCCTACAGTCTCTGGAATTTCAGACAACTAGCAGAGATAAAAAGCCAGCACACACCTATATCCAAAATCAAGGTTTGAGCTGCAAACCAGGTGTGTAGAACTGGGGAACAGAATCTAACCACTAACCTCAGCAACCACACGAGGGAGTCCAAGAGCTGAGCTCCACCAGACAGTATTCACAACATGTAGCTATCCTAAAAGTGAATATCGACCCTTTACAAAGACAAACAGGGTGCTCAAGATAGTATTCCCACTAAAGCTGGTGTCACACATAACGACGACGACAACGACGTCGCTGCTACGTCACCATTTTCTGTGACGTTGCAGCGACGTCCCGTCGCTGTCGCTGTGTGTGACATCCAGCAACGACCTGGCCCCTGCTGTGAGGTCGCCGGTCGTTGCTGAATGTCCAGCTTCATTTTTTGGTCGTCACTCTCCCGCTGTGACACACACATCGCTGTGTGTGACAGCGAGAGAGCGACGAAATGAAGCGATCAGGAGCCGGCACTGGCAGCTGCGGTAAGCTGTAACCAGCGTAAACATCGGGTAACCAAGGGAAGACCTTTCCCTGGTTACCCGATGTTTACGCTGGTTACCAGCCTCCGCTCTTGCTGCCAGTGCCGGCTCCTGCACTGTGACATGTGGCTGCAGTACGCATCGGGTAATTAACCCGATGTATACTGTAGTAAGGAGAGCAAGGAGCCAGCGCTAAGCAGTGCGCGCGGCTCCCTGCTCTCTGCACTGTGACATGTAGCTGCAGCACACTTCGGGTTAATTAACCCGATGTGTGCTGCAGGAGAGCAAGGAGCCAGCGCTAAGCGCGGCTCCCTGCTCTCTGAACTGTGACATGTAGCTGCAGCACACATCGGGTTAATTAACCCGATGTGTGCTGCAGGAGAGCAAGGAGCCAGCGCTAAGCGCGGCTCCCTGCTCTCTGAACTGTGACATGTAGCTGCAGCACACATCGGGTTAATTAACCCGATGTGTGCTGCAGGAGAGCAAGGAGCCAGCGCTAAGCGCGGCTCCCTGCTCTCTGCACATGTAGCACAGCGACGTTATGATCGCTGCTGCGTCGCTGTGTTTGACAGCTAAGCAGCGATCATAACAGCGACTTACAAGGTCGCTGTTACGTCACCGAAAATGGTGACGTAACAGCGACGTCGTTGTCGCTGTCGTTTAGTGTGACACCAGCTTTACAAGATATGTGCTACTACCAGGCACAACTCTGTTTCGTAAACTTGCGATATGGAGTAATCATTTACAGCTTTTTCTGTGTGCTCAGTCAACTGAAGGATGCTGCTTTTCAAGTCAATACTATTTTAAAATAAAAAAGTAAGGGTAACAATGAGCTGCTAACCCTACTGGATTCTTCCGATACTTCACCAGTGCTGAATTTTTACAATAATTATGTTTGCTATGCGGCTAGACAATATTAACTCCTTATAGAGGTCAAGTAATAATGGTTTAAAGAAGTCATTTTCCCTACTGGAAAAAAAATCATAAAGTAAAAGGTGACAAAAATTGAAAACCTTTCTCAGATATAATGTATATAATTAGAAAGACTAAAACTTCTTATCTAAAGTCATGAAAGTTCTGCCCTTTAAGAAATAAACACTGAAGTCAGCTGGAGTCACCTCTTTACTGTCTTATGTTGATAGCTGTGTTAAACTTTCTTCTTTTGTGCTTAAAGTTACCCCTGTATGTATGGGAATATGAGTGTGCAGCATGTGAATACGAGAGAGAGCTGTGCTGTTGTCAGGAAGCAAATTATTCAAGAATAGCTGTAGAATGGATTCCTGTGTAATTTGGAGCAGCAGGAGGAATAGGAGGAGGCTAGAAGCTGCAAAAACGTAGAACCAACAACAGCAACGTAAAACCTGCCATAGCCTTCTCCTTGGTTTGTTGTGGCTATGTAATGGAAACTTTTACAGTCTTTTACATGAAGCTATATGCTCCTATACAAGCAGCTTTTTTGAAAATTAACCTTTTAGAAGCAGCTGTATCCATTGCTCTTTTCTTGGTTGCATTACACCCAGGCATATGTTACATATAAATACAAAATGTTGTCCCTTACCAAAAGTATCAAGTAAAAATCAAGCTCCAGATTGGAGATGTACCAAAATTTAACCTGATTGCCAATATGTGGCCCATTAAGAAGCAAATTAATTAATTAATTAATGTAGCTTTCATAAGGTTTATAAGAAAAAATTGATGAATCACTTCTTTCATATTCTATTGACCCACAAGAAGAGAATCTCATCTAATTTTGTGTTCATGCTGAAAAACGTGTGGCCCTGCTTTACTATTGACATTAGTTTTATAATTTTATCTACTGTCCAATTTTATGTTTTTCTCCTAATTGATGGGTCCATTTTAAATGCTGTCCCAAAACACAAAAAATGTTTGCAATGTTTCGGAACATTTTCAAAATGTTAAAATATTACATCAGGAAAAACAATACAGAACGCTCCAGAGCCTATTATGACCATAGACCCCTATAGGCAAATGGAAGGTGTACCAAAAGCAGCCTGACAGATATGTGAAGGATGCAGACCTACAAAATCCTCTGACTGCAGCAATCACATGCCATAAACAATGCCATAAAATCACAGGGGCACACATCTCTTTGAGTGGAGGAGTGGCAGTTACAGTAATTATTCTTCTATAATATTTTTTTATCATCCCACTGGGGACAGTCAAAAGTGGGACATCACTTTTAGAGAGGTTAAATCAAATCTAATGTATTATCCAATATTAGGCATAGTCACTAGAGATAAGCAGACCTGTGGATATTCAGGTTCACCGAAATTTGCCGGGCTTTAGTTTGATTTGAGAGCAAAACTTGACCCAAACTTGATCTCAGACCCCAAACAACATATAAGTCAATGAGAAACCAAATTTTGCTGCTGTAAATGGCTGTAAAATGTTGATAGTAAAGGCTTCCAGGGCTGTTACAGACATGCAATTTCTCACCAGCTTGATAAATTCGATATCTGTTGCTGACTGTGGGTGAGCTAAAAAGCTTCTTTCTCAGAGCTGTCTGTAAACAAAGCTCTGTAGGATTGAAGGACATTGTGAGACATTACACCATTGGATTACAATGGAATTTTGAGGATTTCTTTTTAAATAAAAATTGGTCCACAAGGGAGTGTGGAGAGAGTTTTTATTCAAATAAAATATTTTTCTTATGTGTTTTTTAACTGTACATTTACTGGATTAGTTATGGGGGTGTCTGATAGATACCTATCCATTACTAACCCCTGGGCTTCAGGCCGCCTGTCATTTCACAGCTGACATGAACCCCAAAAGTATTACCCTGATTGCCACTACACCAGAGCATTTGGGAAGAGCCAGGCAAAGGTTTAGAATTGGCGCATCCAACCAGGCTGCTATTTTTAGGCTGGGAGGGGCCAAATAACCATGGGCCTTCCCAGCCTGATAATATCAGTCCCCTGGGACACCTAAACGTATATATGGTTTTAGTCTTTCATAGAGATGAGCAATGTTCGAGGTTTGCCAATTTCATGTTCGAGTGATTTTTGGGGTGTTCGAGACGTTCGACAAACTCGAGCCTTTTGCTAAAAGTTCGAGAGTTCGAGTTACATCCGGGAACAGTTCGAGCGCCAAAAGTGTGGCTTTTCACAGTAAGTATGTGCGCATCTTTTGTATCTGCATGCATCCTGCATCCCCAGCACAATCCCTCTCTCTTTCCTACTCACCGATCACGGGCGTCTCGCTGCACGGCTGTCACAAATCTCCAGCGGCATTTCCTCTTTTGAAAATGGCTGCCGCTTCATTATTCAATTAGTTATTCCGTGTTTTCCCCGCCCACCGGCGCCCATGATTGGTTGCAGTCAGACACGCCCCCACGATGAGTGACAGCTGTCTCACTGCAACCAATCACAGCCGCTAGTGGGAGGGTCTATATCATGCAGTAAAATAAATAAATAAATTAAAAAAAAAAAATGCGGTTTCCCCCATATTTGATACCAGCCAGGATGAAGCCACACGGCTGGAGGCTAGCCTACCACCCTAACAATATCACCCAGCAGCCTCCCGGAATTGCCGCATCCATTAGATGCGACAGTCCCGAGTCTCCACCCAGCTCATCCCAAATTGCCCTGGTGCAGTGGCAATCGGGTTAATAAGAGGTTAATTATGACAAGCGTCTCCCCGAGATACCATCCATGATTAAAATGTAAGTGAAAGTAAAGAAACACACACCGCGAAAAATCCTTTATTTGGAATAAAAGACAAAAAGCACCTCATTTACCTATTTATTAAAATCCCCAAACAACAATCCAGGTCCGAAGTAATCCACACGACACTGTCAGTTGTGCTACATGAAGATGACAATGAGCGATCAGTGTTCTCCCCTGCAGCAGTGAACTAATATAGATTAGACTCAGGGTCCCGGGAATATTATGTTAAAAGGAAGATTAAATCATTATTCCCATATAAAAATAATCTTTATTTGGTATAAAATATCACACCACCAGTGTATAATATATAAATAGTGACACAGGGGGTCAATTCTGTATAACAGTAGGAAATACAAGTGCATTCAATAAATATAGTACATAGAATTATATCGTGAGGTTCACATAGGAGGATCACACAAATAGCCAAACTTAGCTTGAGGACTGTAATTGATTTGTTCAGGCAGCGCCATGTAAAGGAAATGCATTACAATAATGCAGTCCAAAGGGATCCAAGTAGCTATGCAAGTCCAGGCAGCTATACACTGGTACTGTCCAGGTGTCCTTTTTAGCAAGGTGAACCATCAGTCATCATAGATATCATATCAAGTCTCCACCTCGACGCGTTTCCCCACATACAAAAACGTGGTTCATCAGGAGGCTATAAGGTAAATACAGTCTATCAGAAATCTAATAATAGATGTAATACAAACACAGTAATCCACAGTTAGATCTACAACTCATGTGGCATGAAGGTGAAGGAACAAAACAATAGAGTACTTGCCCGTGTAGGCATGATGTCAGATATGCAGGTCCATGGCGCCAAACACCGTCAATATCAGCAGTGGTGCAGACAATGCTGCATAGATGAACACCACCACAGTCCACAGGGGCGTCATGGAGCTGCATATCAACGTGGGGTTTAAATAGCCCAGAACCTCACAGCCAGGTGTGGGCCATTCAGACAATCACACAGTGCCGTCAGCACCATGATCGCGCATGCCCAGTACACCACAGTTAGTGCGCATGCGTGGTACAGGGGCAAAGTGGGATCATGTGGAAGAAACACAAAAAGAAAACAATAGTACAGTGCATGCACGAGACCATGAAGGATGCAACGCCTATTGTCAAGCGCAGGGATCACATGACACGCAGGGGAGGCGTGATATAGAAGATCCTACGCGCGCGCAGTCATATGTAAACGGGACTTAGGATATTTTATCACGTATATGACATGCGGGCTGCTTATGGTAAAATTATCACTTCTTAGAAGGACACAATAAGATTAACTGCGCTATGAGGCATTGGCGCTGCATCCAAAAAAATCCCACGCTTAGAACGCTAATCATATCAAAAGTCAGGCAATCATTATATTATTTTATAGATACAAGTGGCATTATGTTGCAATCCTAATACAGGCTAATAAAATAGAGAATAGATCATTATGTAGGAATGGAACAAACATATTTTATGGTATCTCATAGAATCTCCACCATCCTATTATTAATCCCCACAGGCAAAAAAGCAATACAAGAATAGTGCCCATTAATATGGGCTATTCCCAAAAAAGGGAATTTTCTTCCAATGTAAGGCATTGTGGAGTTACATAACAATAAAGGGTTCCTTAAGAAGCTTAAGTGGGGAGGAAGCAGTTAAAGGAGAGCTGTTTGTTAAGCCCTCCTGGGGTCAAAGATCCCATTTTAAAAATCCATGCTGATTCTTTCTGCAATAGTGTCCTGTCAAAGTCCCCTCCCCTTGGACTAGGCCTAACCAATTCTAATACAGAGAAATGAATATGAGTGATGTCCCCATGGTGCACCGTATTCACATGATGGGAGATTGGGGTATCCCGTCCGTTCCGGATGTCAGAGAGGTGCTCCCACACCCGCCTTCGGAGTTCTCTTAGGGTCTTGCCTACGTAATCCATACGACACGTGCAAGTAGCCCTATAGACAACTCCTGAAGTCTTACAATTTCTGAAATCACGCAAGAAGAAAGTTCTTCCTGTGGCTGCACTAGTCAGCTTCCTACATTGCTCCATGGAGTCACAATATCTACAATTACTGCAGCGAAACATCCCACAGATGCATCTGTCTAGCCAAGTCCCTACCGGTCGGGGTCCCTGATACATACTATGCATAGGTCTATCCCCTATTGTTCGTCCCCGCCTATAGGTGATACATGGAGATGTTGTAATGTATTTCGCCAGGTCAGGGTCAGCTCTCAGTATCCTCCAATGTTTTTTAATCACCGAGAAGACCCGTTCGGACTGCATATCATAAGTGGCAATAATGCGTGTAACATTAGGATCACTCTCCCATACCCTAGGGGCCATAAGTGTATGTCTACTGGTGTTTTTAGCATAGGGATAGGACCGTTAAAGGACCTGTTTGGGGTAGCCACAATCCAAAAACCTACCAAACAGGTCTGACGCCTGTGTCCTAAAGTCTTCCTCTCTGGAACAGTTTCTGCGTATCTGCAGAAACTGTCCCTTAGGAATGCCTTTTCTTAGAGGAAGGGGATGATGACTATCCCATTTCAGCAGGGAGTTAGTCGCTGTTGGTTTGCAATGTGTAGAAGAAATCCACAAACATCAATCCAGGTCCGAAGTAATCCACACGACACTGTCAGCTCTGCTACATGAAGATGACAATGAGCGATCTGTGTTCTCTCCAGCAGCACCTGAAGTAAGCCGCGCTGTCGCCGGGACTTCAGTCTGCAATGCAGAAGTCAAGATAATTAAATCTGCCTATGTTTCTCATTAGAGGCAGTGGCTGCTTCTAAGAAGCAGTACTTCACGAGTTTGCATCCTGGCCGTCCCAGTAAAAAATGTAATTTATTTTTGATTGGAAATTATAATTATTATTTATTTATAATTATAATTTAATTTAATTATGCACTAAGGGGAGGAGCCGGACATCAGCTGTGAGATGCGGGACACACCTCTAAAATCGGAGCAGTTCACGGAATGAGGCTGCATTGCTCTCTCCTCTCTCTCTTCTCTTTCTCTCTCATTCTCTCTCTCTCTTTCTCTCTCTCTCCTCTCACTCTTTTTCTCTCTTTTTCTTGTTCTCTCTCTCTCTCTTTTTCTCTCCCTCTTGTTTTCTCTATTTTTCTCTCTCTCTGTTTCTCTTTTTCCCTCTCTCTCTTTCTCTCTCTCTCTCCCTCTCTCTCTCCTCTCTCTCTTTTTCTCTTTTTCTCTCTCTTTTTCTCAGTCTCTCTTTCTCTCTTTTTCCCTCTCTCTTTCTCTCTCTTTCCTCTCTCTCTCTTTCTCTCTCTCTCTTACTCTCTCTCCTCTCTCTCTTCTCTCTCTTCTCTCTCTTCTCTCTCTCCTCTCTCTCTTCTCTCTCCTCTCTCTTCTCTCTCCTCTATCTCTTCTCTCTCTCCTCTCTCTATTCTCTCTCTCTCTTTTCTCTCTCTCTTTTCTCTATCTTCTCTCTCTCTCCTTTCTCTCTCTCTCTCTGGATGGAATCACTAATTGTGTTATGTTTTATTTCTAATAAAAATATTTTTCTGTGTTGTGTTTTTTTTATCTGTACTAGAAATTCATGGTGGCCATGTCTAATATTGGCGTGACACCATGAATTTCGGCCTTAGAGCCAGTTGATAATATACAGCTAGCCCTAACCCCATTATTACCCAGAGAGCCACCCGTCACCAGGGCAGCTGGAAGAGTTGGATACAGCGCTAGAAGATGGCGCTTTTATGAAAGCGCCATTTTTTGGGGCGGCTACAGACTGCAATTCGCAGCAGGGGTGCCCAGAAAGCTTGGGCACCCTGAGCTGCGGATTCCAATCCCCAGCTGCCTAGTTGTACCTGGCTGGACACAAAAATTGGGCAAAGCCCACATCATTTTTCTTTTTAAATTATTTCATGAAATTCATGAAATAATTTAAAAAAAAAGTGCTTCCCTATATCTTTGGTTCCCAGCCAGGTACAAATAGGAAGCTGAGGTTTGGGGGCAGCCCGTAGATGCCTTCTGTACCTGGCTAGCATACAAAAACATGGCAAAGCCCACGTAATTTTTTGAGGGGGGCAAAAAACTACTGCATACAGTCCTGGATGGAGAGAAAAAAGTTTCTATCCGGCTCACCTGCTTAAATGGAGACCCATATACTGTGGACCGTGCAAGGAACGGAAGGTCGGCAAATCCTTGTAGTAATGGTGGAAAAAAATTCCAGCAACTTGGTCCAGGCAAGAAGTTCTTTAAAAAATAGATTCTTTATTTATATACACGCTAAAAAGTCCATGTTAGGGTAAGACAGAGCCCCCATCTGAGAGGACGCGTTTCGAACAACATGTTCTTAGTCTGTCTCTGTCTCAGAGACAGACTAAGAACACATTATTCAAAACGTGTCCTCTCAGATGCGGGCTCTGTCTTACCCTAACATGGACTTTTTAGCATGTATATAAATAAAGAATCTATTTTTTAATGAACTTCTTGCCTGGACCAAGTTGCTGGAATTTTTCTTCTTTCACCAGTCCTGGATGGAGTATGTTGAGCTTTGTAGTTCTTCAGCTGCTGTCTGCTGTCTGTATTGAGGAGAGCAGACAGCAGCTGCAGAACTACAAGGGCTCAGCATGCTCCATTCACTAGTGTATGCAGGAGAGCAGATAGCAGCTGCAGAACGACAAGGCTCAGCATGCTCCATTCACTAGTGTATGCAGGAGAGCAGACAGCAGCTGCAGAACTACAAAGCTCAGCATACTCCATCCAGGACTGTATGCAGGAGTTTTTGCCCCCCAAAAAAATGACGTGGGCTTCTCCATATTTTTGTATGCTAGCCAGGTACAGCAGGCAGGTACGGCTGCCCCCAACCCCCAGCTGCCTATTTGTACCCGGCTGGGAACTAAAAAAATAGGGAAGCCCTTTTTTAATTATTTCATGAATTTCATGAAATAATAAAAAAAAAAATCGACATAGGCTTCGCTCCATTTTTGTGTCCAGCCAGGTACAACTAGGCAGCTGTGGGTTGGAATCCGCATCACAGGTTGGCCCGAGGTTTCTGGGCGCCTCTGCTGCAAATTGAAGTCCGCAGCTGCCCCAGAAAATGGCGCTTTCATCATCTGCGCTGTATCCAACTCTTCCAGCATCACTGAAGCCGGGTGGCTTGCTGGGTAATAATGAGTTAATACGAGCTTTGGTTTACTAGCTAGTATTAAGCCAGAGATTATTAATGTCAGGCAAGTTTGACCCTGCCATTAAGAATCTCCAATAAAAGGTTAAAAAAAAGACACCACACAGACAAAAAATACTTTAATAGAAATAAATACACAGACACATTAGAGACTCCATGTTTATTACTCCCTGTCAGCCCTCCATGATCCTGCTCTTCTGTCTTCTTTCTTCTTCAACCCATACAGCTCTGCTACATCAGACAGCACTGCATGGGAGGAAAAATGCTGCTGCTCCCGTGCAGTCTATTCACTCAGTGAGTGAGTGTCTTGCTAAATTCTACTAAAAAGGGGGCTGAAAGCCCGTACTTACGAAGCGCTCACTGATATCCTAATCAGGCACGAATACTAATATTCTTTATAGCAAGATACTATTTATTTTAATAGCACATGAATATAATCAATGGTACATAGGCATTTAGAATCTTATAGTCATAGAAACTTATACAATAACAGAAATATGCATCAACATTACCGTTATGTTGTAGCAATCCTTTCACATCGGAGGGACTCGAGTTAATGATAAGGAATCAACATGGCATGGCATCACAGGAACAGTGCGTACGTACACTTCAATGTCCTGGAAGGTATTTCCCTAACATTAAGCGAGTTCGGTGTATTTTTTATAGGAAAATATTGTAGGTTGGGTTTACATGGTCACCAGCATGTGACAGCTGAGTCATGTTCATGTAACTTGACCACAAACCGTTGTGGACACCGGCAGCTTCCTGCACATTTCCTGCACATCCTGCCAGTTGACAACTGGCTGACCACAGTTTAGTGAAATATTGCAATGAGCCGTAAATTTCATCTTTAAGCTAACCACAAGTTTCCTGTAAGTGGAACTGTAAATGTTACTTCCTCATTATCTAAAACTGCTTCAAGACATGTGTGACATGTATTCCTTGGTAATCATTAGTGAAATATTATCCAAAGGACATCTTATTTGATACTGAATTATTGATGGATCAAATAATATCTGGGATCACTCCTATCTTTTGATCATGATCCCTATCTAATAGTCATTCAAACTTCAGTCATATCACATTGGTATCACAATCGGTCCTTGATCCCAGGGATTATTTTCCATCATCAGTATTCCACTAGAAGAAGATCACTCGGAATATACCATACCATGACCAAGAAATATTGTTTGCCACAAATTTTGTTTTCTTGGTTTGTTTAGATAAACGTTGAATCACAAATATAATCACTTTCACTACTTTTGTACAGTATATTAAAACTAAAAGCAATATTATCTGACAAGCTCCCTTGAATATCATGTGTTTTGGCATTTGCTCGATATTCAAAGGAATCATTACACATTACATTTCCCGATATGTTACTAGAAGTTTCACTAGTCCGATTTATGAACATATTGGCATAAGGCCATAACATATCATGAATTGTCTTTTCCACTAAGCTGGGTTTAAAAGCATCTACAGTATTTATAGCTGTCCCAAAACTTATTTTTATATTCCCCATAGGGATGAATCCCAGGTTAGTCAGTCCAGTCTTATTTCTTGGTACCCAAATTCCTCCCTTAAAAGCCAGATATTGTAAATTGGTGATTGTTCCACTCAAATTGCCTTGCCACCATGGAAGATTGATCCATCCCACTACGGGAATGGGTACTGTAGTATTCCATAGTCGAACATTCCGAGTGTCTTTATCAGCAAGTTGATCAGAACAACTTTTCCACTTTAGGATTTCCTCCATCGATACCGGGATAGCCAGATAAGGGATACTGGTGGCTGTAACCGGAGAATGTGTACAGATCCAGCAATCTGTGTGTTGACTACTGTTCAGCGCATCCGTTAAAATGTGATGGTGCATCAGAAATTTATTCGCCACAGGTTTCTCCTGATGTAGACTTGTCCATCCAACGACCAGAGAGGCAAACATCAAACACAGGAATTTCTCCATCTCATCACTATCGAGCTCTTCCCAGTAACCGATACCATGGATTCCGCTTATTTACAACACCATCTGCAAATAAAGATACACTATTATTCTCGTAAATAACATTTTTCTTGTGGGACATATTCCCACTTCTCCACTCCTGGTCTCATTATCAGGAGAGTACCATCTTTTCCGACCGCTATTACCTCTGTCTCTGAGGGCGGTCCTTGGAGGTTTTGAATCCATATTTTTGCTCCTACATTTGTAATATTAGAGGATCCAAAACCTTTAGTACCCCGTATTGTTAATTCTGCTGGGGCAGTTCCTTCTCTTATTTCAGACAAGTTTATTGGAATTATTAACATCTGAGCAACCCTCTGGTGTTTCATCAATATCAAAGGTTCATTTCCCAAATGTAGCATCAGTACCTTGATTTCTCCCTGATAATCTGCATCTATTACCCCTCCCGCCACTATGGCTCCTTTGAACACTAAACTAGGAGTGGCTATTTGACCATAATGATCCTTTGGTATCTGGCAACCCAATCCTGTTGAAATTGGTTTTACCTTACCTGGGGGTACCACGACAGTTTCCAATGTACTGAGGTCTAAACCTGCTGAATAAGGTGTCGCTCTTTCTGGTGTGCCCAAACAGCTGTACCTTGCCTTGTCAACTGTTGGACTGACTTGTCTGATGGCTGCTGCTTTATCTGCTTCTGAATTAAACAAACATTCAAGTGAGTTAGTAGGGACATGAGCATCGACATGAAATACAGTGGTCTTGGTAGATTGAATAATCCCTTCAATGTCTTGCCACACTTCCCTGACCATCTCAAACGCATTTTGCTGTTCCTCTCCCCATTGGAACTCATATTTTTTACTCGTTACTTTGTACAAATGAGCCAACATTTGTCCCAAATGAGGGATATGTTGTCTCCAAAAATCAAACAATCCAATATAAGACTGAGTCTCCTGTTTGGATTTAGGGACCAGAAAATTAATAATTTTCTGTCTGGCATTGGGCAAGATCTCTCTGTGCCCCTTGTTCCACTGAATCCCTAGACATATTACCACCTGAGACGGTCCTTGAACCTTGGCATCACTGATTTCCCATCCTTTACTCCTCATATGAGCAACCAGTTTTGTCAATTGATCTTTCACACTTTGCTCATCTTGTCCTTGCATCATTATATCATTGATATAATGTGAGATCTGCATTTCCTTATGACAAGACATAACCCCAAAGGAGAATTTTCCTTCGGTTAGATTAAGAGTCATCCCTTTTAGGACATCAATTCCCAAAATATATTCTGGTATAGGAACTACCAGCACCGTATACTTCTTGATAGGTAAATTACCTATCTTCAAAGCTACCTGTGTCTGAACCCCGGTGATCACTTGACCACCTAGTCCAGCAATTTTTACTCTAGGTCCTTTTATTTTTTCTGGGTTTCCATGAATTAAAGTAGCCTCCGCCCCCGTGTCAATCAAAGCTGGGACTCTTTGAACATTTCCCCCTTTCCAATGTATGCTAAGATTGACGTAGGGACGTTCGTCCCTTTTTATCAATAGGGGGGCTTGGCTGGCTACCTATAGTAAATCACTTCCTTCTGAACTTTCATTTACACAGACTTCAGTCTGTGTATTAGCCCTTCCTTCCGTGACCTTTGTGGCCACGGCTGCAGCCAGTTCTTCCCATGGATAAACTGACTGAAAATCTTCCCAAGACACTTTCTTTGGGGTTTTTTCCCCTTTTCCCTCTAATTTCTTTACCTTGGGGGTTTTTGAACCCCCTTCCATCTTTGCAGATAGAACTTTCTGTTTGTACAACTTCCATAATTCTCCTGTCTCCTTTCCATCAATCCTTTCCTTATTGATCCCGGCTTTAAGCAAAGCCTGGAACATGTCTTTGCGAGACACCCGTGGGGCCTCCCCTACTGATTTCTCTTTACAATCATGATTGATTGGCTTACTGTTACCAACATGGCCTCCAGGGGACGATTTATCCCACTGTCCCATATCCTGTAACTCCCTCATCCTCCCTAGAACTACACCGATTGATTCTCCAGTCAGCGCTACAGTTAAGGTTAAAATAACTGTGTTGTATGCTGGAGGAGCATGTTTAAGCAGCCTATTTCTTATGCTGGCTGTCAATGGGTACTGGAGATAATCATCATCCATTCCAAAAAGAGGAAGAGCATTCCTCATTGCTTCTTCCTTCAGCCTTTCCATACCATCTTTTAAGGTATACCAAGGTTTATCATTGATAGGAAAGTCTGCTTCTGATGGATATTTGTCCAGAAAAGCATGGGCTAAGATCATGATTAAGTTTTGAGTACCATGCTCATTATGATCAACAAAATTATTTTTTATTGATCTCTGAATTACTGGGTCTTGAGACATGGTGACAAATTTTGCCACGTCTCCAGCGTCAAAGTGCACTCCACCTCCTCCGAGATCGTGCACCCTGACCAACCAGGGAATTTCTCCTTCTCCTGGTTTTTGTCTAAACTGTGTTAAAATGCTATCAACTTCTCCCTGAGAGTAATCTTCAATGGTTACTCGATTTTTTACATGAGGAATAGTTCTCTCATTTGTGATGGCATTACCATCTTCGTCATATTGCAGATTCCCCTGACCATCCCGGACATGTTCCCGGATGATCTCATTCTCTGTCCTCTCTAGGCGCCTCCTTACTGGATTAGCCTGAATCTTCCCTTTATGGTAATCCTCCTCATCAGATGATGAAGATGAATCCCACACATCCCCATCCCAAGTATCGGGATCCCAGTTTATAGAAGCTGAGACGATACTTTTATGTACTTTGGTTTTATTTACTTTTCCTCTTCTTTTCTTGTACTTATTTTGAGCAATTTTTATGGCAGCTTTTTCTGCCACATTCTGATAAGGTTCCAATTTATCCTTCAACAGTCTGGTATTACATTCCAGAACTGTTTTCAGGCAACCTAATTCTATCATCTTTTGTTCCATCTGGGAACTTTTCTTCTGCATCTTTAGATTACGCTCATGCATTACACTATATGCACTTGCCAAAATCCAGATGCGCCGTCCTAAAGACACTACATCACCTGCTTTCACAGGGACGCTACCGAATACATTCACAACATCAGTAGCTTCACTACCCTTAAGCTTATCCTGCCATTATTCTGCCAATTCACAAGACGCTACATCACCTGCTTTCACAGGGGCACCACTGAGTACATTCACAACATCAGTAGACTCACTACCCTTAAGCTTGTCCTGCCATTGTTCTACCAATCCACAAGACACTACATCACCTGTTTTCACAGGGTCACTACTGAGTACATTCACAACATCAGTAGCTTCACAACCCTTAAGCTTGTCCTGCCATTGTTCTACCAATCCACAAGACACTACATCACCTGTTTTCACAGGGGCACCACTGAGTACATTCACAACATCAGTAGCTTCACAACCCTTAAGCTTATTCTGCCATTGTTCTGCCAATCCACAATTGACCAATTCATGTGCTATAAGATTGTAGGGAGCCTCAGTCCAGCCGGGGATCTCCACAACAACCTCCTTAACATTATCCTTACGTTTTCTGAACATTTTCACACTATGCAAAAAGATTGAAAAAATATATCTGGAAATTTGCCAAATATATGTTTTTAACTTCTAAATTACAAAAATTTGTTAATTACTTCTAATAGAAGTGATCCTGCCGACTACGCCAATTTATGTCTTGCTAAATTCTACTAAAAAGGGGGCTGAAAGCCCGTACTTACGAAGCGCTCACTGATATCCTAATCAGGCACGAATACTAATATTCTTTATAGCAAGATACTATTTATTTTAATAGCACATGAATATAATCAATGGTACATAGGCATTTAGAATCTTATAGTCATAGAAACTTATACAATAACAGAAATATGCATCAACATTACCGTTATGTTGTAGCAATCCTTTCACATCGGAGGGACTCGAGTTAATGATAAGGAATCAACATGGCATGGCATCACAGGAACAGTGCGTACGTACACTTCAATGTCCTGGAAGGTATTTCCCTAACATTAAGCGAGTTCGGTGTATTTTTTATAGGAAAATATTGTAGGTTGGGTTTACATGGTCACCAGCATGTGACAGCTGAGTCATGTTCATGTAACTTGACCACAAACCGTTGTGGACACCGGCAGCTTCCTGCACATTTCCTGCACATCCTGCCAGTTGACAACTGGCTGACCACAGTTTAGTGAAATATTGCAATGAGCCGTAAATTTCATCTTTAAGCTAACCACAAGTTTCCTGTAAGTGGAACTGTAAATGTTACTTCCTCATTATCTAAAACTGCTTCAAGACATGTGTGACATGTATTCCTTGGTAATCATTAGTGAAATATTATCCAAAGGACATCTTCTTTGATACTGAATTATTGATGGATCAAATAATATCTGGGATCACTCCTATCTTTTGATCATGATCCCTATCTAATAGTCATTCAAACTTCAGTCATATCACATTGGTATCACAGTGAGAAGCAGCTGCGTGCTGTAAGCGGTGACGTCACTGCTGACAGGTGGGTTACCATTGCAATGCTGCTCCAATCACGTTATTCCTGGTGCCGCTATTTGCCGGCTGTGACAGCCAGTCCTTGCATGTGGGCTGACTCTGTAAAGAGCGCCCCATGCAGGAACGAGGAGTCGACCATGTACCAGAGCATCTCGCCGGTGCACGGACACGCACAAAGGAACACCGCGTACCGGAGAGATGCACTGACAGGACCTAGCAATGACGTCTAGCCATGTGACAAGTCTGTAGCCAATGAGATAATAGACACGTGACTGGTCACATGCTATTTTGACATCACGATAGGTCCTATCATCAGTGCTGGTTACCGGGAGGACGCAGCGATTATCGGAAGGTAAAGCGACGGGAGACAGAGTGCAGGACGCGTCGCGGGGACCTGTAAGTGTTATGGCAATGTTTAATAACTATATGTGTACATGTATAATGTGTTTTTATGTGTTTGTGTTTTCCTCCCATTGTTTTCAATGGGGTTCGAGAGGTTCGTCGAACGGTTCGTCGAACGTTCGTCAAACGGGGCCTCCGTTCGCCGAACCGAACCGAACTCGAGCCTTCAGAGGTTCGCTCATCTCTAGTCTTTCAGTATAACATACCTATGATTAAGAACATTGTTTTTGAAATCCGTAAGATGTTATGTGTTCCTTTGATCCATTAAAACTGTTCTGGTTGTATGTTATCCTAAATAACAATTTGTTTTTTATTATTATTTCGGGGTTGGATTCCACCCTGTTTTAATCTCCTGTTACATCGGCACTGGTTATCTAAGCCTCAAGAAAATATCTCCTGAATCCATGGACTCCAAATTAGGTACTTGTGAGCTGATGACGTATTTTTGTTCTTGTCCATATTCACTACTACACTCAGAATCTTATTCAAGTCCACACTGAGGAAGCATACATCTCCACATTCCACACTTATGATGGAACACTTACATGCAGTGTTTGGTATGCATAAAGGAGAAAAAAAAAATGCCAAACAGGAAAACGGGTCTATGCCGCGCTAAAAAACCACTGGTACAAGGAATTTAACGGAATTTCTTTTATTTCAGCAATCCAATGCGTTTCAGAGTCAAGAACCGTCTCCTTCTTCTTTCTTTTTCCCTGAAGGAGACGGTCCTTGTCTTGAAACACGTTGGATTGCTGAAATAAAAGAAATTCCGTTAAATTCCTTGTACCAGTGTTTTTTTTAGCGCGGCATAGACCCGTTTTCCTGTTTGGCATTTTTATTACATTTTATACGGGGCCGCTGCTTGGACCACGTGGACACTCACATGCTAACTCAGGAGTTGTGACTGGCACAACCCGACCAGGTGAGTGTACCTCTCTATACTTCTATACGGTAAATACTGGGTAAGACCCTATTGCGCCTTCTGTCTCCCCATCTTTAGCAGCCATAAAGGAGAAAATGAAAAGACTATAGAGAAAACAAGAGCAGGAGGGAGGAAACCTGCCAGAGGAAGAGCAATTAGGAATTGGTCCCACCAGCTGAGATGAGTATCCCAATTTTTTAATATTGTAAGGAAAGGAAAGGTAAGGATTGACACATGTAAACAAAGAAAAATTTGAATCAGTGCTGCTGATTGGTTAAATAGGATCATATGGTTATGACACACAAAAGGGACTTCAAAGGAAGTTTATGCTTATATCTCATTATGTTCTTTGGATACACGGCCATTTTAGGGCTCATTCAGGCATCAGCTTTTCACGCATGACTGTTCCATGTGATGTCCACAAATAGCAATTATACCACTAATATAAGGGACTGCTGATAAGTCTTTGGCTTTGAGATCTTTTTTGTTTCTATGGTAATGAATGTTACATCTCATGAAAGTCTTATGTGTCTAATACATGGTTTCAAAATTTTGTTTGTTGCTTATGGCATGTACTACGCATGCGGGAAAGTTATATGGCAGTCTAATGCGATATTCACAGCAGCTGAGAGCAGAGAAGTAATAAAACTCTTGCTTTTGCAAGGAAAGTCCATGAAGGATATTCATGGTGATATGCCGCAGACATTGGGGGATCAATGCCCTTCATAGTCCACAGTTAAGAATTGGGTTGCCAAATTTAAACAGGCCACTTCAGCACCAATGATGAGGAATGTCCTGGATGACTGAAAGTGGTTGTTGTTCCAGAGATTGTCGATGCTGTGCACAACCTCATACTGGAAAATCGACAAATTTCAGCTAAAGCAATAGCAGACATCATGGGGATTTCCCGTTAATATGTTTGCGTCATTATCCATGAACATTTGGACATGAGGAAGCAAGCTGCAAAGTGGGTCCCCAAATGTTTGACAACAGATGAGAGAAGCCTGCGAGTGAAAACTTCCTGATCCATTTGGCAGCTTTTCCAGACTGATAAGAACTTCCTAGATCGACTGATCACTATGGATGAGAGTTGGATTTATTTGTATGACCCTGAAAACAAGGAGCAGTGAAAACAGTGGATGCACAGTGGTCCTCCTCGTCCAAAGACGTTCAGGGTGCAAAAATTAGCCATTAAGATGATGGCGTCTGTGTTCTCAGATAAGGAGGGCATGCTGCTAGTGGGCTACCTTCAAAAGAGTTCCAACATCAATGCAAGGTATTACCTTGAAACTTTGGACCAATTGAAGACAGCTGTGAAGGCCAAAAGGTGTGGCAAGCTGTCCAAAGGAACCTTGTTCCTGCAAGACAACGCCTGTGCTCACACTGCACAAGTGACCATGGCAAAACTGGCAGAGCTGGGCTTCTAGCTGGTGACCACCCACCTTATTCACCAGATCTAGCTCGCTCCGACTATCATGTGTTCCAAAACTGAAGAAACACCTCAATGGTACCAAATTTCACATCATTTCTGATGCCATCACCGCTACAGATGCCTGGTTTGAGGCACAACGAAAATCCTTCTTTTTGCTAGGCTTACAGAACTTGGAAGACCAATGTAAGAAGTGTGATGACATCAGTGGAGAGTATGTGGTATAAATGTAAAGTTTCATCATCCTATCTCGTTTCTTTCTGGGTAAAGCCAAAGACTTATCAGCAGCAACTCATAGTCTATGAGGCTGTCCACATAGCTTATTTGCAGACTGAGAGGGCCACACAAAATCACCGAAAAATTACCTATATTAATTATGATGTCAGATCGAACTCGACAATGCAAGTCCATGAAAAAAATTGGTCAGCACTTGGAGTTCATTCGAGTGTTGTGCATTTTTCCCTGAATGTTAGGAGAAGGTAGAGAAATGTTTTATTCTCACATATAAGGAAAACTGATGAAAATTGTATTGGACTAAACTCTGATGAAATTCGAATGATACTTTGATGAAAATTACTAATGACACTCAATCCATTTTTCTCGTGTGTGGAAAAAAACTGATGTTTCAATGAGGTCTGACCTGTTTTAAGTAGTATTTTATGAATTTTCGTACCTTCACTCAAACTTTTACAATGTTTATAATCATTTCTACTTTGAAATACAAGACAACTGTTACAAACGTATTAAAAAAGTAACCACCGATGTTCTCGGCAGGGTTTTTACAAAACTGTTTGTTACAGGAACATAGAAATTCTTCAGACTGAAGGAAACTATATCCCCTTTACTTGTATCATTCATTTATAGGTTAAGTGTTGTTAAATATCAAAAGGCTTAAATAGTCCCACCAATCAAGAAAAAATCATAGTAAGAAAGTTTTCCAGAAACACATTTAGAGATACTGGGAAAGCTGACCAGCACGATAATTGTGTGCAATTCCCTGGCATTCCAGTTAACAGCTGCCCAACAGTAAGTATAATTCAAAGTGTGTGCTGACATTTACAGCTCAGCTGTTTTTGTTCCCTTGAAAATGAATACAAAGTGAAGATTTGTTTTAATGTCAATCAATAGTAATAAACAAGCTAGCGTGTCCATTTTAAATGCCACCTTAGGGGCTTCCTGGTCAACCTCCAGTTTGAGTCTATTGCTAAGGATAAGGCATGCAAAAAGAATACAGGCAACATTAGCATTTAGTTTATCGAAACTAATAAAAAATCTACACATCTCAGAAAATAACAAACATTTCTTGTTCATAAAATTTCAACACCAGATAAGTAAAATAAACAATGCAAATTTTTTCGAGACTCTATGAAACATTGTGATTTTCTGCAAATCTTAAAAATAGATAAATCAACTGCATCTACTGTAGCTCTCTTAACCCCTTCACCCCCAAAGTCACTTTATAAGTTATTAACTCTGGAATGCTTGAACTGATCCCACTGATTATGAGACTGTTTTTAGTGACTTATTGTACTTCATATTAGTAATAAATATAGGACAATATTTTTTACTTTTATTTGTGAAAATATCAGAACTTTAGAGAAAATTTAGAAAATTTTGCAATCTTAAAACTTTTAATTTTTATACCCCTAAACCAGAGAGTTATTTCACACAAAATAGTTAATAAATAACATTTCTCACGTCTATTTTACATCACCACAATTTTGGAAACATATTTTTTTTTTGTTAGGAAGTTAGAAGGGTTAAAATTTTATCAGCAATTTCTCATTTTTCCAACAATTTAATTTAGGGTCCTCTTCACATGTAAAGTGACGTTGAGATGCCTATATGAAGGGAAATACCTATAGGTGACACCAGTCTAAAAACTGAACCCCTTAAACTGCTCAAAACCACACCCAAGAAGTTTATTAACCCTAGAGGTGCCTCATAGCGGCAATTAGAGAAAAAAGGATGGCTCTACCTGTGGCCAAACATTTTTGTAACTCAGACCACAGCATCATGGACATGAAATTGCTGGTATTGAAAGGAAACGCCAAGTCCCAGAGAGATAGGAGACTATGGGAGTACAAACTTATGATGAGTCTAGTGATGAGCGAGTACCAAAAAGCTCGGGTGCTCGAGGCTCGGGCCAAGCATCCCAAGATACTCGTGTACTCGGCCCGAGCACTGAGCCCAATGTTATCCTATAGGAGACCCGAGTATTTTTTATGAAACGACCCCCGGCAGAAGAGAAACCCTAAAAATGTCACAAAAGTCTCAGAAGAGTGCTCAAATGACATGGCATCAGCATGGGGAAGACCCCTTGAAGCATTTATCACTCAAAAGTCACAGCTGTGAACAATTTTGTCCGATTTTTACGCCATTTTTACGGACTCGCCAGAAAACCTTCCAAAATGACACCAAAATGAATTTTCATGGCGGAAATGTTAAGGGCACATACCCAATAGTGAGATAGAGCTGGTGTATGTTACTTTTTGAGATTCTTACATGAAAGATTTTACGTAAAACATTGTGTGGCACTCCGATGTCCAAAACGCACGTTTTGTGCTTTTTACTAGCGATGTCGGTCATTTTTTTTTTTCATTCTATCTCCCTCAGTCCGTCGGTCGGTCTCTCTGTCTGTCTGTCGGTCTCTCTCTGTCTTGTCTGTCCCCCTCTCACAGTCTGTCGGTCATTCTCCCCCCTATCTCTTACTTACCGTTCCCCGATCACTGCCGCGGCGCTGCACAGCTGTTCACTAAACTCCGGCGGCTTTTCCTCTTTTGAAAAAGCCGACCGCTCATTAATCAATCTCGTATTCCCTGCTTTCCTGCTTTTCGGCGCCTATGATTGGTTGCAGTGAGACACGCCCCCACGCTGAGTGACAGGTGTCTCACTGCACCCAATCACAGCAGCCGGTGGGCGTGTGTATACTGTGCAGTGAAATAAATAATTAAATAATTAAAAAAAATGGCGTGCGGTCCCCCCAATTTTAATACCAGCCAGATAAAGCCAGACGGCTGAAGGCTGGTATTCTCAGGATGGGGAGCTCCACGTAATGGGGAGCCCCCCAGCCTAACAATATCAGTCAGCACCCGCCCAGAATTGCCGCATACATTAGATGCGACAGCTCTGGGACTGTACTCGGCTCTTCCCGATTTGCCCTTGTGCGTTGGCAAATCGGGGTAATAAGGAGTTATTGGCAGCCCATAGCTTCCAATAAGTCCTAGATTAATCATGTCAGGCGTCTCCCCGAGATTCCTTCCATGATTAATCTGTAAATTACAGTAAATAAACACACACACCCGAAAAAATCCTTTATTAGAAATAAAAAACACAAACCAATTCCCTCGTAACCAATTTAATAAGCCCCAAAAAGCCCTCCATGTCCGGCGTAATCCACGGACCTCCAGCGTCGCATCCAGCTCTGTTGCATGGAGGTGACCGGAGCTGCAGCAGACACCGCCGCTCCTGTCACCTCCACGCAGCAACTGAGGTGAGTAGCGCGTAGGTGAGTAGTCCCAGAACTGTCGCATCTAATGTATGAGGCAATTCTGGGCGGCTGCTGACTGATATTGTTAGGCTGGGGGGCTCCCCATAACGTGGAGCTCCCCATCCTGAGAATACCAGCCTTCAGCCGTCTGGCTTTATCTGGCTGGTATTAAAATTGGGGGGACCGCACGCCGTTTTTTTAAATTATTTATTTATTTATTTATTTATATTTTTTTTTACAGTTTTACCGGCGGCAGACTATTGTGAACGATCAGCTGATCGCTCCCAGAAGCCGGCCGCCGGGTGATCAGCTGATCGCTCCCTGCAGCAGGCCGCCGGGTGATCAGCTGATCGCTCCCAGCGCCAGGTGATCAGCTGATCGCTCCCAGCGCCGGGTGATCAGCTGATCGCTCGGCCGCCGAGAATCTGTGCGGGAGGAGGAGTGCGGAGTGGGTGGAGCCGAGCGGGGCCATGGCGCTGAGGACAGGTGAGTGTGTGTGTGTGTATATATATATATATACACATGCGGAGTGGAGTGCGGGAGGGTGCGGAGCCGAGCGGGGAAGTGTCGGGCTCCCTGCACACGTGGCCAGGGTAAATATCAGGTAAAGCACTTTCCTTGGTTACCCGATATTTATCTTGGTTACGGGTCCAGGGAGCCAGAGAGAGCATGCGCAGTGAAATCCTAAGGATTCCGCTGCTCAAAAAACGTCACTGCACAGTATACACACGCCCACCGGCTGCTGTGATTGGGTGCAGTGAGACACCTGTCACTCAGTGTGGGGGCGTGTCTCACTGCAACCAATCATAGGCGCCTGTGGCGGGGAAAGCAGGGAATACGAGATGGCTGTGTGCAGAGCACAGCGCGCCCGCCGGTATAAAGGCTCGGTCACGCTGTGCGGGCCGGCCAATCACTGCAATTCCACAACTAACAGGGCTGTGGCATTACAGTGGTCTGCCAGCCAATCCCTGCATGAGGGCTGGCTCTCAAAAGAGCGCCAACATGCAGGGATGAAGACCACGAGTACAGCACGAGTATCGCGAAATTACTCAGTCCCTGCCGAGTAGCCCGAGTACAGTGATACTCGTGCGAGTACCGAGTAGTGACAATCATACTCGCTCATCACTAATGATGACCTTTGACACATTCAGAGTAGGAATGAATGTGTCTCATGGATTCATGTCTTTTTACATCAGTTAAAAGATGTGCTCCTCTGACCATCCAAGCGTGTCACAGCCCGGACCAGACCCTTATCAGAGGACAATAAAACTTTCACACTGAACTGCAGCAAAATTTATGGCCACAACAGCTTGCCCCCCCTGCCATAGAGATAGTTCTGTTTTATATAACTTTTTTTTTTTTTTTTTTTACTGCACTATTCTAAGTCCTGTTGTGTATAAATATGTGACTCTTCAGATTTTGTGTTATACCATGCCTGATGAAGAGACCTGAGTAGTCTCGAAAGCTTGCAATTATTACCATCTTTTCAGTTAGCCATTTAAAGGTATCAACCTCTGACTGAGGACTCTCAGTTCTTTTAAACAACTTTTTTATCTCTACTGGCTAACACGGTACAAAGATATATTTTACTTGTAGTATTTTATACTTTTTTTACGGTGTTCACTGAAGGGCTTAGCTAGTGTGACAGTTTTATAGATCGGGGGTTTTCAGACATGGCAATGACAATTGTATGCACCTTTTTTGTATATTTTTGTTTTTACAGTCGAGCAATCTGGCACACTCCCCCGCTGCCGCCAGTGAACTCTGTTGAACATGCTGCTGGATTGTCGGACTGCTGCACTTCAATGTTCGACAATCTGAAAGTCCGGTAATGGTTCAACTAAGTTCACTGATAGCAACACGCTAGCCCCCAATTGTGAACTCCAATGACCTGACTGCCAGATTGCTTTACTGTTAGATTGTGAGATATGGAGTCAGAGCAGTCTGATAGTCTGGTAGCTGTGAGTACATAAATGAGTCTTTAAGGATGCCTTTAAGGTTCCTAGAGTTCCCAGCTGCTGATACATCTTGAATTCTATTAAGAGTTCACAGACGCAAACTCAGTTTTCTGACACTGGGTACTACATTGCGACCTAAAATCCTTTTGTAATCTCCAGATTTCATGATGCCTTGCACAGTCAAGGCCCCCAGTTACAGAAGCAGTAAAACAACCCCAAAACATCTTTGAACCTCCACCATATTTTACTGCAGGTACTCTGATTTTTTCTTTGTGTGCTTCATTACGTTATCAGTAGAGTTGAGTGCGGTTCGCGGTTCGAGGTTCTCCAGTTCTAGGCTCGAGTGATTTTGGGGCCTGTTCTAGATTGAACTAGAACTCGAGCTTTTTGCAAAAGCTCGATAGTTCTAGAAACGTTCGAGAACGGTTCTAGCAGCAAAAAAACAGCTAATTCCTAGCTTGGTTTCCGCTGTAATAGTGTAAGTCACTCTGTGAATCACACTATTATGACATTTCAGTGTATAGTGTGCTAGTGTGCGTGAACAGCGCCTTCAGATCACTGCTGTTTCTATAATGGTGATCACCATTTTTTTTTTTTTTTTCCTTGTCTTCCTTCCCTAAGCGCGCGCGTGTAGTGGGGCGGGCCAGCATGTCAGCCAATCCCAGACACACACACAGCTAAGTGGACTTTTAGCCAGAGAAGCAACGGCATGTGTGATAGGATGTCCATGTCACATGTCCCTGCATTATAAAACCGGACATTTTCCTCCAGGACGCCATTATCTCTTCTGCGTCTTTGGTGTCAGACATCACTGTCGCAGCTCCGTCCTCCTGAGTCCTATCGCCGATACAGCTGTATGCGCTCCATACACAGCGCTGGACAGCTTAGGGAGAGCACTTTCTATCAGTCCTTTTAAGGGCTCAAACCGGCAGGGTCAGAGCCATAGGTGACAGGTCCTGAAAACAGCGACAGCGTCTGTGTAGCCAAGGTCAGGGATTTCCTCCCTGCATTTCCCTATTAGGAGGGAATAGAAAGGCAGGCTTCCATTCCTCTACCCAGAGCCCCACAATCCTGGCACTGTACCCTCCTGTCCTCTGCACACTCCAACTCATTATAAGTAAGCCATTATACTAGCAAACACTCAGTGTACCTAGTGGCATCCTAAACGTGGCTATTGGACATTTGTCTAGTCACACTAGTGCAAAGACATTTGGAGCACCTCTGCCTGCATTGCACACTCCAACTCATTATAACTAAGCCATTATACTAGCAAACACTCAGTGTACCTAGTGGCATCCTAAACGTGGCAATTGGACTTTGCTATAGTCCCACTAGTGCAAAGACATTTGCAGCACCTCTGCCTGCATTGCACACTCCAACTCATTATAACTAAGCCATTATACTAGCAAACACTCAGTGTACCTAGTGTCATCCTAAACGTGGCTATTGGACTTTGCTATAGTCCCACTAGTGCAAAGACATTTGCAGCACCTCTGCCTGCATTGCACACTACAACTCATTATAACTAAGCCATTATACTAGCAAATACTCAGTGTACCTAGTGGCATCCTAAAGGTGGCAATTGGACTTTGCTATAGTCCCACTAGTGCAAAGACATTTGCAGCACCTCTGCCTGCAATGCACACTACAACTCATTATAACTAAGCCATTATACTAGCAAACACTCAGTGTACCTAGTGGCATCCTAAACGTGGCTATTGGACATTTGTCTAGTCACACTAGTGCAAAGACATTTGGAGCACCTCTGCCTGCATTGCACACTCCAACTCATTATAACTAAGCCATTATACTAGCAAACACTCAGTGTACCTAGTGGCATCCTAAACGTGGCAATTGGACTTTGCTATAGTCCCACTAGTGCAAAGACATTTGCAGCACCTCTGCCTGCATTGCACACTCCAACTCATTATAACTAAGCCATTATACTAGCAAACACTCAGTGTACCTAGTGTCATCCTAAACGTGGCTATTGGACTTTGCTATAGTCCCACTAGTGCAAAGACATTTGCAGCACCTCTGCCTGCATTGCACACTACAACTCATTATAACTAAGCCATTATACTAGCAAATACTCAGTGTACCTAGTGGCATCCTAAAGGTGGCAATTGGACTTTGCTATAGTCCCACTAGTGCAAAGACATTTGCAGCACCTCTGCCTGCAATGCACACTACAACTCATTATAACTAAGCCATTATACTAGCAAACACTCAGTGTACCTAGTGGCATCCTAAACGTGGCAATTGGACTTTGCTATAGTCCCACTAGTGCAAAGACATTTGCAGCACCTCTGCCTGCATTGCACACTACAACTCATTATAACTAAGCCATTATACTAGCAAACACTCAGTGTACCTAGTGGCATCCTAAACGTGGCTATTGGACTTCGCTATAGTCACACTAGTGCAAAGACATTTGCAGCACCTCTGCCTGCATTGCACACTACAACTCATTACAACTAAGCCATTATACTAGCAAACACTCAGTGTACCTAGTGGCATCCTAAACGTGGCTATTGGACTTTGCTATAGTCCCACTAGTGCAAAGAGATTTGCAGCACCTCTGCCTGCATTGCACACTACAACTCATTATAACTAAGCCATTATACTAGCAAACACTCAGTGTACCTAGTGGCATCCTAAACGTGGCAATTGGACTTTGCTATAGTCCCACTAGTGCAAAGACATTTGCAGCACCTCTGCCTGCATTGCACACCACAACTCATTATAACTAAGCCATTATACTAGCAAACACTCAGTGTACCTAGTGGCATCCTAAACGTGGCTATTGGACTTTGCTATAGTCCCACTAGTGCAAAGACATTTGCAGCACCTCTGCCTGCATTGCACACTACAACTCATTATAACTAAGCCATTATACTAGCAAACACTCAGTGTATCTAGTGGCATCCTAAACGTGGCAATTGGACTTTGCTATAGTCCCACTAGTGCAAAGACATTTGCAGCACCTCTGCCTGCATTGCACACTACAACTCATTATAACTAAGCCATTATACTAGCAAACACTCAGTGTACCTAGTGGCATCCTAAACGTGGCTATTGGACTTTGCTATAGTCACACTAGTGCAAAGACATTTGCAGCACCTTTGCCTGCATTGCACACTACAACTCATTATAACTAAGCCATTATACTAGCAAACACTCAGTGTACCTAGTGGCATCCTAAACGTGGCAATTGGACTTTGCTATAGTCCCACTAGTGCAAAGACATTTGCAGCACCTCTGCCTGCATTGCACACTCCAACTCATTATAACTAAGCCATTATACTAGCAAACACTCAGTGTACCTAGTGGCATCCTAAACGTGGCTATTGGACTTTGCTATAGTCACACTAGTGCAAAGACATTTGCAGCACCTCTGCCTGCATTGCACACTACAACTCATTATAACTAAGCCATTATACTAGCAAACACTCAGTGTACCTAGTGGCATCCTAAACGTGGCTATTGGACTTTGCTATAGTCCCACTAGTGCAAAGACATTTGCAGCACCTCTGCCTGCATTGCACACTCCAACTCATTATAACTAAGCCATTATACTAGCAAACACTCAGTGTACCTAGTGGCATCCTAAATGTGGCTATTGGACTTTGCTATAGTCACACTAGTGCAAAGACATTTGCAGCACCTCTGCCTGCATTGCACACTACAACTCATTATAACTAAGCCATTATACTAGCAAACACTCAGTGTACCTAGTGGCATCCTAAACGTGGCTATTGGACTTTGCTATAGTCACAATAGTGCAAAGACATTTGCAGCACCTCTGCCTGCATTGCACACTCCAACACATTATAACTAAGCCATTATACTAGCAAACACTCAGTGTACCTAGTGGCATCCTAAACGTGGCAATTGGACTTTGCTATAGTCCCACTAGTGCAAAGACATTTGCAGCACCTCTGCCTGCATTGCACACTCCAACTCATTATAACTAAGCCATTATACTAGCAAACACTCAGTGTACCTAGTGGCATCCTAAACGTGGCTATTGGACTTTGCTATAGTCACACTAGTGCAAAGACATTTGCAGCACCTCTGCCTGCATTGCACACTACAACTCATTATAACTAAGCCATTATATTAGCAAACACTCAGTGTACCTAGTGGCATCCTAAACGTGGCTATTGGACTTTGCTATAGTCACCCTAGTGCAAAGACATTTGCAGCACCTCTGCCTGCATTGCACACTACAACTCATTATAACTAAGCCATTATACTAGCAAACACTCAGTGTACCTAGTGGCATCCTAAACGTGGCTATTGGACTTTGCTATAGTCACACTAGTGCAAAGACATTTGCAGCACATCTGCCTGCATTGCACACTACAACTCATTATAACTAAGCCATTATAATAGCAATTTTTGCTGCCAGTTTAAGGGCCGTAGTTGCATTGTCAGGGATATTTATTCTTTATTATTCTGCTGTTAATAAAACTAGACCACCACTGCAATCTACACCACCTCTCAATTTTTACTACCACATTTTCAGTGCACAATCTTGTCACAATCAACATGAGTGGCAAAATGACAGATGCTGGTGGAAAGGGGAAGAGGCGTGGTGGAAAAGGCAAAAAAGGTTTTGTCCGTGGGGAAGGTGGCAAAGCTCCATTATCATCTGCTGAATATAGACCATATACCAGCAAAAGTAAGATGTGTACTACTTACCGTGGACAATCCGATGTGCTCCCTTTTTTACGGACACGAACAACAGGAACAAAGGTAGATGATGGCCAAAAAAGGAAAATGCTTGAATGGATCTCAAGTGGTCCAACAAGTGCCCTCTCAGCCACTTCAAGTACCGCATCCAAAAAACACCAGTCCTCTGAGTTGTCATCCCAATCAAACTTGCTTTCTCCCAGCTCTGAAGTCTCCATCAGCCCTGCACAGTATGGTGGAACTGAGATGGCTGAGTCTGCAGAGCTGTTCAGTCACACTATAGCCTGGGAATCAGAGGTCTGCTCCCAAGCTACAGTGAGTACAGAACAGGAAATGGTCTGCAGTGATGCCCAGAACCTTTGTGACTCTGATTCAGGCCGTGAGGACCAAGTTTCTGAGCATAATGTTGACCCTTTGTCACAAACTGTAACACCTGTGGTTATAGACAATGAGGAACATACTGATGAAGATGAGACGCAGATACCCGATTGGGATGACAACGTAAATATTCTGTCAGGGCAAGAAGAGGCTCGGTCTGAGGGGGAGGGGAGTGCAAACACAACAATTGATGATGAAGTTCTAGATCCCACCTACTGTCAACCCACAGTCAGGCAATCGAGGAGGTCAACAGAGGTGGTGGAGGAGGATGCAACTGATGACGAAGTTACCTTGCGCCTTCCTGGACAGAGTCGGAGTACTGGTAGCACGTCTACAGCTGCATCCTCAGCCACCACTCTGCCTCTGAGCATTATTCGGGGTGGATCAACAGGTCACATGGCCTCTAAGCCTTGCCTAGCCTGGTCCTTTTTTGACATAGAAAAAGATCGCCCAAATTATGTGATCTGTAAAATTTGTCATGGTTCTCTTAGTAGAGGTCAAAACCTCAGCAGTTTGACAACTTCTTCCATGAATCGTCACATGAATAAATATCATATGGCCCGGTGGGAAGCTCACCGTGCTGCAATGCGGCCTAGCGGAGCGAACCATTCACCGCCTGCCCCTTCCAGTGTATCCGCGCGCTCGTCATCTTCTAGGACTGTGGGGAGAGCTGTCACACCTGTTTTTCCACCCACAACTTCCACCACTGTAACCGCAACAGGCAGTTTGCTTGGTAGGTCGTCAGTTGGTTTGGAAGGGGAAACAAGTGAGTGTGTACAGCTCTCTCAGACATCGATAGCACCAACGTTGGATGAAGGCAACATCATGTCTCCGCCTGCACTTACCTCACAAACCTGCATTTTTCCAGGGACACCCTACTCAACACCATCTACACACAGCAGCCAGATCTCTGTCCCTCAGATGTGGTCAAATAAAAGGCCACTTCCTGCGACCCATGACAAAGCTAAGAGGTTCACTCTATCCCTCTGTAAGCTGTTGGCTACCGAAATGCTGCCTTTCTGCCTAGTGGACACACAGGCTTTTAGAGACCTTATGTCTGTCGCTGTGCCCCAGTACCAGATGCCTAGTCGCCACTACTTCTCTAAGAAAGGTGTGCCCGCGCTACACCAGCATGTCGCACACAACATCACCGCTTCATTGAGAAACTGTGTGTGTGAACGGGTGCATTTCACCACCGATACTTGGACCAGTAAGCATGGACAGGGACGTTACATGTCGCTCACTGGGCACTGGGTAACTATGGTGATAGATGGTGAAGGGTCTGCTGCACAAGTCTTGCCGTCCCCACGACTTGTGTGTCAATCCTCTGTCTGTCCAAGTTCCGCCACTGCTTCTGCATCCTCCACCTCATCTGGGTCCTCCACCTCCGCCCCAAGCCTGCCTGGTCAGGCCACCAGCATTCTCACTGCGCAGAATAAATCACGCACCCCTCATTACTATGCTGGCAGCAGAGCGCAACGGCATCAGGCGGTCTTTAGCTTGACATGTCTTGGGAATAAGAGTCACACAGCTGAGGAGTTGTGGTCAGCTCTGCGGTCCGAGTTTAATAAATGGTTGTCTCCACTCAACCTGCAGCCTGGTAAGGCCGTGTGCGACAATGCTGCAAACCTGGGTGCGGCCCTTCGCCTGGGCAAGGTGACACACGTACCTTGTATGGCTCACGTGTTGAACCTTGTCGTCCAGCAATTTTTAACACAGTATCCCGGCCTAGATGGCCTTCTGAACAGGGCACGAAAACTGTCTGCTCACTTCCGCCGTTCAAGCGCCGCAGCTGAGCGACTTGCATCGCTCCAGAAGTCTTTCGGCCTGCCGGTTCATCGCCTGAAATGCGATGTGGCGACACGCTGGAATTCAACTCTCCACATGTTACAGCGACTGTGGCAGCACCGCCGTGCCCTGGTGCAATACGTCATGACGTATAGCCTGGGCCAACGAGATGCAGAGGTGGGGCAGATCACCCTGATGGAGTGGTCTCAGATCAAGGACCTATGCACCCTTCTGCACAGTTTCGACATGGCGACGAATATGTTTAGCGCTGACAATGCCATTATCAGCATGACGATTCCAGTCATTTACATGCTGGAGCACACGCTAAACACTATTCGGAGTCAGGGGGTGGGACAACAGGAAGGGGATGAACTACAGGAGGATTCATATGCGCAAGACACAACAACATCACCAAGGTCCAGACGTTCATCATCACCAAGGCGCCAGGCATGGGAGCATGGGGGACAGGGATCAACAAGGGCGCATGGTAGCAGGCGAGATGTTGAGGAAGGTGCAGGAGGACATGAAGAAATGGAGGACGAACTGTCCATGGACATGGAAGACTCAGCAGATGAGGGAGACCTTGGTCAAATTTCAGTTGAAAGAGGTTGGGGGGAGATGTCAGAGGAAGAAAGAACGGTTAGCACCTCTATGCCACAAACACAGCGTGGACTTGGTCTGCATGGCTGCGCAAGACACATGAGTGCCTTCTTGTTGCACTACCTCCAACATGACCCTCGTATTGTCAAAATTAGAAGTGATGATGACTACTGGCTTGCCACACTATTAGATCCCCGGTACAAATCCAAATTTTGTGACATAATTCCAGCCATAGAAAGGGACGCACGTATGCAGGAGTATCAGCAGAAGCTGTTACTCGATCTTAGATCCGCTTTTCCACCAAACAACCGTGCAGGTGCAGGGAGTGAATCTCCCAGTTGTAACTTGACAAACATGGGACGGTCTCGTCATCTTCAACAGTCAACACGTACCAGTAGGACCGTATCTGGTGCTGGTAACAGCAATTTTATGGAATCTTTTCATAATTTTTTTAGACCCTCCTTTGCAAGGCCACCAGAGACAACAAGTCTGACACATAGTCAACGGCTGGAGAGGATGATACAGGAGTATCTACAAATGAACATCGATGCCATGACTTTGCAAATGGAGCCTTGCTCATTTTGGGCTTCAAATCTAGAAAAATGGCCAGAGCTATCCAGTTACGCCTTGGAGATTTTGTCGTGTCCAGCTGCCAGCGTTGTCTCTGAACATGTCTTCAGTGCTGCTGGGTGTGTGCTGGCAGATAAGCGCACACGTCTGTCCAGTGACAATGTGGACAGACTGACGTTCATCAAAATGAACAAGTCATGGATCCAGAAGGAATTTACAACCCCTGTGTCATCCTGGGGAGAGTAAATGCTTGTGGATTTGGAATGTGCTTGATGCAAATCAAAACATCCTGTTTGCAACTAGGGCACAAGTGCTGCCACTGATGGGGTGGGTGTCTGTGTGGCCCAATTTTTTGAAAAAAGGGAGACTCCGCTTGGAGTAACCCTGGCTTGCTGTGTTTTTAAAAGAAGCCAAGATGAACAGAGCTGGGATCAGGAAAGACTTTGCTACCTACCCCGGTGTCATCCTGGGGACGGTTAAGAATAGCGTATTTGTGAATGTGCTTGATGCAAATCTAGCTGTGAAGTGTACAACTAGGGCACAAGTGCTGCCACTGAATGGGTGGGTGTGTGTGGGGCACAATTTTTGGAAAAAAGGGAGACTTCGCTTGGAGTAACCCTTGCTTACATTGTTTTTAAAAGAAGCCAAGATGAACAAGTCATGGTTCAGCAAAGACTTTGCTACCTACCCCGGTGTCATCCTGGGGACGGTTAATTATGGCGTATTTTTGAATGTGCTTGATGCAAATCAAAACATCCTGTTTGCAACTAGGGCACAAGTGCTGCCACTGATGGGGTGGGTGTCTGTGTGGCCCAATTTTTTGAAAAAAGGGAGACTCCGCTTGGAGTAACCCTTGCTTACATTGTTTTTAAAAGAAGCCAAGATGAACAAGTCATGGTTCAGCAAAGACTTTATCTACCTACCCCGGTGTCATGCTGGGGACGGTTAATTATGGCGTATTTTTGAATGTGCTTGATGCAAATCTAGCTGTGAAGTGTACAACTAGGGCACAAGTGCTGCCACTGAATGGGTGGGTGTGTGTGGGGCACAATTTTTTGAAAAAAGGGAGACTCCGCTTGGAGTAACCCTTGCTTGCTGTGTTTTTAAAAGAAGCCAAGATGAACAGAGCTGGGATCAGGAAAGACTTTGCTACCTACCCCGGTGTCATCCTGGGGACGGTTAAGAATAGCGTATTTTTGAATGTGCTTGATGCAAATCTAGCTGTGAAGTGTACAACTAGGGCACAAGTGCTGCCACTGAATAAGTGGGTGTGTGTGGGGCACAATTTTGGGAAAAAAGGGAGACTTCGCTTGGAGTAACCCTTGCTTACATTGTTTTTAAAAGAAGCCAAGATGAACAAGTCATGGTTCAGCAAAGACTTTATCTACCTACCCCGGTGTCATGCTGGGGACGGTTAATTATGGCGTATTTTTGAATGTGCTTGATGCAAATCAAAACATCCTGTTTGCAACTAGGGCCCAAGTGCTGCCACTGATGGGGTGGGTGTCTGTGTGGCCCAATTTTTTGAAAAAAGGGAGACTCCGCTTGGAGTAACCCTTGCTTGCTGTGTTTTTAAAAGAAGCCAAGATGAACAGAGCTGGGATCAGGAAAGACTTTGCTACCTACCCCGGTGTCATCCTGGGGACGGTTAAGAATAGCGTATTTTTGAATGTGCTTGATGCAAATCTAGCTGTGAAGTGTACAACTAGGGCACAAGTGCTGCCACTGAATGGGTGGGTGTGTGTGGGACACAATTTTTGGAAAAAAGGGAGACTTCGCTTGGAGTAACCCTTGCTTGCTGTGTTTTTAAAAGAAGCCAAGATGAACAGAGCTGGGATCAGGAAAGACTTTGCTACCTACCCCGGTGTCATCCTGGGGACGGTTAAGAATAGCGTATTTTTGAATGTGCTTGATGCAAATCTAGCTGTTAAGTGTACAACTAGGGCACAAGTGCTGCCACTGAATGGGTGGGTGTGTGTGGGGCACAATTTTTGGAAAAAAAAGGGAGACTCCGCTTGGAGTCACCTTGCGGTGTTTTACATGATTTTAGAAGGGCATGCCATGCCTATATCTGTGACTCATCCTCTTTTTCCTCGTAACGCTGTTTTGTTTTCACATGAAAATTTGTCCTTGTCACTTTCCCATATGTTTGTGTTGTGTTGTGAGTTGTTTGTCACCTTTTGGACACCTTTGAGGGTGTTTTCTAGGTGTTTTTCTGTGTTTGTGATTGCCTGCCATTGTTTCCTATGCAGTTCGAGTTCGGTTCGTCGAACGTTCGACGAGCTGAATTCGAACGGGACCTCCGTTCGGCGAACCGACCTCGAGCCGAACCGGGACCGGTTCGCTCATCTCTAGTTATCAGTAAACAGTAGAAAAAAGAGTTTTACCAAAAAGCTCTATCTTGGTCTAATCTGTCCACAAGTTGCTTTCCCAGAAGGAATTAATCACGTACAGTACATTTTGGAATACTGCTGTCTAGCTTTTTTATGCGTCAGTGTCAGCAGTGAGATCCTCCTGGGTCTCCTATCATAGCATTTAATTTCCATCAAATGTCGACAAATGGTTCGTGTTGACACTGATGCACCCTGAGCCTGCAGGACAGCTTTTCCACTATCCGGACTATTCCACATTGTAACCTTTTATCAATTTTTCTTTGCGGTCCAAGAACAAGGAGATTCCCTACAGTTCCATGTGATGTAAACTTCTTGATTATGTAGTGCACCATGGACAAACAAACATCAAGATCTCTGGAGATGGACTTGTAACTTGATATTTTTGCTAATTTTCAACAATCATTGTTCTCAAGTACTCTGTTCTCCTTTCTGTTCTCCGTCTTTAGTGTGGCACACACAGACACACAATGCAAAGATTAAATCAGCTTCTCCCCTTTCAGGTGTAATTTTCATATTGCCCACAACTATTACTTGCCACAAGTGAGATAGAATGAGCTTCACATGCTTGAAAGAAAGTCGTTTACCCACAATTTTGGAAATTTACCAATAATTTTTTCTTTGGCTCATTTTGAGGTGTTAAATTATGTTTATTGAACTATTTTTTTCTAAGTTTTTTATGTTGTTCCAATACACACAAAGGAAATAAACTTGTATAATGAAATGTGTAATTGTAACGATTTTCTGGAACAATTTCAAAGGTGCCAACAAGTTCATTCATGACTGTATATGTAGCGGTAAATGCTGTATATGCAATGGGATTAAACTACAGAATAAATCACAATGATGACCCCTGCTTCTCAGTCATCTATAATGTGGAGAGTAGAGTTGAGTGCGGTTCGCGGTTCGCGGTTCTCCAGTTCTAAGCTCGAGTGATTTTTGGGGCTGTTCGAGATCGAACTAGAACTTGAGCTTTTTGCAAAAGCTCGATAGTTCTAGATACGTTCGAGAACGGTTCTAGCAGCAAAAAGCAGGGCTTTTTACAGCCACAATGAGCAGGAGCCATCGCTGGCAGCCTGCCAGAAGCTGGTAACCAAGATAAACATCGGGTATCCAAGCAAAGCGCTTTGGTTAGTAACCCGATGTTTATCTTAGTTACGTGCAGGAAGCCCACACTTCCCCGCTCAACTCGCTCCGCCCCCTCCTGCACGCGGCATGTACACATACATACACATACACACACACACACACACACACACACACAAACCCCCCCGCTCGGCTTACCTGCGGTGATGAAGTCCCGCCATCCCGACCTCAGCGCTGTCACTGTCCTCCATGGCCGCCGCTTGTCACATCACCTCTCGCTTCCGACCCGAGACTGACTAGCGGTGACGTCACAGGCCTCTCACGATATTTGGCTGTGAAGGCGCCGGTCATTGAACTCAGTGACAGGGGCTGTCAGTGTGCTGTAGATCAGCGCAGGTAATGTACCTCGCTGACAGCAGCACTTGTCATGCCCTGCAGTGACCTGGACTGACCCATTGATGTTAGCTCAGGTCACTGCACTGCTCTCCCAGCCAATGGGGAACATCCTGCTCTTCATTGACTGGGACAGTGTGGATCGTCATGGCAACCCCTTGGATTACACCAGACCTGGATTTGTTTTTCATTCTAATAAATTGGTTAAAGAGGGAATGTTTTGGGGAGTGTTTTTTCAAATAAAAATGTTTGTCGTCTATTTTTTTTTATTACTGACTGGGTTGGTGATGTCGGGTATCTGATAGACGCCTGACCTCACCAACCCCAGGGCTTGATGCCAGGTGACATTACACATCTGGTATTAACCCTATATATTACCCCGTTTGCCACCGCACCAGGGCGCGGGATGAGCTGGGGCGAAGCACCAGGATTGGCGCATCTAATGGATGCGCCACTTCTGGGGCGGCTGTGGCCTGCTATTTTTAGGCTGGGGAGAGTCCAATAACCATGGACCTCCCTAGTCTGAGAATATCAGGCCCCAGCTGTCTGCTTTACCTTGGCTGGTGATCCAATTTTGGGGGACCCCTACGTGTTTTTTTTTTTAATTATTTATTTAATTTAAAATAACAGCGTGGGGTGCCCTCAGTTTTGGATTACCAGCCAAGGTGAGGTTGCCAGCTGTGGTCTGCAGGCTGCAGCCGTCTGCTTTACCCTAGCTGGCTACAAAACTAGGGGGAACCCTACGTCATTTTTTTTTTTCATTTTTTTGGCTAAATACAAAGCTAAGCACCCCTTAGTGCCACATGAAAGGCACCAAAGGGTGCTCCACTTTTTCTCCATTTTTTCTCCACTTTTTCTACATTTTTTCTCCACTTTTTCTACATTTTTTTCTCCACTTTTTCTCCACTTTTTTTCCATTTTTTTCTCCACTTTTTCTCCATTTTTCTTCTCCACTTTTTCTCCACTTTTTTTCCATTTTTTCTCCACTTTTTCTCCACTTTTTCTCCACTTTTTTCCATTTTTTTCTCCACTTTTTCTCCATTTTTTTTCTCCACTTTTTCTCCACTTTTTCTACATTTTTTTCTCCACTTTTTCTCCACTTTTTCTCCACTTTTTCTCCACTTTTTTTCAATTTTTTCTCCACTTTTTCTCCACTTTTTCTCCACTTTTTCTCCACTTTTTTCTCCACTTTTTCTCCACTTTTTCTCCACTTTTTCTCCACTTTTTTTCCATTTTTTTCTCCACTTTTTCTCCATTTTTCTTCTCCACTTTTTCTCCACTTTTTCTCCACTTTTTTCCATTTTTTCTCCACTTTTTCTCCACTTTTTCTCCACTTTTTTTCCATTTTTTTCTCCACTTTTTCTCCATTTTTTTTTCCACTTTTTCTCCACTTATTCTCCACTTTTTCTCCACTTTTTCTCCATTTTTTTCTCCACTTTTTCTCCACTTTTTTTCCATTTTTTTCTCCACTTTTTCTACATTTTTTCTCCACTTTTTCTACATTTTTTCTCCACTTTTTCTCCACTTTTTCTCCACTTTTTTTCCATTTTTTCTCCACTTTTTCTCCACTTTTTCTCCACTTTTTCTCCACTTTTTCTCCACTTTTTTCTCCACTTTTTCTCCACTTTTTCTCCACTTTTTCTCAACTTTTTTTCCATTTTTTTCTCCACTTTTTCTCCATTTTTCTTCTCCACTTTTTCTCCACTTTTTTTCCATTTTTTCCCCACTTTTTCTCCACTTTTTCTCCACTTTTTCTCCACTTTTTCTCCACTTTTTTCTCCACTTTTTCTCCACTTTTTCTCCACTTTTTCTCCACTTTTTTTCCATTTTTTTCTCCACTTTTTCTCCATTTTTTTTCTCCACTTTTTCTCCACGTTTTCTACATTTTTTTCTCCACTTTTTCTCCACTTTTTCTCCACTTTTTTTCCATTTTTTCTCCACTTTTTCTCCACTTTTTCTCCATTTTTTCTCCACTTTTTCTCCACTTTTTTTCCATTTTTTTCTCCACTTTTTCTCCATTTTTCTTCTCCACTTTTTCTCCACTTTTTCTCCATTTTTTCTCCACTTTTTCTCCACTTTTTCTCCACTTTTTCTCCACTTTTTCTCCACTTTTTTTCCATTTTTTTCTCCACTTTTTCTCCATTTTTTTCTCCACTTTTTCTCCACTTTTTCTCCACTTATTCTCCACTTTTTCTCCACTTTTTCTCCATTTTTCTCTCCACTTTTTCTCCACTTTTTCTCCACTTTTTCTCCACTTTTTCTCCACTTTTTTTCCATTTTTTTTCTCTACTTTTTCTCCACTTTTTCTCCACTTTTTCTCCACTTTTTCTCCACTTTTTTCCATTTTTTTCTCCACTTTTTCTCCACTTTTTCTCCACTTTTTTTCCATTTTTTTCTCCACTTTTTCTCCACTTTTTCTACATTTTTTTCTCCACTTTTTCTCCACTTTTTCTCCACTTTTTCTCCACTTTTTCTCCATTTTTTCTCCACTTTTTCTCCACTTATTCTCCACTTTTTCTCCACTTTTTCTCCACTTTTTTTCCATTTTTTTCTCCACTTTTTCTCCACTTTTGCTCCAATTTTGCTCCATTTTTTCTCCACTTTTTCTCCACTTTTTCTCCACTTTTTCTCCACTTTTTCTCCACTTTTTTTCCACTTTTTTTCCACTTATTCTCCACTTTTTCTCCACTTTTTCTCCACTTTATTTCCATTTTTTTCTCCACTTTTTCTCCACTTTTGCTCCACTTTTTCTCCACTTTTTCTCCACTTTTTCTCCATTTTTTTTCTCCACTTTTTCTCCACTTTTTCTCCATTTTTTTCTCCACTTTTTCTCCACTTTTTCTCCACTTATGGAGAAAAAGTGGAGAAAAAGTGGAGAAAAAAATGGAGAAAAAGTGGAGAAAAAGTGGAGAAAAAGTGTAGAAAAAAATGGAAAAAAAGTGGAGAAATTTTTTTCTCCACTTTTTCTCCACTTATGCTCCACTTTTTCTCCACTTTTTCTCCATTTTTTTCTCCACTTTTTCTCCACTATTTCTCCATTTTTTTCTCCACTTTTTCTCCACTTTTTCTCCACGTTTTCTCCACTTTTTCTCCACTTTTTCTCCACTTTTTCTCCATTTTTTCTCCACTTTTTCTCCACTTTTTCTCCATTTTTTTCTCCATTTTTTCTCCACTATTTCTCCATTTTTTTCTCCACTTTTTCTCCACTTTTTCTCCATTTTTTTCTCCACTTTTTCTCCACTTTTTCTCCACTTTTTCTCCACTTTTTCTCCACGTTTTCTCCACTTTTTCTCCACTTTTTCTCCACTTTTTCTCCACGTTTTCTCCACTTTTTCTCCACTTTTTCTCCATTTTTTCTCCACTTTTTCTCCACTTTTTCTCCACTTTTTCTCCACTTTTTCTCCACTTTTTCTCCACTTATTCTCCACTTATTCTCCACTTATTCTCCACTTATGGAGAAAAAGTGGAGAAAAAAATGGAGAAAAAGTGGAAAAAAGTGGAGAAAAAGTGGAGAAAAAGTGGAGAAAAAGTAGAGAAAAAAATGGAGAAAAAATGGAGAATTTTTTTCTCCACTTTTTCTCCACTTATTCTCCACTTTTTCTCCACTTTTTCTCCACTTTTTCTCCATTTTTTTCTCCACTTTTTCTCCATTTTTTTCTCCACTTTTTCTCCACTTTTTCTCCACGTTTTCTCCACTTTTTCTCCACTTTTTCTCCACTTTTTCTCCATTTTTTTCTCAACTTTTTCTCCAGTTATTCTCCACTTTTTCTCCACTTTTTCTCCACGATTTCTCCACTTTTTCTCCACTTTTTCTCCACTTTTTCTCCATTTTTTTCTCCACTTTTTCTCCACTTTTTCTCCACTTTTTTTCCATTTTTTTCTCCACTTTTTCTCCATTTTTCTTCTCCACTTTTTCTCCACTTTTTTTCCATTTTTTCTCCACTTTTTCTCCACTTTTTCTCCACTTTTTTCCATTTTTTTCTCCACTTTTTCTCTATTTTTTTTCTCCACTTTTTCTCCACTTTTTCTACATTTTTTTCTCCACTTTTTCTCCACTTTTTCTCCACTTTTTCTCCACTTTTTTTCAATTTTTTCTCCACTTTTTCTCCACTTTTTCTCCACTTTTTCTCCACTTTTTTCTCCACTTTTTCTCCACTTTTTCTCCACTTTTTCTCCACTTTTTTTCCATTTTTTTCTCCACTTTTTCTCCATTTTTCTTCTCCACTTTTTCTCCACTTTTTCTCCACTTTTTTCCATTTTTTCTCCACTTTTTCTCCACTTTTTCTCCACTTTTTTTCCATTTTTTTCTCCACTTTTTCTCCATTTTTTTTTCCACTTTTTCTCCACTTATTCTCCACTTTTTCTCCACTTTTTCTCCATTTTTTTCTCCACTTTTTCTCCACTTTTTTTCCATTTTTTTCTCCACTTTTTCTACATTTTTTCTCCACTTTTTCTACATTTTTTCTCCACTTTTTCTCCACTTTTTCTCCACTTTTTTTCCATTTTTTCTCCACTTTTTCTCCACTTTTTCTCCACTTTTTCTCCACTTTTTCTCCACTTTTTTCTCCACTTTTTCTCCACTTTTTCTCCACTTTTTCTCAACTTTTTTTCCATTTTTTTCTCCACTTTTTCTCCATTTTTCTTCTCCACTTTTTCTCCACTTTTTTTCCATTTTTTCACCACTTTTTCTCCACTTTTTCTCCACTTTTTCTCCACTTTTTCTCCACTTTTTTCTCCACTTTTTCTCCACTTTTTCTCCACTTTTTTTCCATTTTTTTCTCCACTTTTTCTCCATTTTTTTTCTCCACTTTTTCTCCACGTTTTCTACATTTTTTTCTCCACTTTTTCTCCACTTTTTCTCCACTTTTTTTCCATTTTTTCTCCACTTTTTCTCCACTTTTTCTCCATTTTTTCTCCACTTTTTCTCCACTTTTTTTCCATTTTTTTCTCCACTTTTTCTCCATTTTTCTTCTCCACTTTTTCTCCACTTTTTCTCCATTTTTTCTCCACTTTTTCTCCACTTTTTCTCCACTTTTTCTCCACTTTTTCTCCACTTTTTTTCCATTTTTTTCTCCACTTTTTCTCCATTTTTTTCTCCACTTTTTCTCCACTTTTTCTCCACTTATTCTCCACTTTTTCTCCACTTTTTCTCCATTTTTCTCTCCACTTTTTCTCCACTTTTTCTCCACTTTTTCTCCACTTTTTCTCCACTTTTTTTCCATTTTTTTTCTCTACTTTTTCTCCACTTTTTCTCCACTTTTTCTCCACTTTTTCTCCACTTTTTTCCATTTTTTTCTCCACTTTTTCTCCACTTTTTCTCCACTTTTTTTCCATTTTTTTCTCCACTTTTTCTCCACTTTTTCTACATTTTTTTCTCCACTTTTTCTCCACTTTTTCTCCACTTTTTCTCCACTTTTTCTCCATTTTTTCTCCACTTTTTCTCCACTTATTCTCCACTTTTTCTCCACTTTTTCTCCACTTTTTTTCCATTTTTTTCTCCACTTTTTCTCCACTTTTGCTCCAATTTTGCTCCATTTTTTCTCCACTTTTTCTCCACTTTTTCTCCACTTTTTCTCCACTTTTTCTCCACTTTTTTTCCACTTTTTTTCCACTTATTCTCCACTTTTTCTCCACTTTTTCTCCACTTTATTTCCATTTTTTTCTCCACTTTTTCTCCACTTTTGCTCCACTTTTTCTCCACTTTTTCTCCACTTTTTCTCCATTTTTTTTCTCCACTTTTTCTCCACTTTTTCTCCATTTTTTTCTCCACTTTTTCTCCACTTTTTCTCCACTTATGGAGAAAAAGTGGAGAAAAAGTGGAGAAAAAAATGGAGAAAAAGTGGAGAAAAAGTGGAGAAAAAGTGTAGAAAAAAATGGAAAAAAAGTGGAGAAATTTTTTTCTCCACTTTTTCTCCACTTATGCTCCACTTTTTCTCCACTTTTTCTCCATTTTTTTCTCCACTTTTTCTCCACTATTTCTCCATTTTTTTCTCCACTTTTTCTCCACTTTTTCTCCACGTTTTCTCCACTTTTTCTCCACTTTTTCTCCACTTTTTCTCCATTTTTTCTCCACTTTTTCTCCACTTTTTCTCCATTTTTTTCTCCACTTTTTCTCCACTATTTCTCCATTTTTTTCTCCACTTTTTCTCCACTTTTTCTCCATTTTTTTCTCCACTTTTTCTCCACTTTTTCTCCACTTTTTCTCCACTTTTTCTCCACGTTTTCTCCACTTTTTCTCCACTTTTTCTCCATTTTTTCTCCACTTTTTCTCCACTTTTTCTCCACTTTTTCTCCACTTTTTTTCCATTTTTTTCTCCACTTTTTCTCCATTTTTTTCTCCACTTTTTCTCCACGTTTTCTACATTTTTTTCTCCACTTTTTCTCCACTTTTTCTCCACTTTTTTTCCATTTTTTCTCCACTTTTTCTCCACTTTTTCTCCATTTTTTCTCCACTTTTTCTCCACTTTTTTTCCATTTTTTTCTCCACTTTTTCTCCATTTTTCTTCTCCACTTTTTCTCCACTTTTTCTCCATTTTTTCTCCACTTTTTCTCCACTTTTTCTCCACTTTTTCTCCACTTTTTCTCCACTTTTTTTCCATTTTTTTCTCCACTTTTTCTCCATTTTTTTCTCCACTTTTTCTCCACTTTTTCTCCACTTATTCTCCACTTTTTCTCCACTTTTTCTCCATTTTTCTCTCCACTTTTTCTCCACTTTTTCTCCACTTTTTCTCCACTTTTTCTCCACTTTTTTTCCATTTTTTTTCTCTACTTTTTCTCCACTTTTTCTCCACTTTTTCTCCACTTTTTCTCCACTTTTTTCCATTTTTTTCTCCACTTTTTCTCCACTTTTTCTCCACTTTTTTTCCATTTTTTTCTCCACTTTTTCTCCACTTTTTCTACATTTTTTTCTCCACTTTTTCTCCACTTTTTCTCCACTTTTTCTCCACTTTTTCTCCATTTTTTCTCCACTTTTTCTCCACTTATTCTCCACTTTTTCTCCACTTTTTCTCCACTTTTTTTCCATTTTTTTCTCCACTTTTTCTCCACTTTTGCTCCAATTTTGCTCCATTTTTTCTCCACTTTTTCTCCACTTTTTCTCCACTTTTTCTCCACTTTTTCTCCACTTTTTTTCCACTTTTTTTCCACTTATTCTCCACTTTTTCTCCACTTTTTCTCCACTTTATTTCCATTTTTTTCTCCACTTTTTCTCCACTTTTGCTCCACTTTTTCTCCACTTTTTCTCCACTTTTTCTCCATTTTTTTTCTCCACTTTTTCTCCACTTTTTCTCCATTTTTTTCTCCACTTTTTCTCCACTTTTTCTCCACTTATGGAGAAAAAGTGGAGAAAAAGTGGAGAAAAAAATGGAGAAAAAGTGGAGAAAAAGTGGAGAAAAAGTGTAGAAAAAAATGGAAAAAAAGTGGAGAAATTTTTTTCTCCACTTTTTCTCCACTTATGCTCCACTTTTTCTCCACTTTTTCTCCATTTTTTTCTCCACTTTTTCTCCACTATTTCTCCATTTTTTTCTCCACTTTTTCTCCACTTTTTCTCCACGTTTTCTCCACTTTTTCTCCACTTTTTCTCCACTTTTTCTCCATTTTTTCTCCACTTTTTCTCCACTTTTTCTCCATTTTTTTCTCCACTTTTTCTCCACTATTTCTCCATTTTTTTCTCCACTTTTTCTCCACTTTTTCTCCATTTTTTTCTCCACTTTTTCTCCACTTTTTCTCCACTTTTTCTCCACTTTTTCTCCACGTTTTCTCCACTTTTTCTCCACTTTTTCTCCATTTTTTCTCCACTTTTTCTCCACTTTTTCTCCACTTTTTCTCCACTTTTTCTCCACTTATTCTCCACTTATTCTCCACTTATTCTCCACTTATGGAGAAAAAGTGGAGAAAAAAATGGAGAAAAAGTGGAAAAAAGTGGAGAAAAAGTGGAGAAAAAGTGGAGAAAAAGTAGAGAAAAAAATGGAGAAAAAATGGAGAATTTTTTTCTCCACTTTTTCTCCACTTATTCTCCACTTTTTCTCCACTTTTTCTCCACTTTTTCTCCATTTTTTTCTCCACTTTTTCTCCATTTTTTTCTCCACTTTTTCTCCACTTTTTCTCCACGTTTTCTCCACTTTTTCTCCACTTTTTCTCCACTTTTTCTCCATTTTTTTCTCAACTTTTTCTCCAGTTATTCTCCACTTTTTCTCCACTTTTTCTCCACGATTTCTCCACTTTTTCTCCACTTTTTTTCCACTTTTTCTCCATTTTTTTCTCCACTTTTTCTCCACTTTTTCTCCACTTTTTCTCCACTTATGGAGAAAAAGTGGACAAAAAGTGGAGAAAAAGTGTAGAAAAAAATGGAGAAAAAGTGGAGAAAAAGTGGAGAAAAAGTGGAGAAAAAGTGGAGAAAAAAATGGAGAAAAAGTGGAGAAAAAGTGGAGAAAAAGTGGAGAAAAAGTGGAGAAAAAAATGGAGAAAATGTGGAGAAAAAGTGGAGAAAAAAATGGAGAAAAAGTGGAGAAAAAGTGGAGAAAAAGTGGAGAAAAAGTGGAGAAAAAAATGGAGAAAAAGTGGAGAATTTTTTTCTCCACTTTTTCTCCATTTTTTTCTCCACTTTTTCTCCATTTTTTTCTCCACTTTTTCTCCACTTATTCTCCACTTTTTCTCCACTTTTTCTCCACTTTTTCTCCACTTTTTTTCCATTTTTTTCTCCACTTTTTCTCCACTTTTTCTCCATTTTTTCTCCAATTTTCTCCATTTTTTTCTCCACTTTTTCTCCACTTTTTCTCCACTTATGGAGTTTTTCTCCATAAGAGGAGAAAAAGTGGAGAAAAAGTGGAGAAAAAAATGGAGAAAAAGTGGAGAAAAAGTGGAGAAAAAGTGGAGAAAAAGTGGAGAAAAAAATGGAGAAAAAGTGGAGAAAAAGTGGAGAAAAAAATGGAGAAAAAGTGGAGAATTTTTTTCTCCACTTTTTCTCCAGTTATTCTCCACTTTTTCTCCACTTTTTCTCCACTTTTTCTCCACTTTTTCTCCATGTTTTCTCCACTTTTTCTCCACTTTTTCTCCATTTTTTTCTCCACTTTTTCTCCACTTTTTCTCCACTTTTTCTCCACTTTTTCTCCACTTTTTCTCCATTTTTTTCTCCATTTTTTCTCCACTTTTTCCCCACTTTTTCTCCATTCTTTTTCTATGGTCGGTCTACCCATTAGCTCTGCCATGCACACTGTAGCTCTACACCTACTGCACATGTTACTTTATGATTGACATCTCTTTCGTACCAGAGCTGTCTAAGTCTACTCTGACCCCATATTTGTCATTACTATATTGTCCTTGTACTGTATTATGACATTTGTATCATGTGTTTCATTTCTTGCTGTGTTGCAATTTTTTTGCTGCATCCCAATTGTACCTCTACATTGTTCGAGTTTATGTTATTGTTCTCTCACTCTTATGTGATACTGATTATTGTCATTTTTCATGATTACATGCAGATAAGTCCAATCTGACAAAGGCTCAGGCCGAAACGTCATTTGTAACTTGTTTAGGACAAAAACATATATGCTTCCGAATTTTTTTTTTTTCTTAATACGGACCAATAAAGAGTGATTTTGCATTACTATCCGTTGTGACTTACTGACTTAGTCTGGGAGATTTAGAGTGCCGAGGTTACTCACTAATTTTATCTATTATTACCTCTGAGCACCTATATACTAGTGAGCAGAGCTTCCTCTACAGTAGTTCTCCTGATTAGGCATGCCCTTACCTCATGAGCAGGGCATTGCAGCTTTGGTAGCAACCATTACGACATGGACTCTGCTGCTGTGGACCCGAGAAGAGTGAGTGCAGATTCATTGTACCCACACTCCTCACATGAAGGGTCCGCACTCCTAGAAAATGGGGGATACGTTCCCTGAGTGTCTCCCCCCCATATTCTAGATGGTCCAGAGTCGTCGTGGGACCCCTTTAATTTTTTTTCTTACATTAAATTGGTGAAAGAGGAAATGTTTTGGGGACTGTTTTTTCAAATAAATTTCTTTTGTCGATTTTTTTTTTTTGTTAGTACTGACAGTTTATGATGTTGAGTATCTAATAGACGCCATGACATCACAAACTGCTGGGCTTGATCTCAGGTTACTTTACAGCTAGTATCAACCCGATTTATTACCCTGTTTGCCACTGCACCAGGGAACGGGATGAGCTGGGGTGAAGCGCCAGGATTGGCGCATCTAGTGGATGCGCCACGTCTGGGGTGCCTGCGGCCTGCTATTTTTAGGCTGTGAAGGCCCAATAACTATGGACCTTCCCACCCTGAGAATACCAGACCACAGCTGTCCGCTTTACCTTGGCTGGTGATCCAATTTGGGGGGACCCTACTTTTATTGTGTAATTATTAATTTTTATACAATAATTATAAAAAAGAGCCTGAGGGGACCTCCACATTGGATCCCCAACCACGGTAAAGCTGCCAGCTGTGGTTTTCAGGCTACAGCCGTCTGCTTTACCCTAGCTGGCTATCAAAAATGGGGGGACCCAACGTCATTTTTTTTTTTAACTATTTTTTAAATAGAAAAAATTAATGGGCTTCCCTGTATTTTACTTGCCAACCAAGGTAACGCCAGGCAGATGGGGGTGGCAACCCATAGCTGTCTGCTTTATCTGCGCTGAGAATCAAAAATACCGCGGAGCGCTACGTCATTTTTTTAAAGATTTATTTTTACAGCACTGTGATGTCCAGCAATCAAAATACAGGGAAGCCCATTTTATTTTTAGTTATTTAAATAAATAATTTAAAAAAATATATATGGGCTCCCGCTGCATTTTTTGTATTGCTAGCTAAGGGTAATCCAAGCAGCTACTGGCTGCTAACCCCCACTGCTTGGTGTTACCTTCACTGGCAATGGAAAATCCAGGGAAGCATTTTTTATTTTTTTTGCCAAAAAACTACAAAAAAAGGACGTGAGCTTCGCCATATTTTTGTATGCTAGCCAGGTACAGCAGGCAGGTGCTGGAAGAGTTGGATACAGCGCCAGAATATGGCGCTTCTATGAAAATGCCATTTTCTGAGGTGGCTGCAGACTGCAATTCGCAGCAGTGGGGCCCAGAAAGCTCAGGCAAACCTGTGCTGCGGATTCCAATCCCCAGCTGCCTAGTTGTACCTGGCTGGACACAAAAATGGGGCGAAGCCTACGTCATTTGTTTTCTAATTATTTCATGAAATTCATGAAATAATAAAAAAAGGGCTTCCCTTTATTTTTGGTTCCCAGCCGGGTACAAATAGGCAACTGGGGGTTGGGGGCATCCGTACCTGCCTGCTGTACCTGGCTAGCATACAAAAATATGGCGAAGCCCACATAATTTTTTCAGGGGGCAAAAAACTTCTGCATACAGTCCTGGATGGAGTATGCTGAGCCTTGTAGTTCTGCAGCTGCTGTCTATCTGTATGGAGAAGAGCAGACAGCAGCTGCAGAACTACAAGGCTCAGCATACTCCATCCAGGACTGTATGCAGAATTTTTTTGCCCACCAAAAAAATGACGTGGGCTTCGCCATATTTTTGTATGCTAGCCAGGTACAGCAGGCAGCCACGGGCTGCCTCCAACCCCCAGTTGCCTATTTGTACCCGGCTGGGAACCAAAAATATAGGGAAGCCCGTTTTTTTTAATTATTTCACTTATTTCATGAAATAATTAAAAAACAAATGACGTGGGCTTCGCCCCATTTTTGTTTCCAGCCGGGTACAACTAGGCAGCTGGGGATTGGAATCCGCAGCACAGGTTAGCCCGAGGTTTCTGGGCGCCTCTGCTGTGGATTTCAGTCCGCAGCCATCCCAGAAAATGGCGCTCTCATAGAAGCGCCATCATCTGGCGCTGTATCCAACTCTTCCAACAGCCCTGGAGCCGGGTGGCTTGTTGGGTAATCATGAGTTAATACTGGCTTTGTTTTACTAGCCAGTATTAAGCCAGAGATTCTTAATGTCAGGCACGTTTGACCCGGCCATTAAGAATCTCCAATAAAGGGTTAAAAAAAAGACACCACACAGAGAAAAAATACTTTAATAGAAATAAATACACAGACACATTAGAGACTCCATCTTTTTTACCCCCTGTCAGCCCTCCACGATCCTGCTCTTCTGTCTTCTTTCTTTCTAGTGTAGTAGTGACGATTGTAGTGAGGATGAGGTTCACCAGCCCATCATGGGCTGGGGAACCTCATCCTCAGTACAATCCTCACTACAATCGGGAAGCAGCGTGCAGCCTTCACTCCGTGAGTGATCAGTGCTGCTAGCGGTAACGCTGACAGACACGTTACCATAGCAACGGTGCTCTCGGAGCCGCGGTTAGCGGTGACATCACCGCTAACTGCGTTGCTATGGCAACGGTGATCTCCGTTAATGACCGGCTGTGTCAGCCGGTCCCTAACGGAACGGGGAGTCGACCGTGTGCTAGAGCATGTCGCCGGTACACGGCGATACACATATGTGCACCGTGTACCGGAGAGATGCACTCGCAGGTCCTACATGACGTGTCATAGTCATGTGACCAGTCTGTAGCCAATGAGATAATTGCCACGTGACTGGTCACATGGCTATTTTGACGTCACGATAGGTCCTGCATCTCTGCTGGCAGTGCAGGTCACCGGGAGGATTCAGCGATCATCGGATGGAATAGCGGCAGGAGACAGAGTGCAAAAGGGATCGCGGGGACCGGTAAGTGTTATGGCAATGTTTATTAACTGTTTGTGTACATTTATAATGCATTTTTATGTGTTTGTGATTGCCTCCCATTATAGCCTATACGTTCGAGTTCGGTTCGTCGAACGTTCGACGAACCGAACTCGAACGGGACCCCCGTTCGGCGAGCCGACCTCGAGCCGAACCGGGACCGGTTCGCTCATCTCTAGTGGAGAGTACCCATTAAATCACACTAACAGAAACAAAAAGGCAAATGATGCTCGTACTCGGGAAACAAATTAACGGATGTCAATATTCCTTTCTGAATTCCCTCCATCATTTTTCCTCTTTCTCAATTACTAAAAGGAATACTGCCAGTAGCTGAAACAAACAAAACATTGGTTTACACATCATTCCCCAAACATATTTGACTACTACGCTATCATGTACCTGTATCATCTCATCAGATCTAATTAAGGTCATCCCTTAGTACAAGTGTGTCAGGATAGAATGGCAAATATTTAAAAAAAACTGACCCGCACATCCTACAAGTGTGTATAGGTGCCAGCTGTAAAAACATAGCAAATACAAAATGCATACAGCTGCACACTAAATGCCATCAATGTATAAGGGAACTCTGGTACTGCATTACTGCTACTTGAAAAAATGAGATTTTTAGTTTATGAGTTGGCCAATGCATGTAAGCCCGGGTACATTTTTTAGTCTAGCTGCCCAGGCACGGATGGTTTTAACCTAGATAGTGGCATTTTAGTTAGGTACCCGGAATATTGAGATTTGCCTTGCCGTTGGTTTTCGGGCTTACATGCATTGGCCAATTCATAAACTAAAAAATCTCATTTTTTCATGTAGCAGTAATGCAGTACCAGAGTTCCCTTATATGTACCGCCCCGCGGCCTCGGCTGCGACCGCCGAACCGCTTGGGCCCGGGCTCGCATATGTCGGTGGCTCGAGCGCCTCTAGACCCGGGGGTTACGTCGCTCTGGAAGGGTGTTTGGCGCTATGCGTGGAGAGAATGCGGGTGTTTGTGTTTTGGAATGATTGTTCGTGACGCCACCCACGGGTTGTGGTGATGGTGGACACCACCGCTGTGGTGAAGGGACGGGGACTCCCGGGAGCGGTGTAGTGGCGCAGCTAGGTGTTGACCCCTCCGTGGGTAGGGGATGTTGGTCCCGGGGCACGGTTGTGCGAGGGCCGGGGTGCAGGGCACAGGGCTGCGATGCGGCGTGGTGCCGGATGGCACTGGTGTACTCACGATTAAACCACACAGAGTCACTGGTAAACCAAACGAAGGTATGAACGGGGCCCGCAGCAGGCCGCAGCTTCCTAGTCGGGTTGGCAATGTCCGTCTTTCTCCTGCACCTGTGTTTGTAGTGTGACCACTGTGCCTGGCCACTGGTATTCCGCTCCCTGGCGTGTATGAGTCATAGGAGCCCCTTTTGCCCGCAGGCGCTGGCCCTTGGATCTCTGGCCTCTGGCGGTGGCTACTATCCGGATGGGTTGGGTTGTTGCCTTCAATCGGGACTTTGGTGGGAATGAACCCTTGAGGTCCAGACCGCAATCAGTTAATTCGACTATGGTGGTGGCGTATAGCCTAGTTGGGGGTCTGAATACCCTGCCTGGTGCTCCGGTATCCAGTTAGCTCCCCGGTTCGGTTCCGGCGGGCCATTACCTTGTCCCGGTCCCTTATGGTTCCGCTGGTCATATTCCCGGTCTCCTGCAGGTGGTCACTGCCGTCTGGCTGCCTGACTGATCTGGAGTCCTAGGCTCCAGCCTAGGCCCCAAGCAGAACTGTACTCCACTACTCTCCACTCCGCTGTACTGTACTGAACTGTCTGCTGTTTTCCTGCCTCAAGCCAGCAGACTCCTCGGAGGGCGTGTCTTTCTGCCTGACTCCGCCCACCTGGTGTGCCTATCTAACACTGAGGGAGGCAATCAGGTCTTTGTGGTTGACTGATGGTACCTTTCTAGTGTGGGTGTGTATGTGGTGAGTGTAGTGACCTGTGACCCCTGGGGTCCAGGGCGTCACATATACATTGATGGCATTTTAGTGTGCAGCTATATGCATTTAGTATAGGATAGAATGGCAGTCCTCTTTTGTGTGAATGCAGTGATGCATTCATGTTGATGAAATAATACAGGTACATGATAGAAAAAAAATTGGAAATTCATATTTTAATAAAAAAAATGTTTTGTTTCAACCATTGGCAAAACTGCTTTCAGTAATTGAGATCGGGAAAATGATGGAAGAGAACTGAGAGGGGACATCTACTAATTTGATCTCTGAGTACTAGTATCAATCCCATTTTTGTTTCTATACTTTTGTGTGATTAAAGAGTGCACTCCTCATTTTTTATGACTAAGAAATGGGTCATCTTTGTAATTTAAGCTATAGTTTAATCCATGAGTGGATACAGCCAGAAGAAGGCACTTGTACAAGACCAGTATATGGGCATTTTGCAGCCTAATAATGTATCTGGGACAGATGTGATTTTCTGCTTTGGAGGTTCAAGTTGACTTTAATGAAGCAAATGGAGTCACTTTGTGTACTGTCAGCTCTCCTTTTCTGCAGTTTCTGCCTTTGCAAGTGGGCATAGAAATGCAGTTGATCCCATTTTGGTACCTGCCTGAAAATGGCAAATATTATCAAAAATATACAGTATTTCATTTTGTAAGACACACTTTTTCCCCCCAAAACTGGGGGGAAAAATGGGGATGCGTCTAATAAACCGCATATGGCTTACTGGGGCAGCAGTGGTGGTGCAGGGTCGGCAATACCTTGGGCTTGAAGAAGGTGTCATTGCAATGGAGCAGCTCAGAAGGGTCAGTGTACGGCAGAGGAGTATCAGCGATACTGCAGGGTCATGAGGTGTCACAGCGGCGGGCGCCATTGATCTGCCAGAGGGCTCAGAGCAGGGGGTGTCTCGGCTCAAGAGGGTCAGTTTGTGGCAGCAGAGAGTCGGCGATACTGTGGGCTCATGGGGTGTTGTGGTGGCAAGCGCCATTGATCTGTGGGCTGTTTTGAATCACCGGCGGTTATCACAATGGATTCCAAGAAAATGGCAATCTGCACATACGCCGCCTCCACGGCCATTTTCTTGAAGTCCATCGCGTCAACAGCCGGTGATTCAATGGAGCCTGTAGTCCGCTGGCAGGTTAATGGTGCTCACCTCCATGACACCCCACGAGCCCGCAGTATTGCTGACCCTCCGCTGCTGCACACTGACCCTCTTGAGCCCCGACACCACCTCCTCCAAGCCCGCAGTATTGCTTACCCTGCCTCCTGTGACCTTCCTAAGCCGCTCCACTACTGCCGCGTTCACCTGGTGAGATAATATAAGAGGCACTAGGATTATATGACGGACCCTCATGTTTACAGTAAAAATTATTTTATTTCCATTTTCCTCCTTCACATTTGGGGTGCATCTTATAATCAAGTGCATCTTATAAAATTAAAAATACGGTAAGTTAGAAGTTAGAATTCTGTGGCTCCCCTAGCGGATATGCCTGAATCCTGTGTTTTCATGATTTCACACAGAAGTCCTGACAAAGGCCTTGATTATTGGAAAATATGGAATGTGAACATGTTCTTACCTCTTGGATTTCTGCAGATGCACAGGTTGCACCAATGGCATTTAAGTGTAATGCTGTATAAATATACATGTATTACATGTTTATATTGATATAAAAAAATTAAAGTTTTAGTAATTTTTTTAAATTGGAGTTTTAACTAACTATTACCTTTTTTATTTTTGTATGTTAGAGTAAGGACGGAGTTAGGGCTGCTTTACACGCTACGACATCGCTAAAGCGATCTCGTTGGGGTCACGGAATTTGTGACGCATATCCGGCCGCGTTAGCGATGTCATTGCGTGTGACACCTATGAGCGATTTTGAATCGTTGCAAAAACGTTCAAAATCGCTAATCGGTGACATGGGGGTCCATTCCCAATTATTGTTGCAGCTGCAGGTACGATGTTGTTCGTCGTTCCTGCGGCAGCACACATCGCTGTGTGTGACACCGCAGGAACGAGGAACCTCACCTTACCTGCATCCTCTAGCAATGAGGAAGGAAGGAGGTGAGCGGGATGTTACGTCCCGCTCATCTCCGCCCCTCCACTTCTATTGGCCGGCCGCTTAGTGACGTCGCGGTGATGCCAAATGTACCTCCCCCTTGAGGGAGGGATTGTTCAGCCGTCACAGCGACGTCGCTGAACAGGTATGTGCATGTGACGCTACCGTAGCGATAATGTCTGCTACGGCAGAGAACAACCACATATCGGCCATATGACGGGGGTGGGTGCTATCTCGCTCGACATCGCTAGCAATTGCTTGCAATGTCGCAGCGTGTATGTACAACAGCTCTTAGTGTCTTCACACATGCCAAAATCTCAGAGAATGGTAGTTCTCCTGAGATTGTACTGAAATAAAGAATTGCTGCGGGGTATGACTAAGCTGGTTGGATGGGAGGAGCGTCTTTACTTGTTATGCAGCTTTGTTTGCTGCTACCTGATACAATTTTAGAAACGCCTACATTTATGCATTTAATGCCTGTATTCATGAAATTAAATAATAAACCAATGATATAAATGACCGCATTGTTGGTCTTATATTTGTAGAGGCACTGCTGACATACTGACATACTAGAAGATGTGGAAAAGGGACAAAAAAATGTGTTAAGTTACACAATGCTCTCTTCCTCAGAGAATGATCTAATTTGGATTTTGGGAGATCAGAACGGTATTTTTTTAAAAATAATTTCCAGTATTTTAAGCTATTCATGCTTATTTTATTGTTTTGTGCTTCATCTGTCTTTAGACATGTGATTGACTGAGTGATTGAAAAAAGCTGAATTTAGGACAATTATATTATCCCTTTGATATTGTCAGTAAATACAAAGTTGAGAAGAGTAGGTGTGACTTTCTGAGATTCCTTTGGAGTTAGTTTATTAGACTAGACAGCACTTAGAGAGTTCTTAAGTCAGTTTGAAGAGACTATAGATTATTTAAATGTTTTTAATATTGATTTCATAAGAAATTGGAGATTATTTTAAAACATCTGAAATTAGTTTCATAAAAAGGATCCAGATTCTGAGATGAGAGATTTTTCCAAAATACTTGGAACTAGTCTCAGGGAACCCATGGGAATCTCAAGGTGCAACACATGTCAACGACAGCTATAGATAAAGTGAGCGGTTGAATGGGTAGTACTGCCTTAGAGAATATAAAGAAAATTCTTAAAAAGGCAGGGATGCCTCCTACAGGCTCCCTGGAACTAAAGGAATGGAAGGAGCTTGGGAAAGAACAAAGGCATTGTCACAAGTGTCTCTTGTCCTTGAGAAACTTGTGACAGCTCTGGGATCTGAGCTTCTTATTGCTTTGTGTGAATATATATATATATATATATATATATATATATATATATATATATATACTTTCTGTTTGTACAGCAAGAGTTAATGCCACTTTTCTTGCTGGTAACATCTGGTTAGTTCTTCTTAGCTGCAGTCAGTTTGTGACCAATCCCTTTCCCTTTAAATAGTCACATGATGCATTACCTGATGCCGGCAATAGATTCATTCTGTACTGACCACCTTGGAGGAAGGAAGTCTCTAGTAGCTGCTTGAGTTCTGCTGCTGGAATTCTGCTGTCGGATCCATGTTTTCGGCAGCCCTGGTGTTTGGCTGCAGCAGTGAAGTTTTGTTGAATATCCTTATGACCATGTACCCCTGTCTGTCTTCCTTCCCCTGTATACTGTTACAGTAATAGTGATGTCCAGTGCACTCACCATCCTTGGCACTATACAGGATGAGTGAAGGCATAGTTAGGGACTACACATGTGATGGCGATGAAAGGAAGGACTTGTTAAATACAATACTTGAGCTCAGGGTTCAGACACAGGTACGTAAGTTTCAGAAGGAGCTCCAACCCCTCGTTCCCTATCATCAGGGCCTCTCTCTCCGTTTTCGTCGCATTATAACCTCTGTGTGGCACTGTGTACTGGACATCACCTAGTCTGTGAGTGACAGGCACTGAATAAAGGAAAAAGGTTTGTGGTCAGTAGTAGAAGCATGGTAAGTAGTGGTACAAGAAATGGAAGAGGAAAAAAAAAACAGATCATGAAGTGTACAAAAAAGAGGGAGAAGTATGATACATCCCTCAACTTCAGCCCACAATGCACCATTTGACGCTTTTTTACCCCATTTTGCCCAATGCATTTTTAAGTTAAATGTATTGACTGGAAGGGCTAAAAAGAATTTACATGCTGCATGTTCAAAAATGCAGCCAAGATGCAGACAAAAAAAGATGCACAGTATGGACAGCAAAATATAAATCTCATAGACTTTGCTGGGGGAAGGATTTTGGTGCATCGTTGTGACTTCAAAAACGCACCAAAAATGCAATAAAAGATGCACTGTGGGAACATAGCCTAAAAGAGTGCAGATTCCCTTGGAACACCCCTTTGTTCCCAATATATAAAAAGAAAATCTCAGCTGAAATTCAAGGACACTGCATGGTCCTTCACCAACTAGAGGTAAACAAAAAAAGTGATAATAGACGCTCCCAGTGTGGGCCAAATCCTCACATTTTGTTAAATCAAATATCGCCATTTGGTGACTTTTCACTGTAATAGATGTAGCAAACACTTTCTTGTCTGTACCAATAGAAGAATAAAGTTAGCTACTGCTTGCTTTCAGTGATGATGGACAACAGTATTGCTGGACTACATTACTACAGGGAGAGGCAACTTCTCCTTCAGCTGTCACAGAAGTAATGGCAAGGGTTCTAGATGGAGACCACATGATCCAAACACACAATTTCAACAATATATAGAAGATATGTTGCTTTGTACAATGGGGCTACAAGGGTGCTTAGAAGATTTGGGCTAGTTTCACACTTGCGCTATTTTGACGCAAACGGAATCCGTCACTAATGTAGTACAGTTCATTTTTTTACAGTGGAAGCGCGTTACTATGGCGCGTGTGTGTGTCATGCAGTACCCGCTTGTGTGCACACGATGTCGCGCTTCCACTGTAAATAAATGAACTGTACTACATTACTGACGGATTCCGTTTGCGTCAAAATAGCGCAAGTGTGAGTGGGCCCTTAATTTTTCTTTTGAATTTTTAGCAAAGGCAGGGTGTAAGGCTTCCAAAGATAAACTTCAACTAGCTAGAGTCATGTTTTTAAGACATTGTAGATCACAAGGCAAAGGAGGGAAGCAATTGAACAAATCCATCTCTACTAATATTTAATATTAAACAGCTCACGGCCTTTTCAGGACATATAGGGTATTAAAGGGAATGGATTTCCAATGCATCAAGCATGGTGCAGCCCTTTTATGATGCGTTAGCAAAGAGACAAACAAGATACATTTACCCTCACAAAGGGTCAAGAATTTTTTTTTCACCAATTAAAAAGCAGTATCCTGTCAACTCCAGTACTGGCACTGCCAAATTATGACCAATCCTTTAATCTATTTTGAAATATAAAGAGATGCACAAGGTTCACTTACATAACTTCATAAACAAAAAGAGACCTGTAGGATACTATTCCTTTTAATTAGACTCTAAAAGCAAAGGATTCCCATCATCTATCAGATCAGTAGCAGCTGATGCTGTCTTGAGAGACAATGTAAGAGACAGTGCTAAATCACCTGCTGACCAAAGAAGTACCACAAGCAGTGACTAAACTTCTCATGCAGGCTGGAATAAAACATTTATCTGCTGCCTAACTAACAAATCATGAGGTAGCTGTCACACTAGGGACAGCGGAGTACAAAGCAAACGGCAAAAAGGGAAGGGGGAGATGAAAGAGAAACCCTGAGTCTAGGTAAGGGGGAGATGATGACCCCTGACAAAACCTACCCCTGGCCCCTGGGGTTCCTCACCACCCTAGACAGGTTCCACACCTATGCACCAATCTGGATACTTGGCCCTAGGATGACTTTAGAGCTGGGTTCTAGATAAAGAATGAGTGGGATCTATTCGTCAACCCCACTAAACACTAAAAAGACACAAGGAAATACACACATGGGGAAAGCGCATGAACTACTTATCTCCAGATGCCTCAGGAAGAAGTTCAGGAAAGAGTAGCAATGATTCTACAGATGAGTGCAAGCCGCCTGCTTGTATCCAGAGCTTGTGAACAAACTGAATAACACCTACACAAGTTCAGGAAATATGTGAGTATTTAAACCCAAGGGGTAATACAGATGATTAGCAGATGAAGGGAAGAGGCGCTCCCCTGGGTCCTATAGAGAAAAGGATGAAAACCTAGCAGAGGAGATACCTAATACACTGAATATTAACAGCAGGAACAATAGAAATAGGGAGCATTTTGCACAGCTAAATGCAGTTAACTTCTATTGCCGGACACCCCAGGACTGTCTGTCACCCTTGATAAACCCGTGACAGTACCACCTCTTCGACAAGTGGTCTCCGTACACTCAGGACCAGGCATATCTGGTTGGGCAGTATGAAATGAATGAACCAATCTTGTGGCATTCATACTTGATGCTGGGACCCACACCCTCCCCTCCGGTCCACGCTTTACACTGTGTAATGGTCTCTTGAAGGTTTCTGTAACATTCAAGACAACTACACAACATTTATGTTGCATGGTGACTATGCAATGTAGAGAGCTGTGCCACTTCTGGTGCCTTGGAACCCTTTTAATCAGATGATCAGTGGAGCTACCTGGAGCTGGAAAGCCATCAATATGGTCTCAAGTATTCAAGTCCTGAGAAGAACGACCCACAAACAACAATACCATCTGCCACTTCCACTGTTGTTGATGATGAGTCTGGTAATATATAAATCAATGTTGCCAATAAACAAGCCTAAACGCGAGCATAATCCGGCTAATCTGGGGTGTTCAGCAGAAAAGACTTTCTCTTTTGAAGAAGAGATGAAAATGTTTCTAATATGTAACTAAAGATTAACCTAAATTGTTTCTGTCAGAGATCAGTAACGGAACAAAATATCATCCCGTGCTCATAGCAGATGGTATTCTTTATACTGCATAAGTGTACAGGAATCAGCTCAATTATGTCCTGTACGGCACTGACACGCTGACCTGCTTGAGTGCCGGTTTTATTTCTACATTTACTTTGTTGCATTTGTGAATTATATATTGAATAAATCAAGAACAGGAATTTTGGTACATCTCAGTTAATGACCTTCCATGGTAATGAAGCTCACGGGTCAAGATGGCATTCACTTAACAAAATTCCATACATGCAAAGTCACTAAATTGCAAGGACTGAATGCTGATGATCAGAAATGTAAATGGATACACATTCTGTGCACATATATTCAATATACTATGATGAGTTCAGTTATATTAGTTCTTGCATCACCTAGTATTGGAACCCCTGTGGACCGGAAGAAGCAGAGATCTGATTGGTTATTTTAGTCTACTATGATGATATTTTTTAAGATAAACCAATTAATAATTGATTAAAGGGAACCTGTCATGAGATTCATGCAGCATGAGATAGACTTTGGCTGCATTATCATAGCTACATATGTTTTACTCCAAAATGCTGTACTCTTTGAGAGAAAACATATTTTGCAAAGCCGGACAATCTTGAAAGAGTAATCTGAAGTAGACCCCCGAGGAATTCTCGCTGACCGACTCCTCTAGACTGAGAGGTTTCTCTCTATGTGCATGCGTAGTGAGATATCTGTTAGTCTATGGCAGTGGTCACCAAGCTTTCTGACCTTCAGAGCCACATTCATGTCTGAGAGAGGGTCATGAGCCACATTCAGTTTTGAGAGAGGGTTCCAAGCATCATTTAGCCCTCGCGCCTCACACTAGTGACACTCAGACCCCCAATTACTAGTATAATTCAAACAGGAGAAGAGAAGGGGTTAACACCGCGCATCAGCCAAATGAAGATGTAGAGTTGTTGATAAATTAATATCTTTTTTATTCCATTTTATTTATGGAATAAAAAAGATATTAAGTTATCAACAACTCTACATCTTCATTTGGCTGATGCACGGCGTTAACCCCTTCTCTACTCCTGTGTGAATACTCATCCACGTGAAGCTGCGGCAGACGCCATTATCTTATGCTTGGCAATGGTTGTGACTTTAACAACCACATTAGGTGAGTGTATATACTTTATATATTACTCCTTGTTTATCTGGTAAAACCCTATCAGTGCTTCTTTTTCTAGATTTATCAATTACAAGTACAGTGGAACCTTGCTTAACGAGAACAATCCATTCTGGGACTGTGCTTGTTAACCAAGTTACTCGTTAGGCAAAGCAAGATTTCCCATAGGAAATCATTGCAATGCAAACAATTCGTTCCACAATGTGTTAAATTTCCCATCCTGGTCCCCTATTCTGTCATTTCACACATGCACAAACACACACAAAAACGTACAAACACACAGAAACACACACAAACACACAAACGCGCATGCACACGCACATATTATATGCTCACCTTACCTTCCGTTCCATTGCCGGTCTCCTGGGACTTGCTGTTCTCTGGTATGGGGCCGGGCTGTGTATCACGTTACCATAACGACGAGGGAGGAACTTCCCGGCCAGAGCGCTGATGTCAAAGGCAGAGCCGCTTGCCTCTGATTGGCCAGCGTGCTGCCTTTCAGTAGCGGCGACAGGAAGTTCCTCCCTCGTCGCTATGGATGCCGATACACAGCATGGACTGGAGCGCAGCAGCGAACTACAGGACCCAGGAGGCCGGCGATGAAACGGAAGGTACACTATATTATGTTATATTATATGCTCACCTTACCTTCCGTTCCATCGCCGGCCTCCTGGGTCTTGTAGTTCGCCGCGAGGACGTCACGATGTACCCGGGAACTACAAGAACCATGAGACCGGCAGTGGAACGGAAAGTAAGGTGAGCATAATACTGTATGTGCGTGCATGCGTGTGTGTTTGTGCGTACATGTGTGTGTTTGTGTGGACTGCAAGTGCGGGTCAGTGCACGGTGGATGAACGGAACCGGAAGTGTGTGCAGTGAGGATTTCGCTCGTACAGCAAAGCTTTCTCGTAAAGCGGGTTACAAATTTACAGAAAGCTTTGCTTGTTAAGCGAAATTCTCGTTAAGTGGGTTACTCGTTAAGCGAGGAACCACTGTATAATGACAGACAAAGCTTTTTCACAAAAATCAACACACCGGGGCAGTATACCAATATCCAATGGTTCCTACCTCCATTCAGATCTGCTCTTCTGTGTGGAGCTACCTACAAATGTCACTATTTGGAGACCAGCAGTGTTCAAAATCTGGTTTAAATGTACTTAGCTGGCAGCAGCTGCCAGCCGCACACCATGGACCCACAAGCCACATGTAACTCCCAAGCCACGAGTTAGAGACCCATAGTCTAGGGAAAGAAGGTAGAAAACTTGCTTCAGACTATAAATAATCTGAGACTCATATTTCCCGATTAATCAGAACTTTTTCTTCAGTATTCTAGCAAAAAAGCTTTGAAAATTCACCTAGTTTTGTTGCAACTCAAGGCTTCACAAAAGTTTTGTAACTTTTGGTGTTTCCATACTATTATTGCCAAGCTCCAAGAAAGTGGGCAGAGCTGGAAGAGACCAAGGCGTGAAGATCATCAATTTCATAACAAGCAGTGACATTTTCTACACCATAAATCTTACTTCAGCCAGGACTAGAGTAGGGTTTGTTGCGAGTCGCACACAGTGGTGTATGCCATTCATCTGACATTACAGATTCTTGAAGAAGCATACATCTCTTACTGAATCAGGAGCATCTGACTTCAGCGCATTTCCTTAGCAAGGATGGCACGAACAATGCTGGTCTTGATGAATTGGGCTTCCAGTCTCTGGCCATCTTTGCAAAGTATGATTTCTCTTAGACATATGTCTCTGCCCCATTGATGACATCTTTCTGGCTTCCTGGCCTGCCGCCCTTCAGTACGTGCGGGGCTGCCGGCTCCTCCCCTCTCTCTGATGCGACCGCCGTCATGGTGGGCGAGGTCGCCTATGTGGGATATGGGTTACGGGTCCCTGTTTCTGCATGTGCGCTTCAGGCCTGACAGCGCTCTTTTGGTTGGGGGGTGTGGCGCCGGCCTCCGTGCATGTCATTCCAGTGGGCATTACTCCAGGAAGTTATGTGCACAGCAGGCACTACAAATAAGTGAGGTTATGTACCTCTATACTATCGCCTTTCCTCCCTGATGAAGCGGTGTCCACAGGGGTATTATTTGACTCTGCGAAACGTACCTTGGAGGTCTAGGGGGCTTGTTTTCATGAAGGATCCCCTCTATTGGGAACTATGGCTTTTTTTGCACTTAGCACTTTGCAAGCGTTGTTTCCTTACTTTCAGGACATTATAACTGTATTGTGATGATTGCATGTGATAGAGTGGATCTTATATATGCACTCCATCTACAGCAGCTTCATGGTAATGGCGGGTTCACACATAGTGACACGATAACGACGTCGCTGTTACGTCACCATTTTCTGTGACGCAACAGCGACCTTGTAAGTCGCTGTTATGATCGCTGCTTAGCTGTCAAACACAGCAGAAGTAGCAGTGATCATAACGACATGCGTCGCTGTGCTACATGTGGAGAGAGCAGGGAGCCCCGCACACTGCTTAGCGCTGGCTCCCTGTACTCCTAGCTACAGTACACATCGGGTTAATTACCCGATGTGTACTGCAGATACATGTGCAGAGAGCAGGGAGCCGCGCACACTGCTTAGCGCTAGCTCCCTGCACTCCTAGCTACAGTACACATTGGGTTAATTACCCGATGTGTACTGCAGCTACATGTGCAGAGAGCAGGGAGCCGGCACTGGCAGCGTGAGAGCGGCGGACGCTGGTAACAAAGGTAAATATCGGGTAACCAGGGAAAGGTCTTCTCTTGGCTACCCGATGTTTACTGTGGTTACAGCTTACTGCAGCTGCCAGTGCCGGCTCCTGCTCGCTTCATTTTGTCGCTCTCTCGCTGTCACACACAGTGATGTGTACGTCACAGTGGGAGAGCGACAACCAAAAAATGAAGCTGGACATTCAGCAACGACCAGCGACCTCACAGCAGGGGCCAGGTCGTTGCTGGATGTCACACACTGCGACAGCGATGGGACGTCGCTGCAGCGTCACAGAAAATGGTTGTTGTCGCTGTGTGTGACACCACCCTTAGCCTTACATTAATTATAACTACTTTATGCTGCTGTATTTGCACTGCATCCACTATTGCATCCAGCACTTTATGACTATTTATTTATTATATGCTGCCACATTTACATTGTGCTTGTAATATTTGCAAGTAAGGATACTGTATTTGCATTCCATCTACCTCTGATCTTTCCTGTATATGCTGCAGCCATTCCCTTGGGGCTACTACTTCTTTCCTACCCCCCCATTGTTGTCTTTTATGGTGTTTTACATGGCCATTTTTTCTTTTTTGTGTCTTATCTATTCTACACATTAATAAACTTTGTTATTGTTTTGCACCATTTATTACTCTAGGTTCTCTTGTTTTTTTCATATATATATATTATATATATATATATATATATATATATACTTATTCTGTCTGTCTGTCTGTCTGTCTGTCTTGCTCCAAAATTGTGTCCTTACGGTGACATGTCCTTACGGTAACAGCGGATTGGCTGGGCTCGCCATGGCCCCGCCCCCTGCATGGATTGGCCGCTTGCCTCGCCTCGGCTCCGCCCCCCCGCACGGATTGGCCATGTCCTTACGGTGACAAACAGCGAATTGGCCGCTGGGCTCGCCATGGCCCCGCCCCCCCGCACGGATTGGCCGCACGGCCTCACGGATTTGCAGCTCGCCTCGGCTCCTCCCCCTGCACGGATTGGCCGCTCGCCTCGCCTCGGCTCCACCCCCCCCCGCACGGATTGGCCGCTCGCCCAGGCTCCGCCCCCCACACGGAATGGCCTCTCGCCCCGAGGTGAGCACATCAAGGTCCTGCAGCGGCGGAACACACACACACACGCACACACATAAGAACAGACACACACACACACATCAGATCGCACTCACTCTCACACACACATCAGATCGCATCCACACACTCACAACATCCCGTGATATCGCTTGCTTCTCGGCGGCGATACTGTGCGTACAGTGACCTTCCAGGACCTGCCAAAGGATCACATGGCCGGAAGCATGTGGTATCTCCGGATGTTGTGATTGTGTGAGCGCGTATGTGCGATATCGTCAGTGTGTGTGTGTGTGAGTGTATGCGATCGGATGTGTGTGAGTGTGTTCTGATGTGTGAGTGTGTGTGTGAGTGTAGGCGATCTGATCTGTGAGTGTCGGCAGAGGAGCACGGCGTGCAGCACAGCTGCTGGGACCGCCCACCGGTGGGCACAGGGAGAAGTGGGATGTGTGTGTGAGTGTATGCGATCAGATGTGTGCGTGTATACTGTCTGATGTGTGACTGTGGAGCACGATGGGGGGTGCGCAGCATGGGGGATGGAGCACGATAGGGAGTGCGCAGCATGGGGGATGGAGCACGATGGGGAGTGCGCACCATGGGGGATGGAGCACGATGGTGGGTGCACAGCATGGGGGATGGAGCATGATGGGGAGTGTGCAGCATGGGGGATGGAGCACGATGGGGGGTGCGCAGCATGGGGGATGGAGCACGATGGGGCGTGCGCAGCATGGGGGATGGAGCACGATGGGGGTGCGCAGCATGGGTGATGGAGCACGTTTGGGAGTGCGCAGCATGGGGGATAGAGCACAATGGGGAGTGCGAAGCATGGGGGATAGAGCATGATGGGGTGTGCGCAGCATGGGGGATGGAGCACGATGGGGAGTGCGCAGCATGGGGGATGGAGCACGTTTGGGAGTGCGCAGCATGGGGGATGGAGCACGATGGGGAATGCGCAGCATGGGGGATGGAGCACGATGGGGAGTACGCAGCATGGGGGATGGAGCACAATGGGGAGTGGGGATGGAGCACGATGGGGGGTGCGCAGCATGGGGGATGGAGCACGATGGGGGGTGCACACCTCCTCCCAAAACACACACACACACACACTGCCACACACGCACTGCACAACACACCACACACACACAGGGAACCACAAACACTGCCCTACAGACACCCACACACACAGACAACGCCGCACACACACAACACCCAACACACAAACACCGCGGCACACACAAATATACGCACATACCGCACAACACACACATTGCACAAAACATTCCTCCCCCAAAACACACACACCCCACACCCACACAAACCGCGCAACACACACAACGATACAGACACACAGCGCTCCACAAATAACGCAACATACGCAACACACAAACAACACCGCTCTCACGCACGTGTTTCACGGACATGTCAAGGGTGCGTGTTCCCCTCCGTGTGCCGTGTTTATGGCACTACGTGCATTCTCCGTAATAACACACGGAGAATGGAAAGCCCTGCCTTACCTTTTTCTTACGGAGCTGTCTGTGCTGCTAACTGACAGTGTCCGGCACAGGCCATGCCCCGCTGACGCTGCTTCCAGCCCCCAATGAAGAAGATGCGTTGTTCAAATTCACTGGGGGACGGATGCAGGTGACAGCCGCGGCAGAGACTGCAGGACTCATGGAGGTGAGTTTGTGGGGTTTTTTTTTAAATGACACGTGTGTTTCTCCGGTGCATGTCACGTGGGCCCGCATTCACATTACTTCTGTGTAGTACATGTGCAGGCCACGTGACACCCGTGCTGCCGGAGAAACACGGACATGCATCTGTGTGGAGCACACGGGCTCACGTGTGCTCAACACGGAGGCACCGGCCAATGGCTAAACACGTGGGTGACATCAAAAACCGAAAATTCCTTTTACCTTAAAATCACAATATTTATTGGACATATATGCCACAAACAGAGTACATACAAACATAAAATATTAAAATTATATTAAATTATCATTGGAAAGAAAGGCGAGAAGATTTTTCCCTCTTTCACCCTTCCTTACATACGGAGGTCGGCGTTCTAATTAGTCATAACGCCCCCGTTCCTCGTCGACTGATGTCCTACACTGACCCTCCACTCACTTTCAAGAGGACAAAGAGTGTGTCTAAATAGCAGTGGGTAAGGTGTAACACCAAAGACAGAGCCCACAAGATTACAAGCACACATAAAATGTGCAGAGAAGGAGAACACGTCCGTCACTAATCATCTGTCATAGACTAGTAGGGATGGGCCAAACTATGTCATCAAGTCGACATACAATAAAATTACAAATACATTATTGACTTAAGCTGTTTTTTGTCCAGGATTCACCCTACGTGTTTCGCCCCTTAGTTAGCAAAAAGGGGCTCATCAGGGGTATAACAGCATGGATCCTTGAAACACACAGCTTCAAACCTAGAATAGAACAAAGGGTTTGTTTCGTCTCAGACCACAAGGAACACAGTTGTAAATTCCCACAATATGGCATAAAAATAGTGAACACTGACCATTATAAACTCGTACCAGGACCAGTAGATAATATGGTACGTCCTCCAAAGAAACAGTAATAAACCACCACCTCCTGCACCTAGCGATCAAAAATGGGGGGGCATTTAACACTTATAGATATTAAATTAAACAAAAGGCTGTATAAAATATAAATTTTTATTTGAGGAACAAATAATAATGATAATAATAGTGATAGTAACAGTCCAATACCTGGTAGAATCGTTGCTAACTATAGAGTCTGAATGAGGTTCAGGCTAAATTGCCACTACAGACAGTATCCATACATCCAGAAAATTTTTCCTCAGTCATATGGAGTATGCAACCTTAATAAAAAATCAAATTATATTAACCAATCATAACCGTCCTCAAAAGGGCACCAGAAATTGTGCACCCCACCAGCCTGCTAGTAGAAGATAATACTCAGTACACATGGCATCTCACCACCCATAATGTGTACATCACACCAGAGAACATACATACCCAGGTTTTCAGAAAGCAACAATATAAGCAGAGTCCTAGGATAGCGTTCAAGCCCTCTGCAATACCAATCATATAGAAAACAATATTGGCAAAAATCCTGCTGTCTTCACATGAACATATATATATATATATATATGAATAAGCACAAACAACAGAAACACATTCCATAGAAAATTCATATACCTGAATGGCATCAAGGAGACAGTCCCCAGGTAACGGTATGTACTCCATCTGGGTGTTCATTCACTGGTTGATACTCCATAACCAGTTTATATAGTTGAAAATCGCGCCAAAAAACAGGAAACAGGACGTTTCCTGTCGGGCCGTGCAACCACCAAATATTACCATCTTGATCCCCCGCCGGTAGTTCCGACGTAGAGACGTTCCTATGAACTGCGCATGCGCGCCAACCATCTCGCGCGTGCGCACTGTGAACAAACACAGTCATAATGACCGCGTCTGCAAGAAAGTATGTATATCCGTGCACACATTATACACTGGCCCTTACTTCATTACCAGTTTATATAGTTAAGAGCCATGCCAGAAGAGAGGCGCGAGATATTTACTATCAGGCAGTGCAACCGCCAGATAGTCCCCGCGGTTCTTAAGTCCCTGCCGATAGTTCCGACACAAACACTTTCCCATGCACTGCGCGCGTGCGTGCGCACATTGATACAACATGCTTCACGCCGCAGAAGCGCGCGCACGTGCGTTAGGGTGTGCGAGGAGTGCTATAAGATCAATACAATACATATATAGTTCCGATGTGAATGTGTACCAGCCAGTAACACCCATGACCATACACAGTATACACTCAGGCCAGAAAACTGTACACATAAATCCATCTGGGTAAGTACACATAGAGGGGGTATATATCTATTCCATTACATTAATTTAAGAAGAAAACATATATACTGGCAGGTGGCCTATCTAAATATATATTAAACAGGGAGTATGTAAGCACATAATCATATGGGTAGATATAAATGAAAACGGTGCAGATATACATTAGATCCTCACAGGTATAGAAGTATATAAAGGGCCAAGAGCATATAATCACAAATTCATATATCCACAGGGAAAACAACTAGTTACATTGGTCAATTATAGACAATAAAGCTTAATCAAAATAGTCAATAGAAGAGATTACTGATGTTACTACACTGTTTTATTACATATATGTAACAAAAAATCAATGACCCAACCTTATAGTGCTGGGATACAATATAGTGTCTTGGTCCACTACAGACCATGATAATATAGAAAAATGGCCAGATCTCAATTTATCAAATTACAAAAAGCTAGTGTAGCTAATTTGCTCATTCAGGCCGTCTGGGAACGCGGACTCCATCCAGAAAATCCATCTGGCCTCCCTTTGTAATAAGATTCTGTCCCAATCACCCTTGCGTACGGGTTCAGGGACAATATCAATACATTTAAACCTAACGTCATCAAAAAAAACCCCATGTTCTGAGTTGTCTTGCAATCGGGGTATCTCTCTTGTTACGGATGTCCCCAAGGTGCTCCCCTATCCGAACACGTAGTTGTCTCTTGGTTTTTCCAACGTAGTTTTTCGGACAGGTACATGTAAAGAGATAAATTACCCCTTGGGTCCTACAATTTGCAAACGATCTATTTCTATAAACCCTACCAGTCCGCGCACTCCGGAATTCCTTGGAAGGATCAATAAAAATACAGAATTTACACGACCTGCATTTAAAAGTCCCATGCTCCCTTTGTTGTAACCAAGTTGAACCTAAGTTCACGGGAGGAGAAAAATGACTCTTTACAACCAAATCCTTGACGCTACATCCTCTTCTAAACGTCACTGCAGGATATGGGAAGATGGTTTCCTCTAGGTCCCTGTCCTGTTGTAGTATGCTCCAATGATTCCGCAGAATTCTCATGACTTGGGGGTTCTGATCATCGAACGTTGCTATCAATCTAGTTCTAGTCGTTCCTTCCTTCTTCTTGGTGTTATGGAGAAGGCTCAATCTGTCCGTTCGAGCTGCTTGACTGAAAGCATTACTTATAATTTTTTCCGGGTAACCCCGATCACAGAATCTTTTGGATAATTGGGACGCTTGTCGCTCGAATTCTTGGTCATTTGAACAATTTCTGCGGACACGCATAAATTGTCCCTTCGGGATTCCCTTCTTTAAATTAAAGGGATGATAGCTTTCCCATCTGAGAAAGCTATTCGTTGAACTCGGTTTTCTATATAACGTTGTCTCCAGAAGTCCATCGTCACCTTTCTTAATAAAAATATCAAGAAAAGATATTTTATCCACTCCAATTTCATAAGTGAAACGAAGTCCCATATTGTTCTTATTTAACTCACCCACGAATACCTCAAAAGATTGAACACTACCTGACCAAATGACCAGCACATCGTCAATGTACCTCCCCCAGAAATAAATCTGGGGGTGCCAATTGACTTCCTCATCCCCAAACACCACAGTACTCTCCCACCAACCCAGGAGCAAGTTAGCGTATGTGGGAGCACAAGGGCTCCCCATCGCTGTGCCCCTGAGTTGGTGGTAGAATTTCGAGTTAAAGAGAAATACGTTACGCGTGAGGATGAATTTCATAAGTTCCACAATAAATTCATTATGTGCTCTATACTGATTACCTCTCATTTGCAGGAAGTATTCAATAGCTCTTATTCCCGCTTGATGGGGGATGCTGGTATATATTTTTTTTTTTTTTAAACACGTGGGTGCACATAAACCTTTTGATTTTAATGGATTAACGTGTGCCCGTGTCTCCGGTTCATGCGGGCACGGACCTAGCACGTACCGGAGACACGTGCATGTGAAGGGGGCCTTACACTGCTTTTGGGTGACCTTATGCCATTCCTGGTGCAAAAAAATTTAAGCAGTTCTTCTTTGTTTGATGGCTTGTGACTCTCCATCTTCCTTTTGACTAAATTCCAGAGAGTACACACCTTCTCATTCAAAGAGTTTTCTTTATTTTCATAACTCTGAAAATTGTAGATTCACATTGAAGGCATCAAAACTATGAATTAACACATGTGAAATGAAATACTTAACAAAAAAGTGTGAAACAACTGAAAATGTGTCTTTTATTCTAGGTTCTTCAAAGTAGCCACCTTTTCCTTTGATTACTGCTTTGCACACTCTTGGCATTCTCTTGATTAGCTTCAAGAGGTAGTCACCGGAAATGGTTTTCACTTCACAGGTGTGCCCTGTCAGGTTTAATAAGTGGGATTTCTTGCCTTATAAATGGGGTTGGGACCATCAGTTGTGTTGTGCAGAAGTCTGGTGGATACACAGCTGATAATCCTACTGAGTAGACTGTTAGAATTTGTATTATGGCAAGATAAAAGCAGCTAAGTAAAAAAAAAACGAGTGGCCATCGTTACTTTAAGAAATGAAGGTCAGTCAGTCCGAAAAATTGTGAAAACTTTGAAAGTGTCCCCAAGTGCAGTGGCAAAAACCATCCAATGCTACAAAGAAATTGCATCAGATGAGGACTGCCCCAGGAAAGGAAGACCAAGAGTCACTTATGCTGCGGAGGATAAGTTTATCTGAGTCACCAGCCTCAGAAACCGCAGGTTAACAGCAGCTCAGATTAGAAACCAGGTCAATACAACTCAGAGTTCTAAAGCAGCAGACACATCTCTAGAACAACTGTTAAGAGGAAACTTTGTTCAACAGGCCTTTTTGGTAAAATAGTTGCTAGGAAACCACTGCTAAGGACAGGCAACATGAAGAAGAGACTTGTTTGGGCTAAAGAACATAAGGAATGGACATTAGACCAGTGGAAATCTGTGCTTTGGTGTCACGTCCCCACTGGAGTCCGCTCCTGGGACTTCTGCTCCGATCGCCAGACAACGCCATGTTCCCACCATGGATAGTGCTGATGATGGGAGAGGAGTTGGTGCTCATGGCTCTGCAGAGCACAGGCTCCGCTCATCCACTAGGCTCGGTTTCCCTGGAACCTGCAGTACCACTGGCTGACTGTAGGTGGCTTGTGTCTTCCAGCTGAAGTTGCCAACTTCACCTGCAGCCAATGGGAAGACACCACACCCTTGTTATTCCCCCTCCTGTCACATGACCACTGCCAGAGATAGTTTTGTACTCCTGCCACATGTGTTGTTTGTATTTTGATTCCTGTGCGCTGACCTTTGCTTGTTGTTTGACTGCCCTCCTGCCTGTCATTTTTGTACCTTGCAGCCAGCTCCGGATTTGACCTCTGCTTTGTCTCCTCACTACGCTCTTGCCTGCCGATTCTGCTCCTGTTTAGCATCTCCTGGTTTTTGACCCTGCCTGATGACCACAGACTACAGCCTACCACAGGTAGTGATCTCTGGTTCTCTGTGTAATTCCAAATCCCTGTATAGGGGTTACAGGGTTGCAGAGTTCTTGGGGTCCTGCTTTGTGAGCGGCTTTTCAGCCAGTCTGAGTCTGTGGCTCAAATCAGGCTTTACATTTGGTCTGATGAGTCCAAATTTGAAATCTTTGGATTCAACCACCGTGTCTTTGTGCAACGCAGAAAAGGTGAACGAATGGACTCTACATGCCTGGTTCCCATCGTGAAGCATGGAGGAGGAGGTGTGATGGTGTGGGGGTGCTTTGCTGGTGACACTGTTGAGGATTCATTCAAAATTGAAGGCATACTGAACCAATATGGCTACCACAGCATTTGGGAGTGTCATGCTATTCCATCTGGTTTGCTTTTACTTGAATCATCGTTTATTTTTCAACAGGACAATGACCTCAAACACACCTCCAGGCTGTGTAAGGGCTATTTGACTAAGAGGGAGAGTGATGGGGTGCTACGCCAGATGACCTAGTGTGACCCATAGAAGCTGTATTGTGATATAGAATCAGCTAGCAACTAGCGGGATTAATAATGTGAACAGGAGACAGGAAGTAGTTGTGGAGCTCCAGAGAATGCTGAGAAAAGGGAGTGGTGTCCATGACAACCAGGAAAAAAACATCTGTGAGAGAGATTTGAGGGAACAGACCAGTGGGTTAGATCAGTGTTTTTCTTGAGAAGCAGTCGATATAAATAAAGAGGCTCAGGACAGACAAGATTCTGTATTATCTGAAGAGAGGAGTAGAGGGACAGCACTAACTATTTTCTTCCTACCATACCTCCATTGTATGAGGCGACGAGTATAGACTGCACAGTTCTAGACACACTTTGAAGAGGACTGATCTGTCAGGAGAAACGCTTTGTATAGAATTGTTGATGAGTTATCGTATGAAGAGAAGTAATGTCATGTATTGGAAAGAAGTTGAATAAAATTCCAATAGTTACCTTCACTTTTGAATTGTGTGATAACTGTGCCTAAAGATCCGGCCCTCCCTTTACTGTACAGAAGAATAATGGTCGCCCTGTGTGATTTCCCTAAGATTCCAGAAGAACTCATGTAAAGTATAAGCCTTCACATACTGAGGGTCGTACTTGCAACATTGGTGGCCCGTACGGGGAATCCTGAGAGGGAATAAGGCTGTAATTGAGCAGAGGCACAGCTATTGTAATACACAGCACCACAACTCAGCTCTGCTACACTATTTAAAGGGCACCAGCATTGTAAAAGCACAATAGCAGAATCAGCAGCTATGAATGTGGAAACACAAATCAATAGTGTCAGTGAGCTGCTCCTGCAGTTATTTTTTGAGGAATTGAGTACAGTAACACGACATGTAAAGATGGCAGAAGGACAGATCACCACGGCACGCAACCGCAGACATCTCTTAACAGCCATTAACAAATATATGGATGAGTTTGGAGAGAGAGAAGATGAGCACGCCATGGGGATATTCCTTCAGGAATTACACAGTTCATATCCGGGTTGAGGATGAAGGATGCAGAGGAGCTGACAGTCACCAAGAGTAAGATACTCCTTCCACAGACAGAACTACAGGAATTGAGAGAACAATTTATCGCTTTAAAAACAGCTGTGCAGCAATCTGCTGGAACTTCTGAACCAGGGAGGCAGACCTCCCTAACACAGCAAATCACCATAAGAAAAGACTTTAAGACTCTTGGACAGATTGGGGAAAGAGAGCAGAAGGAGAAACTGTCTTATACTAAGTTGCTGCACCAGATTGATGCAGGAGTGCAGAAAGGCTACCAGCCAGATGAGATCATCGATGCAGTGGTGAAAGCTATCAGCCCAGGACTAAATCTCAGAAATATGCTAGAAATGAAAAGTCACTTGACATTACCACAACTGAAGATGATCTTAAAGGGGCACTATAAAGAAGAAAGCACTTCAGAGCTGTTCCACCAACTCATTAATATTGCACAGGAACACAAGGAATCTCCTCAAGGTTTCTTGTTCAGAGCAATCAAATTGAAGGACAGACTGTTGTTTGCATCCCGTGATGTAGAGGCGGAAAAATGGTTTGATGCCGGGCTAGTTCAGAAGAAGTTTCTGAGATCTTTAGGAACAGGATTAATCAGCAAAGATATCAAGCTACAGATGAAACAGTATCTAGAAGATCCAGATATTTTGGATGAGGTCTTAATTGAAAAGATGTATGAGGCAGCCAGTTTGGAGTCAGAGAGTGAACAGAAATTAAAGAAAGGCTCCGCTACCAAAAAAACCCAAAATGAACCAGATTAAGTTGGAGACTCCTAGCATTCAGTCAGAAGATCATCCTGGAGACTCTCCAGTATCACGACAGAGAGAGAACACCAAATCGCCAGCGATAGAAAAGACAGCCGGCACTGACTGGAAAGAAATAATTGGAGAACTCCGAGCTGAGTTGACGCAGGTGAAGAAGTTGATCTGCACCAGGCCTGAGCCTCGAACATTCAGACTTAGGAGTGGGTTTCAACAGGGAAGACTTCCTGCTTGTGAGAGTTGCCGATCGTCAAGTCAAAATACTTTCTGTTGCGATTGTCTAAGATGTGGTGCAGAAGGTCATTATGCCAGAGAATGTCATGCGCCATGACACTTAGGGTTAAACGACAGAAGGTTGCTAGTGAAGGGCGACTGGTAACTGCAACATGGATGAAGCCCCGGACACAAATATCACCAACATCCAGAACTGCTTATGAGATACAACGACTGCACCAGCACTATCCCCAGATGTGTGACTGTCTTCGACAGCTCCAAGAGGGAGAAAACCATCAGCTTCTTAATTCCCAGTGTGAAAGTCAGACCATGCATTTCTGGGAGCAAGATGATTGTTCGGTCAGTAAGGATAGCCTCATCAACTTAATTGGCGAAAGATGCTTCATACAGTGCAACTTAGATGGACTCCTGGTGAAAGCGCTATGGGATACAGGTGCCCAAGCGAGCCTCCTAAATGAAGAATGGAGAAGGTGTCATATGCCACACACCCGCCTTCGCCCACTAAAAGAACTGTTAAGAATGGTGGAACTCCACGGCAAAGCCGTCAATCAGACCGAGATCCCTTTTATAGGCTGGGTAGAAGTGACATTTCAACTCAGTGCCACAATGAAGAGCAATGCTATTGAGTTATTGGTACCCTTTCTTGTCTCCATTTATCCCAATGTGGCGAAAGAACCTATACTGGGTTACAATTTTATTAGTGAGGTTATCAAGAAATAGAAATCAGGGACACCTGTGTTGGAGGCGGTAGCCAAATCGCTGGCCATTCCTAGGGTTGTGGCAGAAAATGTGATTCGTGGAATAAGTAGATCACAAAACACAATGGACATGAAAGAAGTAAAGGTAGGCCTGCGGTCAACCGTCATCCCTGCAAATCAAATGGTAGGAGTGAGGTGTGGAGTTAGGGTCGAACCGGGAAGAAAAATTCAGAAGAGACTGTTTGTGCCAAGAGACTCATCAGAACTTTCCGAGGGTCTCATCCTAGGAGAGACTGTGCTTGCGATTCCTACTGGTGGTTTTGTCAGAGTGACAGTGCTGGTAATAAATACGACAAAGCACAAAGTGAGATTATACCCTAAGACTATGTTAGGTCACATTAGAGAACTTCACAAATTACCTTAGCAGCTTGGGACCCTCCAGTACCCCTGGAACATCTAAGTACTGAAGAGCTAGCAGTAGCGAAATAGATGTTAAGAGAAGAGTGTCGCGCATTCTCAAAGGATGACTCTGATATCGGGTGTATTCCGCCAATACAGCTTAAGATCAACTTGACTCTACCCCAGTAACCAGAAGTTACGTGTCCGTACCCAAACCATCGCACCGTGAAGTAAAGTAATATCTGCAAGATCAAATTAACAGAGGTTGGATAGAAAAATCAAAGTCTTCCTACTCCTCTCCTATTGTCTGTGTAAGGAAGAAGGATGGCACACTGAGGCTCTGTTGTGATTACCGGGAACTAAATCGGAAGTCAATCCCGGACCGGCACCCAATACCAAAGATTCAAGATATGCTAGATAGCTTGTCAGGAAGTACCTGGTTTTCAGTTCTGGACCAGGCCAAGGCGTACCACCAAGGGTTTGTGGAAGAATTCAGTAGATCACTAACAGCCTTTATCACACGTTGGGGATTGTATGAGTGGATCTGTATACCATTTGGGCTCAGCTCTGCCCCGGCAGAATTTTAGAGAAGCATGGAAGCCTGTCTAGAGGGGTTAAGAGATGATATCTGCCAGCCATACCTAGATGACAATGTGGTACACAACAAGACCTTCATCGAGCATGTGGTGCATGTGAGGACTGTACTCCAATGTTATCAGCAACATGGAGTCAAGCTAACCCCCAAAAAATGTGAACTGTTCAGAAGACAAGTTTGATTTCTGGGAAAAATTGTGTCTGGGGATGGATACACCATGGACCCAGCAGAAATCGCTCCGGTAATGGCCCTGAAAGACAAGCATCCATCAAATGTGGGAGAATTGAGGAAGATTTTGGGATTCCTCTCCTATTATAAGACTTACATACAGAACTTTTCCCGGATTGCCGCTCCATTATACCACCTCTTGGGAGGGACAACAAAGTCAGCCACATTAGTGGGAAAAAAAAGAACACCGGCTGGACTCGACCTAAAGGAAAAAACACAGTTTCTGCTCAGCAACCAATTATCTGGACTTCAGACCACCAAGAGATATTGAAAGAATTAGTAGATTACCTTGTAAAACCACCTATAATGGCATATCCTGATTTCAACCAACCATTTGTTCTTCATTGTGATGCCTCTTAAATGGGACTTCGAGCTGCCCTGTATCAGCATCAAAATGGTAGATTGAGAGTCATCGGCTATGGTTCCAGAACGTTGACAGATGCTGAGAAAAAGTACCATCTTCATTCTGGAAAACTGGAATTCCTGGCATTGAAGTGGGCTGTCTGCGAACGATTTAGAGATTATCTCTATTACAGTAAGGAGTTTGAGCAGTATGTAGAAAAAGTCCAGCTCACCCAATGGAGACCGCTAAATGTTTGATCGGTGCACGGAAGAGAAAACAGGATCCCTCTGCAGTAGGACGTGGGGTAGGAAATTATCCAGCATCCAGATCAGTAGATTGGTTAAAAATCAATTTTTCTTTATTACAAACTTCATAAAAGCATAAAATTCTCCATCATGATGAAGAACGCATCACAAGACGTGTAAGGTGGACGCGTTTCAGACAAAAAACTAGTCCTTAATCTGAGACAACAAATAATACATCTGAACACATACTTATAAAAGGAACCACAGGAAGTCATGGAACAATCAAAGCTGAACAAGGCCATCTGATATGTTAGGTAATGAATTGCAGTAACCCTTACAAGACACTCAAAATTTCGTTTCTAACATTCATGCCTGTTGGAGTTCTACTTTGTAACATTAACATCCATTTTGCCTCTCGGCGCAAAAATAAATCATTTAAATCTCCACCTCCCCTTACTGTCCGCACTTTCTCTATTGCATTAACTCTAAAGTGACTCAAATCACCTCTATGTATATGCAAAAAATGACGGGAGGCGGCTGATAAACTGCGTGTGGTAGTGACACTAAGTAGACAAAGTAGAACTCCAACAGGCATGAATGCTAGAAACGAAATTTTGAGTGTCTTGTAAGGATTACTGCGATTCATTACCTAACATATCAGGTGGCCTTGTTCAGCTTTGATTGTTCCATGACTTCCTGTGGTTCCTTTTATAAGTATGTGTTCAGATGTATTATGTGTTGTCTCAGATTAAGGACTAGTTTTTTGTCCGAAACGCATCCACCTTACACGTCTTGTGATGCGTTATTCATCATGATGGAGAATTTTATGCTTTTATGAAGTTTGGAATAAAGGAAAAATGATTTTTAACCAATCTACTGATCTGGATGCTCGATAATTTCCTACACTACAGTAAGGAGTTTGAGGTATACACTGATAACAACCCTTTGACCTATGTCCTCACTACAGCTAAATTGAATGCTACAGGTCAAAGATGGGTGTTTGAACTAGCTGACTTCAACTTTAGTATCAAGTATAGGCCAGGAAAATGCAATGCAGATGCAGATGGATTATCAAGAATGCCATTAGAGCCTGAACAGTTCATGCAAGAATGCTCCAAAGAAGTCAGTCTAGAAGCTATTGTGAGCACCACTCAATCAGTACAAGTGCAGCATGAGGAATGCACACCGTTGTGGTGTCCGTTGACTGTAGCAGCTACTGTGAAAGCACCAGAACAAGATCACCCTATGTACATCCAACAGTTATCAAAAGAAAAATCCGGAAAGCTCAATGGGAAGATCAGATAATTAGCAGAATTCTACCTTATGTGGAACAAAACCGGTTTCCAAGGAAGAGAGAAAGAGATACGGAGTCACCAGCAGTAGCAGTCTTATGTAGAGAACGGGCGAAGCTCTACCTCAGCACAGATGGTATCCTGTATAGAAAAAGAGGACAGAAGCAACAGCTAGTACTACCAACAAGATACCATAGACTGGTCTTCAAAGAACTACATGAAGACATGGGACATCTAGGAGTAGGAAGGACTTCAAATTTGGTTCGGGAACGGTTCTTCTGGCCATACATACAGAGAGATATCGAGAAGTTTGTGACAAAAGAGTGTGGTTGTTTGAAAGATAAGCATCCTAACACACCAACTCGAGCACCTATGGGCAACATCCAAACGACTTACCCATTTGAGCTGGTTTCAGTTGACTTTCTGCATCTGGAGACGTGTAAAGGTGGATATAAATACATCTTAGTAGTGATGGACCATTTTACTCGATTTGCTCAAGCATATTTAATCACCAATAAGTCTGGCAAGACGGCGGCAGAGAAGATTTTCAATGACTTTGCTCTGAAGTTTGGATTCCCAACCAGACTACATCATGATCAAGGAAGAGAATTTGAGAACCAGCCCTTTGCCAAGTTAGGAAAATTCTGTAGGATTCAGAGATCTCACACTACACCCTATCATCCTGAGGGTAATGGGCAAGTGGAACGCTTCAACCGTACATTATTGACAATGTTGAGAACATTAACAGGTGACCAGAAAAAGGATTGGAAGAATTCTGTATAGAAAGTGGTGCATGCCTACAATTGTTCCAAGAGTGAGGCAACAGGTTATTCACCATTCTTTCTGTTGTTTGGTTGATCTCCAAGATTACCCATTGATATAATGTTCGATACTCCAGTATCAGAGACTTGTAAGACATATCCTGACTATGTTCGGAAATGGAAAGAACGGATGGCAGAAGCTTACAACATAGCATCGAAAATATTTACAGAAGAGCAAAACAAGAGCAAAGAATACTATGATCGGAAATGTCATGGAGCGGAATTGATACCTGGAAGTCGGGTGCTAGTCAGAAACATACGTGAGAAAGGGGGTCCAGGAAAGCATCATTCGTACTGGGAAGACAAGGTATATGTAATCAGCAAGAGGATGTCAGACACCAGCTCAGTTTATGAGATCAGACAGAAAGTGGGAGACAACAAAACTAGAATAGTGCATTGGAACTTGCTACTACCCTGTGATTACCTCCCACCGCAACAAGACATTCCAGAAGTGAATCAACACCGATCAAAAACAGCAAAGAGAATACCACAGATTGAAGATTCTGAGGTGGACAGTGACCTTGAAAGTTCAGATGAAGATCAGACTTTTGTACTTAAAAGTAAACTTAAGGTACCATCACACTAAGCGAAGCTCCAGTGATCCCACCAGCAAGCTGACCTGGCAGGGATCGCTGGAGCGTCGCTACACGGGTTGCTGGTGAGCTGTCACACAGGCAGATCTCACCAGAAACCAGTGACCAGCCCCCAGCCAGCAGCGACGCGTGGAAGCATGCTGCGCTTGGTAACTAAGGTAAATATCAGGTAACCAACCCGATATTTACCTTGGTTATCAGCGCGCACCGCTTAGCGCTGGCTCCCTGCACACCTAGCCACAGTACACATTAGGTTAATTACCCGGTGTGTACTCTGCTACGTGTGCAGGCAGCAGGGAGACGGCTTCTGTGGACGCTGGTAACCACGGTAAACATCGGGTAACCAAGAAGCCCTTACCTTGGTTACCCGATATTTACCTTCGTTACCAGCGTCCGCCGCTCTCACACTGCCAGTGCCGGCTCCCTGTTCCCTGCACTCCTAGCCACAGTACACATTGGGTTAATTAGCCGATGTGTACTCTGGCTACGTGTGCAGAGAGCAGGGAGCCGGCACTGGCAGTGTGAGAGTGGCGGACGCTGGTAACGAAGGTAAATATCGGGTAATCAAGGTAAGGGCTTCTTGGTTACCCGATGTTTACCGTGGTTACCAGCATCCGCAGAAGCCGGATCCTGCTGCCTGCACATTCAGTTGTTGCTCTCTCGCTGTCACACACAGCGATGTGTGCTTCACAGCGGGAGAGCAACAACTAAAAAAATGGTCCAGGACATTCAGCAACAACCAGCGACCTCACTGCAGGGACCAGGTTGTTGCTGGATGTCACACACAGCGACATCACTAGCAACATCGCTGCTACGTCACAAAAGTAGTGCCTCAGCAGCGATGTTGCTAGCGATGTTGCTTAGTGTGACATGGCCTTAAGTCGGGAAGCTCCAGAATTTGTACCAAGATACTCAATGTAGGTCAATTTCCAATGTGATGATCAAACACCACTTGCTGGAGACATAGATAGTAATCTAGGATCAAAGGAATCATTGGAACATACAGCACTTGATGATCCAACAGAAGATTCAGAACCTACAGATATAGATCAACGAGCATCGGACGAAGTACTGGAATTGAATTCAGAGGAAGAATCGGTATCAGCGGAACAACCTTGCAGGAGGACTGCAACTCGAGAAGTTAGAAGACCAATGATGCTGACTATGATACACTAGGTGAACCGAGCAGAGTACCAAGGACTGTTGAGTTGAAACAGGTATCACTGCCTATGGATCAGGTAAGCCTACCTGAGTGGTATCTCAGTGATGTACTTTACCCGAGATTTTACCTGAGTGAATAGACTCCTTGCCTGAACTTAAATTAAAAGACTTTGTAATCACAAAGAATGATAACCGTAGGTGAGACAAGTTAGCCTAAAGGTCCAGTCACACTAAGCAACTTACCAGCGATCCCAACAACGATAGGGATCGCTGGTAAGTTGCTAGGAAGTTGCTGGTGAGATGTCACACTGCAACGCTCCAGCGATCCCACCAGCAACCTGACCTGGCAGGGATCACTGGAGCGTGGCTACACAAGTTGCTGGTGAGCTCACCAGCAACCAGTGACCAGCCCCCAGCGCCGCGTGGAAGATGCTGCGCTTGGTAACTAAGGTAAATATCGGGTAACCAACCCGATATTTACCTTGGTTACCAGCTCACGCAGCTACACGTGCAGAGAGCAGGGAGCAGCGCACACTTAGCGCTGGCTCCCTGCTCTCCTAGTACAGCACACATCGGGTTAATTACCCGATGTGTGCTGCAGCTAAATGTGCACAGAGCAGGGAGCAGCGCACAATGCTTAGCGCTGGCTCCCTGCTCTCCTAGTACAGCACACATCGGATTAATTACCCGATGTGTGCTGCAGCTACATGTGCACAGAGCAGGGAGCAGCGCACAATGCTTAGCGCTGGCTCCTTGCTTTCCTAGCTACAGCACACATCGGGTTAATTAACCCGATGTGTCCTGCAGCTAAATGTGCACAAAGCAGGAGCCGGCACTGACAGTGAGAGCGGGGGAGGCTGGTAACAAAGGTAAATATCGGGTAACCAAGGACAGGGCTTCTTGGTTACCCGATATTTACATTGGTTACCAGCCTCCGCAGAAGCCGGCTCCTGCTGCCTGCACATTTAGTTGTTGCTGTCTCGCTGTCACACACAGCGATCTGTGCTTCACAGCGGGACAGCAACAACTAAAAAATGGCCCAGGACATTCAGCAACAACCAACGACCTCACAGCAGGGGCCAGGTTGTTGCTGGATGTCACACACAGCAACATCGCTAGCAACGTCACAAAAGTTGTTCGTTAGCAGCGATGTTGCTAGCGATGTTGCTTAGTGTGACGGGGCCTTTAGCTGGTGGAAGACGGACGGAAAGCTCCAGCTGAAGAGATGTTGATTGTTAAGATATTTTATGTTTTTCAGGAGATCTACAAGCAAGAAGTAGTTAGGATCAGATTGTTGTTAATATTGAACATACGATGTTATATGATTTTTAGCACCTTTTTCCATATACACAGAGAAGGGACAATAACTCCTAGGATGGGCTAGACCATCGAGAAAGAATGCGAATGTCGGGAAGACATTAAATTAATAGGGAAGTGTGTGACTCATAGAAGCTGTACTGTGATATAGAATCAGCTAGCAACTAGCGGGATTAATAATGTGAAAAGAAGACAGGAAGTAGATGTGGAACTCCAGAGAATGCTGGGAAAAGGGAGTGGTGTCCATGACAACCAGGAAAAAAACATCTGTGAGAGAGATTTGAGGGAACAGAACAGTGGGTTAGATCAGTGATTTTCTTGAGAAACAGTCGATATAAATAAGGAGGCTCAGGACAGACAAGATTCTGTATTATCTGAAGAGAGGAGTAGAGGGACAGCATGGACTATTTTCTTCCTACCACACCTCCATTGTATGAGGCGAGTACAGACTGCACAGTTCTAGACACACTTTGAAGAGGACTGATCTGTGAGGAGAAACGCTTTGTATAGAGATGTTGATGAGTTATCGTATGAAAAGAAGTAATGTCATGTATTGGAAAGAAGTTGAATAAAATCCCAATAGTTACCTTCACATTTGAATTGTGTGATAACTGTGCCTGAAGATCCGGCCCTCCCTTTACTGTACAGAAGAATAATGGTCGCCCTGTGTAAGATTTCCCTGGGATTCCAGAAGAACTCATGTAAAGTATAAGCCTTCACATACTGAGGGTCGTACTTGCAACACTGGCCTAAATAGGCACCTGACCTGAACCCAATCGAGATGGTTTGGGGTGAGCTGGACCGCAGAGTGAAGGCAAAAGGGCCAAAAAGTGCTAAGCAACTCCTTCAAGACTGTTGGAAAACCATTTCCGGTGACTACCTCTTGAAGCTAATCAAGAGAATGCCAAGAGTGTGCAAAGCAGTAATCAAAGCAAAAGGTGGCTACTTTGAAGAACCTAGAATATAAGACAAATTTTCAGTTGTTTCACACTTTTTTTTTAAGTATTTCATTCCACATGTGTTAATTCATAGTTTAGATGCCTTCAATATGAATCTACAACTTTCAATGTTATGAAGATAAAGAAAACTCTTTGAATGAGAAGGTGTGTCCAAACCTTTGGTCTGAACTGTATCTATATATATAATTGCCTTATTTTCTTTGTCTGTCTGTCTGTCTGTCTTGCTCAAAAATTGTGTCGTTACAGTGACATTGTGTCCTTACAGTGACAACCATTGGATTGGCCGCTGGACTCGGCCTGGCCCCACCCCCACACGGATTGGCCGCTCGCCTTGGCCTGGCCCCGCCCCCTGCATGGATTGGCCGTTTGGCCAGGCCCCGCCCCCCGCACACTATGCCCGCTAGGCCACGCCCCCACACACGGTGCCCGCTAGGCCACGCCTCCACACACTATGCCCGCTAGGCCATGCCCCCTCACACTATGCCCGCTAGGCCATGCCTCCACACACTATGCCCGCTAGGCCATGATGCCCCCTCACACTATGCCCGCTAGGCCACGCCTTCCCTCACACTATGCCTGCTAGGCCACGCCCCCTCACACTATGCCCACTAGGCCACACCCCCTCACACTATGCCCACTAGGCCACGCCTCCCTCACACTATGTCCACTCGGCCATGACCCCCACACACTATGCCCGCTAGGCCACACCCCCCTCACACTATGCTTGCTCGGCCACAACCCCCGCACACGTTGGGCACCTGTACACCTCCCCCCAGGACAACTTCTCCCATTATACTCCTCTTTCCCCAGGACTACTCCTCCCATTATACTCCTCCTATTATAATCCTCCCATTATACTCCTCTCTGAGGGGTTCGCAGCATGGGGGATGGAGCACGATGGGGGGTGCAGTATGGGGGGTGGACCACGAAGGGGAGTGCCCAGAATGGGGGGATGAAACATGATGGGGGGTTCGCAGCATGGGGGATGGAGCACGATGGTGGGTGCAGCATGGGGGATGGAGCATGATGGTGGGTGCAGCATGGGGGGTGGACCACGATGGGGGGTGCCCAGAATGGGGGGATGAAACACGATGGGGGGTGCGCAGCATGGGGGATGGAGCACGATGGGGGTTCGCAGCATGGGGGATGGAGCACGATGAGTGGGTGCCCAGAATGGGGGAATGAAACACGATGGGGGGTGCGCAGCATGGGGGATGGAGCACGATGGGGGTGTGCAGCATGGGGGATGGAGCACGATGGGGGGTGTACACCTCCCCCCAAAACACACACACACTCACCGCCACACACGCACCGCACAACACACCACACACACACTGGGAACCACAAACACCCCCCTACACAGACACCCACACACACAGACAACGCCGCACACACACAACACACAAACACCGCGGCACACACAAATATACGTACATACCACGCAACACACACACATTGCACAAAACATACCTCCCCCCGAAAACACGCACCCCACGCCCACACGCACATAAACTGCGCAACACACACAGCACCACACACAGACAACACTGCAGACACACAGCGCTCCACAAACAACGCAACACACACAACGCAACATACAAACAACACTGCTCTCACACACCCCCACACCCAGACAACACCCAGAACATTTACAGCACCCTACACAAACACTGGCAACTACACACAACAACCTCTATATATATAACAAAAATCATACATTAACTACACAATATACAATAAATTCTAGAATACCCGATGCGTTAGAATCGGGCCACCTTCTAGTATATATATATATATATATATATACACATATGTCTTTGGATGTTGTTACAGTTGTGGTGATCTGAAGTCGCCTCAGCTAAGGAGATCATTTATGTACAGTGGGTTATTTCTCATCTTTCACCCTCCTTCCCAGCTGCTTGGCATCTTGCGTTTGTAACCCCCTTTTGAATAAAGATTTCCCCTTGTTTATCAGCTGACTTGTCTGCTTCAATGACCTTCTCTACATTGCGGTCGTTGAGCACCTGACGCCTCAGGGGCGCCACAGTTGCTCGGTCATCGCTTCACTACAGAGATATTTTATTTTAAATTAATGTGCACTAAGACATCTGTACAATGTGTGGTAATGATCCACACTTCAGGACTCTCCGTGCAGTAGATGAGCTTTTTTTTATATGCAAATGTTCTTGAGGCATGAGATGGTAATTCAGAAGTTCCACAAGTTCTTAAAATGCCTCCTAAATTTAGATAATTGCTTATTAAGGAATTTTCAGTCTATGGGTTCACTAATGATATCTAAAATGTAATTATTTCATCACAATCTTTAGAATATTTGCTTTTTTAACAACACAATAAGGTTCTCTACATTTTTCTTATAATTGTTTCTCCATCTTCAATATCTTTGCTTGCTATCAGATAAAAAGAACATTTCTATTTACATTCAGGGTCTGTAAACTTTCACAACTCCGCACATATGCATCCAATCTAGGAAATGCTCTGTGAGCACTGCTTTAAGTCTTATGGGCTTTGGTTCTACCAGCCTTGCAAATCTAGAGGCTGACATTTTTGCCAATTCTTCTTTGCAAGGCAGCTGTAGCTCAGTGAGATTAGCCATTCACACACATGAATCTGCTTTAATTTAAAACGTTCTATTGTAGCTCTAGCAGTTTATTTAGGGTCATTGTCCGCTGGAAGGTGAACCTGTGCCCCAATCTCAAGTCATTAGCAACATACAGGTTTTCCTCCAGGATTGTATGGCGTGATATTCAAATAAAGTAATGGGTAAACCAGGAGGTCAACAGAGGAGGAATAAACGTGAGGACCCAACCCTCAAAGATACTATGCAGAGGCGGTTTCTGCACCAAACCGTGCAATACCTTATAGCCGGGTTTATAGGTCAGCTTTAGTCCTCCTTATGGAAACAATGGTCATGGGTGCACGTAGACAGGGAAAAGAAAATCCAAACCACTGTCCAGGAAGCAGAAATCTACGGTAGACACCATCAAAGTTTCCAAAGTGCTTTATTCCATCATCATGTGCAGTTAAAAGTAGCGGGGAGAGAGCCGAGTGCAGGCCCCCTAATGGACGACGGCCGTTTCGCACATCCTTATGCTTCTACGGGTCCAGACCCTCAAAGACCATCCCATGTTGCACCCTTCAATCAAAGTGCAGGGCTTTTCTGCAGTTTTGAATAAAGATATTTAATCAGCCAAGCTTCACATCTTTCTACAACAGATATGCCTGGATTCAGCATCTTACTGCCTGTATGGCACTGCCTGCACCTCATATAGCAAAATTCTGCTGTTTTTTTCTCTTTAATGTTCTGTGTTGTGATGAGTGAGCACAAAAGTATTGAGGTGCTCAGCTCTCAAATCAAGCATGTCAGACGCTCGAAAATACTCAACTTGAGTACTGAGCAGAACAGGAGTCAATGGGCGACACAAGCAACTTTTTAAAGAAGATGCGGGCTGTTACCTGCTCTAACAGCCCCCAGCCAACACAGTCCCCATCACTTGCGTACAGTAAGCAGCAGACACCGCCTGGCAACCTCTGTCCCATCTTTCTGGCCAGCACAGTCCCTATCATCCGCATGCAGCTGACATCCCCCGACAACTTCCGCTCTGTTTGCATCATCCAAATGTCCCCCATGGCCAAAGAATCTGTGGTACATTTCCGCTTGAGTCCCCATTCTGCAACATAGAGTTAAAGATTTATTTTCCGTATCGGGGACTAGATCTAAAGTAATCACACAGGTACTTTGGCCAGGGAGAAACATTTGGATGGCTCACATGAAATTGCCGTGATGCTAGCTGCACCCCAATGCTTGATCGAGTACTAAGCACTACTGAGCATGCTCACCCATCACTAATTCTGGGTAAAGTTTTAGTACAACTCTCTATCAAAATACATGTACATTATGAGTAGTTAAATTAATGATACTTTATTTCTTAAGACATCTAATTGTCTTTTCTCAGAAAGACAAAATGCTATTAAGGTAAAAAATAAGAGGGATGGAAAGACCCTAATTATACAGCTTAAACATAACATTTATAATCTTTCTACTACTGTCTTAAAGGGAATGTGTGGCAGGATTTCACCTTCCAAACTACTCATAAGTGTATATGGCTCTTACAAAGACAAGTGCAGACATACTATTACCCAGCCAGCCTGTATCCACATTATGTAGAAATCAGGGTAATATAGGATATGCAAATGACACTGAAATGATTTTTATACATGGAAGCTCTTCCTCAGCTTCTGTCACTCCAGTTCTACTCCTTGCCAAGCATAGCCTCTTCTTGCTTGTCTGAAATCTCATGTGATAATTTGCTTTAAACAAACAAGCAATCAGTCAAGCAGAAGAGAACACACAATGTGCAGGGAATGGAGCTGGAGTGACAGAGGTTATCAAATGTTGAAAACATTTTAACCTCAATTTCATGTATATTAAAATGCTTATCGCTCAGAAATGGAGGAACTAACTGGCTCATAAGTAGAGTTGAGCGCGGTTCGCGGTTCGTGGTTCTCCAGTTCGCGGTTCGAGTGATTTTGGGGGCTGTTCTAGATCGAACTAGAACTCGAGCTTTTTGCTAAAGCTCGATACTTCTAGTTATGTTCAAGAACGGTTCTAGCAGCAAAAAGCCAAGCTAATTCCTAGCTGGCTTTCCGCTGTAATAGTGGAAGTCACTCTGTGACTCACACTATTATGAAATTTCAGTGTATAGTGTGCGGGAACAGCACATTCAGATCACTGCTGTATGGATAATGACCATTTTTTTTTTTTTTTCCTTGTCTTTCTTCCCTAAGCGCGTGTGTGTAGTGGGGCGGGCCAGCATGTCAGCCAATCCTAGACACACACACAGCTAAGTGGACTTTTAGCCAGAGAAGCAGAGAAGCCAGAGAAGTGTGATAGGATGTCCATGTCACATGTCCCTGCATTATAAATACGGGCATCTGCCCGTCTCGACGCCATTATCTGCCTTCTGAGTCTGGGTGTCAGTCACCGCTGGCGCAGCTCCGGTCTCTGATACTGCTGTGTACGCTATATACACAGCACTATACAGAATAGGGATAGCAGTTTCTTTCAGCTTTTGTAAGGGCTAATTACAGCAGGCTCACAGCTGTAGGTGACAGTCAGGTCCGTGGAAACAGATTTTAACAGCTACACAAGATAACAGCGTCTGTGTAGCTAAGGTCAGGGACTTTCTTGCTGCATTTCCCCATTAGGAGGGATATAAAGTCAGGCTTACTTTCCTCTACCCAGACCCACAACCCTGCCACTGTACCCTCCTGCCCTTTGCACACTCCAACTCATTGTTACTAAGCCATTATACTAGCAAACACTGAGTAAACTTAGTGGCATCCTAAGCGTGGCTGTTGGACTTCCATTAGTGTCCCACTAGTGCAAATCTATTTGCAGCACCTCTGCATTGCACACTCAAACTTATTGTTACTAAGCCATTATACTAGCAAACACTGAGTAAACTTAATGGCATCCAAAAAGTGGCTGCTGTACTCCATTTGTGCCCCACTGGTGCCAAGCTATTTCTAGCACCTCCGCATGATACCCTCCTGCTCTGTTTTAAATAAGCTGTAATAATAGCAAAAAATGCTGCAAGTTAGAGGCATACCAAAAGTGGCTGTTGTACTCCATTTCTGCCCCAATGGTGCCAAGCTATTTCTAGCACCTCTGCATTACACCCTCCTGCTCTGTTTTTAATAAGCTATAATAATAGCAAAAAATGCTGCAAGTTAGTGGCATAAAAAAGTGGCTGTTGTACTCCATTTCTGCCCCAATGGTGCCAAGCTATTTCCAGCACCTCTGCATTACACCCTCCTGCTCTGTTTTTAGAAAGCTATAATAATAGCAAAAAATGCTGCAAGTTAGTGGCATAAAAAAGTGGCTGTTGTCATGCATTTGTGCCCCAATGGTGCCAAGCTATTTCTAGCACCTCTGCATTACACCCTCCTGCTCTGTTTTTAATAAGCTATAATAATAGCAAAAAATGCTGAAACTTAGTGGCATCCAAAAAGTGACTGTTGTACTCCATTTCTGCCCCAATGGTGCCAAGCTATTTCCAGCACCTCTGCATTACACCCTCCTGCTCTATTTTTAATAAGCTATAATAATAGCAAAAAATGCTGCAAGTTAGAGGCATACCAAAAGTGGCTGTTGTACTCCATTTCTGCCCCAATGGTGCCAAGCTATTTCTAGCACCTCTGCATTACACCCTCCTGCTCTGTTTTTAATAAGCTATAATAATAGCAAAAAATGCTGCAAGTTAGTGGCATAAAAATGTGGCTGTTGTACTCCATTTCTGCCCCAATGGTGCCAAGCTATTTCCAGCACCTCTGCATTACACCCTCCTGTTCTGTTTTTAATAAGCTATAATAATAGCAAAAAATGCTGCAAGTTAGTGGCATAAAAAAGTGGCTGTTGTCATGCATTTATGCCCCAATGGTGCCAAGCTATTTCTAGCACCTCTGCATTACACTCTCCTGCTCTGTTTTTAGTAAGCTATAATAATAGCAAAAAATGCTGCAAGTTAGTGGCATAAAAAAGTGGCTGCTATACTCCATTTGTGCCCCAATGGTGCCAAGCTATTTCTAGCACCTCTGCATTACACCCTCCTGCTCTGTTTTTAGTAAGCTATAATAATAGCAAAAAATGCTGCAAGTTAGTGGCATAAAAAAGTGGCTGTTGTACTCCATTTGTGCCCCAATGGTGCCAAGCTATTTCTAGCACCTCTGCATTACACCCTCCTGCTCTGTTTTTAATAAGCTATAATAATAGCAAAAAATGCTGAAACTTAGTGGCATCCAAAAAGTGGCTGTTGTACTCCATTTCTGCCCCAATGGTGCCAAGCTATTTCCAGCACCTCTGCATTACACCCTCCTGCTCTGTTTTTAATAAGCTATAATAATAGCAAAAAATGCTGCAAGTTAGTGGCATAAAAAAGTGGCTGTTGTACTCCCTTTGTGCCCCAATGGTGCCAAGCTATTTCTAGAACCTCTGCATGACACCCTCCTGCTCTGTTTTTAATAAGCTATAAGAATAGCAAAAAATGCTGCGTTAGTGGCATAAAAAAGTGGCTGTTGTACTCCATTTTTGCCCCAATGGTGCCAAGCTATTTCTAGCACCTCTGCATTACACCCTCCTGCTTTGTTTTTAATAAGCTATAATAATAGCAAAAAATGCTGCAAGTTAGTGGCATAAAAAATTGGCTGTTGTCATGCATTTCTGCACCAATGGTGCCAAGCTATTTCCAGCACCTCTGCATTACACCCTCCTGCACATTTTGCAACGATATTTTTTATAGCAAACTCAGGGAATTCCTTGCTGCATTTCATCATTAGGAGGGATAGAAAGTGAGTCTTCCTTTACTGTCCTGGTACACACAGAACACGGCCACTGTACCCAGCTGCCCACTTTTGCCACACTATTTAATTTGTCCAAAGAGCTGACACTTTTTCTGCCATCCTAAAATTGTCTGGAATGCTAAGTTAGTGTTCCTTTGCTGCCAAGCAAGGTACAACATATGTGCATTCTACAGTCTTTTCCATTTCTGGAACGCAATTATTAACTGCAGGTAGTCCAGCCAATCTGTTACGAAGGTACAGGCGTGGATATAAAGTTGCCTTCATCCAATGTTGGTTCTCTCGATGTCTGACAGCTCAACAATACCATTTGTTTCCACTTCCAAAACAAGTGACGACCGGCCAATCACACTCCCGCTTACGGGTAAAGGGGTGGAAGTTCATCATGAAAAAGCATGTGTGACTGCTGTCCCCACAGTCACAGAAGATGAAGAGCACGCAGATGCACTTGATGGGGCAGGCGGTGGTTGCACAGCCCCGATAGCCCGCATTGTAACACAGTGAAATTCCCTTTGCGACTTATGCTTCATTTTAAGTCTTGTATTTGGTGGGATCCACAGTACGCAGCAAAACAACGCAACATGAAAAGCAGTGTTTGCAGTTGGGTTCATAAATGATTCTTTCACTTTCCCAAAACAAACAATAAGAACCATGCATTAAATTGAAATAATAGAACAATCTATTCAGTTGCCTACAGCTTGCTAAGCCCTCTGCGTAGCAGCAGTAATTGTGTGTTTGTGCGTGTTTGTGTCTGTGTGCGAAGACAACTTACTAGTGGCGCATCACAAGGGCTTCCCAGTTATCTACCTAAACATAGACAAAACACATCACCCACCCTGAATACCCTTGTTAGCTGAAGCCTCACAGATAAGGCAGATGATAACAGTGTGAATGCAAACCACACAGCTCTGCAACACAGTCATGTAAATCATGAAAAGCAACATTCAATGCAAACATGTGTCGCTGTCCCTCTATGATTTAAACTGTACGTGACAATTTGACAGTGCAGAGGGAGCAAGTGTGATTGTCTATATAGTCGTCCTACCCAGAACAGATATGTGTTTTCATAATAAAACAAAGTGTTGCGTGCACGCATTACTGTCTAGGCACAGCCTACCGTACCCGGGTAATGTGATGTCCAGTTGCCATAAATACAGACTTTACGCTCCTATCATGGTTAACAGTATAGACAGCATTGGAAGAATGTTGGTCTGTGGCACAGGATGCTGCTCACTGGCGTTTCGGTACTCCTCACCAAACTCCAAAATGACTCCCCTCACAATTGAACGAAGTGTTTCCGCGGTTGCTCCTTCCTGTGTGCCGATTTACCCCAGCCGCAGCCTAACTCCAGTGTTTCGCCAACTGAGTATGCTGTAAGGGCCGGGTGGACGGGCAGACCCAGGAGGTGGATCCACTGGGCCGAACACCTCACTGAAGGCAAGGGGTCCGGTAGCCGGAGCACTACAGGTAGCAGGAGAGTCCGTTCAAGGAAGTGGAGTGTAGAAGTCCCTGGGACCACGGAGTCACCGAAGGTAGTCCAGGTGACGGAGCTCAGGTTCGGAGGCTGAGATGTTGTCAGGAAGAGTCCGGAACCGACGGAGCGAGAAGACGGGTCACCACAGGGATCAGAGATGGTATGGACTGACGGGAAGGCGGACAGTCACCGTTCGGAGTTCGGGAATCGTCAGGACCGGATGGCGAGGCAGGAGCGGCTCTAGGAGAGAGAGAGGTGAGTATATCGCAAGACACAAGGAGACCTGACTCCTAGCTTAGCAAAACACGAAGAACAGGCCCCGCCCACTTGGAAAGGATTCCCCTATATACCCTGTAACTGATTCACCAATATCCTGTTGGAGGACACTGGCCCTTTAAGAGAGGGTCAATGACCGCGCGCGCGCCCTAATGCGCATGCGCGAGGCCCAGGTGCCAGAAGCCAGGGCAGGGAGCGGTGAGCAGGAAGCAGGAGAGCCGGGCTGGGGCTGAGTAGTCGACGGGCGCCGGGAGCGGGGACCGGGCTGCCTGGGGACCACAGGCGATGAAGCAGGAAGGCTGTGGAGCGGCGGAGCGCGGCCTGAGAGCGAGGAAGCGTGGCAGGGGAGCCGGTAAGCAAGGCAGGGGAGCCGGGGACCGTGGCACGGGAGCTGGGGAGCGTGACAGTACCCCCTCCCCCACGCCCCCCTCCCCGCAACCGGGACAGGAAGGCACGTATCAGGGGAGTACCCACATTCTCCCGGGGTTCCCAGGACCTATCCTCAGGACCATACCCTGCCCAGTCCACCAGGAAGAACTGTCGGCCCCGCACGGTTTTCATGGCCACGATATCCCTTACCGCATAGATGTCATCATCAGCAATAGGAGGAGGAGCAGAACTGGCAGCAGCGGAGAAGGGACCAAGGACAACCGGCTTGAGCAGGGAGACGTGGAAGGAGTTGGGTATTCTCATCGTGGCCGGGAGCTGCAGTTTGTAGGAGACCTCGTTTATTTTGCTGATGACTTTAAACGGCCCGATGTAGCGAGGACCCAGCTTGTATGATGGTAGCTTCAATCGGACGTACTTGGAAGCAAGCCAGACCAGATCTCCTTGAGAGAAACACGGAGGATCCAGACGCCTCTTGTCTGCGTGTCTCTTCATCCGCAGGGAAGCACATCCAAGGGACACCTTGACAGAGTCCCAAATTGTTGCAAAGTCACGGACTGCAGCATCAGCAGCAGGGACATCCGAGGAAGAGGATACAGGTAAAGGGACGGAAGGCTGAAGTCCGTAAACAACATGGAAGGGAGAGCTGGAGGAGGACTCACTGATGTGATGGTTATGGGAGAATTCAGCCCAAGGAAGAAGCGTGGACCAGTCGTCGTGATGGGCGTTGACGTAGTGACGTAAGAAGGACGTCAAGATCTGATTGACTCGTTCCACTTGGCCATTCGACTGAGGATGGTAGGCTGAAGAAAAGTCCATAGTCACTCCCAGATGTTTGCAGAGAGCCCTCCAGAAGCGAGAGGTGAACTGAGTTCCTCTGTCGGACACAATGTGTGATGGAAAGCCATGCAACCGGAAGATGTGTTGTACATAGGCGTCAGCAAGTTCCTGGGCAGAAGACAGTCCAGCCATAGGGACGAAATGAGCCATTTTGGAGAACCGATCCACCACGACCCATATGACAGTGTGTCCGGAGGACAGGGGCAAGTCCGTAATAAAGTCCATTGCAACGTGTTGCCACGGAACGGAGGGTATAGGCAGAGGCAGAAGACGGCCATATGGCAGGTGTTTGGGCATCTTGTTCCAGGTACAAGAGGAGCAGGCTGAGACAAAAGAAGCGACGTCTGTGCGAAGGGATGGCCACCAGTAGTGACGTACAATTGTACTCCATGTTTTCTTCTGACCAGCATGGCCGGCTATTTTCGAGGCATGGCCCCAGTGCAACACTTTTTGCCTGTCCATCTCAGAGACATAGGTCTTCCCGGGTGGTATCTGGGCCAGGGTGACAGGGGCCACCGGAATGATTTTACTAGGGCAGATGATGGGCTGGGATGTCTCCTCCTCCTGCTCCATGGGCACGAATGACCTGGATAAGGCATCTGCTCGCACATTCTTATCCGCGGGTCGAAAATGGAGCTGGAAATCGAACCTGGCAAAGAACAAGGACCACCTGGCTTGCCGTGGGTTCAGTCGCTGAGCAGACCGCAGGTATTCCAGGTTCTTATGGTCCGTGTATATGATCACGGGGTACACTGCTCCCTCCAGAAGGTAGCGCCATTCTTCCAGAGCCAGTTTGACGGCCAATAGCTCTCGGTCGCCGATGGTGTAGTTGCGTTCAGGCGCTGAGAAGCTCTTGGAGTAGAAACCGCAAGTAACCATCTTCCCGGAGGAGGACTTCTGCATGAGCACTGCTCCGGCTCCCGAGGAGGAGGCATCCACCTCCAAGGTGAACTGTCGGTTTAACTCAGGACGGTGGAGCACAGGAGAGGAAGCAAATGCCTGTTTCAGGGAGCCAAACGCGGCGTCGGCCGCAGGTGACCAGTCCTTTGGATTAGCCCCCTTCTTGGTCAAGGCGGATAGAGGTGCTGTCAGAGCAGAGAAGTGAGGGATGAACTGACGATAATAGTTTGCGAATCTCAGAAAGCGTTGGATTGCCTTCAGTCCGGAAGGAGGAGGCCAGTTGAGAATGGAAGAGACCTTCTCCGGGTCCATCTGCAGGCCGGTGTCGGAGATTACGTAACCCAGGAAGGGAACAGAAGACTGCTCGAAGACACACTTCTCGTACTTGGCGTACAGACGATTCTCCCTCAGTCTTTGTAGTACCAGCTGCACGTTCTCTCTGTGGGTCTGGAGGTCCGGAGAGAAGACCAGGATGTCATCCAGATACACCACCACACAGACGTAGAGAAGGTCCCGGAACACGTCGTTCACCAATTCCTGAAAGACTGCTGGTGCGTTACACAGGCCGAAGGGCATCACACAGTATTCATAGTGCCCATCGCGAGTATTGAATGCGGTCTTCCATTCGTCCCCAGAGCGGATGCGGACCAGGTTGTAGGCACCCCGAAGATCCAACTTGGTAAACACACGAGCTCCTCTAAGCCGATCAAACAATTCGGGGATGAGCGGCAGGGGGTACTTATTTTTCACGGTGATTTGGTTTAATCCCCGGTAGTCAATGCATGGGCGTAGGTCGCCCTCTTTCTTCTTAACGAAGAAGCCTGCTCCAGCAGGAGAGGAGGATCTCCGAATGAATCCTCTTGCCAGGTTCTCTGTGATGTAAGTAGACATGGCCCTTGTTTCAGCAGGAGACAGTGGATATATCCGTCCTCGAGGTGGTGTAGTTCCCGGGAGTAGGTCGATGGCACAATCGTAAGGACGATGTGGCGGCAGTACTTCGGACTCCTTTTTATCAAAGACGTCCGCGAAGGACCAATAGGCCGAGGGCAGTCCCGGTAGGGACTCCGGAACCGGAGGGCGTCGGATGGGCTGCATAGTCTTCAGACAGTTCTCGCGGCAAGAGGAGCCCCATCGGGTGATTTCACCCGTACCCCAGCTGACTGAGGGTTCGTGTGTCCGTAACCAGGGGAGTCCCAGCAGGATTTGATGGGACATGTGTGGGAGGACGTAGAGAGCGATGTTCTCGGTGTACAGGGCACCAATACATAGTTCCACCGGCTTGGTGATCCACGAGATGGTGTCAGAGAGGGGTCTCCCATCTACAGAGGCAATCACGAGGGGTTTGTCGAGTGGAGTAACAGGCACCTGGTACTTGTCCACCGTGGCCTGCTGGATGAAATTGCCTGCTGCCCCGGAATCGAGGTACGCCTCGGCCGTGAACCGCGTCTCTCCCGTTGTCACTTGAACAGTCCACGTAACCGGGTCTGAGAGAGTCCCAGCACCTAGGGTGACCTCTCCTACCAGCCCTAGGCTTTGGCGTTTCCCGGCCTCTCTGGACAGGAGCGTAGAAGATGTGTGCCCTCTCCGCAGTAGAAGCAGAGGCCCTTGGCGAGCCGTTCTGCTCGGCGTTGTTCGGACTGCCGCAAACGGTCAATCTGCATGGGCTCGTGGACCGAGACACCAGACGACGTTGACTGAAGTACGGCAGGCTTCTGCGGAGGAGAGGAATGCCGTATCGGACGTCTCTCACGGGACACCTCTTTGGATCGTTCCTGGAATCTGAGGTCCACGCGGGTGGCTAGTGCGATCAGGGCATCCAGAGTAGAAGGAACGTCGCGGCCTGCCAGCTCGTCCTTAATACGACTGGAGAGTCCTTCCCAGAAGGTGGCGGTGAGGGCTTCATTGTTCCAGCCCAATTCTGAGGCCAAAGTGCGGAAGCGGATGGCATACTGCCCCACCGTCATGGTCCCTTGACGTAGCTTGAGGAGTGATGAGGCGGATGCGGCGGCACGGCCGGGTTCGTCGAAGGTGTTTCTAAATGCCTGCAGGAAGTCCTGGATGTTTGTGGTTACAGGGTCCTCCTTTTCCCACAAGGGGTCTATCCAGGCCAGTGCCTCTCCCTCTAGATGGGACATCATGAACGCGACCTTGGCTTGGTCAGAGGCAAAAAGGTGCGGCAGCAGCTTGAAATGGAGAGAGCATTGATTGATGAATCCCCTGCAGGTCTTGGGATCTCCGGCGTACCGGGGTGGTGAGGCCAAACGAAGTCTGGAAGCATCCGAGGAGGCTGCCATGGGAGCTGTGGCCGTGGATTGTACCGTGGAAACCTGAGATGCCAAGGATGTGGCCGTCGCTTGTAGCGTGTTCAGGTGGGTATCCACAGAAGAGATGAAGTTCAGCATGCGGGTCTGGGTCTCGCGCTGGCGTGTGAGTTCCTGCTGCAAGGCCGCTAGTGCTTCGGCGGGATCCATGGCCTGTTCTTACTGTAAGGGCCGGGTGGACGGGCAGACCCAGGAGGTGGATCCACTGGGCCGAACACCTCACTGAAGGCAAGGGGTCCGGTAGCCGGAGCACTACAGGTAGCAGGAGAGTCCGTTCAAGGAAGTGGAGTGTAGAAGTCCCTGGGACCACGGAGTCACCGAAGGTAGTCCGGGTGACGGAGCTCAGGTTCGGAGGCCGAGATGTTGTCAGGCAGAGTCCGGAACCGACGGAGCGAGAAGACGGGTCACCACAGGGATCAGAGATGGTATGGACTGAGGGGATGGCGGACAGTCACCGTTCGGAGTTCGGGAATCGTCAGGACCGGATGGCGAGGCAGGAGCGGCTCTAGGAGAGAGAGAGGTGAGTATATCGCAAGACACAAGGAGACCTGACTCCTAGCTTAGCAAAACATGAAGAACAGGCCCCGCCTACTTGGAAAGGATTCCCCTATATACCCTGTACCTGATTCACCAATATCCTGTTGGAGGACACTGGCCCTTTAAGAGAGGGTCAATGACCGCGCGCGCGCCCTAATGCGCATGCGTGAGGCCTGGGTGCCAGAAGCCAGGGCAGGGAGCGGTGAGCAGGAAGCAGGAGAGCCGGGCTGGGGCTGAGTAGCCGACGGGCGCCGGGAGCGGGGACCGGGCTGCCTGGGGACCACAGGCGATGAAGCAGGAAGGCTGTGGAGCGGGGGACAGGGAGGCATGGCACGGGAGCGTCGGAGCGCGGCCTGAGAGCGAGGAAGTGTGGCAGGGGAGCCGGTAAGCAAGGCAGGGGAGCCGGGGACCGTGGCACGGGAGCTGGAGAGCGTGACAAATGCTCTGCCTGACTGTGTCATTCCTGAGGCAAAGTCTTCATTTTGGGCTACAGCACATGCTCGTTTGGACTGTGCCTGAGTCATTCTGCGACCTGCGGCTCAACACACTTACACAGGGCCCTGGGGCTTGACTCACTCTCGGGAGGCCACTAAAACTAACTGCAGCCAACATCAGCCCCAGGTGTCCCCTTACACTGCAGTGTCGGTCCCCACTGCCCGCAATACCGAGAGTGGTGTCATGAAAATACATATAAAGATCAACCTAAGTGTGACCAGACTGTTCCTCCACGTGGAGTCCCTGAAAGTAATGCCCCAACACAACACCTGTGGGGCTTCACACTGACTGAGAAAAACCTCTTTGCACAGGTACTTGCACTTCGTGCCGGGTCCAAGTCCTGTGTTGTGCCTAGACAGCATGCTGAAGTGGATAGTCTTTTTTTCAGAAACTGTATTTCATGCTACTGAGCATGCTCAGGCACTTACTGCATCAGAGGCTAGGTCGGGTAATGAACTCTTTGGCCCTGCCCCTGATGTGGGGGGCCCACATAGACCACAGGGCATCATGTGTCCTGACAAGTTGGCCAGGCCACTCCCAACAGGCTTGCAGAGGGCCGCCCCTATGACTTGTCACCTCATTGTTGTTGGTCAGACGATGACTGTTGAGGTGTTTTGGTTGTGTCAGCCATGAGGTCATCATTCAAGTGGCGGTTCAAAATAGGACGCTAGTTATGCCACTCATGACGTGTCACTCTGCTTTTGTCTCCAGGAGGTGCATTGGGGTCCACCCTGGTTTCGGCGGACCCAGGTTATAAAAGGGGCTGGAGCCAAGAAGAAGGTGCCCAGTCTACTATTATGCTCCGAAAGAGCACATCTCCATGTGTTGAACCCATTGCGGCTTAAGTCCAGAGGTAGGAAGGGATAGGTCATCGATGCAGGCCGCCACCACAGTTGGTAACGCAGAACGTTTAAGAACAGCTCCGGTCCTACCAGTCCTGCTAGTGCAGCCCAGTGGCATAAACAGGCCTGCTGCTGCTGATGCGCCTGCTGTCCACAGGTGTGTCCCCTATGCACACGGACAGCGTAACCAATGGCCCCTGTGTTGTTAACAGGGAGTTCCGGGGCTGGGTGGTCATGTGGACCCTGTCATGCTAACAGGGCTCCCAGTCTCCATATCCGAGTGGCATCTAACTCGGTTCAGGCTACTATTTGTTTGAGAGTCAACCTGCTCTGTATCCTCCACCTAACCTTCCAGTTGCCAACCTCTCCTTTTCCATCTGGGAGCACGGTGGACACCGAATGGCAATTGGGATATCTACCTTTCTCTTTCTTTTCTTCTTAATATTTTTTATATAGCGGTAACATAGTATATACCACCTTATCCAAATCTGCCAGTCCCACCATACCAGATGTTGTTTCTTCAGCAAATGTTAATGTTGCTTAACCACCAAACCCACGGACACAAACTTTTTTACCCTTTCCAACACACCTGTTCTCCTTTCCACCAGCATCTGTCCTTTTTCAACTCAGTTTGTATATGACCAAAAATGCAACTCTGCAGAGACACCGTACTCAACGCCGTCTCAGCACAGCAGCCAGCCCTCGGTCCCTCAGATGTGGACAAGTAAGACTATTTCCTCCTATCGATGAAAAAGCGTTGAGATTCACTCTGTGCACCACTGGTGTTTAGTGGAAAAGCAGATGTAAGATTGCGTAACACCTTCTGCTGATACTCCTGCATACGTGCGTCCCTTTTTATGGCAGGAGTTATTTTGCAAAATTTTGTCTTGTATCGGGGATCTAACAGTGTGGCAACCCAGTAGTCAGCATGACTTGGAATTCGTACAATCCAAGGGTCATGTTGTATGTAGTGCAGCAAGAAGGTGCTCATGAGTCTTGAGAATCCAGGAGGACCAAGTCCTTGGTGTGTTGGTGGCGGAGAGGTGAGAATCGTGCCTCCTTCCTCTGTCCTCTCCCCACAACCTCGCACAACCAAAATGTGAGCAATCTCTCACTAATCTGCTGAGTCTTCCATGCCCATCGCCAGTTCGTCCTCCATTTCTTCCTGGGCTCCTGCACCTTCCTCAACTGCTTTGCTGATACTATGCTCCCTTGATAATCCCTCTCCCCCCATCGTACCATGACTGCCGCCAAGGTACCGCTGACCGTCTGGACCTTGTAGATCTTTTTATCCGCATATGACTCCTCCAGTACTTCCTCCCTTCCTCTTGGACCAACACCTGACTCCGAATAATGCATACAGTGTGCTCCATCATGTAGATGACCAAAATTGTCATGCTGAGAATGTCATCGCCAGTGTTAAACATCTGCGTCAACATTTATAAACTGTGTAGAACGGTGCATATGTCCTTGATCTGACACCACTCCAGCAGCGTGATCTGCACCACCTCTGGATCAAGTTAGCACAGGGTATACGTCATAACGTATTTCAGCCGGGCTCTGCGGTGCTGCCACAGACACAGCAACATGCGCAGATTAAAATTCCTGAGTGTCGGAACTAGAGATGAGCGAACCGGTCCCGGTTCGGCTCGAGGTCGGTTCGCCGAACGGAGGTCCCGTTCGAGTTCGGCTCGTCGAACGTTCGACGAACCGAACTCGAACTGCATAGGAAACAATGGCAGGCAATCACAAACACAGAAAAACACCTAAAAAACACCCTCAAAGGTGTCCAAAAGGTGACAAACAACTCACAACACAACACAAACACATGGGAAAGTGACAAGGACATATACTCATGCGAAAACAAAACAGCTGGACAAGGAAAAAGAGGAGGACACACAGATATAGGCATGGAACGCCCTTCTAAAATCATGTAAAACACCGCAAGGTGACTCCAAGCGTAGTCTCCCTTTTTTCCAAAAATTGTGCCCCACACACACCCACCCCTTCAGTGGCAGCACTTGTGCACTAGTTGTACACTTCACAGCTAGATTTGCATCAAGCACATTCAAAAATACGCTATTCTTAACCGTCCCCAGGATGACACCGGGGTAGGTAGCAAAGTCTTTCCTGATCCCAGCTCTGTTCATCTTGGCTTCTTTTAAAAACACATCAAGCAAGGGTTACTCCAAGCGGAGTCTCCCTTTTTTCCAAAAATTGGGCCCCACACACACCCACCCCTTCAGTGGCAGCACTTGTGCACTAGTTGTACACTTCACAGCTAGATTTGCATCAAGCACATTCAAAAATACGCTATTCTTAACCGTCCCCAGGATGACACCGGGGTAGGTAGCAAAGTCTTTCCTGATCCCAGCTCTGTTCATCTTGGCTTCTTGTAAAAACACAGCAAGCAAGGGTTACTCCAAGCGGAGCCTCCCTTTTTTCCAAAAATTGGGCCCCACACGCACCCCATCAGTGGCAGCACTTGTGCCCTAGTTGCAAACATGATGTTTTGATTTGCATCAAGCACATTAAAAAATACGACCTAATTAACCGTCCCCAGGATAACACCGGGGTAGGTAGCAAAGTCTTTCCTGATCCCAGCTCTGTTCATCTTGGCTTCTTGTAAAAACACAGCAAGCAAGGGTTACTCCAAGCGGAGCCTCCCTTTTTTCCAAAAATTGGGCCCCACACACACCCACCCCTTCAGTGGCAGCAGTTGTGCCCCAGTTGTACAATGCACAGCTAGATTTGCATCAAGCACATTCAAAAATACGCCATTCTTATCCGTCCCCAGGATGACACCGGGGTAGGTAGCAAAGTTTTTCCTGATCCCAGCTCTGTTCATCTTGGCTTCTTTTAAAAACACAGCAAGCAAGGGTTACTCCAAGCGGAGTCTCCCTTTTTTCCAAAAATTGGGCCCCACACACACCCACCCCTTCAGTGGCAGCAGTTGTGCCCCAGTTGTACAATTCACAGCTAGATTTTCATCAAGCACATTCAAAAATACGCCATTCTTATCCGTCCCCAGGATGACACCGGGGTAGGTAGCAAAGTCTTTCCTGATCCCAGCTCTGTTCATCTTGGCTTCTTTTAAAAACACAGCAAGCAAGGGTTACTCCAAGCGGAGTCTCCCTTTTTTCCAAAAATTGGGCCTCACACACACCCACCCCTTCAGTGGCAGCAGTTGTGCCCCAGTTGTACAATTCACAGCTAGATTTGCATCAAGCACATTCAAAAATACGCCATTCTTATCCGTCCCCAGGATGACACCGGGGTAGGTAGCAAAGTCTTTCCTGATCCCAGCTCTGTTCATCTTGGCTTCTTTTAAAAACACAGCAAGCAAGGGTTACTCCAAGCGGAGTCTCCCTTTTTTCCAAAAATTGTGCCCCACACACCCACCCATTCAGTGGCAGCACTTGTGCCCTAGTTGTACACTTCACAGCTAGATTTGCATCAAGCACATTCCAAATCCACAAGCATTTACTCTCCCCAGGATGACACAGGGGTAGTAAATTCCTTCTGGATCCATGACTTGTTCATTTTGATGAACGTCAGTCTGTCCACATTGTCACTGGACAGACGCGTGCGCTTATCTGTCAGCACACACCCAGCAGCACTGAAGACACGTTCAGAGACAACGCTGGCAGCTGGACATGACAAAATCTCCAAGGCGTAACTGGATAGCTCTGGCCATTTTTCTAGATTTGAAGCCCAAAATGAGCAAGGCTCCATTTGCAAAGTCATGGCATCGATGTTCCTTTGTAGATACTCCTGTATCATCCTCTCCAGCCGTTGACTATGTGTCAGACTTGTTGTCTCTGGTGGCCTTGCAAAGGAGGGTCTAAGAAATTATGAAAAGATTCCATAAAATTGCTGTTACCAGCACCAGATACGGTCCTACTGGTACGTGTAGACTGTTGAAGATGACGAGACCGTCCCATGTTTGTCAAGTTACAACTGGGAGATTCACTCCCTGCCCCTGCACGGTTGTTTGGTGGAAAAGCGGATCTAAGATCGAGTAACAGCTTCTGCTGATACTCCTGCATACGTGCGTCCCTTTCTATGGCTGGAATTATGTCACAAAATTTGGACTTGTACCGGGGATCTAATAGTGTGGCAAGCCAGTAGTCATCATCACTTCTAATTTTGACAATACGAGGGTCATGTTGGAGGTAGTGCAACAAGAAGGCACTCATGTGTCTTGCGCAGCCATGCGGACCAAGTCCACGCTGTGTTTGTGGCATAGAGGTGCTAACCGTTCTTTCTTCCTCTGATATCTCCCCCCAACCTCTTTCAACTGAAATTTGACCAAGGTCTCCCTCATCTGCTGAGTCTTCCATGTCCATGGACAGTTCGTCCTCCATTTCTTCATGTCCTCCTGCACCTTCCTCAACATCTCGCCTGCTACCATGCGCCCTTGTTGATCCCTGTCCCCCATGCTCCCATGCCTGGCGCCTTGGTGATGATGAACGTCTGGACCTTGGTGATGTTGTTGTATCTTGCGCATATGAATCCTCCTGTAGTTCATCCCCTTCCTGTTGTCCCACCCCCTGACTCCGAATAGTGTTTAGCGTGTGCTCCAGCATGTAAATGACTGGAATCGTCATGCTGATAATGGCATTGTCAGCGCTAAACATATTCGTCGCCATGTCGAAACTGTGCAGAAGGGTGCATAGGTCCTTGATCTGAGACCACTCCATCAGGGTGATCTGCCCCACCTCTGCATCTCATTGGCCCAGGCTATACGTCATGACGTATTGCACCAGGGCATGGCGGTGCTGCCACAGTCGCTGTAACATGTGGAGAGTTGAATTCCAGCGTGTCGGCACATCGCATTTCAGGCGATGAACCGGCAGGCCGAAAGACTTCTGGAGCGATGCAAGTCGCTCAGCTGCGGCGCTTGAACGGCGGAAGTGAGCAGACAGTTTTCGTGCCCTGTTCAGAAGGCCATTTAGGCCGGGATAGTGTGTTAAAAATTGCTGCACGACAAGGTTCAACACGTGAGCCTTACAAGGTACGTGTGTCACCTTGCCCAGGCGAAGGGCCGCACCCAGGTTTGCAGCATTGTCGCACACGGCCTTACCAGGATGCAGGTTGAGTGGAGACAACCATTTATTAAACTCGGACCGCAGAGCTGACCACAACTCCTCAGCTGTGTGACTCTTATTCCCAAGACATGTCAAGCTAAAGACCGCCTGATGCCGTTGCGCTCTGCTGCCAGCATAGTAATGAGGGGTGCGTGATTCCTTCTGCGCAGTGAGAACGCTGGTGGCCTGACCAGGCAGGCTTGGGGCGGAGGTGGAGGACCCAGATGAGGTGGAGGATGCAGAAGCAGTGGCGGAACTTAGACAGACAGAGGATTGACACACAAGTCGTGGGGACGGCAAGACTTGTGCAGCAGACCCTTCACCATCTATCACCATAGTTACCCAGTGGCCAGTCAGCGACATGTAACGTCCCTGTCCATGCTTACTGGTCCAAGTATCGGTGGTGAAATGCACCCGTTCACACACAGAGTTTCTCAAGGAAGCGGTGATGTTGTGTGTGACATGCTGGTGTAGCGCGGGCACACCTTTCTTAGAGAAGTAGTGGCGACTAGGCATCTGGTACTGGGGCACAGCGACAGACATAAGGTCTCTAAAATCCTGTGTGTCCACTAGGCGGAAAGGCAGCATTTCGGTAGCCAACAGCTTACAGAGGGATAGAGTCAACCTCTTAGCTTTGTCATGGGTCGCAGGAAGTGGCCTTTTATTTGACCACATCTGAGGGACAGAGATCTGGCTGCTGTGTGTAGACGGTGTTGAGTAGGGTGTCCCTAGAAAAATGCAGGTTTGTGAGGAAAGTGAAGGCGGAGACATGATGTTGCCTTCATCCAACGTTGGTGCTATCGATGTCTGAGAGAGCTGTACACACTCACTTGTTTCCCCTTCCAAACCAACTGACGACCTACCAAGCAAACTGCCTGTTGCGGTTACAGTGGTGGAAGTTGTGGGTGGAAAAACAGGTGTGACAGCTGTCCCCACAGTCCTAGAAGATGACGAGCGCGCGGATACACTGGAAGGGGCAGGCGGTGGATGGTTCGCTCCGCTAGGCCGCATTGCAGCACGGTGAGCTTCCCACCGGGCCATATGATATTTATTCATGTGACGATTCATGGAAGAAGTTGTCAAACTGCTGAGGTTTTGACCTCTACTAAGAGAACCATGACAAATTTTACAGATCACATAATTTGGGCGATCTTTTTCTATGTCAAAAAAGGACCAGGCTAGGCAAGGCTTAGAGGCCATGCGACCTGTTGATCCACCCCGAATAATGCTCAGAGGCAGAGTGGTGGCTGAGGATGCAGTTGTAGACGTGCTACCAGTACTCCGACTCTGTCCAGGAAGGCGCAAGGTAACTTCGTCATCAGTTGCATCCTCCTCCACCACCTCTGTTGACCTCCTCGAGTGCCTGACTGTGGGTGGACAGTAGGTGGGATCTAGAACTTCATCATCAATTGTTGTGTTTGCACTCCCCTCCCCCTTAGACCGAGCCTCTTCTTGCCCTGACCGAATATTTAAGTTGTCATCCCAATCGGGTATCTGCATCTCATCTTCATCAGTATGTTCCTCATTGTCTATAACCACAGGTGTTACAGTTTGTGACAAAGGGTCAACATTATGCTCAGAAACTTGGTCCTCACGGCCTGAATCAGAGTCACAAAGGTTCTGGGCATCACTGCAGACCATTTCCTGTTCTGTACTCACTGTAGCTTGGGAGCAGACCTCTGATTCCCAGGCTATAGTGTGACTGAACAGCTCTGCAGACTCAGCCATCTCAGTTCCACCATACTGTGCAGGGCTGATGGAGACTTCAGAGCTGGGAGAAAGCAAGTTTGATTGGGATGACAACTCAGAGGACTGGTGTTTTTTGGATGCGGTACTTGAAGAGGCTGAGAGGGCACTTGTTGGACCACTTGAGATCCATTCAAGCATTTTCCTTTTTTGGCCATCATCTACCTTTGTTCCTGTTGTTCATGTCCGTAAAAAAGGGAGCACATCGGATTGTCCACGGTAAGTAGTAGACATCTTACTTTTGCTGGTAGATGGTCTATCTTCAGCAGATGATAATGGAGCTTTGCCACCTTCCCCACGGACAAAACCTTTTTTGCCTTTTCCACCACGCCTCTTCCCCTTTCCACCAGCATCTGTCATTTTGCCACTCATGTTGATTGTGACAAGATTGTGCACTGAAAATGTGGTAGTAAAAATTGAGAGGTGGTGTAGATTGCAGTGGTGGTCTAGCTTTATTAACAGCAGAATAATAAAGAATAAATATCCCTGACAATGCAACTACGGCCCTTAAACTTGCAGCAAAAATTGCTAGTATAATGGCTTAGTTATAATGAGTTAGAGTGTGCAATGCAGGCAGAGGTGCTGCAAATGTCTTTGCACTAGTGGGACTATAGCAAAGTCCAATAGCCACGTTTAGGATGCCACTGGGTACACTGAGTGTTTGCTAGTATAATGGCTTAGTTATAATGAGTTGGAGTGTGCAATGCAGGCAGAGGTGCTGCAAATGTCTTTGCACTAGTGGGACTATAGCAAAGTCCAATAGCCACGTTTAGGATGCCACTAGGTACACTGAGTGTTTGCTAGTATAATGGATTAGTTATAATGAGTTGGATTGTGCAATGCAGGCAGAGGTGCTGCAAATGTCTTTGCACTAGTGGGACTATAGCAAAGTCCAATAGCCACGTTTAGGATGCCACTAGGTACACTGAGTGTTTGCTAGTATAATGGCTTAGTTATAATGAGTTGGAGTGTGCAATGCAGGACGAGGTGCTGCAAATGTCTTTGCACTAGTGGGACTATAGCAAAGTCCAATAGCCACGTTTAGGATGCCACTAGGTACACTGAGTGTTTGCTAGTATAATGGCTTAGTTATAATGAGTTGGAGTGTGCAATGCAGGCAGAGGTGCTGCAAATGTCTTTGCACTAGTGGGACTATAGCAAAGTCCAATAGCCACGTTTAGGATGCCACTAGGTACACTGAGTGTTTGCTAGTATAATGGCTTAGTTATAATGAGTTGGAGTGTGCAATGCAGGCAGAGGTGCTGCAAATGTCTTTGCACTAGTGGGACTATAGCAAAGTCCAATAGCCACGTTTAGGATGCCACTAGGTACACTGAGTGTTTGCTAGTATAATGGCTTAGTTATAATGAGTTGGAGTGTGCAATGCAGGCAGAGGTGCTGCAAATGTCTTTGCACTAGTGGGACTATAGCAAAGTCCAATAGCCACGTTTAGGATGCCACTAGGTACACTGAGTGTTTGCTAGTATAATGGCTTAGTTATAATGAGTTGGAGTGTGCAATGCAGGCAGAGGTGCTGCAAATGTCTTTGCACTAGTGGGACTATAGCAAAGTCCAATAGCCACGTTTAAGATGCCACTAGGTACACTGAGTGTTTGCTAGTATAATGGCTTAGTTATAATGAGTTAGAGTGTGCAATGCAGGCAGAGGTGCTGCAAATGTCTTTGCACTAGTGGGACTATAGCAAAGTCCAATAGCCACGTTTAGGATGCCACTAGGTACACTGAGTGTTTGCTAGTATAATGGCTTAGTTATAATGAGTTGGAGTGTGCAATGCAGGCAGAGGTGCTGCAAATGTCTTTGCACTAGTGGGACTATAGCAAAGTCCAATAGCCACGTTTAGGATGCCACTAGGTACACTGAGTGTTTGCTAGTATAATGGCTTAGTTATAATGAGTTGGAGTGTGCAATGCAGGAAGAGGTGCTGCAAATGTCTTTGCACTAGTGGGACTATCGCAAAGTCCAATAGCCACGTTTAGGATGCCACTAGGTACACTGAGTGTTTGCTAGTATAATAGCTTAGTTATAATGAGTTGGAGTGTGCAATGCAGGCAGAGGTGCTGCAAATGTCTTTGCACTAGTGGGACTATAGCAAAGTCCAATAGCCACGTTTAGGATGCCACTAGGTACACTGAGTGTTTGCTAGTATAATGGCTTAGTTATAATGAGTTGGAGTGTGCAATGCAGGCAGAGGTGCTGCAAATGTCTTTGCACTAGTGGGACTATAGCAAAGTCCAATAGCCACGTTTAGGATGCCATTAGGTACACTGAGTGTTTGCTAGTATAATGGCTTAGTTATAATGAGTTGGAGTGTGCAATGCAGGAAGAGGTGCTGCAAATGTCTTTGCACTAGTGGGACTATAGCAAAGTCCAATAGCCACGTTTAGGATGCCACTAGGTACACTGAGTGTTTGCTAGTATAATGGCTTAGTTATAATGAGTTGGAGTGTGCAATGCAGGCAGAGGTGCTGCAAATGTCTTTGCACTAGTGGGACTATAGCAAAGTCCAATAGCCACGTTTAGGATGCCACTAGGTACACTGAGTGTTTGCTAGTATAATGGCTTAGTTATAATGAGGTGGAGTGTGCAATGCAGGCAGAGGTGCTGCAAATGTCTTTGCACTAGTGGGACTATAGCAAAGTCCAATAGCCACGTTTAGGATGCCACTAGGTACACTGAGTGTTTGCTAGTATAATGGCTTAGTTATAATGAGTTGGAGTGTGCAATGCAGGCAGAGGTGCTGCAAATGTCTTTGCACTAGTGGGACTATAGCAAAGTCCAATAGCCACGTTTAAGATGCCACTAGGTACACTGAGTGTTTGCTAGTATAATGGCTTAGTTATAATGAGTTAGAGTGTGCAATGCAGGCAGAGGTGCTGCAAATGTCTTTGCACTAGTGGGACTATAGCAAAGTCCAATAGCAACGTTTAGGATGCCACTAGGTACACTGAGTGTTTGCTAGTATAATGGCTTAGTTATAATGTGTTGGAGTGTGCAATGCAGGCAGAGGTGCTGCAAATGTCTTTGCACTAGTGGGACTATAGCAAAGTCCAATAGCCACGTTTAGGATGCCACTAGGTACACTGAGTGTTTGCTAGTATAATGGCTTAGTTATAATGAGTTGGAGTGTGCAATGCAGGAAGAGGTGCTGCAAATGTCTTTGCACTAGTGGGACTATAGCAAAGTCCAATAGCCACGTTTAGGTTGCCACTAGGTACACTGAGTGTTTGCTAGTATAATGGCTTAGTTATAATGAGTTGGAGTGTGCAATGCAGGCAGAGGTGCTGCAAATGTCTTTGCACTAGTGGGACTATAGCAAAGTCCAATAGCCACGTTTAGGATGCCACTAGGTACACTGAGTGTTTGCTAGTATAATGGCTTAGTTATAATGTGTTGGAGTGTGCAATGCAGGCAGAGGTGCTGCAAATGTCTTTGCACTAGTGGGACTATAGCAAAGTCCAATAGCCACGTTTAGGATGCCATTAGGTACACTGAGTGTTTGCTAGTATAATGGCTTAGTTATAATGAGTTGGAGTGTGAAATGCAGGAAGAGGTGCTGCAAATGTCTTTGCACTAGTGGGACTATAGCAAAGTCCAATAGCCACGTTTAGGATGCCACTAGGTACACTGAGTGTTTGCTAGTATAATGGCTTAGTTATAATGAGTTGGAGTGTGCAATGCAGGCAGAGGTGCTGCAAATGTCTTTGCACTAGTGGGACTATAGCAAAGTCCAATAGCCACGTTTAGGATGCCACTAGGTACACTGAGTGTTTGCTAGTATAATGGCTTAGTTATAATGAGGTGGAGTGTGCAATGCAGGCAGAGGTGCTGCAAATGTCTTTGCACTAGTGGGACTATAGCAAAGTCCAAAAGCCACGTTTAGGATGCCACTAGGTACACTGAGTGTTTGCTAGTATAATGGCTTAGTTATAATGAGTTGGAGTGTGCAATGCAGGCAGAGGTGCTGCAAATGTCTTTGCACTAGTGGGACTATAGCAAAGTCCAATAGCCACGTTTAGGATGCCACTAGGTACACTGAGTGTTTGCTAGTATAATGGCTTAGTTATAATGAGTTGGAGTGTGCAATGCAGGCAGAGGTGCTGCAAATGTCTTTGCACTAGTGGGACTATAGCAAAGTCCAATAGCCACGTTTAGGATGCCACTAGGTACACTGAGTGTTTGCTAGTATAATGGCTTAGTTATAATGAGTTGGAGTGTGCAATGCAGGCAGAGGTGCTGCAAATGTCTTTGCACTAGTGGGACTATAGCAAAGTCCAATAGCAACGTTTAGGATGCCACTAGGTACACTGAGTGTTTGCTAGTATAATGGCTTAGTTATAATGAGTTGGAGTGTGCAATGCAGGCAGAGGCGCTGCAAATGTCTTTGCACTAGTGGGACTATAGCAAAGTCCAATAGCCACGTTTAGGATGCCACTAGGTACACTGAGTGTTTGCTAGTATAATGGCTTAGTTATAATGAGTTGGAGTGTGCAATGCAGGCAGAGGTGCTGCAAATGTCTTTGCACTAGTGGGACTATAGCAAAGTCCAATAGCAACGTTTAGGATGCCACTAGGTACACTGAGTGTTTGCTAGTATAATGGCTTAGTTATAATGAGTTGGAGTGTGCAATGCAGGCAGACGCGCTCTGCAAATGTCTTTGCACTAGTGGGACTATAGCAAAGTCCAATAGCCACGTTTAGGATGCCACTAGGTACACTGAGTGTTTGCTAGTATAATGGCTTAGTTATAATGAGTTGAAGTGTGCAATGCAGGCAGAGGTGCTGCAAATGTCTTTGCACTAGTGGGACTATAGCAAAGTCCAATAGCCACGTTTAGGACGCCACTAGGTACACTGAGTGTTTGCTAGTATAATGGCTTAGTTATAATGAGTTGTAGTGTGCAATGCAGGCAGAGGTGCTGCAAATGTCTTTGCACTAGTGGAACTATAGCAAAGTTCAATAGCCACGTTTAGAATGCCACTAGGTACACTGAGTGTTTGCTAGTATAATGGCTTAGTTATAATGAGTTGGAGTGTGCAATGCAGGCAGAGGTGCTGCAAATGTCTTTGCACTAGTGGGACTATAGCAAAGTCCAATAGCCACGTTTAGGATGCCACTAGGTACACTGAGTGTTTGCTAGTATAACGGCTTAGTTATAATGAGTTGGAGTGTGCAATGCAGGCAGAGGTGCTGCAAATGTCTTTGCACTAGTGGGACTATAGCAAAGTCCAATAGCCACGTTTAGGATGCCACTAGGTACACTGAGTGTTTGCTAGTATAATGGCTTAGTTATAATGAGTTGGAGTGTGCAATGCAGGAAAAGGTGCTGCAAATGTCTTTGCACTAGTGGGACTATAGCAAAGTCCTATAGCCACGTTTAGGATGCCACTAGGTACACTGAGTGTTTGCTAGTATAATGGCTTAGTTATAATGAGTTGGAGTGTGCAATGCAGGCAGAGGTGCTGCAAATGTCTTTGCACTAGTGGGACTATAGCAAAGTCCAATAGCCACGTTTAGGATGCCACTAGGTACACTGAGTGTTTGCTAGTATAATGGCTTAGTTATAATGAGTTGGAGTGTGCAATGCAGGCAGACGTGCTGCAAATGTCTTTGCACTAGTGGGACTATAGCAAAGTCCAATAGCCACGTTTAGGATGCCACTAGGGGAAATAAATAAGGCAGGTGCACCATCCTAAGAGTAATAAATAGTTAGGTGCTCACCCATGTAGCGGAAAGGGCTGAACAATGTATAAAGAAAAGAGCTACATATAACAGGGAGCACACCCACAATAGTATATATATATATATATATATATATATATATATATATATATAAAAGGCAGTCTTTATTGTAACAGCAAGAATAAAAACACTAAAAAATGTGACACACAAGATAACACGGCCTGAAACCCCTTGTGACCCCCATCATGTACACAGCATGTGCAATAATATGCGATAATGAAGACGTCATACATATAACCTATAAATGATGCAAAATTGTATAAAGGCTGATGAAATATCTCACATAAATGCACAATGCCAACTGGCTTGTACACAATCAGAAAAAACTGCTTAGAAGATATATATAACCATATAGTAACAGTGCCCACTGGCCATGAAAAACAGTCATATCCCAAAGGAAAATATATATATATATATATAGACGGCAGACAGTACCAATATATGTCAGGGGAGCAGTATCACCTCCCAGACCACATATAAGACATGCAGTTATCCCTCCACAGGCAACCACTATATAAAATGTGGCAGCCAGATAATGGCAAAGAACTATACCATGTGCAAGTAAGCGAGGCAAATAAGCAAGGCCAAAGGAGGTACACAGGGGACAGAGAATACCGTGGGGGACCACTAGGATGCCACTAGGTACACTGAGTGTTTGCTAGTATAATGGCTTAGTTATAATGAGTTGGATTGTGCAATGCAGGCAGAGGTGCTGCAAATGTCTTTGCACTAGTGGGACTATAGCAAAGTCCAATAGCCACAGATAGGATGCCACTAGGTACACTGAGTGTTTGCTAGTATAATGGCTTAGTTATAATGAGTTGGAGTGTGCAGAGGACAGGAGGGTACAGTGCCAGGATTGTGGGGCTCTGGGTAGAGGAAAGGAAGCCTGGCTTTCTATTCCCTCCTAATGGGGAAATGCAGGGAGGAAATCCCTGACCTTTGCTACACAGACGCTGTCGCTGTTTTCAGGACCTGTCACCTATGGCTCTGACCCTGCCGGTTTGAGCCCTTAAAAGGACTGATAGAAAGTGCTCTCCCTAAGCTGTCCAGCGCTGTGTATGGAGCGCATACAGCTGTATCGGCGATAGGACAAAGGACGGAGCTGCGACAGTGATGTCTGACACCAAAGACGCAGAAGAGATAATGGCGTCCTGGAGGAAAATGTCCAGTTTTATAATGCAGGGACATGTGACATGGACATCCTATCACACATGCCATTGCTTCTCTGGCTAAAAGTCCACTTAGCTGTGTGTGTGTCTGTGATTGGCTGACATGCTGGCCCGCCCCACAAGAGGCGCGCGCTTAGGGAAGGAAGACAAGGAAAAAAAAATGGCGATCGCCATTATACAAACAGCAGTGATCTGAAGGCGCTGTTCCCGCACACTATACACTGAAATGTCATAATAGTGTGATTCACAGAGTGACTTACACTATTACAGCGGAAACCAAGCTAGGAATTAGCTGTTTTTTTGCTGCTAGAACCGTTCTCGAACGTTTCTAGAACTATCGAGCTTTTGCAAAAAGCTCGAGTTCTAGTTCGATCTAGAACAGGCCCCAAAATCACTCGAGCCTAGAACTGGAGAACCTCGAACCACGAACCGCGCTCAACTCTATTTGGAACGTCGCATTTCTGACGTTTAACCGCCAGACCTTAAGACTTCAGGAGCGATGAAAGTTGTTGAGCTGCTGGGTGCGAACGATGGAAGTGAGCACATAGTGAGCGTGCCCGCTGCACAAGGCCATGTAGGCCGGGATGGTGTTTTAAAAATTGCTGGAGAATCACATTAAACACGTGAGGCATACAAGTCACGTGTGTCACATTGGCCTGACGAAGGCACGCTGCCATGTTTGCATCATTGCCGCACACGGCTGTTAAGTCACCACCGTAGTCCGCTCCGTCAATTTGTACTCCTGTCGCAAGGTGACAATGTGTTCCTTTCGTGCATAGTGCTGATGATGGGAGAGGAGTTGATGCCAGCGGCGCAAGTGGACGCAGGTTATGCTCACCCACTGGGATGCGTTACCTTGACATATGCAGAACCAATGGCTGAATGCAGGTGGTGGGTATCTCACAGATGAAGTACCATCATTCAGCTACAACCAATGGGAAGACACAACACCCTTTTTTAGGCCCCTCCTGTCTGAAGACCACTGCCAGACATAGCTATGAACCTCCGGTTACTGTTACCCCCAGTTTAGTTTTAAGAGTTTGTGTGCTTGTTACCTGACTGCTTTTCCTGCTTGCTGTTTATGTACCTCGTTGGCCGATTTGCATTTCACGTCTGCTTGTTTTCTGATTAAGTCCTGTCCCTCCCATTCTGTTCCTCTTCCTCAATTAATGTTTTGACCCTGCATGACTACTATTCTCTGGAACTGCAGCCTTCCACAGGTATTGATCAACTTGGGCCCTGTGTCATTCAACATCACTGCATAGGGATTAAAGGGTTTCAGGGTTCTGGTAGTCCAGCTTGGTGAGCGGGTTCCCTCTAGCCTATCCTTTACAGCCCGTCTGAGTGTGTCGATCCAGGCAGGCGTTACACCGTGCCCTTGACAGAAGGACATGTACGCCGGGATAGTGTTTTAAAATTTGCTGGAGATTTGGATTCAACACGTGAGCCATACAAGGCACGTGTGTCACATTGCCCTGAAGAAGGGCCGCAGACTGTTTAGCATCATTGTCGCACCCGGCATTCCCTGGCTGCTGGTTGATTGAAGACAACCATTGATGAAACTCGGTCTCACTCTACAGAGCTAACCATCCACAACTCCTCAGCGGTGTCTCACATTTCCCCTACATTTCAAAGTAAACATTTGACCGCCTGATGGCCTTGACCTCTGCTGCGAGCATAGTAAGGAGGTGTGTGGGAATCCTTGGGCGCAGTTACAAGGAAGGGTGGCCTGACCACACAGGGTTTGGGCTGAGGTGCAGGAACAACACGAGGTTGATGAGGCAGAAGCAGTGGAGGAACTTGTACATACAGAGGGAGAATTGAAACACACAACTCGTGGGGACGAAAAGACTTGTACAGCAGACACTTCTCCATCTATCACCATAGTTACCCAGTGCCCAGTCAGCGGCATGTAACGCCCCTGTCCATGCTTACTGTTCCAAGTATCTGTGGTGAAATGCACCCTGTCACAAACAGAGTTTCTCAAAAAAGTGGTGATGTTGTGTGCGACCTGCTGTGTTAGCGCGGGCTCCCCTTTCTTGGAGAAGGAGTGGCAAATGGCCATCAGCTCTTGGGGCACTGCAATGGGCATAACGTCTTGAAAATCCTCGGTGACAAAAGGGTGTAAAGGCAGCCTTTCTGTAGCCAACAAGTTTGAGATGCTGAAACTAAACCTCTTAGGCATGTCATGCACTTCGAAAATCATGTAAAAAACAGCGAGGGGACTCCAACCACAGTCTCCCTCATTGCCACTAAATGGACCACACACACCCCACTTGACTGGCATCAGTTGATGCCCCTTTTCAAAATGAAACAGATGCTTTGCATGAAGCACTCTCAAAAATACGCGTGCCTTTCGCCTCCCCTGGCTGACCCAGGGAAAGAAAAGTCCTCTGAGAGCCATGACTTGTTCCTCTTGATTCTTTTAGAAACACAGCGAGGGGACTCCAACCATGGTCTCCCTCGTTGCCACTAATTAGGCCACACACACCCCACTTGACTGACATCAGTTGATGCCAGTTTTCAAAATGAAAAAGATGCTTTGCATGAAGCACTCTCAAAAAAAAATGTGTGCCTTTCGCCTCCCCTGGATGACCCAGGGGAACAAAAGTCCTCTGAGAGCCATGACTTGTTCATCTTGGTTCTTTTAGAAACACAGCGAGGGGACTCCAACCACAGTCTCCCTCGTTGCCACTAATTGGTCCACACACACCCCACTTGACTGGCATCAGTTGATGCCCCTTTTCAAAATGAAACAGATGCTTTGCATGAAGCACTCTCAAAAATACGCGTGCCTTTCGCCTCCCCTGGCTGACCCAGGGGAAGAAAAGTCCTCTGAGAGCCATGTCCACATTGTCAGTGGACAGACGCGTGTGCTTATCTGCCAACAGACCCCCAGCAGCACTGAAGACAGGTTCCGAGAGAACGCTGGCTGCAGGACACGACAAGATCCCCAAGGCGTACGTGGCGAGCTCAGGCAATTTATCCAGATTGGAAGCCTAAAATGAGCAGGGCTCAAGTTGCACAGTAATGTCATCGATGTTTCCTTGCATATACTCATATATCTGTGTCTCCTCCTCTTTTTCCTTGTCCAGCTGTTTTGTTTTCGCATGAGTATTTGTCCTTGTCACTTTCCCATGTGTTTGTGTTGTGTTGTGAGTTGTTTGTCACCTTTTGGACACCTTTGAGGGTGTTTTCTAGGTGTTTTTATGTGTTTGTGATTGCCTGCCATTGTTTTCTATGGGGTTCGAGTGGTTCGCCGAACCGAACTCGAACGGGACCTCCGTTCGGCGAACCGAACTCGAGCCGAACCACGGCCGGTTCGCTCATGTCTACTCATAAGTGTATATAACTCTTATAAAGACATGTCAAGACATACCATTACTTAGCCAGCTCGTAGCCACATTACATAGAAATCAGAGTAAGATATGATATGCAAATGACACGGAAATGATATTGGCACATGGACGCTGTTCCTGAGCCTCTGCCACTCCAGTTCTACTCCATACCAAGCATAGCCTCCTCCTGGCTGTCTGAAAGCCCATTTGCTAATTCACTTTAAGCAAAGGAGCAGTCAGTCAAGCAGAAGATGACTCACAATGTGCAGGGAACAGAGCTGGAGTGGCAGAGGCTAATGCTGAAAGCATTAGAAATTGCTCAGAAATGGAGGAACTCACTGGCCTAGTAATAACATTGCGTTAATTATCTTTAAAAAATCTGCATGTGCAAATAAATAGTTTGGGAAGTGAATCACTACTGATAGATTCCCATTAACCATGATTTAGAATTTCTTAATAGTAGGTTTGCTTTAAGCATATATTTTGTTCTTTTCTCTTTTGAGTATGACAACATATAAGATTAACTCAAATAATAATTGATAAGAGCTCAGGATCATATACTGTTACACTATTTTGTGAAGATATTGAGTTTTTGTCAAATATAAATGCATTGTGTAAGAAGGAAGCAACCCAAACAGGAAAAGCTGGGCTGATTTTTTTTGCATTGGGGAATGGAAGATAGTACTGCAGTCCTAATCTATACAAAATGAATTATGCATCACTCACCCTGTACTTTATCGAAATGTATTAGATTTACATAGCCATCCAAAAGCTGTTTTATTACTTGCTCATGGAAATGCTTTCTGTACAGAAAAAATATAGATCACAATATACAAGAGCCTTACAACTGACTTTCATTGTAATGTTCTGTTTGAATATTTTTCTGACAATAACAGGTTTTGAAATGTATCCACAAAATCAATTTTATGTTGGATTTCATGGGTGTATCTCAATGACACAGAACCCCCATTTAAGTAATAACATTCTTATGTTAGATTTCAATCTTATATCTACTCCTAATTGTTAAGTTTGGAGTAGATAAGATCATTGATCTTGTTTTCCATTTGTAAAACAAAAGCATGCCTATGTGTGTAAAACTGATACCCAAACCAGATATAGAATTGCATGCAGCCATGTGTTTTGGAAGTATGGAGGGGATTAAAAAGGAAGAAGGTAGGAGAGTAAAAGAATGTAGGGAGGAAATAAAAAAAAGAAAGAAGGAATTGAGGGGAAAGAAAGAAAGAAAGAAAGAAAGAAAGAAAGAAAGAAAGAAAGAAAGAAAGAAGGATGGAGGGTAGGAAGGAAGAAAGGAAGGAAGGAAATTGGAGTGGAGGGAAGAAGGAAGACAGAAAGCAAAGAAAGAAAATAGGGAGGTTGGAAGGGAAGAAGGAAGGAAGGAGTAAAGGAAGGAAGAATTGAAGGAAGGAAGGAAGGAGGGAAGGAAGGAAGGAATGAAGGAAGGATGGAAGGGAATGGGAGAGGAAGGAAGGAAGGAATTTGAAGATGAAAGAAAGGAAGGTGGGAATAGGGGAAGAGGGAAGGAAGGAAAGAAATAATAAAGAAAGAAAGGAGGGAAGAAAGGAAGGATGGAAGGAAGGAAGGAAGGAAGGAAGAATTGAGTGTAAGGAAAGAAAAAGAAACATAGGAAGGAAGGATTAAGTGAAGGAAAGAATGAAGGAAACATGGAAGAAAGGAATGAAGAATGGAAGGGAATGGAAGAAGAAGGAAGGAAATGAAGGTGAGACTAGGAGAGGAGGAAAGGAAGGAGAAAAATAAGTAAAAAAGAAAATAGAAAGAAAGAAAGAAAGAGAAAGAAAGAAAGATAAAGAGAAATAAAGAATTGAAACAGAATGAAAGAAAGACAGAAACAAAATAAATAAAGACTGTACATATCATGGTCTTGTACAACAAGCTCTGCTCAGGTCAGAGAACATGCCTAGAAGAATTTTTCAAAGAAGTCGGTAACATTTCCATAATACAGGTCATGTTCCTGCTCTGAAAGTATATGTCTAAATACTGTTAAAAGCAGCTCAGCCAAAATAGCCACTTTTGTAATCATGTACAGAAAAATCTGCAAATAGGAAACTAAAATAAATAGGTGAATAAAAGAATAAGTTTCATTATCTGCTTTATAATCTTGGTGATATGTGTCCTTTAAATAATTCTCATTGAGTTTAGAGATTATCAACTTGTTGGCAATTACCAAGTGTGTCAATGGTAGATAAACCTATCAAAGCAGCAAAGGCTGAGATAACCTTCAGGCTCAGAGAGTTGCAGACTCTAATCCGTACAAAGCACTACAACATGGATTTACGTTTGATATTGAGAGTTCAGGTAAAATCAAAATTTTTGACAGGCTGCATTCAGAACACTAAGCAAAAGAGGCAAAGATGGATTGTAACATGTTAATCTAGGAAAAAGTTTTGGAATTCTCAATAGTATAAATACTTTGCTGTTGCAGTGCATGTTTAGATGTTCTGGATGCCTTTTGACTTTGAAGCATTGAATTGGCTAGAGGTTAAGTAGAATATTCTTCAATCAGTATACAACTTACTCAGCATGATATATTCTACTTCTACTGAAAGTTTCTTGCTAGAAAAATGTGTTCACAAAGTAGCACAATTGTAAATATTACCGTTTAAAAATAACAAAACAATATAAATATGCGCACCTATAGCATGTAATGGAAAAATAAAACAAATCACCAATATTATTTAACTGATTCCATAAAAGAGATAAAAATGTTGGTAGCAGTATATTACTTGTTACCACTATACAGCTTTCCAGGCCAGCTACTTTATACATTGTAAATATTGTAGAAAAGACCCATGATAATGGTCCCATGTATTCCAACTTTCCTGGTGCACGAAAGCCATTCCAACCAAATGTTTCCAGACCTTAAGGGTGAAACTACCAATACTATATTAGGAAAATATTATAATATTCCAATTGCACACAATGTTTAGAAAAAAATTCAATGCATTTGAATGTGACTTGTGTTCATGATCACGAACGATTAAGAATGTCAGTTATTTTCAAAAAATGTTGCTTTTACAAGGACTTTGTGTGCAAGGGGTATTTTAACCGCTTCACAGCCAGGCAATTTTCCATTTTTCCGTTTGTTTTGTTTTTGCTCCCCTTTTTCGAAAGCCGTAACTTTTTTATTTTTTAGTCAATCTTGCCATATAAGGACTTATTGTTTGCGGGAAGAGTTGTACTTTTAAATGAGGCCATGAGTTTTACCATATAGTGTACTGGAAAATGGCAAAAAAATTCCAAGTGGGGAAAAATTGCAAAAAAAAATGTGATTCCACAATAGTTTTTTGGATATTGTATTCACTGTTTTCACTATATGGTAAAACCGATGTGTCCGTGTGATGCCCCAGGTCAGTACGAGTTTGTAGACATTAAACATGTATGAGTTTACTTTTACCTAAGGAGTTAAAAAAATTTCAAGTTTGTTAAAAAAAGTGGCGCTCTTTTTGCGCCATTTTCTGAAACCCGTAGCGTTCTCATTTTTTGGGAACTGGGGCTCAGTGATGGCTTATTTTTTGTATCTTGAGCTGATGATTTTAATGGTACCATTTTTGTACATGTGCTATATTTGGATCATCTGTTATTGCATTTTGCGCAAAAGTTTTGGCAACCAAAAAACTTAATTTTGGCATTTGGAATTTTTTTGCTGCTACGCCGTTTACCGATCAGATGATTGATTTTATATTTTGAAAGATCTGGCATTTCTGAAGGCGACAATACCAAATATGTGTATATTTTTTTATTTTTTAACCCTTTAATTTTCAATGGGGCGAATGGGGTGTGATTTGAACTTTTGGTTTTTTTTATTTTTTTTTAAACTTTTTTTTAACTTTTTTTTATTTTACTAGTCCTCGTAGAGGGCTATAAGGATCAGCAGTCTGATCACTTGTGCATTTCTGTACATGGCAGCTGCACAGCTCTGATATGCTGAAATGCTGATTTCCTCCCACAGCCAGCGCTTTCCCGGCAGTAAGAGAAAGTGAGTCATGATAGCTACAGGAGTCATCACATGACCCTGTGCTAGCATGGCAACCATCGGCTTCACGGGATCACGTGACGTGACTTCCGATGGTGGCGGGTGATTGCGCGCTTACTGCAGCGGGGATTTACATCGCGCTTTTCCATTTTGACAGTGTGATCTAAGGGTTTAACAGGCGCGAGTGGATCGTGAATCCACCCGGACCTGATAGCTGCACATGTCAGCTGTTCAAATCAGCTGATAAGTGCATGATTCACCGCCGGCTCAGCACAGCAGCCAGCGGTGATTACCCTGACACGATCCATGATATACTCAGTACATCATGTGTCATGAAGAGGTAATACATTTTTGTTCAGTAAAAAATTCTGCTAACATTGCTTTACAAGATTGACATGTTGTCTATATGTATGACCATAGCAGCCAGATAATAGTCATTTTAAAGAACTAATTACTGATTATTAATTACTACAGCTGAGCGAACCAGGCAAATTTTAAATTTGCCCTTTAACTAATTTTTTTTCCTGGGAAATTCAATTCACCAAGACGTTATTCTCTGCAAATTTAATGTACATTCTTATGCTGTGGAGTCTCCTTAAACCATAGTAAATGAAAAATGTTAAAAAAAAATCCTTCTATTCAGCTTACCGCTCATTTCTCCAGCCACTCCATTACTCACCTCCACCCATCCAGTCTTCACCACATATTTTGATCTCCTGCCACTCATGCTTGATTCCTTGCAAGTGCAAGGAAAATAACAACATCAAGATGTCAAGATGTGCCCCATGCCCAGTGGATGCTCTCAACTCTCCTGGGCCCCATGAAAGCCAAAAATACTAGCTAAGCTTGAGAGGCCTGAGGACTCCAGCGTATGGTTGAAAACTACTGTTTGTGCACACAGCAAGGCTCAGAAGGGAAGGAGCACCATTTAACTTTTGGAGTACAAAATTGGCTGAATACATAGCGGATGACATGGCAAGTTTACAAATTCCCTAATGTGCCGAAAGAGGGAAAACTCCCCACAAGTGTCCCCATTTTAGAAACCACACACCTCAAGGAATTTATATAGAGTGTGGTGAACGCCTTGATCCACAGGTGCTTCACAAAATGTTATAACGATGAGCCATGAAAATTAAAATATAAAATATTTCACACAAAAATGTTGCTTTATACCAAATTTTTCATTTTCACAAGGGTAACAGGAGGAAGTGGACTGTGCAATTTGTTGGGCAATTTCTCATGTGTCCACTGATACCTAATATATGGTGGAAAACAGTTCAACTGACCCAATTTTGGAACCTTCACCTCTTTAGGAATTAATTGAGGGGTATATTAAGCCTTTTTAACCCTCTGGTGATTCACAGAATTGTATATTAATATTTTTTTCAGTCAAAAGTTGTTTTGGCCCTATGTTCAAAAATTTCAAAAGATTTAATAGTTCTCCTACAGTATTATAATAAATGATACAAATTTTGCAATTTCTCCAGACCACGCATATACCCAAAATATAGTCAAAAATTACATATGATGCACATTGCAAAACTCAGAAGGGAAGGAACACCACATAGGAGTTCAGATTTTGCTACAAAGGTTCCATATCACATTGGCAGAGACCCTGATGTGCCAGAACAGCAGATCCCCTCCTGCATCTCTCAAAGAATTAATTGATGGGTGCAGAGAGGAAATTATCACCCCATATACTTCACTGAATTTGTACCATTGGAAGGTGAAAAAAATAATTACATCTTTTCAGAAGCATGTTCTTTTAGCCCAAAGTTTTTAATTTTTAAAAGAGCTAATTGAGAAACATTGACAGCACTAGTGGTTGTGCAAGAGGAAATGATGAAACAACTGTTTTGGAAGTCATGAGTCACATGGAGAACCATGTGATCGTGATGCTGGTCATATGACCGCTACAGCAGAAACAAAAAACAGTTGTTTCATCATTTCTTTTGTAGCGGTCATGTGACCAGCATCACGGTGACATAGTTCTCCATGTGACTCGTGACTTCCAAAACAGTTGTTTCATCCTTTCCTGTTGTAGCGGTCACATGCCCGGACACCGGTCACGTGATCCTCATGCTCCATTATAAAAACCCTGGTCTATGAGTGTCATAACCTCTGATGAAGCCACATACTTATTAATCTGTGTATGCGAAACGTACGTTAGGTCCTCTCTTCGTCTCTTTGTGACCTGTCGGTATTGCCACCTTGCACAATGTGAGTATGCCTCAACAATGCCTGAATTTCTCCTGATTTTCTGATTCCTGGTCAGTTTACATAGATAAGCACAATATATAGAACCGTTACTTCAGTTATGTACATTTAACAATCTTTTTGTGGTAATGTGATCTCCTGATTTACCCTACAGTTTTGGCTACATGTTTACCTGGGCTATTGTTAGGGTACCTTCACACTTAGCGATGCAGCAGCGATCCGACCAGCGATCTGACCTGGTCAGGATCGCTGCTGCATCGCTACATGGTCGCTGGTGAGCTGTCAAACAGGCAGATCTCACCAGCGACCAGTGAACAGCCCCCAGCCAGCAGCGACGTGCAAGCGACGCTGCGCTTGCACGGAGCTGCCGTCTGGAAGCTGCGGAGACTGGTAACTAAGGTAAACATCGGGTATGGTTACCCGATGTTTACATTAGTTACCAGCGCACAGCTGTGTGTGCAGGGAGCCGCGCACACTGAGCGCTGGCTCCTTGCTCTCCTACCATAGCTACAGTACACATCGGGTTAATTAACCCGATGTGTAATGCAGCTACATGTGCAGAGAGCAGGGAGCCGCGCACACTGCTTAGCGCTGGCTCCTTGCTCTCCTAGCTGCTGTACACATCGGGTTAATTAACCCGATGTGTACAGCAGCTACATGTGCAGAGAGCCGGAGCCGGCAGCACAGGCAGCGTGAGAGCTGCAGATGCTGGTAACTAAGGTAAATATCGGGTAACCACCTTGGTTACCCGATGTTTATCTTGGATACAGCTTACCTCAGCTGTCAGATGCCGGCTCCTGCTCCCTGCTCGCTTCATTTGTCGCTCTCTTGCTGTCACACACAGCGATCTGTGTGTCACAGCAGGAGAGCGGCTTTGAAGAAAACGAACCAGGGCTGTGTGTAACGAGCAGCGATCTCGCAGCAGGGGCCAGATCGCTGCTCAGTGTCACACACAGCGAGATCGCTAATGAGGTCACTGCTGCGTCACAAAAACCGTGACTCAGCAGCGATCTCGGCAGCGAGCTCGCTGTGTGTGAAGCACCCCTTAGACCTTCGCCTGACCAGTAATCAGATTATATAGGCCTTGTGAGGAACTCACTACTACCATATTTGGTGTTATACATTCCCTGATTTTCAATGGTTTGTCTTTTCCAGCACTCCATGGGTATAAATTGATGTACAGCATTGTGTTATTCCAATTACTACTGAATGTGGTCATTTTCATGGATCAACAATTTAGTATTGATTGTATTTTTAATGAATAAACGCCTTTGTAATTTTTCACTAAATTGATTCATTCTCTTTTTGTGGTGCTTTTCCTCCAAATTATTATTATTATTATTATTATTATTATTATTATTACATAGAGTTGTATGTTACTCTCAATGTCCTTTGATGTTTTCATTTTTACATGGCTATGACAATTTAGTCATGTTGATGTGGAATTTTGTTGCAATGGTTGTAGGAGTGTCATGGTTTGGGGTTGCATGAGTGCTGCCAGGTGTGGTGAGCTACAGTTCATTTGGAAACCATGAATGACAACATATACTGTGACATACTGAAGCAGATGATCCCCTCCCTTTGGAAACTCGGCTGCAGGACAGTATTCTAACATAATAACAATCCCAAACACACCTCCAAGACGACCTTTGTCTTGCTAAAACAAAACTGAGGGTAAAGGTGCTGATTGGCCAAGCACGTCTACAGACCCAAACCCTATTAGGCATCTGTGGGCATCCTCAAATCGAAAGTAGAGGAGCGCAGGGTCTCTGACATTTACCAGCTCCGTGATGTCATTGTTAGAGATGAGCCACCCCCCTAGAGTTCAAGTTCGGTTCGGTTCCACGAACGGTGCCCCGTTCAACGAGCCGTTCGACGAACCGTTCGACGAAGCTCTCGAACCCCATTGAAAGCAATGGGAGGCAATCACAAACACCTAAAAACACCTGGAAAACACCCTCAAAGGTGTCCAAAAGGTGACAAACAACTCCCAAGACAGCACAAACACATGGGAAAGTGACAAGGACAAATACTCATGCGAAAACTAAACAGCTGGACGAGGAAAAAGAGGAGTAGACACAGATATATAAGTATATTCAAGGGAACATCGATGCCATTGCTGTGCAACTTGAGCCTTGCTCATTTTAGGCTTCCAATCTGGATAAATTACCTGAGCTCGCCACGTACACCTTGGGGATCTTGTCGTGTCCCGCAGCCAGCGTTCTCTCGGAACCTGTCTTCAGTGCTGCTGGGGGTTTGCTGACAGATAAGCACATGCGTCTGTCCACTGACAATGTGGACATGGATCAAAGAGGACTTTTCTTTCCCTGGGTCATCCAGTGGAGGCGAAAGGCACGTGTATTTTTGAGAGTGCTTCATGCAAAGCATGTTTTTCATTTTGAAAATGGGGGTCAACTGATGCCAATCAAGTGGGGTGTGTGTGGCCCAATTAGTGGCAACGAGGGAGACTGTGGTTGGAGTCCCCTCGCTGTGTTTAAAAGAACCAAAATGAACAAGTCATGCCTCACAGAGGACTTTTCTTCCCCTGGGTCATCCAGGGGAGGTGAAAGGCACACATATTTTTGAGAGTGCTTCATGCAAAGCATCTTTTTCATTTTGAAAATGGGGGTCAACTGATGCCAGTCAAGCGGGGTGTGTGTGGCCAATTTAGTGGAAACGAAGGAGACTGTGGTTGGAGTCCCCTCGCTGTGTTTTACATGATTTTCGAACGGCATGACATGCTTAAGAGGTTGAGTTTCAGCATCTGCAACTTGTTGGCTACAGAAAGGCTGCCTTTACACCATTTTGAGACCGAGGATTTTCGAGACCTTATGCACATCGCAGTGGCCCAAGAGCCGATGCCCATTCGCCACTTCTCCAAGAAAGGCGTGCCCGCGCTACCACAGCAGGTTGCACACAACATCAACACTTCCTTGAGAAACTCTGTGTGTGACAGGGTGCATTTCACCACAGATACTTACACCAGTAAGCATGGACAGGGGAGTTACATGTCGCTGACTGGGCACTGGGTAACTATGGTGAGAGATGGAGAAGGGTCTGCTGTACAAGTCTTGCCGTCCACACGAGTTGTGTGTCAATCCTTCCTCTGTATGTAGAAGTTCCTCCACTTCTTCTGCTTCCTCAACCTCGTGTGGGTCCTCCACCTTGGCCCAAACCTTGTGTGGTCAGGCTACCCACGTTGTAACTGCACACAAGGAATACCACACACCTCCTTACTATGCTGGCAGCAGAGCTCAACAGCATGAGGCGGTCGACTCTTTTCTTTGAAATGTCTGTGAATTGTGAGTCACACTGCTGTGGAGTTGTGGACGGTAAGCTCTGGAAAGTGAGGCCGAGTTTCCTCAATGATTGTCTCCACTCAACCAGCAGCCAGGGAAAACTGGGTGCGACAATGATGCAAACCTGGGTGCGGCCCTTCGCCGTGACAATGTGACAAACATGCCTTGTGTGGCTCACGTGTTGAACCTGGTTTTCCAGCAATTTTTAAAGCACTATCCTAGCCTACATGGCCTCCTGCAGAGAGCATGGTGTAATGCCTTCCTTGATTCACACACTCAGACGGGCTGTAAAGGATAGGCTAGAGGGAAGCCACTCACCAAGCAAGACCCCCAGAACCCTGAAACCCTTTAAACCCTATACAGGGATTTGGAATTACACAGGGCTCAAGGTGATTAATACCCTTGCAAGGCTGCAGTTCCAGAGAATAGTAGTCAGGCAGGGTCAAAACATTAATTGAGGAAGAGGAACAGAATGGGACAGCCAGGACTTAATCAGAAAACAAGCAGAGGTGAAATGCGGATCAGCCAACGAGGTACATAAATAGCAGGCAGGAAAAGTAGTCAGGAAACAAGCACACAAAATCACAAAACAGAACTGGGGGTAACAGTAACCAGAGGTTCATAGCTATGTCTGGCAGTGGTCAGCAGACAGGATGGGCCTAAAAAAGGGTGGGGTGTCTTCCCATTGGTTGTAGCTGAATGATGGTACTTTATCTGTGAGACACCCACCACCTACATTCAGCCAGTGATTCTGCATCTGTCAAGGTAACACAGCCCAATGGGTGAGCATAACCTGTGTCCACCTGCGCCACTGGCATCGACTCCTCTCCCATCATCAGCACTATGCACGAAAGGAACACGTCACCTGGCAAACCGGAGTACAAATTGATGGAGCAGACTCCGGTGGTGACTTCACAGCCGTGTGCAGCAATGATGCAAACCTGGCTGCGGGCCTTCATCAGGGCAATGTGACACACGTGCCTTGTATGGCTCACGTGTTGAATCTGATTCTCCAGCAATTTTTAAACCCCCATCCCGGCCTACATGGCCTTGTGCAGCGGGCATGCTCGCTATGTGCTCACTTCCATCGTTGACACCCAGCAGCACAACAACTTTCATCATTCCAGAAGTCTTTCGGTCTGGCTGTTCAACGCCTGAAATGCGATGTGCTGACACACAGGAATTTGAATCTGCACATGTTGCAGCATCTGTGGCAGCACCGCCGAGCCCTGATGAAATATGTTATGACGTATAGCCTGGGCTAACTTGATCCAGAGGTGCTGCAGATCACGCTGCTGGAGTGGTTTCAAATCAAGGACCTATGCACCCTTCTACACAGTTTACAAATGTCAACGAAGATGTTTAGCACTGGCGATGCCATTCTCAGCATGACAATTCTGGTCATCTACATGATGGAGCACACTGTAAGCATTATTCGGAGTCAGGTGTTGGGACAAGAGGAAGGGGAGGAAGTACAGGAGGAATCATATGCGGAAGGGATAACAAGATCTACAAGGTCCAGACGGTCAGCGGCACCTAGGCGGCAGTCATGGGACGGTGGGGGAGAGGGATTAACAAGGGCGCATAGTATCAGCAAAACTGTTGAGGAAGGTGCATGAGCCCATGAAGAAATGGATGACGAACTGGCGATGGGCATGGAAGACTCAGCAGATGAGTGAGAGCTTGCTCACATTTTGGTTGTGCAAGGTTGGGGGGAGAGGGCAGAGGAATGAGGCACGATTTTCACCTCTCCGCCACCAACACACCAAGGACTTGGTCCTCCTGGATGCACAAGACACATGAGCGCCTTCTTGCTGGACTACCTACAACATGACCCTCGGATTGTACGAATTCGAAGTAATGCTGACTACTGGGTTGCCACACTGTTAGATCCCCGGTACAACGCAAAATTTTGCGAAATAATTCCTGCCATAGAAAGGGACGCACGTATGCAGGAGTATCAGCAGAAGGTGGTACGCAATCTTAGATCTGCTTTTCCACTAAACACCTGTGCTGCACAGAGTGAATCTCAACGCTTTTGCCATGAATAGGAGGAAATGGTCTTTTACTTGTCCACATCTGAGGGACCGAGGGCTGGCTGCTGTGCTAAGACGGCGTTGAGTACGGTGTCCCCGCAGAGTTGCACTTTTTGTCATATACAAACTGAGTTGAAAAGGACAGATGCTGGTGGAAAGGGGAACAGGTGTGCTGGAAAGGGGAAAAAAGTTTATATCCGTGGGTTTGGTGGTTAAGCAACAGTAACATTTGCTGAAGAAACAACATCTGTTATGGTGGGACTGGCAGATTTGGATAAGGTGGTATATACTATGTTACCGCAGGAGCTGGTCTTAACCGTTCTGCGATAACAACTGTGGTGGCGGCCTGCATCGACGCCCTTTCTCTGCCTACCTCTGGCCTAAAGCCGCAATGGGTTCAACACATGGAGGTGTGCTCTTTCGGAGCATAATAGAAGACTGCACACCTCCTTGTTGGCTCCAGCCCCTTTTATAACCTGGGTCCGCCCCAAACCAGGGTGGACCACAATGCACCTCCTGGAGACAAAAGCAGAGTGACATGTCATGAATGGCATAACTAGCGTCCTATTCGGAACCGCCACTTCAATGATGACATCATGGCTGCCACGACCCAAACACCTCACCAGTCATCGTCTGACCAACAATAATGAGGTGACAAGTCATAGGGGCGGGCCTCTGCAAGCCAGTTGGGAGTAGCCTGGCCAAATTGTCAGGACACCTGATGCCCTGTGGTCTATATGGACCCCCTAACATCTGGGGCAGGGCCAAAGAGTTCATTACTGGACCTAGCCTCTGATGCAGTAAGTGCCTGAGCATGCTAAGTAGCATGAAATACAGTCTCCAAAAAAAGACTATCCACTTCAGCATGCTGTCTAGGCACAACACAGGACTTAGACCCGGCACGGAGTGCAAGTACCTGTGTAAAGAGGCTTTTCGCACAAAGTGTGAAGCCCCACAGGTGTTGTGTCAGTGCATTACCTTCAGGGACTCCACGTAGAAGAACAGTCTGGTCACAGGTAGGTTGCTTCTTTATATGTAGTTTCGTGACGCCATTCTCTGTATTGCGGTCAGTGGGGACCGACACTGCAGTGTAAGGGGACAGCTGGGGCTGATGTTGGGTGCAGTTAGTTGTAGTGGCCTCCCAAGAGTGAGGCAAGCCCCAGGGCCCTGTGTAAGTGTGTAGAACCACAGGTCGCAGAATGACTCAGGAACAGTTCAAACGAGCATGCGCTGTAGCCCGAAATGAAGACTTAGCCTCAGCAATGGCACAGTCAGGCTGAGCATACTCAGTAAGCGAAACACTGGAGTTAGGCTGCGGCTGGGGTAAATCGGCACACGCATGCGCACTAGCCGCCTCTCCACACTTAGATGTGGAGGAGAAAGCAGCCAGCTGGACAACCCAAGGCACAGCCCTAAATGGCAGCTGACGCCTGGGCGCAACTGGAACCGCAGCAGGTTGCTTGCGTTTACGGCGGCACCGATTCGTAACAGGTGTACTTCTTCCCGTGGATAATCTGATATGATCCTTTTTTCATGGACATGACTGGAGATGGTTGAGTCTGCAGAGCTGTTCAGTCACACTATAGCCTGTGATTCAGAGACTGCTGTAAAGCTGCAGTGAGTACAGACAAAGAAGTTATTACTATTATTATTATTATTATTATTATTATTATTTATTTATAGAGCACCATTGATTCCATGGTGCTGTACATGAGAAGGGGGTTGCATACACAATACATATACAAGTAACAATAGACAGACTGGTATAGAGGAAAGAGGGCCCAGCCCTTGCGGGATTACATTGTAAAGTATTTTGGGGAGGAAACAGTAGGTGTGGTGTGGGTTGGGCGGTAGCTACGCACGGTGGTGGTGTCATTGAAGGATATAGTCATTTCTGAACAGATGATTTTTCAGGTTCCGTTTGAAGCTTGCGGGTGTAGCAGATAATCTGACGTGTTGAGGCAGCGAATTCCAGAAGACAGGGAAAATGATCTGCACAGATGGCCAGAAGCTTTGTGAGTCGGATCCAGGCCCTGATGTAAAGGTGCTGAGCATAATGTACACTCTCATTTCAAAACCGTACATCATCCTGGGGGAGACAATGGGGAACATGATGAGGAGACTCAGATACCTGATTGTAACGACAACTTTGCTATTCGGTCAGGGCAGGAAGAGGTTGTCACGGAGGACTCAGGACGAGGGGAATGAAAACACACAGGGTGATGATGAGGTTGGAGCCCCCACTTACTGTCAAACCAAAGTCAGCCAGTCGATGACGTCAGCAGAGGAGGTGGAGGAGGATGCTACTGACGACGAGTTTACGTTGTGTCTTCCTGGACAGAGACAAAGTACTGGAAGCACGTCAACAACTGAATCCTCGGCCACAACTCTGCCTCTGAGCATAAGTCATGTTGGCTATGCAGGTCACATGGGCTGTAAGTCTTGCCTAGCCTGGGACTTTTTGGACATCGCAAAGGATCACCCAAGTCATGTAATCTGTAAGATTTGTCAACAATCTCTAAGTAGAAGGCAACAACCAATAACTTTGAGTACTTCTACCATGAAGTGTCACATGGATATGAATTGATAGCGTGAAGGTGTATTGCTCAGCTTTAGCCACTGTCAATGCAACATGCTTATTTGCAGTTCATTGCATGCATTGTTGCAGACTACAAACAAGGGGCTGCTGTTTTTTTGGATCTGCCTTTGTCTGTTTGGTCACTATAGCAATAGCAAATTGGTCTTCGGGTGTGGACTTGGAGATTCTGTCTATAAACAGAAGGAAAAGCTAAAGGTGTGTGTTACAGCAAGGAGCCACTGCGGAAACACTTCGTTCAATTGTGAGGGGAGTCATTTTGGAGTTTGGTGAGGAGTACCATAACGCCAGTGAGCAGCATCCTGTGCCACAGACCAACATTCTTCCGGTGCTGTCTATACTGTTTACCGTGAGAGGAGCGTAAAGTCTGTATTTATGGCAACTGGACATCACAGCACCCGGGTACGGTAGGCTGTGCCCAGACAGTAATGCGTGCACACAACACTTTGTTTTATTAGCAAAACACATATCTGTTCTGGGTAGGCCGACTATATAGACAATAAGACTTGCTGCCTCTGCACTGTCAAATTGTCACGTACAGTTTAAATCATAGAGGGACAGCGACACATGTTTTCATTGACTGTTGCTTTTCAAGATTTCCATGACTGTGTTGCAGAGCTGTGTGGTTTGCATTCACACTGTTATCATCTGCCTTATCTGTGAGGCTTCCGCTAACAAGGGTATTCAGGGGGGGTGATGTGTTTTGTCTATGTTTAGGTAGATAACTTTGAAGCTCTTGGGATGCGACACTGGTAAGTCGTGTTCGCACACACACACACACACAAACACACAATTACTGCTGCTACGCATAGGGATTAGCAGGTAGTAGGCAACGGAATAGATTGTTCTATTTTTTCAATTTTATGCATGGTTATTATTGTTTGTTTTGGGAAAGTTAAACAATCATTTATCAACCCAACTGCCTAGAGTCCTTTTCCTGTTGCGTGGTTTTGCTGCATACTGGGGAGCCCACCAAGTACAAGACTTCAAATGAAGCATATGTCGCAATGGGAATTTCACTGTGCTACAATGCGGACTAGCGGGGCTTTGCAACCACCGCCTGCCCCATCAAGTGCATCTGCGTGCTCTTCATCCTCTGTGTCTGTGGGGACAGCAGTCACACATGCTTTTTCACGCTGAAATTCCACCCCTTTACCCTTAAGCGGGAGTGTGATTGGCAGGTCGTCACTTGTTTTGGAAGTGGAAACAGATGGTATTGTAGAGCTGTCAGACATCGAGAGAACCACCATTGGATAAAGGCAACATTATATGCACGCCTGCACCTTCGTCACAGATTGGCTGGACTGCCTGCAGTTAATAATTGCATTCCAGAAATGGAAAGGAGTGTAGAATGCACATGTGTTGTACCTTGCTTGGCAGCAAAGGAACACTAAATTAGTATTCCAGACAATTTTAAGATGGCAGAAAAAGTGTCAGCTCTTTGGGCAAATTAAGTAACGTGTCAAAAGTGGACAGGTGGGTACAGTGGCTGTGTTCTGTGTGTACCAGGACAGTAAAGGAAGCCTCACTTTCTATCCCTCCTAATGATGAAATGCAGCAAGGAATTCCCAGAGTTTGCTATAAAAATAGCATAGCAAAATGTGCATGAGTGTTGAATGCAGAGGTGCTGAGACTTGCTTCTCACAAGTGGGACACAAAATTAGTATAGCAGCCACTTTTTGGATGCCACTAATTTTCAGCACTGTTTCCTATAAAAAAAATAGCGTAGCAAAATGTGCATGAGGGTAGAATGCAGAGGTGTTGGAAATTGCTTGGCCCCAGTGGGATAACAGTGGAGTATAGCAGCCACTTTTTGGATGCCACTAAGTTTCAGCAATGTTTGCTATAAAAATAGCGTAGCAAAATGTGCATGAGGGTTGAATGCAGAGGTGCTGGAAATTGCTTGGCACCAGTGGGACACAAAATTAGTATAGCAGACACTTTGTGGATGCCACTAATTTTCAGCACTGTTTGCTATAAAAATAGCGTAGCAAAATGTGCATGAGGGTTGAATGCAGAGGTGCTGGAAATTGCTTGGCACCAGTGGGACAACAATGTAGTATAGCAGCCATTTTTTGGATATCCCAGTCAGCGGCGTTCCACTGAAAAATCTGAAGATCCGCCATCTTGTACGCGAAAAATTCCCACCTCCATCATCTTCCCCGAGAGAAAGGGCGCAAAGGTGAGGCCCCGCCCCCTGGGAACAGAGCGGCGTTGCAGAAAGCAAGCAGAGTGCCCCGAAAAGACCAAGGGGGGCGGGTGAGGACTGTTTGTCATGTGACCGCATGGATAAAGGGCAGGGACACCAGGACTTTGCCACCCGTCTGGTTCCTGGAAGCACAAGTTACTGCATGTCCGCCCCATCAGACAAGCCCGAGTTCCCGGAGCCCGCGCCCGGCACAGCAGCATGGGTGGAAGCCCGGACGACCCTGATGTGCTGCTGTCTACAAGTCCAGGTGAGGTACCTGATGAAGCAGTGGGCAGCTGAGATGGGGGAGATAGCTGCGGCCGTGCGGGCACGCGAGATGGAGGCAAACTTGGAGGAGAGGGCAAGCGACTCATGCCCCTGTGTCCCCGAGGGACCGGCCGCTGCGGCTGAGGGACCCGGTCTGCCCCCGCTCCACCTGTCGCCCCCTCCGCCGCCCATACCGGTTGTTGCCGCTTCCCCGC